>NC_142141.1:64338780-64965279 GCF_024610735.1 Ursus americanus | reverse complement strand
TGACGGAGCCAGAGCGGCTGGACCTTGGAGGGAATGTGTGCCTTACACCAGCCGTGTGCGGGGCAGGCGGGAGCAGCAGCCCATGCTTCCTGGGGAGCAGTGATGTGTGCAGATGGAAGGAGGCAGGGGCAGAGCCTTCCCAGCCACACCACAGTCTCTCCCTCCATCCTGAAGCCAGCAGGAAGGGAGCCCCGAGGGCGGAGATGAGACTCCAGGAGGATTCCCACCCAAAAAAGCCAAGGATGTCCCTTTTCCTCCAGAGCTGGGGAAGGCAGCCACTGTCCCGGGGCAGGACCTGATCCAGGTGTGTGTCCTTTCTGAAGTCCCCGCATTCAGTGGGCATCATTGTGCCTGAGAAAGGCCCCCTCAGCCTTAGAGTCGGGAGCAGTGAGGGGCTGTCTCTGGCCCTGGCCCAGGATCACGACCCGAAATCATTCTGCCTTTGGGAGGACATGCCCCTCTCCCCTCCCCAGGTCCAGGATGCCCAGGACTCTGTAAGAACTCTTCATTCGAGGAGTCCTGGAGAGCATGTGTGTCTCGTCACCCCAGCAAGTGAAAGAACCAAGCCCCCCCGCCCAATGCTCAGGTCCTAACCAAAGCAGAATTTCCATGTACTCAAGTCCAGATTCACTGTGTGCAGCAAGGACGCCTGCCCCTCCCCACTAGGTAAGTGGGTGCTGGGGAAGGGCTGTCTGGGCATGGGGACAGCCTCCTCCCCTCTTACGTGGCCTTGGGGGACCCCAGGGAAAGTCTTCCTTGCTCTCCTTCCCTCAGAGGGAGGGGCTGGCCTCGTGCTCCTGGGGTCCCCACTGTGCCCCCACTCCTGAAGAAGAGCCACCCATGGACCTCATGTCAGGAGTGTGGTCTGCCACTGCTCCTGGGTCCCAGCCAGGGGCCTGGCGGCTGCGTGGAACACCTAGATTGCTTTTGGGGGGAGGGGTGCTCACTGGTGACCCCACTCACCATCCCCCACAGTGGTCTGCAATCCAGGCTCTGTGCCCAGCGTAGGTCAATCACCAGCACCCCACATGTTCCTGCCATGGGAGCAATCATTCAGCATCACCCCATTGCACAGAGGAGGAGAGCGGGCCCCAGAGAGGGGAGGCAAATGGCTCCAGCCAAAGGGCTCCTCCGCAGAGAAGCTGGAAGGCCAGCCCTCCCAAGCCCCCACTAGCCCACCCAGAGACTCCCTGAGCCCAGAGTGAGCCCTCCCCTGCCTGCCCAGCCACTCGCTGGTCCCTGAGTTTGATGACGGCCTGTTCTTCTTGGCTCTGAAGGTGTTGCTGGTCGACTAGGAGGGGGAGTCCAGCTGGCGGGACAGGCGGTAGCTACAGGACAGAGTGACACGTCTGAGCTAGCAGGAGCCACACTCTGGTCTCCCTCCCAGAGCCTGCCCGGGAGCTGGAATCTGGGTGCCCTAGGGGCCAGCATGCAACAGAGTCTCTGCTGACCAGGGAGCCGTGACCTTCAGGGATAGTCCACTCTGTCCTTTCCCCGCTCTTGCCCATCCTCACCTCTCCTCACTGTGGGGCTCCGAGACCCAGAACCAGGCCCCATAGGGCTCCTCGGGCTCCAGCTTGTAATGATTTTGCAGCCTCCGGAGCAGCTGGATTTCCTGGGGCTGGAGGGAGGACTGGCTGCAGTCAAGGACTGGGCTGGGGAGGATGCAGGGCCTCGTGGGGGCGGGGGGGTAGGATGGGGCAGGGGCCAAGTCCTGGAGCCCCAGCTCATATCTAAAAAGGGCTGAAATCCCTGAAGGCCCACGGGGTCCCTCATTAGAGTAACAACACCCTCACACTCGGGCACCCTGGTGGTGGGCCCCTCCTCCCTGGCCTCCTTCCTGTCCCTCTGACTCTAGCCAGGGCTGCAGCCAGGGGCAGGCTGGACCTCTGTCCCGGGTCCTGCCAGGAAGATGAGGCAGAATGAGGAGAAGAGAAGGGGAAGGGATGGACCAATCTTCTCCCTGCCCTGAGTCAGCCTCCATTGCTGCCACCAGGTCCCCTGGCCCAGCCATGCACTTAGCTGGACCCTGGGAGGGAGTCTGCATTCCAGGCCAGCTGGGTGGGGCGGGGGGTATTCAGTGACCTTTGCGTCCCCAGATATCCAACCCACCTGGCCTTGCACCCTGAGACTTGCTGCCCAGCGTGGGCATGGTTCTGGGGCTCAGCGGACTCTGGGGCCACAGAGCACTTGGCAGTGGTGAGGGAACATGAGGGACCAGTCAGGTGTGAAGCCATGGGTCTTGGGCACGTCCACAGCAGGACTGGGTCATGATACACATTCTGTGTGCAGGTCCCCTGTGAACACCTAACCCTCTCAGTGGGGAGGCCTGTGTGACTGGTGCACCTGTCCTCCACCTACCCCAGAAGAGCGGCCACATTCAAGCATTTCCATGCCCAACCCTCAGGGACAGTTGGGAAGCTGAGGTCCAGAGAGGCAGGGACTGGCCCAGGACAAATGAGGGGTGCAGAGTCCAAGGAGCAGGGCTGCTCTCCAGTCCTAGGCCAGCATCAACCCACCCATGAGGTTTGCTTTGGGGATGAGAGCCCCTCAGATCCTTGGGGATAGCTCCCCACCCCGTCCCATGTGGGGACATGACCTTGGGCATCCCCAGGCAGGTAGAAGCATGTGTACCTGTGTGCGCAGACACACACACACACACACACACACACACACACACACACACACACATATACTCTGACTGCCCAGCTGGGGGTCAGAAGGGGAGGACACCCTGGGAGCGAGGTGGGTGACAAAAAGAAGAAAGAGGTCGGAGACAGCTAGGCCATGGGGCAGGGGCATCAGGACTCCTGGCCATACCCCAGATCCACAGCATGGCGAGGGGATACACGTCAGGCTGATAGTCAGGGGGTCCCCAAGGGGCCCAGGAGGGTTGCCAGGGCACTGGGAGAGGACAGGGTCTGGGGTCCGGTGTCCATCACCTCCCTGGGCACCTTGAAGTAGGAACAGAAACCCCCCACTAGTGTGGAGGGGGCTACAGCACAAAAGGCCTCAGCTTACTCTACTGTCAGTTGGGCTGTAGAGATGGGTGTCTCCAGGATTCCACAGGCTTGTAGAAGAGCCTGCTGGCCTTGGATCTCCGTCCCTGACCCACTGTGCTCCCAGTCCTAGGAAAATGCTTTGTACTCCCTCGAGGTCCTTCTGAGCAGAGGGCAGCCTGGGGGCTTGGGGGGCTGAGGACCTGGGTATGCAGAATGTGGCAGAGCACTGACCACTGCTCGGGGGACCAAGGTCAGGACCCTCCTAGGTGCAGCCTCAGGGTTCCCATTTGGAAGAGGTTCCAGACTCAGTGCTCTGGGCATGGTGAGGAGGCCTTAGGAAGGAACTGAGCACCAGGACAGGAAAGGGAAACAGGGACAAGGGAGACTTCTGAGGGTTTCTCACATCGTCCCCGGAGCCCGCAGATCCTGCTCCTGTGAGACACTCAGAGACAGAGACAGAGACTGAACACAGGAGAGAGGAAACCAGGAGAAGTCACAGACTTTCCTCCATCAGCTTGGAAATGACATCCCATCCATTTGCTCCATTCTCTTTCTTAGAGCGCAGTCACAGAGGCCATCCACCCTGGAGGGGAGGGGACTCCCCAGGGATGTGTGACCAGGATTTGGGAATGCCTGGGAACCACTGTGGAGACTGCCCCGCACATGGGCACAGACGAGGCCTGGGGACCTGAGCCTCAACTTAATGGGAGCCCCTGGAAGTCTGTGTCGCCAGGGGATAAGGTTGGAATCAGTTCATTGCAACCTTCCCATGGGGCCTGGGACAAAGGGGTGGCTTTGCCTGGACCCCAGAGCAGACTCAGCCCCTCTGAGCTGTGTTCCATGCCCCGCCCAGCCCCTGGCTCATCCTTGCATTCCCAGGTGTGTGCCCCAGCCTCCTGTGATAGCAGGTACGGAATGTATGTAGAGGTCCTACCCCTGATGGTGTCCCTAAAAGTAGAAGCCAGAACACCCCACTGTGCAGATGGGGAGCCTGGGGAGTCCCTGAGAGGCACAGGGTCTGTCCAGGGTCACGGCCCTGGTCACGAGCAGAAGCCCGGTCTGAAACCAGCTCTGCATCCTCACAGCAGGGACACTGGCTGCACCCAGGCCCCCTGGGGGCTGTAGGTGGGCGTTGTGGGTGTCACTGTATGGATGGGGCATGGGGTGGAGGGTGAGCATAGAGCAGCCAGGGGAGGGGGGCCTTTGGGGGCTCTTGTGGGAGAAGGAAGTCAGGCAAGGGAGCCCCAGGCAGTGGTGACCTCACTTCCCTGACAACGGACCCCAACAGAATTTGGAACTCGGGTAACCAGGCACCCACATTCCAGAGCCAGCCCCCTGCCCAGCTCATTTCATTGGAGATCCTCGAACGAAGAACATGTTTGCGTGTTGCATCCCCAAGTCCGGAGGCTGCAGGCTGAGGAAAACGCGCCCTGCAAACACTTCCCCTCGCTGGGGATGTCGTGTCAGGGCTCCCCGACACCTCTGGCCATTTGGCCAGAAGGACCGAAAGGTGACACCATGAGGCCCAGAGCCGGCCAGCCCAGCCCCACACGCTCTGATCTGACTGTGCAGCCCCAGGTCCTGTGTGTGTGTGTGTGTGTGTGTGTGTGTGTGTGTGTGTGTGTGTGTGTGTGTGTAAGAGGGGTCTTGTAGGGTGGGGCCACTCCGAGCAGGAGCAGGCTGATGGGTCAATGTCCAGTGGGCAGGTCATGTTCACAACCTAGGTCAAGCCTGGCTGGGTGGGACAGGGCATGTGGGGGCTGCGCCCTTCTGCCCAAGGTTTATCCCAAGCCCTGCAGGGATGGGTCACTACATCCCAGGTGCAGGGCTGTGCACGCACAGGTCTGTGTCTTATCTGGCAGCAGCAGGGGGCCTGGGCAGGAGGATAGTGAAGACAGCCAGGCAGGGCTGTGATGCCTCTGGGCCGGCTACCGGTCCCTGTCTTTGCAGAAGACCGTGGATGAGACTGAGAGGAAGCTGGTGGACACGCCCTCCTCTCCAGGAGCAGGGACAGAGGATCACCTGGGAAGGGTGCTGACTCCACCCAGGCCACTGTCCCCAGTAGTCATTCACTCAGTGACTATGATCCAGGAGCCAGAGCCCACGGAGGCCGAGCCCGACGGTGAGAAGGCTGGGGCTGGGTGTGTGTGGTGTGTGGGGATGGGTCAGTGCTGGCCCCACAGGGAGGAGCCCCCAGAGGCTGGTGTGGGTCCAGGAGCAAGGACCTGGCTCAGAGCACCCAGTGGGTGGACTGCAGTCGGGGACACGTCCTGGTCAGGGTTCCTTCCTGGCTGCAGCTTCTCTGGGAGCCCCTGGGCTGGGTTCTGTCTCTGCAATGGCCACGAGAGGAAGGCAGGAGGGTGAGCTTTTCTCCTCTCACAGCTGCTCCACCATCTGAGGAACTAGAGCCGGCTCCAAGTTCATGGGCAGCTCCAGAGGGAGGGGTGGTGCCTGCAGCAACTTCAGCAGGAGACCAGGAGCCAGCGGGTGACCTGGCACCTGCCTACGGAGAGCCTGAAGCTGTGCAGGAAGAGCCTGCTGGAGAATCTGCCGATGGAGAGCCTGCCCCTGAGCCCGGCACTGCTCCTGCCCCCACACCTGCCCCTCTCTGTGTTCCTGTTCTTGCCCCTGCCCCAAATCCTGCCCCTGCTCCTGCCCCTGCCTGTGCTCCTGATCCTGCAAAGGATGAAACTCCTGCCCCTGCCCCTTGCTCTGCCTGTGCTCCTGTTACTGCCCCAGACCCAGCTCCTGCCCCTGAGCCTGCCAGAGCCACTGCCCTTGCCCCTGCCTGTGCTCCTGTTCCTACCCTCCAGCTCTTGCCCCTGCTCCTGCCCCTTCCTCTACCCCTGCCAGAGCAGCTGCCCCTTCCCCTGCCTGTGCTGCCATTACTGCCCCAGAACCAGCTCATGCCCCAACTCTTGCCCCCTCCCCTGCCAGAACTGCTGCCCCTTCCCCTGCCCCTGCCAGAGACCCTGACCCTTCCACTGCCCCTACCTGTGCTGCTGCTCCTGTCCTGGACCCAGATCCTGCCCCACCTCCTGCCCCTTCCCCTGCCAGAACTGTTGCCCCTTCCCCTGCCCCTGCCAGAGCCGCTGACCCTTCCCCTGCCCCTGCCTGTGCTCACGTTCCTGCCCCGGACCCAGCTCCTGCCCCAACTCCTGCCCCTACCCCTGCCAGAACTGCTGCCCCCTCCCCTGCCCCTGCCTGTGCTCAGGTTCCTGCCCCGGACCCAGCTCCTGCCCCAACTCCTGCCCCTACCCCTGCCAGAACTGCTGCCCCCTCCCCTGCCCCTGCCTGTGCTCAGGTTCCTGCCCCAGACCCAGCTCCTGCCCCAACTCCTGCCCCTACCCCTGCCAGAACTGCTGCCCCTTCCCCTGCCCCTGCCTGTGCTCCAGTTCCTGCCCCAGACCCTGCTCCTGCCCCAACTCCTGCCCCTTCCCCTGCCAGAACCGCTGACCTTTCCCCTGTCCCTGCCTGTGCTCCTGTTCCTACCCCAGACCCTTCTCCTGCCCCAACTGCTGCCCCTTCCCCTGCCCCTGCCAGAGACCCTGACTCTTCCCCTGCCCCTGCCTGTACTTCTGTTCCTGCCCCAGACCCTGCTCCTGCCCCAACTCCTGCCCCTTCCCCTGCCAGAACTGCTGCCCCTTCCCCTGTCCCTGCCTGTGTTCCTGTTCCTGCCCCAGGCCCTGCTCCTGCCCCAACTCCTGCCCCTTCCCCTGCCAGAACTGCTGCCCCTGCCTGTGTTCTGGTTCCTGCCCCAGACCCAGCTTCTGCCCCAACTCCTGCCCCTACCCCTGCCAGAACTGCTGCCCCCTCCCCTGCCCCTGCCTGTGCTCTGGTTCCTGCCCAGGACCCAGCTCCTGCCCCAGACCCTGCTCCTGCCCCAGATCCTGCCCCTTCCCCTGCCAGAACTACTGCCCCTTTCCCTGCCCCTGCCTGTGCTCCAGTTCCTGCCCAGGACCCAGCTCCTGCCCCAGACCCAGCTCCTGCCCCAACTCCTGCCCCTTCCCCTGCCAGAACTGCTGCCCCTTTCCCTGCTCCTGCCTGTGCTCTGGTTCCTGCCCTGGACCCAGCTCCTGCCCCAGACCCAGCTCCTGCCCCTGCTCCTGCCCCCTCCCCTGCCCCTGCCTGTACTTCTGTTCCTGCCCCAGACCCTGCTCCTGCCCCAACTCCTGCCCCTTCCCCTGCCAGAACTGCTGCCCCTGCCTGTGTTCTGGTTCCTGCCCTGGACCCAGCTCCTGCCCCAGACCCAGCTCCTGCCCCAGCTCCTGCCCCCTCCCCTGCCAGAACTGCTGCCCCTTCCCCCTGCCCCTGCCTGTGCTCCTGTCCTTGCTCCTGACCCAGCTCCTGCCTTGGATCCTGCACCTGCCACTGCTGCTGACCCTGTCCCTCCCCTTGCTCCTGCCCCTGTCCCTGCTCTTGCATCTGTCCCTGCTCCTGTCCCTGCCCCTATCCCAACAGCTGCCCCTACTCCTGCTCTTGCAGGGCTCCCAGAGCCACATCCAGAGCCCACAGCCCTGCGGGGAGAGCTCCTTGTGCAATTACCCTTAGTTCCTTCACCCGAACCTGATGTCCTGCCAGAATGTTTCATCCCCTCCCCCTATGTTCTTTCTCTCTGGTACATATTGACTGTTACTTTATCTTTTCATGTTCTGTATACTGTTTATTATTTGTTTTAAGTAAAATTACTTGTTTTCAATTGAACACGTCATGCACATTGAGTATATTCACAATGTTGTGCCACCCCACCAGAGAACATTGCTGCAGAATATCTCCTTCCCCAAAGGAGTCCCTGAACCAGAAGCCCTCCCTGCCATTTCTCCCCCAGCCCACACCCTCAAAACCCCTAAGCTGATCTGTTTCTTTACCTGTTCGGATGTTTCTGTAAATGGAATCACAATAGGTACCTTCGTGTCTGCCCACCTATTTTCAAAGGGGACTCTTTTTTCTGTGTTTATTTGACATAGCATTTCCCTTATTCGATACTGAAATCCCCGATGGATTACAGATCAGACATAATTATAGAGACCACTTTAGGAATTATGGGCACAATCTCAGGGCCGAGACCCCTGTTCCTGCTGGGACACCACGGCCTGACCTCAGACAGGGAACAGCTGGCTTTCCTGTGACCCACAGAGAAACCAGGGAAATGCAGAAAGCTAGTAGACACACTACAAAGGGCAAAAGCATTGCTCACAACCCAAGGCCAGAGAAAGGTTTCCCCTGCCTCTGGTCCAAACCGTGCTCCAAGTCACTGGGTTCCACAGGGACAGAGACCAAACACATGCAAGTCCGAGGGGGAGGATAGGCACGCGGGGAGTATGTGTCAGAGATGCGGGAGCTCCCGGGGAAGGACTCCGGCAAAGGAAACCCTACGGAGGCAGCACTGGTCACGTTCAGATCAGCAGGTTTCTGGTCCGGGGACCAGCAGCCCTGGGGAGAATGTGAGGACACAGAAGTCCCCCGCAGGTCCCCTGGAGAGAAGGGTGATGGGCACCCCTGTCTGGGAGAACAGTGAGTGGCACCCACCCCAGGCCGCAGGTGCACCCATCACCTAGCATGCTCCTCCTCGGACTCACCCCTGAAACTCTCACTCAGTTTTTCACAGATGTATTTTCAGGAGTGTTCATCACAGCGGTGGTGGAGAGAGCAGGCTATGCACCAACGCTAATGCCCAAGGAGATGGATGGGATCCTCGGTCCCAGTCCTCATGAAAGGATGCCCTATAGCTACTGTCACAGCTTCCTCTGGGGCACAAGATCTGGGAAGCCCCTCCTGAGACTCCCCTCCTGCCACCCTGCTCCTGGGAACATTCAGAATTGTCTGATGAGGAGGTGGAGAGGATCCAGGATGACAGCAGGTCCGAGGAGAAGGATGGTCAGCACTGGGAGGACAGTTGGACGTGCCCTAAGCCACCATCCAGGGCCCGGGCTACGATGCCCTCGGACCTCACCCCAAATAATGGCTCCTGATGTAGGGACCCTACTTCCGTGGTTTCACTCCCTCCCTCCCTACATCATTTATCCACTCTGTCATTCATTCCCCCCGCCTCTTTCCTTCCCCTCCACCCCTTCCATCCTCCCTCCCTCCCTCTTTCCCTCACTTCCATCCTCCCTCAGGCCCTCCCTCATTCAGCAGAGGATCTGGGGTCCCTGCTGTGTACTGAGCACCGGGGCTTCATCAGTGAGCACCCCCCAACCCATGCAGTCACATCCACTGTGGGTGGTGACAGGGGCCAGTCCTCAGGGTGAGCAGGGGTGATGAGCACCAGGAATCTGCTCCTGAAAACAGAGACCAGTTGCACAAAGAAAAGAATGGAGAGACCCATGCTTATCACTTCCTCTAGAAAAATCTAGTCCTGAAAAGTAAGTATGTCCTAGACTTAACGCAATGTGAGTTCTCATGGCAGGTACGCACTGATTCCTAGAACCAACGAAGAGTAAATCATCCAGTGTTGATGGGGGTTTGTGACACACCTTTTCTGACCAAATGACAGCGATTCAGCCAACATCTCCAGGGCCTCCAAGTCTTCCCAAGGCCTCTGCAATCCTCTGATTCTTCCATCAACCTCCTTGGGAAGCTCTGTCCTGTTGTCTTCCTTGTTGCCTGCCTCTTCTGGAACCCTTCTGTGGCCTCCCCACCAGGGCCACCCTCACCGGGATTTCCCGTGACCTGTGGCTAGGTGCCCGCATCCTGTGCTGGGCCCCACGAGCCCTGTGCTTTGTGCAAGTCCTGTGTGCTCACTCTGGGTCACTTGGCATCTCCCCTTACAGCGGGCTACATCTTCCTGCGCTGGGTCTCCTCTGAGCAGTCTGTGAGGCCGGACTGTGCCCATGTCACGGGCACTGAATCGCGAGTCTAGAAGGTCCAGATGACCCACTCCCAGTCCCAGCGTGTAGAGAATGGGCCGAGGGTGGTTCCCAAGCAGAGGAGGACTTGGGCCCAGGGGGCCTGAGAGAGGGCATGGCATAGTGAGCCTGCAGAAGGAGAGCAAGCACCATGGCAGCCTGGGTGCTCAAGCCTGCTGGGAGACCAGGTCTCACATGCACTGGCTCTGTCCCCAGGACTGGAGTCCATCAGGGTATCCACACTCCCAGGCTGCAGGCTGGCAGTTGACTTGCAGGGGGGAGGCACCGCTGGTGCAGGAGAGAGCCCTCTGCAGGGAGGAAGGGGCAGGCGCTCCCCCAGCAGCAGGTGCACTGGGGAGGGCTGAGGGGGCATCAGCAGACAGCAGTGGCTGCAGCTGGGGTCTCCACACAGGCCCCTGCCCCAGGGCCAGCACGAGATTGGATGGCCTTTGTCCCCGAAACACAAAGTCTGGCCCAGGACCCCTCCCTCAAGCCCCCATTCCCAATCCTTTGTACTCAGCTCAAGTGACAAGAAATGGCCAATAGTTTAGGTGGTGCTGGGTGCACAGGGACATTTGTTTTTCTGGCCCATGCTGTAACAGTGCTGGCATTTTAAAGATCTCAAGGCTTTGATTCAAAAACTGTAGGAAGGTAGCTTTGTAGCTTTCTGGAAACCTGTCTCTGTGCCTTGCAGCCCTCCCATCCCACCAGCTCTGCTCAGAATCCCTCCAGGCCACAGACCCACAGTCTTGGGTCCTCAGATGGCCCAGACGATGTGATCCAGGTGGGGCAGCAGGACACACTGTGGATTTCAGCAAACCTCCCCCCCCCCATAAAGTGAGGGTACCACTGGGCGAGCTGTCTGAAAACAGCCAGGTCAGGGTTCCAGGAAGACACCAGAGGCACAGGAGGAACTGGGGAGCATCTGAACGTCAGGTGGGGACAGTCAGAGCTTCCAGGCCCTATTCCCTAACGCTCCTCATCACTCAGCCTTTCTTCCAGTGAATCTGCTTGGTTTCTGTTTGCCCCAACTGTTACCCGTTGCCCTGGGCAGCAGAGACTCACATACACCTTTAAATGTTTAGGACATCGAATGCCCTCCAGTAGCCACCTCACTACAGTTGGTGGTAAGCAAGAAGTCACTGAGGTCTCCAAGGGTCTGTACTTGGTGTTTCCCTCTTCTGAGATGGGGACACCTGTGGAAGGTGCAGGTGGCCGGCTGCGGGGGGAGCAGGCACCTGACATGGACAGATGGGGTAGGTGAGGCCCAAGGCCCCGGGGGTGTGTGTCCGGCATCTGCACTAAACAGGTCTTCAAAGCTGCAGATTGGCTGGGATCATCTTCAGGCTGAGAAGGAAGATGAGGGGAGCAGAGGGGAGCAGAGGAGGCTCAGCTTAGACAGGAGAGGGCTGAGCCACTCCTTTGGGGGAAAAGTGGGTCAGGTCCAGGCTCATGGGGACAGACCTTAGGCCACTGTGTTACGTGAAATAAGCCAGTCCCTAAAGGACAGATACTGGACGACCCCACTTGTGAGGGACGGAGAGCACTCCAATTCACAGAGGTGGAAGGAGCTGCTGGGTGCCGGGGCTGGGGAGGGGGAATGCGGGTTAGGGTCTCGTCGGTAGAGGTTCAGTTTGGGATGACAATGAAGTTGTGGCGATGGATGGAGGTGGCAGGTGCAGAGCAGTGAATGTACGTATTGCCACTGAATTGTACCCTGAAACGTGCTTAACGGTATCAGTTGTATGTCCACTACACCACAATAGGAAAGTAGTGAGTCAGGAGGACGGGGCCATCGCGAGTCCCAGGAGGGCCCTGGAGCAGGGATCCTGTATCTTGGTTCTCGCTCTCATGCTCTGCCCCTTGTTGGTGACCGAGCTCACAGTAGGCACTCAGTGAATGCTTGCTAACACATAGTGCAGAGAGAATCCACAAGTGCAAACCCTCCAGTGGGCACTGAGGGATCCCAACAGGACGCGCATCCAGACGGAGCCAGTGCCCACATCTCAAAAACACCAGCAAAGAAATAGCCATTTAAAACCAAGGCAGGAACCAGAAATAACCCAGAGGGCTCCATGCTCCTGGAGGCTGTGCTAGTGGTCACAGCCTCTGGCAGTCAGAGAGGTGGCTCGGCGCACCCCTGACCCTGAAGGCCCATGGCTGCCGCGAGGTGCAGGGACTGGGAGGAAGACCCAGCCAGGGCCTGTTCTGGCTCCAGGGCTGCTGCAGGGCCGCTCCCAGCCCATCAGGCGATGTCTGTTTAGAACCAGGGAGAAAACCTTTTCCCTCAATTGTTCTTTTTAAAGATGGTTGCTCAGCATTGACACAGAAAAACATTCTACATAAAACTGGAGTCGTTCACAGCTGCAAATGACCCAGAAATGATCGAAATGCACTGACCACAAAGAAAGGAACTTGTGCCCCAGGCAGGCCTCCTGTGCATGGGGGCAGCTAGGGGTCCTGGACATGCCCGAGCGGGCAGTGCTGGACTCCACAGTTGAGGGGACAGAAGAAGGAATCTGCTCTTATGGCTCCGCTCAGAGAGGCCACCCTGACGGAGACGGGGCGAGCCCCTCATGCGTTCTGGATGTCCTGGTGATTCTTGGGCACTGCCCGAATCTCAGCATCTTCATGACCCGGGTGGGGGGAGGGCAGCCCAGCAGCCTCAGGTCCCACGTGGCCTCCGGGGCTTGGTGGGCTTGTGGTTCAGGTGGCTCTTGTCAGGCCACATGGCCTCCATGCCATTGGCCAGGTCGACCCCCATTGCCTGGTGACAGGCCAATGTCAGTCAGTGAACCTCCACCACTGACCCCCCCAAAAAGGCCCCCATATAGTAAAAGTTTCCCTGGTGCCTGGGGATGTGGGCCTGGGACTGCAGCCGGCGCGCGTAGCTTAAGTTCTCATTGGCCACCCAGTAGAAACTGAGGTACAAAGTGACAAAGGGGGGGACAGGATCTCTACACCCACATGGTCACGGAACTTCATGTCCACATCCGCGCACACCAGGTCGTCCACCTCACAGAGGAAGTGCTGCTCACAGAAGCGGCTGATCATCGCCATTTGCTGCATGGACACATCCTGCCAGCGCAGGGCGCCGCAGACCTCGAGGACCACCACCCTCCAGCCTTCCCGGAGAGACACACAGGCCCGTCAGCTGGCGGTTCGTGAAGATGTACTAGGTGACCCTGTGTCCACCATGAGGAGAACCACCCTCCGGCCTTCCCAGAGAGGCACAGAGGCCCGTCAGCTGGTGGTTCGTGAAGACGTACTAGGTGACCCTGTGTCTGCCATGAGGCACCGCGGACCTTGAGGACCACCACCCACTGGCCCTCACGGAGGGGCACATGGGTACGGCAGCTGGCTGATCGCTGAAGACGTACTAGGTGACGCTGTGTCCACCATGAGGACCACTGCCCTCCGGCCATCACAGAGGAGCACACAGGCACAGCAGCCAGCTGGTCAGTGAAGACCTAGTAGGTGACCCTGTGTCCCACCATGAAGTGCTTCTTCACCGTCTGCAGGACCAGCTCCAGGAAGACCACATAGCTACAGGGACAGGGGACAGGGTGAGAGGAGGGTCACTGCCAGAGGCTGGCAGCAGGACCCCGAGGCTGAGGGCCATAGACCTGTATACCTTCTTCAAGGGGGCAGGCCCTGGGCTGCTTTAAGCAACAGCCACTCTCCTGGCCTCTCCTGAGTGAGTCTGCCCATGGGGCCTCCCTACCTTCTGCTCCCAGAGATGGGGGCCGTCAGCACCCCATCTTACAAAGGGGTGCCTAAGGCTTAAGAGGTTGGAAGCCCATGCAGCCCCACATGGGCTCTAGCATGCTGGAGCCAGGAACACTCCCCCTGTGCTGAGCTCCCGGGCAAACCCCCAGTTCCTGTCCCCACCTGCCAGGAGCAGAGCACCCTGGGGCACAGCCCTTGTTTCTATGCCCTACAGTCTGGGTAGAACCAGCAGGGCCGGCCACCATCCGCATTTTTTTTTGAGCGGGATGTCATCGGCCCCCACAGAGCTGTCTCCACCTCCTGTAGGGTCCTCCCTTCAAGGCTACTGGGCATCCTGCTGACAAGGTCTTCAGTAAACCCCTGGTATTCCTAGGAGGGGTCACCCTCGAAATCCCCCAGGTCAGGAGTCAGGTCCAGCCCATGGTCAGGGAAGGGGAAAGAGGACCTCTGGAAGAAGAAGGAGCTTGCTTAGGCCCCAGCCTTGAATCCAAGGGTGTAAGCTTCCAGGTCCAGGTCTACATCTCCCCAGACAAGAAGTTGGGAGTCTTGTCCAATCACTCACATGGCTGGTCCCCCTTTGAGGGCACTACCTGCTCCCCACCATGGGGACAGCAGCTCCCCCATCATCAGGCAAGTTTGGTGAGCCCCTCTGAGACTGATTTTTTATGCAGACACTAAGGCTACATCCTTACACCTGCCCCATCACGGGCAGGTTAGCAAATTGCTCACATCGGGAAGGCGGGCACTACATTTAAATAGCGGACAGGCACATTCAACCAGAAGACATGAGTCAGGTCATCAGGGGGCAATTCGGGGTCCAGCCAATGGGGAAACAAGCCAAACATGAAGCAGGGGGAGAGAAGAGTGCTCCTGGCAGAGGGCACAGTGAATGCAAAGTCTTGGACTCAGGCCTGAGGCACATGTGGGACAATCATACCCCTGGGTGGCCCACAGGGGGGCAGGCCGTGGTGGGAGGGGTGAGGCTGGAGAGGATGGGCAGGAGGGGAGCAGACCACAGAGAGGCCCAAATGTAATGTGTCGAAAAGATCACTCTGGTTACTGGAGGAGAATGGGCTCTGTGCAGAAGAGGACAGGGAGACCCCTAACCCTAACCCAACCATAACCCTAACAACCCGTAACACCAATCCTAACCACTAATAACAACGAGCAAATACATCCCTACACCTGTCTTAAAATAGATGTAAGAAGCCTGATCAGAAAAATTGCAAAACCAAGAGCTCTTAAATATATTGTACATCATAAGTGTCTCTTCACAAACATCTCAAAGGTTGTTCAATATACAGAAAACAAGCAATGTTATACTCCGCAATAAATTTTTAAATAAAAACAAGTGGTCATATTAATTGATGCAGAAAAGGTTCTAACCAAAATCCAATGTCTGTTGCTGATATAAACCCTCATGAAAACAGAAATAAGGGGTAATTTTTTTTCAATAAATCTATAGCAAGCACCATGCTCAAGTCTGAATATTGACAGCTGTACTCTGAAATCAGGAACAAGGACAGGATTCTGGCTTTCACAGAAGGACAGACACTGTGTGATTCCACCTGTATGAGGTGTCTAGAGACAGAAAGTTGAACGTGGCTGCAGGGCTGAGAGGAAAGGGGAATGGGGAGTTAGTGTTTCATACATACAGTCTCCCTCAGGGAGAAAGAAAAAGTTCTAGAGAATGGTGTACAACCGTGTGAACTCAGCTAAGGCCAGAGAACTGTGAACCTGAAATGTTTTAAGTGGTAAATGTTACTATGTTTAGTCACAGTGAAAACATGAAGGACTGATGCATGTCACCACGTGGACGGACACTGAAAACAGCCCAAGCGACATAGGCCATCCAGACAGGCCACCCACACTGGAGTCATCTGTGCTCCTAAATCCATCAGGGTTATGCAAATACGGGAAAGTCTCGGGAGCAGTTGCAGAAGAAGAAAACTGGATCCGAATGGAGCAGGACATTTCAGACAGCGAGGCAGGTGGCGACAGTTCAAGTGGGCCTGTGGTCTGGATTATAATATGGAAACCACGGTGATCTCCTCCTTCAGGGCTATGTGGTGGTTCCGCGGGAGCCTGTCCCTGTTCAGGGTAAAACGCACTGAAGTATCCCGTGTGAAGTGGCAAATGTGGTAAAGAAACGACAGCTGGGGAGTCCGAGTGTGGAGATAAAGTGTATTTGTGCTCTGTGACAGGTTCACTGCACCTTGAAATCACCGCAGAGTCAAGTACTCTTACAAACAACCAGGTCAGCACCAGGTCACAGGAGCTGAGACCACATCAAGCTTCCTGATGGAGGCCAAGTCCTCCCAGACCCGGTTCACCCACCGTGGAGAGGCCACTCGCCAGGGTAGGAGGCCACAGGTTAGCAAGAGACTCGTGGGAGGATGACATCGGCGGCTCCTGTGTCTTGGGTTCAGGAGAAGCAGCGGGATCTGGAATTCCAATTTTCCACAACACTCCACCAAAAACTGGTTAGAACTGTGAAAATGCATGAAGGGAAGGCTCAGTACAGTGGACTGGGGTCGCCAGAAGGGGGGCTGGGCAGCGGAGCGGATCACACAGTGTCAGCCACAGGAACAACTGTCAATTACAGACCCCACATTAGAAGCCCCACAGCAGAGACTCATCAGTCACAGGCCCCAAAGGGGAACACGCAGGTTTCACCACCTCCCAGAAATCACCACCCCTGCAGCTCAGCCAGGGAGAACCTCCATCACCCCGAAACCCGCTTTTCTCCAGGGGACTTTCCTCCAGAACAACCCTCCCCTTCCCTCCTCCTCCTCCATGAAATACTCAACAGGGGACAGCCCTGCTCTCAGACACCCGGGAGACACCAACGACAGACGGCGAGGGAGACGGACAGCCCTGCTCTCAGACATCTGTGAGACACCAACAACAGATGGACACCCCTGAGACACCAACGACAGACATCAAGGGAGACGGACAGCCCTGCCCTCGGACACCCATGAGACACTGATGACAGACGTCGAGGGAGACGGACAGCCCTGTCCTCGGACACCCGTGACACACCGACAGACGGCGAGGGAGACGGACAGCCCTGTCCTCAGACACCTGTGAGACACCGACCACAGACAGACACCCGTGAGACACCGACGACAGACGTCGAGGGAGACGGACAGCCCTGCCCTTGGACACCCCTGAGACACCGACGACAGACGTCGAGGCAGACGGACAGCCCTGCCCTCAGACACCCGGGAGACACCGACGACAGACGGTCACCCGGGAGACACCGACCACAGACCTCGAGGGAGACAGACGGCCCTGCCCTCGGACACCCGTGAGACACCGACGACAGACCTCGAGGGAGACGGACAGCCCTGTCCTCGGACACCCGGGAGACACCGATGACAGACCTCGAGGGAGACGGACGGCCCTGCCCTTGGACACCCGGGAGACACCGATGACAGACCTCAAGGGAGACGGACAGCCCTGTCCTCGGACACCCGGGAGACACCGACGACAGACCTCAAGGGAGACGGACGGCCCTGTCCTCGGACACCCGGGAGACACCGATGACAGACGTCGAGGGAGGCAGACGGCCCTGTCCTCGGACACCCGGAGACACGGACGACAGACGGACACCCGGGAGACACCGATGACAGACCTCGAGGGAGACGGACAGCCCTGTCCTCGGACACCCGGGAGACACCGACGACAGACGGTCACCCAGGAGACACTGACGACAGACCTCGAGGGAGACGGACAGCCCGGCTCTCGGACACCCCTGAGACACCGACGACAGACGGGAGAAACGCGGAGACGGAAAGACCGACGCCGTGAGAACACCTGCTCTCCCCACAGCCGTCTGTCTGCAGAGCGCGCGCTGTCGCTACCGAACCTCCAGATGCCAAACCGACTGCCCGGACCGCGTGTGGACGCGGGGAGGACCCTGCGGGGCCGAGGCCGGGGGAGCACGAGCACCAGGTGGGCGGCCGGAGGTTCCCTGACTGCAGACCGCCTGCGGAGCCCCCGGAACCGGATCCGTGTGCGCGTAAACACGGACCCGCGGACCAGCCCAGCGTATCCGGGCCCAGGGAGGGGAGACCCCACGGCCCCGCGCACAGCCCCGCCAGCGACCCCACGGCACCGCACAGAAACCACGGAAACCCCACCGTCTACACAGCGCGCCCTTCCTCCGCGGGGTCCTGTGAGCACGGACCCCTCGGCAGTCCCTGCTCAGGCGGCTTCTCCTCACCTTCTCCTCCCGCGGCGGGTCCTGGGGAGACCCGGGTCCATTGGTGTGGACGCGGAAACACGTCCTCCACTGCAGGTCCTGTCCGCGTGGACGCGGCCCCATGTCCTCCGGAAGTCTCCACAGCGGGTCCTGAGGAGGCCGGGCTCCTGACTGTGGATGAGGCCCCACGTCCTCCCGGGGCCTGGGCGTCAGCACAGAGGGTTGAGGACTTGGAACACCTGCCAGCGCACCGGAAAGCGCATGCCTGGCGGGAGTCGCGGAGCGGGACTCGGGCGCCCCCTGCGGGCGGTGGGGGAGGCACCTGTCCTTTCTGGGGTCCAGCTGAATCCACTACATTTTGAAAATTCAAACTGAAATGGAGTCCAATTATCCCCTGACTTCTCCAGAAATATAAACAATTAATTAGAAACCCTACGGAATTAAGTGAAATGCAGGCACAAGCTTTACAACTTACACCAAAATTCATTCAAAATTGTAGATAAATTTAAAATGTGAAACTATCAAAATATCAGAAAGAAAACATAAAAGAAAATCTACATGACCTTGGGTTTGGTGATGAGTTTTAACACAACACCAAACGCCAATCCACAAAAGAAAAAAACTGATAACATGAACTTCCTAAAATTAGAACTTCTGCTCTGTGAAAGACCTTGCTCAGAAACTAAAAGACAAGCCACAAACTGGGAGGAAATATTTGCAAAACATATATCTGGTAAAAAATCTGTATTCAAAATATACAAAAAACTATCAGAACTGAACAATAAGGAAACAAACATCTGAACTGATAATGGGCAAGGGTCTGAAAATGCCTGGACAAAGAAGATATGCAGACACAGAATAAGCATACAAAAATATGCTCGACGTCATCATTAGGAAAGAACAAGTGTAAACGACAGTGAGACAGCACTGCACACCCATCCCAAATGCTGAACTCCAGAAACAAGAATACCAATTGCTGGAAGGTGAGGAATGGCAGCAACTGTCCCTTCAGAAGACAGTTTGGCCATTTTCTCCAAACCTAAATAAGTCTCACGTTAAGGTCCAACAATTGTACTTCTAGTATTTAGACCACTGCTTTGAAAAGCTATTTCCAAACAAAAACATGCAGCTATGCACAGCAGCTCTATTCATAGTGGTTACAAACTTAACGAAGCCAGGACGTCCTTCCATAAATAAATCCATAAGCACACTGAGTGTATCCATGTGAAGGAAATATGCCACCCAAAATATGCCTCTTTGGCACAAGGGTTATTTGGGCGGATTAATTTTAAGGAAGAGCAGACATGGAAGAATCTCTAAAAACTGGGTAAAAGTTGCTGTTTGGTGAGTGAAAGTTACGCTGATAAAGGAAAGCTCCATTTGTAAGCCTGTCTCCCTCTGTATCAGGAACAGAATGACTAAATCTTAAGAAACTCTTACCGAAAGAGAAGGCACAGACTTAAATCTGTGCAACCACCATTCCCTCGTTTACTGTACTCACCTGATAACATCCCTTAACTGGCCTTCCCACCACCCAAAATCTTCTGGTCTTTAGCTGAAGATGGCCTTTAGGGCCGGGTCACTTCAAGGAGTTACTCCATTTTCCTGGGTATCTCCCATGAATATGGGACGTATGCATCATATTAAACTTTGACTTGTTTTTCTCTTGTTAATCTATTCAGCAATAAAAAGAAATGAACCATCACCCCCATAAAAATGACACGGATGAACTTTACATTTTTCTAAGTGAAGGAATCTAGTCCGAAATGGTTACACACTGAGTGACCCCATTTGTAGGAGATTCTGGGAAAGGCAAAACTAGAGGTGATAAAAGGATCAGGGGGTGAATTCCATGATGGTTTAATGATTTATACCTGCCATGATGCATTTGTCAAAACCCAAACATTTTGGGGCACCTGGCCGGCTCAGTCGGTGGAGCATGCAACTCTTGATCTTGGGGTTGTGAGTTCAAGTCCCACATTGGCTGTGGAGATTACTTAAAAATAAAATCTTAAAAAACACGAACATTTTTATATCCCAAAGAGTAAATCATAATCTACTGAAATTAAGTTATTTAGGATGTGGGAATGTCACAAGATGGTGTAGGGGCCAAGGGCACGCTGCCCCAAATCTGCCACTTTGGCAGATAGATCATTTTAAATAAAAGTTACTTAAGAGTCAGTCTATGAAATGAGGACCCTCAGACCCTCCTCTGTCCCCCTGGAAGCAGGAAATCTATCTCCCATGTGAAGATGTCCCTGTACCAGGAGGTAAAGAGACTTTGACATCACCAGAGATGGGCATTTGGAGCCCAGAAGGCTGTATAAACAACCCTTGTTACTTTTTACTAACTTACTACCCCAGCCCAAATTCTGTTTAGAATTCCTTACTAATTGAAGCTCCCAAGATTAAGTTTTCTTTGTCCTGTGATTTCATCACAGGCTTATTTTCTTTTTGTCCAAAAAGTATAAAACCTGGCTTCCTTGGTCATTTCTTTAGAACTCAGTTTCCTTGTTGGGTCTCCATGTGCACATCATTACACTTTGGGTTTTTTTCTCTTATTAATCTGTCTCATGTCAATTTCATTCTTAGTCTTGTGGTAAGAACTTTGGACCAAGGAAAATTTCTTTCCCCCCCCCAATGGAATATAAATGTGACACATAACCTAACTGTATTAGAAACATATGAAAAAAAACCCTCACTGTAGGTTGTATGAAAAAAGGTGCTGACCTAAGTATCTTTGGAAATTAATGGAATCTGTAGATTAAAGAAAAAATGTACATACTGTACGTACACAGTGGACTCTATTTGATAAAGTTCTTTCCCATCAGAGTGGTAGCTAACAGTTCTGAAAACACCACATCTGTAATCTGGAACGGAGCAATGAATTAAATAAATGGCAAGTGGGGAGAGCCAGGTTTGTCACTGTTAGAGTAGGAAGTTACAGATCGCCAATGGAGAAGATCACAATATCCACGTGGTGATGGACCAGGTTGGAGACATCAGTATAAACTCGTCTTTAGCTTCCTATGGACACAGACAGTTCCACGTAGAAATCTTTAATTAGGTGTGTTTACATAGGTTGGAACACACGCATATATTGCCTTGCGTTGTCCTCTGAGCACATTCAGTTCCCACAGGTGAGACTTTAATACCATTCTCTAATAAAAGGAACCAGGGCTCTTTGAAGAAATTGCTGACACCAGGACTAAGTAAACATAGAAGCCAGGATAATCTTGAAGTATCAGAAAGTAAGGAAGTACCAAGAAAACCCCGCAAAGATAAAGTATATCAAAGGGAAAGTGGAGCCAATGGAAAGCCCTCCCAATAGCCAAGCAGGAATGAACCAGCAACCAAATACTGTAGCACTGGAGTGTAACCGACAGCCTAATATGACGACCCTGGTGTCCACACTGGTAAAAATAAATGATTAGTTAAAAAGGAATCCACAGGCCCCACAGTGAAGTCACTTACCTTAAGAGACCCAGATCAGCAAGCCAGGACTTACTAACTAACCTAACTGCAGTTTCACACATACACACTCCATGTAACCTTTAACCACTCACCCTGAATAATGGTCTCTTCTGGTCCCCTTAGGACAGTGACCTTGCCTAAAACAATGCATCCTTTATGAATACTTTCCTTTTTTCAATTTCCTCTCTGCATTTAAAAACCTATCCTTTCTGGGGTGCCTGGGTGTCTCTTGGTTTTGACTCAGGTCATGACCTCGGGGTCATGAGATTGAGCCCCACGGTGGGCAACACGCTCAGTGCAGAGTCTGCTTGAGATTCCGTATCTCCCTCTTCCTCTGTGCCTCCCCCCTCTCATGCTCTCTTTCTAAAAACAAATAAATAAATCTTTAAAAACATTTCCTTCCCTGTAGCTCAAAGGAACACCTTTGTATTTTCTCGATGGGATGCTGCCTGACACATTAATTGTTCAATGAAAACAATGAGATCGGGTTCTTTTAAATTACTTGGTTTATTAACAGATTACATAGTTTTTTTACAAATGGGTTGAATAGACCTCTCCTAACAGAATTCCAAATAACAGACATAGACATTCAGCTATCCCTCAAGGAGGAGGAGCTGACTTCCTCCCCCACAGTGTGGGCTCCACATAGTGTCTTCCTTTTTTTTTTTAAATAATAATTTTTTATTATGTTATGTTAGTCACCACACAGTACATCCCTGGTTTTTGATGTAAAGTTCCATGATTCATTACTTGCATATAACACCCAGTGCACCATGCAATACGTGCCCTCCTTACTACCCATCACCAGTCTATCCTGATCCTCCACTCCCCTCCCCTCTGAAGCCCTCAGTTTGTTTCCCAGAGTCCATAGTCTCTCGTGGTTCATTCCCCCTTCTGTTTACCCCCCCTTTCCTGTTCCCTTTCTTCTCCTACCGATCTTCCTACTTCTTATGTTCCATAGATGAGTGAAACCATATGATAATTGTCTTTCTCTGCCTGACTTATTTCACTTAGCATTATCTCCTCCAGTCCCGTCCATGTTGCTGCAAATGTTGTGAAACCATTCTTTTTGATGGCTGAGTAATATTCCATTGTATATATGGACCACATCTTCTTAATCCAGTCATCTGTTGAAGGGCATCTCGGCTCCTTCCACAATTTGGCTTTTGTGGACAATGCTGCTATGAACATTGGGGTGCATATGGCCCTTCTCTTTAGTACGTCTGTATCTTTGGGGTAAATACCCAGTAGTGCAATTGCTGGATCATAGTGTAGCTCTATTTTTAACTTTTTGAGGAAGCTCCACACTGTTTTCCAAAGTGGCTGTACCAACTTGCATTCCCACCAACAGTGTAAGAGGGATCCCCTTTCTCCACATCCTCTCCAACATCTGTTGTTTCCTGCCTTATCAATTTTTGCCATTCTAACTGGTGTAAGGTGGTATCTCAGTGTGGTTTTGATTTTAGTTTCCCTGATGGCTAATGATTTTGAACATTTTTCATGTGTCTGTTAGCCATTTGTATGTCTTCATTGGAAAAGTGTCTGTTCATATCTTCTGCCCATTTTTTGATTTGATTATTTGTTTCTTGTGTATTGAGTTTGAGAAGTTCTTTGTAGATCTTGGATACTAATCTTTTATCTGTAGTGTCATTTGCAAATATCTTCTCCCATTCCATGGGCTGCCTCTTAGTTTTTCTGACTGTTTCCTTGGGTGTGCAGAAGCTTTTTATCTTGATGAAGTCCCACAAGTTCATTTTTTCTTTTGTTTCTCTTGCCTTTGGAGATGTGTCATGAAAAAATTTGGTGTGGCCAATGTCAAAGAGGTTGCAGCCTATGTTCTCCTCTAGGATTTTGATGGATTCCTGTCTCATATCGAGGTCTTTCATCCATTTGGAGTTTATCTTTGTGTATGGTGTGAGAGAGTGGTCAAGTTTCATTCTTTTGCATGTAGCTGTCCAATCCTCCCAGCACCATTTATTGAAGAGACTGTCTTTTTTCCACTGGATGTTTTTTCCTGCTTTGTCAAAGATTAGTTGCCCAAAGAGCCAAGGGTCCATTTCTGGGTTCTCCATTCTGTTCCATTGGTCTATGTGTCTGTTTTTGTGCCAGTACCATGCTGTCTTTGTGATCACAGCTTTGTAGTATGGCCTGAAATCCAGCAACATGATGCCCCCAGCTTTGTTTTTCCTTTTCAACAATTCCTTGGCGATTTGGGGCCTTTTCTGGTTCCACACAAATTTAAGTGCTGTTTGTTCCAGTTCTTTGAAAAATGTCATTGGTATTTTGATCAGGATGGCATTGGCTGAGCCACCTAGGCGACCCCAAGATGGCATTGAAAGCGTAGATTGCTCTGGGTAGCATAGACATTTTAACTATGTTAATTCTTCCAATACATATGCATGGAATATTTGTCCATCTTTTTGTGTCTTCTTCAATGTCTTTCAAGAGTGATTTGTAGTTTCTAGAATATAGTTCCTTCACGTCTCTGCTTAAGTTAATTCCGAGGTAACGTATGATTTTTGGTGCTATTGTAAATGGAATGGATTCCCTAATTTCTCTTTCTTCAGTCTCATTGTTCATGTATAGAAATGCACCTGATTTCTGAGCATTGATTTTGTATCCCGCCACATTACTGAATTGCTCTATAAGTTCTAGTAGTTTGGGGGTGGAGTCTTTTGGGTTTTCCATATAGAGTATCATGTCATCTGCGAAGAGTGACAGTTTGACTTCTTCTTTGCCAATTTGAATACATTTCATCCCTTTTTGTTGTCTGATTGCTGTTGCAAGGACTTCTAGTACTATGTTGAATAGTAGTGGCAAGAGTGGGCATCCTTGTCGTGTTTCTGATCTTAAGGGAAAGGCTTCCAGCTTTTCCCCATTGAAAGTGATACTCGCTGTAGGCTTTTCATAGATGGTTTTTATGAAATTGAGGAATGTACCCTCTATCCCTACATTTTGAAGTGTTTTAATCAGGAAAGGATGCTGTATTTTGTCAAATGCTTTTTCTGCATCCAGAGGATCATATGGTTCTTGACTCTTTTCTTGTTGATATGATCTATCACACTGATCGATTTGCGAATGTTATACCACCCTTGCATCCCAGGGATGAATCCCACTTGGTCATGATGGATAATCCTTTTAATGTACTGTTGGATCCTACTAGCTAGGATCTTGTTGAGAACTTTGACATCCATATTCATCAGGGATATCAGTCTGTAATTCTCCTTTTTGATGGGTCTTTGCCTGGTTTGGGGATCAAGGTAATACTGGCCTCATAGAATGAGTAGGTAATTTTCCTTCTGTTTCTATTTTTTGAAACAGCTTCAGGAGAATAGGTATTATATCTTCTTTGAATGTTTGGTAGAATTCCCCGGGGAATCCATCAGGCCCTGGAGTCTTGTTTTTCAGAAGGTTTTTGATCACTGCTTCAATCTCTTCATAATTAATCGGTCTGTTTAAATAATCAATTTTTTCCTGTTTCAGTCTTGGTAGTTTATAGGTTTCTGGGAAGGCATCCATTTCTTCCAGGTTGTTTAATTTATTGATATAAAGCTGTTGATAAAAGTTTCTAACAATCCTTCCTATTTCATTGTGACCTCTCCCCATTCATTCATAATTTTATTAATTTGGGTCCTTTCTCTATTCTTTTGAATAAGTCTGGCCAGTGGCTTATCGATCTTCTTTATTCTGTCAAAGAACCAGCTTCTAGTTCTGTCGATCTGCTCTACTGTGCTCCTGGTTTCTAATTCATTGATCTCTGCTCTAATCTTGATCAACTGCTTTCTCGTGTGTGGGTTAGGCCTGTCCCTCTGTTGCTGCTCCAGCTTCTTGAGGTGAGAATATAAAAACTGCATTTTAGATTTTTCTATTCTTTTGAGTGAGGCTTGGATGGCTATGTATTTCCCCCTTAGGACTGCCTTTGCAGTGTCCCATAGGTTTTGGACCATTGTGTTTTCATTCTCGTTGGTCTCCATAAATTGTTTAAATTGATTTTTAATTTCCTGGTTTACCCAATCATTCTTGAGCAGGATGGTTCTTAGTTTCCAAGTGTTTGAGTTTCTTCCAAATTTTTCCTTGTGATTGAGTTCCAGTTTCAAAACATTGTGGTCTGAGACTATGCAGGGAATAATTTCAGTCTTTTGGTATCAGTTGAGACCAGTTTTGTGACCCACTATATGGTCTATTCTGGAGAAAGTTCCATGTACATTCAAAAAGAATGAGTATTCTGTTGTTCTGGGGTGTAGTGTTCTGTATATATCTATGAGGTCCAACTCGTCTAGTATGGCATTCAAAGCTCTTGTTTCTTTGTTGATTTTCTGCTTAGGTGATCTGTCTATTGCTGATAGTGGAGTGTTGAGGTCCCCTACTAATAACGTATTATAATAATAATATAGAGACATCTATATGTCTCTTTATTCTGGTTAAGTGTTGGCTTGTGTATCTAGGTGCTCCCCTGTTGGGGCATAGATATTTATAATTGTCATATCCACTTGTTGGATACATCCTTTAAGAATAATATGGTGTCCTTCTGTATCTCTAACTACAGTCTTTAGTTTAAAATCTAATCTGTCTGATATAAGAATTGCTACCCCAGCTTTCTTTTGAGGTTCATTGGCATGAAAAATGGTTTTCCATCCCTTCACATTCAGTATGGATGTATCTTTAGGTTCAAGATGAGTCTCTTGTAGACAGCAAATGGATGGGTCATGTCTTATTATCCAATCTGCAACCCTGTGACATTTATGGGAGCATTTAGGCCATTCACATTGAGAGTAATTATTGAGAGATATGATTTTAATAATGTCATGTTGCCTGTGAAGTCTTTGTTTCTATAGGTTGTGACTTTCTGTTCTGTATCACTCTTGGGGCCTTTTTACTTTTATAGAACCCCCCTTAATATCTCCTGTAGGGCTGGTTTTGTGGTTACGAATTCGGTCAATTTCTGCCAATCCTGGAAGGTCCTTATCTCTTCATCAATTCTGAATGACAGCCTTGCTGGATAAAGGATCCTTGGCTGCATGTTCTTCTCGGATAGAGCTTTGAAAATATGCTGCCACCCCTTCCTAGCCTGCCAGGTCTGTGCAGACAGGTCTGACGCTCTTCTATTTTTTCCTCTGTACATGAGAAATCTTTTTGCCCTGGCCACTTTCAATACTGTATCCTTGGATCTAATATTTGCGAATTGCACTATGACGTGACGTGGTGTAGGTTTGCCATGGTCGATCTTGGGAGGGGTCCTCTCTGCCTCTTGGACATGAATGCTTGTTTCCTTTGTCAGATTAGGGAGGTTTTCAGCTACAATTTGTTCAAATATCTCTTCTAGACCTCTCTCTTTCTCCACCCCCTCGGGGATGCTGATGATTCTGACATTGGAACATTTCGTTGAGTCAGTAATCTCCCGTAATCTACATTCTTGAGATTGGATTTTTTTGAGCCAAGTTTCTGTTTTAACTTTCTCTTCTACCATCCCATCCTCCAATTCACTGATACATTCTTCTGCCTCATTTACCCTGGCTGTCAGAGCCTCTAGTTTTGACTGCATTTGGCTCATAGCATTTTTAATTTCTGCCAGATTCGCTCTCATTTCTGCCCTTAGAGATTCTATTTCTCGTTAATATTTTCATTAATATTTTTTTCAAGCCTACACATCATCTTGACCATTGTTACTCTGAACTCCATTTCTGACAATTTGGTTGTATCCATATCCATCAGTTCTGTGGCAGAGGCCACAGACTCATTATCTTTTCTTTGCTGGGGGGGATTTCTCTTCCTTGTCATTCTGATGAGGAGAGGTTGCGGTGTTGCCCACAGCCCAAATTATTGACCAGGACCCAGGCAATGTGCTCTTGTTTTATAGGGACCTTAGGGATGTGGGCTTCTTGATTTTTCAACCTGCCTTCTGGGGGAGGGGCCTGCCGTGCTGATATTCAGGCAATCCTGTTTGGGTAGAGTCGCCCTGTCCCCTGCAAGGGGGGATGGGATGGGCACAATGTGAGCCGGTATTTCCGGGCTTTTGTTTTCTGGCGGCTTTCTCTGGTGGTTTTCTGTGACTCTTCTGAGAGTCAGAGCAGCAGTGGCCGTATCCTAGCCTCTGTCTCAACAGAGAGATAGCAGTCCGCTCTCCACTGAGCTCTCTTGGCCACTTTTACTCTGTTTCTGTCAGTGCTGCCAAAAACCCTGTAGCGTCCCGGGTTGTGCACCCCACAGCCGGTGTCCCAGCCCTCACTTCCAAAGCTGGCACGTCTCTGTCCTTTGTATTTCTAACACCGCCAGCCGCCCCCGGTTCCCGCGCGGGCTCCCGAGCTCTCTGTTTCAGTCTAGTTCCAATGAGCACTCCGGAGCGCCGGTTTTCAGTCTGGTCTCACACGCTCCCAAGCTCCCGGTCTCAGTCTGCTCTCTTGCGGGTGTCCATCCACAAGTCCAACCCGCTCACCAGGGCAGGTGGCTACCGCTTCCTGGCGCCTGAGCGCAGAGGCTCCCTCCCCCTTCCATTTATCTTCTGATACCTGTGCGCAGATTCACGGCTCCCCACTTCCTACCTCAACACTCAGCGCTGGAGATGTTCACTTGTAGAGATCCAGATGTATCTTCCTGCGTCTCAGGCTGATTCCATGGGTTTTCAGGATGGTCTGGTACATACCCAGCTCGACTCAGGGGACCAGCTGAAACAGGGGTCCCTACTCCTCCGCCATCTTTTTCTGGATCCACATAGTGTCTTCCTGCTCAAGAAGACACACTGTATGCACATGGGAGAGAGTAACTCATGGTGGGGAAGCCTGACCAACACGGCCTCAGCCAGCTGACCAACGTTAGCACAGTGACAAGTGACCTCCAGAGCATGTTCCCTTGATATAAAGTGATGACAGAGCACTTTACCTTTGTGGTCTGCTTCCTCAAAACCCATAACCCCAGTCTAATCGTGAGGAAAACACCATAAATCTGAATGCAGGACTTTCTATCAAATACCTGACCAGGTCTCTTCAATGCTGCCAAGGCCATGAAAACAAGACAAGTCAGAGATTGTCACAGCCAACGAGAGCCTGAAGAGACATGATGAATACGTGTCACATGGCACCCTCCATGGGATCCTGGGGCAGGAAAAGTAGAACAGAGGGAACCTGAATAAAGTATGGACTTTACTAAATAATAACATATCAATATTTGTTCATTAATTGCAAAAATTCTGTAGAAAAGCAGAAAGAGAGTAGAAATTAAAGGTCAAATAAGAGAAACCTATTGCATCAGACTGGAAACCCAAAGGAAATGGGTGATTTCCTAGTAAAAATACACTTTAACAAAATGGACCCTAAAATAAGGAAAATACAAACAGACCAATTAGCCATCCAGGGACCTCTTGCTCCTGCTGGTTCTCCTCTCACTATTCTGGGCTTTTCCTCTCCAGGGACAGAGAAGGAACAGCTTCCCTAAGACCGGACCCCACCCACTGTCTCGTCTCCCCAGCCATGCCCCGCCCAGTGAGGACAACTCGCTCAGGGAGTCTCAGGGACTGTTGACCCTGATGTGTGTCAGCTAGCAATTTTTGGATGACGAAGGACTGGACACATTTACTAAAATAAAATGAATTAATATTTTTCAAATGGTGGAAATAAGTTAATACTTGCAAGAGGCAAGTTAAGAGTATTTTTGGACTGGGTGTTATATGCAGCTAATGAATCATTGAACACTACATCAAAAACTAATGATGTAGTATATGTTGGCTAATTGAATTTAAATTTAAAAAAGAGTGTTTCTGGACTTCGCAAGCCCAGGGGCTCACACTCTCACAGTGTGACCTGGACCCTCTCCAACCCTCCACCCTGCTAAGTGCTCTGGGGTGGCCCCATTCCCATGCACAGTCTCTCTCACTGCATCTGGGGCCTCACACACTCCAGGCTGACACCCACTCACCATCCGTTCTACTGGGAAGGGTTTCTCTTTCCCTTGGGTTCCATGTAAAGTCATGACTTTCAGTGTCTTTGGCCCGGCTTGGGTCACACTCTCATCCTTGAAGCCATTAGAGCACCCAGAGAACAGAGCATGGGGCTGGGTAGACTTGGATCATACGCCCATCTCTGAGGTGGGTGGAGAGTGGGGTCTTCCCTCTGGAACTGTGGATGGGAGGCAGGTGAGATGTGGTTCCCAAAGGCAAGCTGAGGTGCTGGACTTGGACGTGAGAATGGATGCCAGGCTGGGAACGCAGCCGATTCCACATCACTGGTGGCGGACTGCACGGCTGTGGGACCTGAAGCCCAGGGAAGGAAGGGGTCACTTAGGGTCAGGGCTGCAGCCGCCCATCCAGTGCTCCTGCCGTTCTCCCACGATGGCAAGACGCTCTTCCACTTGCTGAAAAAGCAACTTTGCTGTTGGTGGGAAACAAGACTCCTGCCCTGGGCACTGGGTCCTCTCGTCTCAGAGACTGGAAGGCACACAGACCTCACTCATGTCCCTGGGAGGAGGGAGCCCCGGAGTGACACCTGCCCCCCCACACACACATTAATCTCTCATCCCCAAAGAACAAACTGGCTTATTTTCCAGTCTCTTCTCTTTCCTTTACAGAGATAGAGACCAAATGTGAGGATGGTAAGGAAATTATTGCTCAGTGAAGCAGTGGGAGGCTTGAGGATTATTCCACAGCACAGAATTCACACTTGGTAGGCCACTGTCCCCGTGTCATGTTTGTGGCTCTCCGAGACCATGCAACCTCAATGAAAAACTGCCCACTGGGAGACAGAGTTGTTCACACATCCTTGCTTCTTAATGAATATACCTGTCAAAGGTTTACATTACAATCGGGAGGCCAAAGGACTACAGGGCCAGTCTGCTATATGGCTGTTGCGGCCAGGGCCAAATTCATGGAATATAGATTCATGGAATACAGAGAAATAGAACTACCTGATTTTAAGAACACAGGGGATAATTGAAGGTAAAATAAAAACATAACAGAACCTAAAGAACCTATGGTACAGTATCAAGAGTCTAATACATGGACAATTCGATTTCTGGAAGGAGAGGAGACAGAAAATGGGGCAGGGAAAATATTTGAATAGATAATAGAAATAAAAACTTCCCAATTTTGGTAAAGAATAAAAAAGAGACTTAACTACCAATATTCTAGGTATTTAGAAATATGAGGATATTTTGAATAACTCTATGCTGATAAATTAAAACTTTTAAATCGGGTAAACAAATTCCAAGAAAAAATAAAACAATTCAAACACAAATAGCAAACCAAATAGTCTAACAACCATAAAAAGCAAAACAACAACTAAATCAATCATCAAAAGTCATTTGCCTAGAAAGACTCCAGGCTCAGATGCTTCCCTGGGAAGTTTATCAAACACCTAAAGGACAAACAATTCCAATGTTACATAAACTCTTCTAAAGAACAGAGAATGAAAGATTATACCCTAACTTATTTTATGAGGTAAGCGTAAATTTTGATACTCAAAGTTGCCAATGATAGAACAAGGAAAGAATAGTATGGCTCAATCTCACGCGTGAGCATACGCACAGAAATTCTCAAGTCTTAGTAAACTGGGGCAGGAGTGTGCAGCAGTGGCAATATATCGCGACCAATAGGATTTACCCCCAGAAAAGCAGGGCTAGCTTAACATTACAAAATCAGTTAATACAATCCACATATCAACAGATTAAAGGAGAAAAAAATGTCCGAGGATCATCTCCAGGGCAACAGAAAAAGCATTTGGAAATTGGTCATCTTTGGGAAGGGGTCGGCCTTGCGTTAGAGTACAAGGTACACACAGCCATCCGTTCTGCTCCCGGGCACGCTCCTGGGTACAGGAACGTTCATGGCAGCACCATTCTCAGTGACCGAGAGGTGCCGAGGACAAGGTGTGTGCCTGAGGACAGGGGACGCACAGAGTGTGGTGTCTCCGTGCTGTGGAGGCCTGCACAGAACGACGGGAGGAAGGGGCTGCAGCTCAGTGTGTGTTCACAGACGCACGTGAGCCCAGAGCCACATCCGTTTGTGGACCTCACAAACACGACGTAGGAGGTCTCAACACCAGGAGGCCTACTACTGTGCGTGTGAGTGGCATGGGAACGTCAGGACAAAGACTGTCTCAGAATGGAGAGGGCATGAGGGACAAAAAGGGCTTCCAAGGCATTTCAGACGCTCTGTGCATTAATGTGAGTGACGCTAAACAGAGGAGATATGCACGGATCTATAGTTTTGTTTGATCATATGACATGCCCCAGTAGAAGAGAAAAAATGACTCAGAGGAACCAAAATGGGACCCTCCACTTGGCTCCAGGGAGCTGAGTCTGCATAGTCGGGACTTGAGCTCTCTCTGTGTTTCTGCAGGATCGGATCCACTTCCTCTGTTTGACCACCCACTCAGGCCTGACCCCAGAGACCTCTTGGCACACCATACTGTCCTGGCCCTGCAGTCAGAGGTCGGGCCCGAGGAACATGAAGGGCCTGCAGAGGCCCACCCAGTCCAGGGCCCCAGGCCCTCCCACCCATAGCTGTCCATCTGGAAGGTGGCACTTCCACCCTTGCTACCGGGACCTCGTTTCACCGGCTCAAGTCCCTCTGACAGAGATGGTGTCAGCTGGCCTCCTCCCTAGGCTGAGCTCAGCGGACAGTGTGTGTTGGTCACACTTAACTGAGGTAATGCTGGGAATACACGGCAAAGACTCCATTTCTGCCACACCTCCCTCACTGTAGATGCCTGTAGGGAATAGAGGATGGGTGGGGCCCTCCTGAGCCAAAACCTGAGGGGGGAAAGCAGATGTTACTGTGACAGCCATAGGAATAACACACACAGTTGCACCAGAAAAGGCTACCTGTGGCCACAGAGAGAGCCTTTGAAAAGGCCCCAAGCCGGCTGGAGAGGGCGGGTGGGGGGTGCTTGGCGGGGGGGGGGGGGGGTTTCAGCTGAGATCTGCAGGTGAGCAGGAGTTGGGTGGGGGGTGGGCAGAAGCTGTGCAAAGGCCCTGTGGGCACAGAGTATGACTGATCTGTGCTCTGGGGTCTTGACACTTGTTTCCTGCCCCCACATGCCACTAAAGGCAGCCAAAGCTGCCTCAGACCTGACTTAAGGGCAGTCAACAACTTCTGTAGGAGTGGGAGATGGGTCAGCCCTCAACAATGTTCTCGAAGCCCAGACCTGGCTGACATATGGTGGCCCAGGACTCTACTGTCCGAGCCCACACCACGGTTTGCGTTTACAGGGGCTCTCCTTGTCCTCAGGGGCAGGTCCCCCCAGTGTGCTGTAACACAGAGGAGGCCCTGCTCTGAAATAACTCACATTCCAAGGCTGACTGGTTGTTTGCCTCCGTGGGAGGGGAGGGCCTGAGTCTCTCTTTGTCAGAGTAAAATCCTGAATACAATGGAATGAGTGTGAGCAGACAGTTCCCCACATCTCCCACTGAGCTCCCTGGAGGGGGCAAAGGGTTTGCAGGGTTAGAACAGGTGGATTTTCTAAACCCTCTCGTTATATTCGTTTTTCACTATTTCTGAACTGGAAACAATTTTAATGCTTGTGCTCCATGATTGTCCTGTGAGGACAGAGAGGTATACTTCCTCTTTGTCTCTCAAAAGAGTTAGCAAATTAACATATTAGAATTTCTACGTGTTGAAGATTTTATCTTGATGGTACTTATTTAAATATGAAACGCCGATTGTTTGAGAAAAAAACATTTAAATATTATGGCAAAAGCTTCAATAGAAGCGGCTCTTTAGTAGAATTTTTACTCGGTTCACACAGGAATTTACGGGTCATCTTTGTTTTCCTACTTTGTCCTCAATGAGCGAATGTTGGAGAGTTTTTCAAAAAGCATACTGTGGAGGCCCCGGGGCATAAGGGTCTCTGCTCAGGGTTCCGTGTGAACTGTGAAGGGGGCTGTCCGGGACACAAGCCCTCTCACCTAACAGAGCCAGTGCCCCGAGTGCTCCGCGACCTGCGCATGGGGTCAGCCGGCCAGCACCACCCCAAGAACGGGGACGGCCTCACAGCAGAAGTCCCGCTCCGGGTGTGAGCACACCGCATCTTTGTGCTGCTGTGTCCCAAGGGCAGTCACAGCCATTTGGCCACTTTCTGATGTTTCGGGACTGTGGAAATATTCACCTGGAAAGTTAATATTTTCTGTTACTATATTCCTTTACTATAACTTATCAGAAAAACAAGGGGTTGAAATAAAATGAGATGAACTACACAGATGTTAAATTTAAGTGGTGTCTATAAAATAAAAAATATGAAAATTTAAAATATTCTACAAACAAGTAAATGAGGAAGGGCAGAATTCATAACCAATTTGGGTCTTATGGCATGCTCAAAAGTACCTCTTTATTTAAGACTTATAAATGTTCAAACAACAAAACCTAAATGCTCAAAAAGTAAAGGCCAGACTGCAGCTGTGGCCCAGAGCCCACCAAGGCCCTGACCCTTAGTGGTGGAGTCTCATGGTGCTGTCAGCAGGGGAGACCCAATCCACTCACCAGACACTTCCCATTCCTGCCACAGAAAGCCAATGCACAGCCATGGGTCAACTCCCCAAGGACACCCCAAAGCTTCACAGGTCATGACCCCAGCCCCCACACTACCCCTTCGTAGTCCCAGAACGCACTGTGTTCATCCTGCCTCAGGGCTGCTGTGCCTGCTGTTCCCTCTGTGGGGTGGTCCTGACCGCTAACCTCTGGGCAGTGAGCCCCTCTTCCTTTAGCCTGACTAGCTGGATCCCAGCCCTGCTCTTCTCTATCTTGTCCCCTCTTGGTGCTTCTCAAAACTTACTCTGTCTTTTGTTTGGTTGGGGCCATCCCTGTCATTGGGACGGGAGGCGTCTGAGAGCAGGGCACGCATCTGTGTGTGTCCAGCTCAGTGTCCAGAGCGCAGCAGGTGCACAGAAGAGAGTGTTTCCCTCATGTCTTTGCTGCTTCCCTGGGAGGCTGACCTCATGGCCGCCCTGGTGTGGGTTAATGAATGAGAAGCATCCACACCCACTCCCCAAACACACTTCCCTCTGCTTGCTGCCGTCTGCATTTCCTTTATCTTGGGAGATAAAGGTTAAAAATTCAAAGGACAGATGCGGCAAGCTTGTCCAGTGCACAGGATGCCTAAGGTCAGGGAGGAAGGGAAGGCAGGAGGAAGGCTGGCAGTGTGAGAGAGCCTGCAGAAGGGAGACCAGGGGGGAAGGCAGCATGGGCTGAACCAGGATGGGACCCTCCCAGAGCCTGGCCCTGCCCCAGTGCGCACAGATGCTCCACAAAGAGCACCCAAGCCGGCCCCTGCAGGGGTTCCCTCTGGCTGGTGACTAGAACTCCCATTGCAGAGAATTTCCACCATGCCCTGTAGGTGCACAGTGTTCTGCTGCAAGGGGCTCCCTGAGCACTGTGGGATGCAGGCCGGTGTGGGCTGCTCCTCGATGGAATTCTCATCTGATACATGCTCCATCCATCCTGCCTCACCAGGATGCCCACTCAACAGTTTCACGTGTAATTCTTGTCTGTGGCCAGCATATTTCCCAAGATAATCTCTGATTAAAACTTAAACTGAAAGCAGAAGCAAATGTAGAATACAATAAAAATTGAAACTTGAAAACCAATTTGATTCATGAACCCAGCCTTTGGCAGCTTCCACAGCAGAGCCCGGACAGCACAATTTGCTGCAAATGTTGTGGTTCATGTGCAAGATTCCACACAGAGAAAAGGCATGACAGGTGCCACGCGCCCACAGCGAGATCTGACCAGACATTAAACTGTGTGAGACATCCCACGCACGTTTTTATGCTTTAACGGTGTGGGCGTGTGCTGATAAACAATCCGGAGCATTTGGGGTTTACCTAAATGACACCACCCCATTCTGATCCTTTTGTAACCCACTGTCTTCTTTACTCAACATGGCCTTTGAGGCTTCTCTGTGTTCATTCATTTTATCTGCTGTGCTCTTTTGTGTAAGTGCAAGATGTGCTTCTCTGCCCCCCGTTGTTGGACATTTAGGGTGCCTCTGACGCTGGCATGACAGTGCTAGAGTGAGGACTTGGTGAGCCCTTAGAACATTGCAGTTGTCAAATGTATCAGTCATTTATTCATAGTTCATGCTTTGTGTATTGCATTTATCAAACACTTCCCTATCCTAATTTCACCACAATCTTCTCTTTTTTTAAGTTTTAGGGTTTTGCTTTTCACATTCTGTTCTATTTGCAATTTATTTTTAGTGAGGTAAAACTCATATAACATAAAAGTCACCATTTCAACCATTTTAAAGTGTACAGTTCAGTGATATTTAGTAAATTTACATTTAATGCAACCATCACCACCATCTGGCTCCAGAGCACTACCCTTCTCCCAAAAGGAGAAACTTTGTATCCCTGGAGCATTAACCACCCCTCAGCCCCTCTCCCTAGACACCCCCCAACCCCCATCTCTATGGATTTATCTACTCCAGATATTTCCCATACATAGAATCATACAATATGTGTTCTTTTTGTCTGGTTTCTTTCAGTTAGCAAAATGTTTTTAACGCTCATCTATGTTGTAGCACGAAACAAAGTGTCATTTCTTCCTTTGACTGAAGAATATTCCATTGTATGGATATGCCACGCGTTCTTTATCCATTCATCTGCGGAGGGAAATTGGATTGTTTCCACCTTTTGGCAATTGTGAAGAGTGCTGCTAGAACATTTATGCACAAGTTTTCCTGCTAATTCGTATTTTCATTTCTCTTGGGTATGTACCCAGGAATGGATCCTAGGTCACATTGCAACTCTATGTTTAACTTTTTAGTAAGTGCCCAACTTTTCCACAGAGGCTGAAGAATTTTACATTCCCAAGAGCAATGTACAAGGGTTCTAATTTCTCTATCTTCTCACCTACACTTACTATTCACCTTCCCCTTTTTAAAGCCATCCCAGTGAGCTATCTCACTGTGGTTTTGATTTACGTATCCCTGGTGATTAATGATGTTTAGCATATTTTTATGAGCTTATTAACCCTCTGCTTGTCTTCTTTGGAGAAATGTCTATTTAAGTCCTCTATTGTTTACCTGGATTGTTTGTGTCTGTTGTTGAGTTTTAGGAATTCTTTATATACTCTGGCTACTAATCCCTTATTGAATATCTGACTCCCAAGTATTTTCTCCCATTGTGTGGGTTGTCTTCACTTTCTTGATAGTGTGCTTTGATGTGCAAAAGTTTCAAATTTTGATGAAGTCCAATTTATGTATTTTTTCCTACATAGCTTGTGTTTTTTGGTTGGTGTCATATCTAAGAAACCACTGCCAAATCCAAGGTCATGAAGATGTATCCCAATTTTCTTCTAAAAATTTCATAGCCTTAGCTCTTACATTTAGGTCTTGATCCATTTTGGTTAGTTTTTATAAGGCATGAAGTAAGGGTCCAATTTCATTCTTTTGTATGTGGATGTCCAGTTTTAACAGCACCATTTGTTGAAAACACTGTCCTTTCCCATTGAATGTTCTTGTCAACTTTGTCGAAAATCATTTAATCATATATGCAAATGTTTATTTCTGGGCTCTCTATTCTGTTCCATTTGTCTGTATGTCTGTCTTTATGTCAGGACCATACTATGGGAATTTTAATTACTGTAGCTTTGCATGTAATGTGAGTCTTCCAACTTTGTTGTGTTTTTTTTTTTTCAAGATTGTTTTTGCTATTAGGGGACACTTGCTATTTCATGTGAATTTGAGGATCAGCTTTTCCATCCTTGAAAAAAAAAGTCTGCTGATATTTTGATAAGAATTATGTTGAATCTGTAGATCACTTCGGGTAGCACTGACATCTTGACGTGGTTAACTCTTCCTGTCCATGGACATGCGATATCTTTCCATTTGTTAGGTCATCTCTAATTTCTTTCAGCAATATTTTGTTGTTTTCAGCATACAAATCTTCCACTTCCTTGGTTAGATTTAGTCCTAAGTAATTCTTCTAGATGCTATTCTAAATGGAATTATTTTCTTAATTTCACTTTTAAATTATTCATTGCTGGTGTATAGAAACACAACTGATTTGCGTGTATTGGTCTTGTCCTCTGCAACTTCGCTGAATTCATTCATTAGTTCTAGTAACTTTTTGGCGGATTCATTAATGTTTTCTTTTCTTTTCTTTTTTTTTTTTTGAAGACTTTATTTATTTATTTATTTGACAGAGAGAGAGACAGCCAGCGAGAGAGGGAACACAAGCAGGGGGAGTGGGAGAGGAAGAAGCAGGCTCCCAGCAGAGGAGCCTGATGAGGGGCTCGAGCCCAGAACACTGGGATCACGCCCTGAGTGGAAGGCAGACACTTAATGACTGCGCCACCCAGGCGCCCCTGACATTTTCTATATATAGAATCATGTCACTATGAATAGAGATCGTTTTACCACTTCTTTTCCAATTTGAATGTCTTTTATTTCCTTTTGTTATCTCTAACACCTCTGACTAGAACTTCCAGCACAACGTTGAGTAGAAGTAGCAAAAGCACACATTCTTGTCTTAGTCCTGATCTGAAGGAGAAAGTTTTCAGTCTTTCACCATTGTAAATGATGTTAACTAGGTTTTCCATAAATACTGGTTCTCATGTTGAAGAATATTCTCTCTAATTGTCGTATTCTGAGAGCATACCTTTCCTGTGTCGATCAAGATAAGCCGCCCCCCCCCCCCCATTGCTCTGTTAAGGTGATGTTCTCCATCAATTTTCTCCTGTGGAGTCGCCTTTGCATTCCTGGGATCAATCTCACTTATTCACGGTGAGTAACCCTTCTAATATGCTGTTGATTCTATTTGCTAAAATTTTGTTGAAATTATTTGTGTCTTTGGATAGTCATCAGGGATATTGGCCTGTAGTTTTTTTGTGATGTCTTTATCTGGCCTTGGGATCAGAGTAATGCTGGCCTCATAGAATGAATTAGAAAGTATTCCCTCCTCTTCAGTTTTTGGAAGAATTTGAGGAGGCACACCTACCTCTAAATGTGGGCACATTCCCCATCTCAGTCATGGCCCCTCTCCCCTTCTGTCTGCACATTAGGTCCCTCATCTTTAAACACGCCCATGTGTGGGCGTTTCCAGCTCTGTGTTTCCAGCCTGACCTCTGCTCTCAGCCTAACACATCTAACAGTCTCAATGTCAACATATCTTCTCCTGCCCGGCCTGCTTCTTCCCAAGTCTCTCCCACTTCAGTAAAGGGGGCCAACCTCTTCCCCTTCTGATCAGGCCTCAAATCCTTGAATTGCTGTTTTTGTGCTGATTCTTAACTGCAGACGCCTGAATATACTGTAGCTAATTTAAGCAGTAAGGGATGTATTATAAGATATAAGGTAGTTTATAGCATCTGTGCAAGGGTCAGGTAAGTAGGCATATCCAGCAATGTTGGGAAAACACTAACTGTGCTGGAGAATTGTTTTAGGGAACCTCCCCACAGCCCTGTTTTCTTCTGCTCAGCACCACAGCTGCCAGGGATGAGATCCAAACTGACCCAAATGAGCCAAACACCTCCACTGCCAATCTGCTATAAGAGTCGTTACTTCCTGTGGTTCCTTCCACATTTTACGTGGTGCATGTTTTAGCAAAACCAGGCACATCTGCTCTCAGATGCAAGGGATCCGAGGCACATCGGTTCGCGGTCTCCAGCTTCTACATGCAGCAGAGTATGCTACTGGGGGTTGGCACAGGCCACTGTCCTCCTTGGCTGTTCTTTCCCTGATTCTCCAGGGATCCAGCTGTCAGCTGGTTCTCTCAGATCCCTCTGACTTTACTGTGGCCGCTTCTCATAACCTCTGTCACTCCCACCTCAACCCAGCCCATCATTCTCACTGAGATTGTGGCAGTTGCTTCCTGATGGGTCTCCCTGCCTCGACCAGCTGTGGTCTCCACACTGCAGCCAGGGTGACATGTTTGGAACGTAAATCAGATATCGTCACTTCCTTCCCAAACTCTCTCCACTGGGGTTTCTCACGACACTCGGAAGAAAACAAAGCTTATCGCCATGCCCTACTTATCCCAGCTGCATTGCCAATCTTGGTTGCTTTGTACCTGCCCTCCTTAACCACGCTCCCGGGTACAAAGCCTTCCTCGAGGACACCAGAACCATTCCCACCCCGAGGCCTTTGCACACATGGAAGTAACAAGCAGATCCCTTCCACACTCTCTTCTGGTCGCTGTATAGTCTTCTGTGCCAGGACCCCTGCTTTATTGTGCTTTATTCTCCGTCCATTGGTTTATTGTTTGTCTCCCTGCATTGGAATGTCAGACCCCCAGGGGCCTCACTGGGCCACGCAGTGACTGGCCAAAAGTTGGTGATTCATAAGGACTTTTGGAATAAATCAAGCCATCTCAGTAGTCCAAATTTTTGCGAAAACTTCTTAGAAAACACTCCTGACTCTATGGATACACAACAAAGAAGGACCCAGATTCTTAAAAACTGCGGCTCTTCCAGTACAGGCTCTGCTTTTCCTCTGCACAACGGATGTGGCAAGTGGGCTTCGCCTGTAGGCCCCAAAATCTCCCGTAAGAGTGAGATTCCAGGGCTGCAAGCTGACCAGGCATCAGGGGCACTGTTGTCCTCCCCTGAGGTCAGCTTCTGGATCCTGGAGGAGCTGACCAGGGACAAAGCCGCCTGTTCTGGAAACGTGCCAACATTCCCAAGTTTTGTCCTGGTAGGTACTTTGGGACCACACAGGTTTATAAAAAATGGATCCTATTCCTGGAGCACTTTGGACAGGACTCCCACAGTGAGAGTAGGTGAGAGGAGGATGAGGCAGGGATGGTTGGGGCCTTCAGGGACTGAAGAACACCCAGGTCCCCAAGCACTGAGACAGGGCTGGAGGTTCCAGGAAGCAGACCAAATGAGTGAGGCAGGACACAATGAGAATTCAAAAAAGCCAGTGTGATGGGTGAAGGAGGGCAACTCATCCCCGCAACCCTCAACTTCATCCGTTCTGTAACCTGTGCCCAGGAGCCTTCCGTTCCAAAGCTGCTTATTTCTCCGTACAACTGAACTTTACCCCTAAACGAGCACATCGGTACTGCATTGGGTGGAACGAACCAGCGCCCCTGTTTCTAGTCAAGACACAGTGCAGGGTGAGAGACCTAAAGGTGGGCGGGCTCTTCCGTGAGACCCCTCCCCCCCCCCCGGAGGTTCTCCTGGCATCCCGTCAGCCAATGTGCTCACTTGGACGGGAAGAGAAAGCTAGTCCGTCTATGCCAGTGTAAATTGGGTACGGGTCTGTTTACACTGGGGGAAACCACTGTCTCACGGTTTTCCAGAGCAGAATCGGGGTCTGGTCTGTCGACACAGGCGGAAATCGGATGCAGCGCACCATCCCAGGTCCGCAGGCTTGGTGAGAACAAAAAGTAAAAGCAAACGCCCCGCCGCCACCTTGCCTTGCTTCGGAGGGAGGAGCCCTGCGCCCCCGCCCCCATTACCGCCCAGGTGAGGGCACCTGCGCGCTGGGCGCGCCTGCGGGAGGTGAGAGCGGCGACCCCTCCCCGCAGTCTTCCCGGGCCCTCCGCCCCTCGAGTGGAGGGGGTCTGCCCCACAGGGAGGGGGTATGCAGGGGGAGGGGGACCCTCCTCGGAGGGGGGGTCTGCGGGGGGAGGGTGTCCGTCCTGCAGGGGGGGGTCTCAGGGGGAGGGGGCCCTCCGCGGGGAGGGGGTCCGCCGGGGGAGGGGAAAGGGTCTGCCGCCTGCAGAGGAGGGGCGTTTTCCCGGGCAGGGGTCCGCCCCGCGGAGGAGGAGGTCCGCCCGGTGGGGGAGGGTCGGCCCCGGCCGCCGGCGGGCCCCGCTCGCGCCTCGGGCTCGGGCGCGGCGGGCGGGGCGCCGGGAGAGTGGCGCGCCGGACAGTGGCCTTTACGGGAACGTTTTCCTCCGAGGTCGGACAAAGGCGGCGCGACCATGGCTCTCAGCGCGGCCGACGGAGGCTCCGGCACCAAGGTAGGGTCCGGGGGGGTGACGGCGAAGGGTTCCCGAGGGCCGCCGCGGCAGGGCGGGAGGGAGCTTCGACTTTTCAGTCGCTTGAAGACCAGTTAGCAGACTTTTGCCTTAACTTCATGCATATTTATGAGAAAGTATGGTTTGCGGACAGATTGCGTCGCCGGGGCCTGAGGGGGTGTGGGGGCAGGGAGTGGGACGGGAAACACCTGCGGACTTGTTGCTCCAACTTCTCTTGTTGTTGGTTAGCTCCGAACCGGGGGGACAAAGCAGCCGCTCGGGCGCTTCAGAGACAAAGCCCTTGTCCCTAGAAAATACCAGGATGGACTGTTGTGTTGGAACTCGGCTGATTTCGGCAACGAACGTAGCCGAGGGAAGCGAGACGGTCCTTTCGGGTCTGGGGAAGACGGAGACGCGGCTGCTGCTGCGCGCGAGGTGCCGCCTGGGCCGGGCTGGTCGCCCCTTCTCCTGTGAAGCTGGGTTACAGACCTTCGGTGTAGTAATTACACTCTACTCCTGCTACCCGCAGCACTTTTACTTAAAAAGTGTAGTTGGTACTTTCAGGCGTCTAATTAAAAATTTAAACATATAATTAAAAAATTAAGTTAAATGTAGCCGAAACTCTGCATAATTAATAGCTTACGAATCTGCTGCTTCCAGCAGCCGAGCTTTAGGCAGGGCCGTGGGCGCTCCGCGGAGGGCTGGCTTCTCCGCTTCACGCAGAGATTTCAAAGTGGCCGCAGTGAGGTTGGGCTTCCCGTTTCCCTGAACCTGCTTCGGAGTCCCAGGGTGTCTGGGTGAGGGGCATCTCGAGATGTCACTCTTGGTTCTCCGTAAAAACACACCCAGATTCTGAGATATTTGACAGCAACACACGTATTCGCGGTGGAGTCGTAGCTGTATCGGCTGTGCCGGCATCTGACCCCGAGGTAATAAACCCACTCGCGGGCAACACCACCTATGGATCTCACTGGGCTTTGGGGGAGTAGTGGGTGGTCCAGGTGGGCCTGGAGAGGACAGCCCTGAGCTTCCCGGTGGGCCTGGATGCCAGCTAACCTGTGATTAGCGGGTCGGGCCTCACCGGATTATCCCAGTCTTGTGGGCCTGGTCTGCAACGGCCTCTGTGAAGCGTGGGCCTTTGTGTCTGTGGTACCCTTGGGTGGTCTCCCACGAATACTGTATTACTTGTGAAGCATCCCAGAAACGCCAGGCTAAGGAAATCAAGTCGGCCCTCAAATTGCCCTGAGGCTCTCTGATATCCAAGCAAACACAGGAAACCCCAGAATCCCAGATCTCAGCGTTTTTGGTGAGAATAATTCAAGCCCAGTTCACACGCCACAACCTCCTTCCTTGCAAACAGAGCTAATGTGCCCTCTCTGTGTTTGAACGAAAGTAAAAATCACTCAGAACCTGCTAGTTACCCATTCTGCTTCCAAGAGGCAGCTGGGAAGCAGTGGTTTTCGTCTCCGCACAGCTGTGCCCTGAAGTGGTGAGCCCCTGCTCAGGCTTCACCCTCCTTCCCTGTCTCCTCTATCCCTCCACCCCTGTCAGGGCCTGTCACTCAGCAGGTGCGCACAGACAGGTGCTCACTGATCCAGCAGATAGAGTGAGCCCAGGGAGATGGCCAGCACACTTCCGAGGGGGTAGGGAATGCAGAGAAGGAGGCTGGGGTGAGGGAGGTGGAGGGACGGAAGGGTGGGCTGACAGGTGGCGAATCGTGTCCCGCACATCTTGATCCTGGGGCACCTTGACAATCTGCAGTCGTGTGAGCAGAAGGCACCCTGCCGTTGCCATCTACCCTGCAAGGCGCCAAGGAGAGCGGGTGCCTGTGCCGACGGAAGAGGCTTCGGACCCTGACCTGATGCCTGGAGAATAGGCCTGGGGTCTTGGAGATTTGATGTGCATCCACATCCACCCTCTGTTAGCTGTTGCCCTTTGGGTTTGCAGTTCAGCCTCTCAGAGCTGCCATCTTTTCATTAGCAGGAATAATGCATGTCCCACCTGCCTCAGAGCACCATAGGGGTTCACTTTAAAGATAGTTGTGTGGATGCTTCTTGAAAGGTAACCCAGCTCATCATTCAGTTCAAGGCTCTTAAATTGAAGGCTTCTTCTGTCCTGAGAGCTGGGATACCTTTCCAGGTGTTTCTAGGCACCTCCGTTCACACCTGGGCCCAAGTTCTCAGCTTTCAGATACTGTCAGACCTTACAGAATTTTCCCCAACATTGAGAAAATCAGATTGTGCAAAAGATACTTGACGGTAAATTTCTTTTACGTGACTTTAAAACATCTTATGTTTCTAAGACCTGAAACAGGGATTAAATCTAATACCCTACAGTTTGGGACATGAATTAATTCTAAGTTCTGCACTAGAGTTGTTCAGGTCAGCACGGTAGCAAGTATGTGCACTTGCCCCAAAGAAATATCACCTGTCTGTGGCTCCCAGACCCAGAGACCCCCAACCCTGGTAGGCATCACCCTCAGAAAGCTCCCCTGGTCTTCCTGCCTGCACCCCCTCCACAGCCACACACCCCAACCGCTTTCCTGCTTGTCTTTGCCATACGAGGGCCTTCATGGGAGAGTCTGAGCTGCCATCATCTCGAACCTGATCGTTGTGGACTGCCTGTCTCCCCAGACAGTACCGACTTTGCTGTAGTTCCCTGTTTCTCTGGTGCTTATCATAATGCGTGGCGTAAAGTAGGTGCTCAACAAGTATTTGTCACATGGTGGTCACCCTCCCCCTCTTCTAAAGCCCACTTTTACTCCCCTGCCCAGCCCCAGCCTTCTGTGGGCCACACAGGCGCAGTACCTGCGCTGCGGGATGCCTGTCTGCCCTTCCCACCTGACCCAAGCTAACATCACCGCCTGTGGCTTTCAGTTATGAAAACAACATCCTCAGAAGGGAGCAGCTGGATTACAGTTGAGTCTGGGAAACCTTGTTTGTCTAAGTGTGAAATAGTCAAACTTCTGAAAAGTTCTGGAACTTTTTTTTTTTAGGATGTATTCACTTTTTTAGAAAGAAAGAGAGCAAGAGCGCAAGCAGGGGGAGGGACAGAGGGAGAGAATCTCCGGCAGACTTCCCCTGGGGCATGGAGCCCGATGCGGGCTCGGCTACATCCCACAACCTCGAAATCACGACCTGAGCCGAAACCAAGAGTCAGATGCTCAACCGACTGAACCACCCAGGCGCCCCTGGAACTAAGTTTTTAAAACAATATTTTGAGGTGAAAATCACATATGATAAACCATTTCAGAACAAACAACTCAGTGGCATTTAGTACATTCCCAGTGTTGTCTAACCACCAGCTCTGCCTACTTCCGGAAAAGCCCACAGCCCTGTAACCCTTTCTCCCCGTTTCACCCCCTCCCAGCCCCTGGAACCACTAGTCTGCTGTCTTTGTGGACTCGTGTACTCTGAATAGCCCACAGGACTGGACCCATACAGTGTGTGATTTTTATTGTGCTGAAATACATACAGCATACAATTTATATGTATAAACCATGCATCCTCACAACCCCTTCCATCCTGTGACTCTGAAACCCTGTCACTATTAAACAGGGACTCCTGTTCTCCCCCAACCCCCAGCCCCTGACCGCCAACATTTCACTTTCTGTCCTCATGGTTGTAACTAGCTAAGGACCTCATATAGTTAGAATTGTACAGTATTTGTCTTTTTGTGATTGGTTTACTTAACTTACCATAAAGTCCTCAAGATTTTATCCATGTTGTAGTATGTGTCAGAAATTTCTTCCTTTTCAAGGTCAAATATTCCATTGTATGGATATACCACAATTTGTATATCCATTTATCTGTCGGACATTTATACTGTTTCCATCTTTTGGCTTTTGCAAATAGTGCTGCTATGAGCCTGTATTTACAAGTTTTTGTGTGTACAATATTTTCATTTCTTTGAGTATATACCTAGGAGTAGAATTTCAGGTTCATGTGGTAATTCTATGTTTAACTTTTTGATGAACCACCAAACTGTTTTCAACAGTAGTTGAACCATTTTACATTCCCACCGGTAATGTATGAGGGTTCCAGTTTTTCTACAGCCTTACCAACAGTTATAATTCTTTTTTAATTATTATAGTCATCTTAATGAGTATGAAGTGGTATTTCATTATAGTTTTGGTTTGCATTTCCTTAATGAGTACTGATGTTGAGAATCTTTTTACATATTTGTTGGGAAAAAAATCTATTCAAGTTCTTTGCCCATTTTTAAATTGGGCTGTTTATCTTTTTGTTGTGTTCTAAGCATTCTTTATATATTCTGGATATTAGACTCCTCAGATATATGATTTGCAAATATTTTGTTCCATCTGTTGGTTGTCTTTTTACTTTCTTGATAGTGTCCTTTGATGCACAAAATTTTTATTTTTAATTAAGTCCAATTTATATAAATTTTTTCTTTTGTTGCTCGTGCTTTTAGTATCATATCTAAGAAGTTGTTTCCATCCGCAAGATCATGAAGATTTACCTTTATGTTTTCTTCTAAAAGTTTTATTATTTTAGTGCTTACATTCAGCTTATTGATCCACTGTAGTTAATTTTTGTGTATGGTGTGAGATAGGGAGCCAACTTTGTTCTTTTGTATGGGAACATCCACTTTTTCCAGCACCATTTGTTGAAGAAATCATTTTTTCCTTATTGAATAGTCTTGGAACCCAGGTTGAAAGCCATTTGGCTATAGTTGTACAGGTTCATTTCCAGATCTTCAACCCTGTTCTGTTGGTCTGGATGTCTGTCTTTATCTGTCTGCCAGAATCACACAGTTTTGATTAATGTAGCTTTGTAGTGGGTTTTGAATCCTCCAACGTCATTCTTCTTATTTGGGATGCTTTGGCTGTTCAGGGATCATTGCAATTCCATATGAATTTGAGGGTTGTCTTTTCCATTTTGGGGGGGGGGGGAGGCCATTGTAATTTTGAGAGAGATTGCATTGAGTTCATACATTGATTTAGAATAGTATTGATATCTTAATATTAAGTCTTCCAATCTGTAAACGTGGGATGTTTTTCCATTTATTTAGGGACCTTTAATTTCTCCCAGCAGTGGTTTGTAGTTTTCAGTGTTCAAGGCTTTCATTCCCTTGGTTACATGTACCCTAGGTAAAACTCAGCTGTTATTCAACATAGTACTTGAAGTTCTAGCCACAGCAATCAGAGAACATAAAGAAATAAAAGGCATCCAAATAAAAGGAATATGTAAAACTCTCATTATTTGCACACCTGATACTATATATAGAAACCCTAAAGACTCCACCAAAAAACAGCTACAACTGATAAATGAATTCGGTAAGGTCACAGGATACGAAAGCAATGTACAGAAATCTGTTGCATTTCTATACACTAATAATGAAGCAGCAGAAAGTGAAATTAAGTAAACAATCCCATTTACAGGTGCACCAAAAATAATAAAATAGACCTAGGAAGAAACTTAACCAAAGAGGTGAAAGACCTATACTCTGAAAACTATAAAACACTGATGAAAGAAATTGAAGATGACACAAGGAAATAGAAAGACATCCCATGCTCATGAGTTGGAAAAACAAATATTGTAAAATGTCTGTACTACCCAAAGCAATCTACAGATTTAGTACAATCCTTATCAAAATACGAACAGCATTTTTCACAGAACTAGAAAAAACAGTCCTAAAATTTGTATGGAACCACAAAGACCCTGAATAGCCAAAGCGACGTTGAAAAAGAAAAACAAATCTGGAGATATCACAATTCTAGATTTTAAGTTGTATTACAAAGCAGTAGTAATTAAAACTACAATACTGGCATAAAAATAAACACAGAGGTCGGTGGAATGGAACAGAAAACCCAGAGATAAGCCCATAATTATATGGTCAATTAATCTTCAACAAAGGATGAGTGAATATACAATGGTAAAAAGACAGTCTCTTCAACAACTGGTGTTGGGAAAACTGGAGAGCTACATGCAGAAGAATGAACTGGACCACTTTCTTTCACCCTACACAAAAATAAACTCAAAATGGATTAAAGACCTACATGTGAGACCTGAAACCATAAAAGTCCTATAAGAGAGTATAGGCAGTAACGTCTCTGACATGGCCTTAGCAACATGTCTCCTGAGGCAAGGGAAATAAACCAAAAATAAACTATTGGAATTACATCAAAATAAGAAGTTTTTGGACAGCAAAGGAAACAGCAAAACTGAAAGGCAACCAACTGAATGGGAGAAGATACTTGCAAATGTTATACCCAATAAAGGGTTAGTATCCAAAATATATAAAGAAATTTTACAACTCAACACCCCCAAAAATAAGTAATCTGATTGCAAAGGGGAGAAGATATGAACAGACACTTCTTCAAAGAAGACATATAGATGGCCAACAGACACATGAAAAGATGCTCAACATCGCTAATCCTCAGAGAAATGCAGATCAGAACCACAGTGAGATACCACCTCACACCTGTCAGCACCTAAGATCAATAACACAAGAAACAACAGGTGTTGGCAAGGAGGTAGAGAAAGGGGAGCCCTCTTGCACTGTTGGTGGGAGTGCAGACTGGTGCAGCCACTGTGGAAAACAGTATGGAGATTCCTCAAAAAATTAAAAATAGAACTACCCTACAAGCCAATAATTGCAGTAGTGGGTATTTACCTCCCCAAAATGAAAACGTTAATTCAGAGGGTCACATGCACCCCAATGTTTACTGCAGCATCATTTACAACAGCCAAACTATGGAAGCAGCCCAGGTGTCCATCAAGTGAGGAATGGATAAAGAAGAGGTGGTATATGGATAACAATGGGATATTATTCAGCCATAGAAAAGAATGAAATCTTGCCATTTGCAATGACATGGAGGGAGCTAGAAAGAGTAATGCTAAGTGAAATAAGTTAGAGAAAGACAAATACCAGGCGATCTCACTCATGTGGCATTTAAGGAACAAAACAAATGAGCAAAGGAAAAAAAGAGCAGGACAAACAGACTCTTAACTCTAGAGAACAAACTGATGGTTACCAGAGGGGAAGTGGGTGGGGAGATGGGGGAAGAAGGGAATAGGGATCAAAGAGCACACCTATCATGATGAAAAAAAATAATAAAATGGAAAAAAATGTATCCTACGTATTTTACTTCTTTTGGATGCTATTATGTAATGGAATTATTAATTTCCGTTTTGGATCGTTCATTGCTAAGATGTAGAAACACAACTGATTTTTGTCTATTGTTCTTGTACCCTACAACTTTGCTGAACCCATGTATTAGCTCTAGGTAGATTGTTTTGGATTTGTTATATATAAGATCATGTCATTGACAAATAGAGATCATTTTACTTCTTTATTTCTAATTTGCATTCCTTTAACTTCTTTTTCTTGCCTAACTGCTCTGGCTAGAACTTCCAGGACAGTGTTGTGTAGCAGTGGGGAAAGCGGGTATCCTTGGCTGATTTTCATCTTAAAGGAAAAGTTTTTAGTCTTTCATTGTTGAGTATGAGGTTATCTGTGGATTTTTATAAACGCCTTTATCATGTTGAGAAAGGTCCTCCTAGTAAACTGTGTGATCATGAAGGGTACTGGATGTTGTCAAATGCGTTTTCTGTATCATTTGAGAGGATCATGGGCTTTTTCCTTTGTTTTATTAATGTGATGTTTTATATTGATTAATTGTTGAACCAGCCTTGCATTCCTGGGATGAATTCCACTTGGTCATGGTGAATAATCCTTTGAATAATGCAGTTAGATTTGGTTTCCTAGTATTTTTTTTTTTTTTTTTTTTTTTAGGATTTGGAATGAGTTTTATAGCTCTGCTTTTAAATGTCATTATACTATACAAGAATACATTTTAAGAATGTAAGTTTTGAAATGAGAAATGACCTTTTTAAGACAAAAGTTTGTATCAAAGGCAAAAATAAAAATTAGTAGGAAATCAGCAGAAATTTAAAACTAATTTTTAAGACTTCAAAATGTAGCTGACTAGAGAGAAATAGTCAATAGAAGGTCTGTGTGAGGTTAATCCACGTAAAATGTTTCAGTAGTGCCTGACACTAGAACTCACATGTCAGTGTCCATCACATTGTCATTGTTGGGTGTATAATTAAGCATACAAGAGGCGCTTTCTTCCCCTCCTGCAATATTATTCCCCCTCAGCACTACGGTTTCCTTGTCTTACAGCCTCTGCCAGGCTGTCAGCCCCGGACATTAATCTTTGTGTCCTTCACAGTGCTTAGCACACAGTAGGTACTCAATGAATGCACTTTGGTGTTCAGTGTGGAAAGGACAGTGGGTGCCTCTGTGAGCAGCTTCTAACGAGAAAGAGCACAGACAAGGAGGGAGGAGACAGCAGAACAAGGGGTTGATTCATCAGGATCAATGGCTGGCCCTATCACTTATTGTCCAAATTGGAACACTTTGAGGGAGAAAAGAGAGAGTGCCAGGACCACAGGTGAAAACTCCCATTGTCTGGGAAGCCCTGGATAGGGTCACCAGGCTAACTTGGGTGTCACTGCCTCCTAGAAACAGAATTCTAAACAATAGGGGTAGTCCCCACTGTGGACGGAGGGTGCTCAAAGACCAAGTGCTCTAATTCCTGCTGTGAGTGCTCTCGAGCCAGACTGTGCAGACATGCTGACTACACAGCCCCCAGCAAGCCACTGCCCTGTGGAGCCCACCGGTGCCCACACAGCAGCTATGGATGCACCCTGTCCCCATGCACGAGCCCACTTGTTAGGGCCTTGCCAGGTCCAGGCTCCTGTGCACTGAGCTGGGCCACCACAGGGAGTCACGGCTCTTGTCAGTGGATTCCCAGTGTGCACCAGCACCTCCTTCCCTCTGTTCTGCGTTTGTCTTTTGTGCTCCAAGGGCTCCCTCCATTCTGGATTCCCAAGAGTCAGTAAGCCACCTGCTGGGCCCATTCTGAGTGTGGTTTTGGGCTCTAGGCTCCAGCCTCATCCTTAGACCCAAGATCCACAACTGTCTTGTCTAGTGCGCCTTTCTCTGCCACTCTCTTGGGCCCATGTTGGGAACTTCAGGGACCTGCTGACATCATGTATAGCCGTACATGCTGGGCCTTCCTTTGCCTGGGGCCACTGTGCTTTGTGGACCCGCTCAGCTGTGACTTCCTGAGACAGGGAGACCGTGAAAAGCACGATTTGGCACTCCAAACGCATTTGTCACAGGTTTCTCATTAGAATAACTTTTTGTTGTTCTTATCATGTACACAGAGTTTGCGTTTTCCCCTAAAATACCTTAAATTGTGCTTACCAAACTGCCAGTTCCATCTACCTTCCTGCACTCCAGCACAGCCTCATCAGACGTCCCTATAGAGCCTTCCTAGCCAGAACTGCTGCAAACTTGAAGACTGCACTCCAGCCTCCTTCTGGGAAAGACAAAGGTGCTTCAGCCTAGACCCAGCACCAATCCCCCAACAACCTCAGCCCAGTGTTGGCCATCAGCACCCATCCCATTCAGACTAAAGATTGTTTAAATCACAAAGTCCTTCAGGAAAAGTACAGGAATCACTTGTAACTTAAAAGTATATCCGAGGTTTTCCATTAGCACCATATTGGAGCCCTCTCACCTTCATGGTTAAAGTCAGATGAGCATCTGGGTTACAGCTACCTTCAAGCCACCATGAGGCTGAGAAGCACTGACCGTCTGAGGGGGACTTTTCTGGGATACCTGTGCTCCTGTTTTGAGGAGCCCAGTTAGGCTGATTCCTGACTGTCATCACACCTGTGGCTGGGCACCTGCTCGCAGCATGCTTTGGAGAGATGTTAGGGTAGCATTTCTCAACCACTGGTGCAAATACACAATGTGACACTCCCAACTAGCATGTTTGTGCCTGCTTCTCCTTTCTTTGTGTTGCAATGTATCTGAAAGTATAAAGAACACATGTCTTTGGTGACACATGTGCGGTCAGCTGTCAGATCTACAACTCAGAAAAACTCGTTTCAGTCCTCCCTTAAGAGTATTAGTTGTTTGTCTGTTGGACACATGCGTGAGAAAGGTGAGGGGAGGCCAGGTGTGCTGCCGGAAGAGGCCGGCAAAGCAGCTGGACTCAGACAAAAGGGAACTTAACTGTGGTTTTGCGGGTGGCTAGTTTGGCTGAATTTCACAGTGATGTGAACAAACAAACAAAAAAAAGACAACACAAAACTTAGAGGGAAGAGGTAAGTTTTTATCTTTATACATGAAGAGCCACACGTCTAGTTGAGCAGACACATTTCAGGAGCACTTTTCTTTCCTGCCAAAGGGTTTTCCAAATAAATTAAGAGGCAAAAATGGCTATTATCACATTCCCCTAAAGAACTGCAAGTAGGGCTCAGGCCTGTCTGCATGGCCTCGTGGCTCACTCATGCTCTGCTGTGGATTGGGGCTCAACGCCGAACTCCCTGCAGAAAGGTCAGGTTTGGTGTAATTAGGACGGCTGGAGGTTTTCAGGTTGGCATAATTTTTCTGGTCTTGCCACGGTGTAGAGTGAACAAACGCTTTCTTCCACCTGAAGTCACATTTCAGCATGAGGAAACCAGTTTGCACTGACTGAGGTCAACGTCACTCTTACATACTTTTAATCAAGTGCTTTCAGAGAGCTAAATTCAGCCAAAATGTCTCAAAAGCCAACATTTTGTTGTCAGTTTCTATTAAATAAAAAGCTTTCTAGTTCTGTGCTCTCACCCTGTGGAATAACTGCTGAATTAGATTCCTGTTCTACAAATGAAGAAACCAGAGGTGCAGAAATCTGGGGGGCTTTGTGATGCACCACAGGCAATGTAGATCCCGGCTGACATTGAGAGGTGCTGTCCCCCTGACCCTGCTCTCGCTATGGGCCCCAGGACGCAGCTCACCGCCTCTTCACCAGCACCTGCACATGGGCCCCTGCACCCCTTCCTGGAGCCTTGCCTCCCTCCTGCCCATCCTTCCTTCTGCTTCTCTGGGAGGGTTGCTTCCCCTCTATGCTGAGGGGAGGACTGTGTCTGCTTGAGCAATTACTGTGGGATCAGCAGGCGAGCAGCAGAGCTGGGGTCACTCCTTGGTTCCTGCTGGCGTGATGGGCTCCTGACCAAGGGCAAGCCTTGGTCTGGGACCTTGTGTTTGCAGCTGCTTCTGCCTTGGCAATGACCGAGTGAACTCGTGACCTACGGCAAGCGCCGTGTTGAGCTTCCTGTGTACCCCCATAACCACCTAACAGATGCCAGAGTGAGAGGTGCATTCCAAGAAGTGCACAGCTCCCAAGTTAGAGAGTTCCCTGGTTGTATATTAGGCTATTAAATGCAAAAAAGGTTAATGAGAACTTAAAATGACTGCTTTTCGACATATTCCAAGCTCTTGACCATGAGTAGAAATTAATAACCCCCCCTAAAGACAGAGGCTCTGGGTTCCACCCTCCGTGGCAGGCTAAGACCTTTGACTGCAGGCCTCAAAGCACACATGGAATAAAGATGTTCCTGAAAAAGCCACTGACAATTAGTTGGAACTTGAATGATGAATCAGAAAATGGTGGTATCCACAAAGCCTCCACTCCTCTGGCACCCTCGCCCAGAAATGTGGCTGTGCTGGAGCCAGGGTCCATGCAACTCAGGGAAGGAGGGTGGGGGCTGCCCCTTCGTCCACCCACTCATGCCCCTTGGCTGCCTTGCAGGACTTCCTTCCTTGAGGGTAGGAAAGGAAGGAAAGTCAGCAGAATTTCTTGAAGGGCCAGACAGTAATCCTAGAGGCTTTGAAGGACTGTATGGTCTCAGTCCGATACTCAGCTCTGCCTTTGTGGCACAAAAGCAGCCACAGGCAATACATAGAACAAGGGTGGCTGTGTTCCACTGAAACTTTATGGGCACTGAAATGTGAATTTCGTATAATTTCCACATGTCTGAACTAGTGTTCTTCTTTTGTATTTTTTCCAACCATGGGGTCGTGGCTTGCTAACCCCTAAGTATTGCAGAGACCAGCAGGGACAGAGGAGCTGGGGTGACACCAGGGTGCCCCCACACCTCCAGGTGAAATCCTGGGTGCTCCTACTGGTGCTTAGAGGCCGAAGAGGCAGCTTTTCCAAAGAACACCCAGTGGAAGATTCTGAGTGTGTCTGGTGGAGAGAGATTCTCCAGAAGATAAAACCCCATCAGTTCAAGGCAGATTCCGACATCAGGCCCCCATAGTTTGGACAGAACGGCTAGTGATGTAAGTGCATAATGAACGTGGACCTTCAGGACTGGGTGGTTATGCCGGTCGTAGGAGTCACACGTGCAAACGTGGCGTACACTGTGAAGTGCCATCTCCTTTACCACCACTGTGGTTGTTGTGGCTTCACAGCGTGGAGGTTTGGTGGCCACAGAGCAGGCAGCCCTGCTGGCTGCCTGGGAGCCAAGGTGCACAGCACTCCTGTGCCCTGGCTCAGCGGCAAGTCCGTGCAAGTGGGTCCAAGGAGAAACGGTCCAGCCCCATTCAGCCGCAGCAGCCGGGGGCCATGACACCTCCGTGATCCGGCAGCTAACTCGGTTTCCTCACCTCTGAAGGAAGGCCCTCTGATACTCCTTTTGTCTCTGAAGCTCTGGGGAGGATTGATTTACTTGTGATTGTTTAATATCAAGCCCTAGATGGAAAGCGGGTGCCTCACAACAAGATTAAAAGGGGAGAATGAGATCCTCCTGGAGCAGAAAAGAGATCATGTTGAAAAAAAGACTCTAGCTTCTGAGCTGGGGACATTCCAGCCGGAGGGCAGAAGGCATGATTCGACAGGGCAGGTGAGGCTGCCTGTGGCTCAGCCTCAGGAGGAGAGCCCCTGGCAGGCCCTATTGGACACACACCTGCCACGGGCCAGATCCTCTCCTGAGGTCCCTGCCCTTAATCCTCACTGTCACCTGAGAACTCCTCCCATGTAACGGTCGAGGAAGTGGTGGCCCAGAGCAGAGCGTAAGCAGGAAGCACAGGTCTGGCCCACCTCTGACGCGGGCAGGGACCCGGGGGCATGCCCATCTGCCCCTGCCGGTGGCTCGGTGGGCAGGGGTGGGAGGGAGGGTCTGGGATCTTCCTTCAGAACAGCCTTTCACCGACGGCACCTGCCAGTTCCATGTCCGCCAGTTCTGACACACACTAAGTTAGTCTGGGAAGCTGGGACGAGCTGGAAGAACATAAAGTCAGTTTTAAAAAGATGTTGGTGAAGCGTAAGCCACCTGGGAAGTTCTCGCTCCAGGTGGATCGGGTGTCTGAGGGGGAGGAAGAGAAAGAAGGTGGCATTGCAGCCTCAATCCACTCATAACTTGAGTGAAGCTGTCCTGGCAGCCATCCCAGCGGCGTTCTGAGCACAGAACTACAGAGGAGAGCCGTCCCAACATGCCTGCCAGCAGAGACTGTCACTATGCGGGGTAGTGAGTGCTGTGAAGGGATTTCCATCGTCAATAATGCTCAGCGCCCACAATCCACTGTGATGCGAACACCAGCTTTAGAATTGCTGAGGTCAGACGACCATGTGTTTCATGTTTTGTTGGTAACTTGTGTGTAACTTCAAAGAAAACATTTTCAGGGTGTGTTTGGAACAGCCTGGAACACTCCTGGAGATACAGCTGAGATTAAGATATACCAAATGCACCCGGGAGCCACGGAGCCACGGAGATGGAGCCCCAAGGTTCTGCTCCATCCCCACCCTGGGGGGCTTGGTGTCCCTGGGAGGCACCTGAGAACCAGCTCCTGCTCAGGGTGCACAACCTGCCTGCAGGCAGCTCAGGCCCTCCGGGCATTACAGGACACCCGTCCGGGAGGGCCCCTGGATAGAGGTGGTAACCCACGCCAAGGTGTGTGCTGTGGCTGCCGTGGGCGGGGGGGACAAAGACCCTGAGTTGGGGTGTCTCCTGGATCCATTTACCAGGCCCTGGGGGGTGTCAGTCAGGATGTGCACATTATGCTGCATCACCAACGACCCCCCCACATCTCAGTGGTCAGCACAGTGATGACCCGCTCGTGCCCCATGCCCGTCGTGGTCATCATGTCAGTTTTACTCTGGGGTCCGGGCTCGTGGAACAGCTTCTCTGGGTTGTTACCCAACTCGCGGCAGAGGGAAAGGTAGTGTGTTGGGGCACATGCTGCCTCAGAAAGCCTCTGTCAGAACCCGTATCGGCCACTGCCACCATATTTCTTTGTCACGTGGCCATGCCTCATGCCAATGGACAGGGACGTGCCATCCTCCCCAGGGAGGCCAGGATTCCAAGAACGACAGCCCATCATAGAAGGGTTGCTCTGTTTTATGTCAACTCAGTACCTTCTGGGATGCAGGCAGGTGTTTCCTCTGCCCAGCATCATGGAGAACAAGTGTTCCTCAGGAGGGTCTTTTCCCCATAAATGAAGCATGATTTTAGAGCCCAAATGTATTTGTGCTGAACATTTCCCTGCCTCTCTTCTAAAGATCCTGTAGACATTTCGTGATGTAACTCAACTCCGTGAATGTGCTGGGGAGACCACATGGTGCACAGGCCAGAGGCAGACCCCAGTTTTGGAGACACACAACCAGAGGGCAACTACGTGCTACGTGTGCAGTTCTAAGCTTGAGAAAGAAGGCTCGCCTGGGTTAGGAAGGCCAAGGCGTGTCCGTGGAAGGTGTGAGGTGAGCTGCAATGGCCCAGGGATCAGAGCCTGGGGAGCTCTGGTCCAGGAGAGAAGCCCCAGCCCTCAGGTGGCAGACATAGCCTGGGCTCAGGAAGGACCCAGAAGTGGTGGCCAGGGTCACCAGTGGGGCCAGGCAGAGGGTTAGCTGGAGATGCTGGCCCATATGGAGGTATACACAGACCAGGTGTAGACAGCCTGGATGAGGGGGCTAGGCTTTCTGGACAGGATTTCTTTGATTCAAAGGTGGTTCCTGGGTCTGTGCACACAGGAAACCAGAGATAGCCATCGGCACCCTTCGGGAAGGAGGCCCTTATAAACAGGGCCTGAGTGGCTGTAACCAGGTCGGTTGCTGAGAGCAAGCCTCCTGGGGAGTGTGGGTTTCACACCCGGCCCCCACAAGGCTGAGAAAGTAGCTATTGATGGAAAGTGGAGCAGGGATAGGCCTGACATGGGTGCCCCTCCTGTCCCAGGCCCCCTGTGTGGAGAGGCCGTAGGGACAGCTCCGGTGTCTCACAGTGGGTACCTGCTGCCACTTGTACATCCTGACTTCCGTTTATAAAATCTGGCAGAGGCCACAGTGGTAAGTATAAAGGCCACCCTGACATTCTGGGTGGAAGTACCTGGGTGGGGGGGGGCACCCCTGTGTCCCCCGCTCTGTGGGGTCCCGTCCCAGGCTGCAACATCTGGGGTATCACTGGGAGCTGGGCATGGGGCTGCAGGATGAGGTGAGCTCCCAGACCAGATGAGGGGTCTTGGAGACCACAGCCCCCACTGCATCCAGCCACTCCAGCCTTGCCACCCAGATGATGTCCACAGCCCTTGTTCTCTTTGGACCGGCGTCAGTGCCCTGTCGATTTTCAGAATGAGACGGTGTGACTGGGTCCCAGAGAAGCCCCCAGCCTGGCTAACGGTGGGCAGAGAGGACGGCGCTGCCTAAGCACAGCTGCTCAGTCTTCTCCTACCCCAACCAAGACATCATCCCAAGTACTCTGCAGTCTTGTCCTCCTACACATGCCCCAACGTCCCCAGGGTGCAGGGGTCCAAGTGCAGCGGGATCACCCACGAGACTGGGCAGTGGGCTCCTGTGATTATTGGGGTAGTTCCAGGGAAGCTGTCTCTGCTGTGGCCGTGCTGAAGCCTTTGACGTTCCAGCACTTTCTATCCCCGTTGGGACACGAGGGGGTCAGCCACCAGCCCACGACTATGCAAGGAGGGTGGGGTGAGGGTCTCGGAGCCCAGGTTGTCCACTGCCTGCTCGGGCATCTAGCTATCTAGCAGTCTCTCGTCTTGGGGAGTCCTTCCCTAGGAGGCAGGGGTGGTACCTGCAGTAAGTCCCTGGACCTTCCGGGTGGGTAAAAGGATCCTGATATCCAGGCCCACCCACCCTGCCAGCAGTTGCTCCAACAGCTCTGTAGCTCTGCCTTCCATCGTCTTTAGGGATGTCGTACTTGAGTTAAAATGTGAGCATTGATGGTCAGTCTTTGCCAGGCCAGCCTCGGCCCAGTCCCTCCAGCCTGCTGGGCCCTGGACGGGGCACCCCTGCTGTTTCCTTGTCCTATTCATCAGCTGGTCTCCTTTAGCTCAGCACTTTCATTGAAACGAGAAGAAATTACCTTTGCTTTGACATTTAGCATGTTACCCGTTTCCTGGGAGGAAGAAGCAGGCTGTTTCCAGCTGATACGTGTTTCAGAACCAAGCATTCAGGTGTCCTTCTGGTATCCCTGAGACCGGCCCCCCATAGGATGGGCACAGAAGGGCCTGTGGACCCCTAGCCTCTATCTTCTCATCTCCAGCATGTGTGAGGCCTGGAGGGTTGCAGGGAGGGCCCCTGCGCTGAGGCTGGGTCATCTCCTGTGGGCTAGGTGCCAGGAGGAACGTGCTTACTCATGGAGGGTACAGGCATTGTGAGAGACAAGGTTCTAGCCTTTAAAATTCACCCTTCTTTCAATAAAGGTTAACCTAAAGTTAATTGGGAAAATAAATCCTTCACTGGAGAGTAGATCCCTAAAATGTTTCTCCAGACGTAAAAATTTTCTGTTGTTAAAATTCAAAGGCAGTCTTACAATTGGCCAAATAACGACACACTGATTCACAGTTCAGCAAAATGGTAATTAAGTGCTTTGTACGAGTACTATTTCACCAATCCACTAACATACATGTGCAGAGAATTGCATTCTAAGCCACGGTAAGATTCAGGAACAAGTAGACAGGTGAAGGTCCCAGTTTTGAAGTCAGCCCAAATCCATGTGTGTGTGCCTTTGGCTGAAACGGGCATGCTGAATTACATAAGAGAATAAATCAGTCCTTAACCATCAGCAAGTAATGACATCTGCCTCTGTCTGCTCTCTTCCCTCCTATTTCTACACATCTGATGGTATGCCAGATTTGGTGAAGGGTGAGTCACACCTTACAGAGAGCAGGCCCAGGCTGAATGGGCCAGAGGTGCCCGCACAGATATTCTCCCTGACGCTGCGGCTACTCCCTTCTCTTCCTGGGCAACCAAAGGCCAAGGAACTATTTTAAGGATTTGCCTCTAATATTTCTCTTGGCTCACCACCAATCTACCCCCTAGCACACACCTTCAGATGCCTTCACACACTGGCATTCAACACACATTTTCCCTCACATACACACTTCGCACACTTTCCCTCACACACACTTTCTCTGGCACACACACACTGTCCTTCTCACAGACACTTTCCCTCACACATAGTTTCTCTCACACACACACTTTCCCTCACACACATACTTTCCCTGACACACACTTTCCTTCACACACACTTTTCTCTCATATGCACTTTCCCTCACACACACTTTCCCTTACACTTTCCCTCACACTTTCTGTCTCACACACACTTTCCCTCACATGTATACTTTCCCTCTCACACACACCCAGCTCTGCACACACCTTTTCCTTCACATACACAAGCTGTAACACATACACGTTCAACTTAGGAAACATCAGGAAAGAAAATGTTAGTGTTCTCTTTTTAAGGCTTTCTTATGGAAATCTTTCTAAAATATACTATGTTCTTACCTGTTTTCTTAAGCCGAATTGAATATATTCAGGTAACTTGATTTTGTTGTAATGTGATAATTCTGCCTCTCTGCTCTCAGGGTCGTATATATCTGCCTCCTCCTAATATAATTTGTGTCTTTTGAAAGAACTAAATTGTTAGAGTTGTGTGCAAGTGGGAATGGTTGGCCTGTACATGCGTATGCCACAGTGCTGAGCCTGGGATGGCCCTTCAGGCTATGCCCACCCCTGGTCCTGCAGTCTGCTTATTCATCAGACCCTCTTTTCCCAAAAGCAAGAATGGGCACCATCTGCAGAATGATTGGGGAGCTCGTGAGGCAGTGGCCCTGAGTGCAGCATCATGCTCTGCTGTTCCTGGTCATGAAGTGCCCAGAGAAGGGGTGACAGCCAGGAAGGGGCTGTGCAGACAGTTACTTAGCGCACATTACCATAGAAGAGGCTAAAGAGGGGCACCTGGGTGGCACAGCGGTTAAAGCGTCTGCCTTCGGCTCAGGGCGTGATCCTGGCGTTACGGGATCGAGCCCCACATCAGGCTCCTCCGCTATGAGCCTGTTTCTTCCTCTCCCACTCCCCCTGCTTGTGTTCCCTCTCTCGCTGGCTGTCTCTATCTCTGTCAAATAAATAAATAAAATCTTTATGAAAAAAAAAAAAAAGAAGAGGCTAAAGAATATGTTCCCTCTGGCTTGCCCAAGGCTCCCTCAACTTGACCTGGGAAGTGGCCTCTGGGCATGCAGACAGCTTCCCCTGGGCAGCTCTTGCCTGGACCAGGATCTGGGTGGGGATGGTGCCAAGGGAGTAGGAGCTGGTGGAGGGATGCCCTTCAGGCGAAGAGTTGGAGCCTCACTCAGTCACAATAGGAATCAAAGGGCAGAGAAGGGGCCAGAAGCTGTGAGATTCCAGAGATCTCAGCAGGTATTACCTGTCTCTTCCTCACATTGGGCAGTTTTCAGAAGATGAATGCATGAGATGGAGGCCAGGAGACCGTCTGGGAGGCTGCTGACCACAGCTGGACATGAGAATCAGGACCCAGCTGTGGGTCTGGAGGAGTCGTCCGTCTGGACTTGGGTATCTGTACAGCAGGAGGATAGCTGGACGTGAGGATCAGGACCCAGCTGTGGGTCTGGAGGAGTCGTCCGTCTGGACTTGGGTATCTGTACAGCAGGAGGATAGCTGGACGTGAGGATCAGGACCCAGCTGTGGGTCTGGAGGAGGAGTCCGTCTGGACTTGGGTATCTGTACAGCAGGAGGATAGCTGGACGTGAGGATCAGGACCCAGCTGTGGGTCTGGAGGAGGAGTCCGTCTGGACTTGGGTATCTGTACAGCAGGAGGATAGCTGGACGTGAGGATCAGGACCCAGCTGTGGGTCTGGAGGAAGAGTCCGTCTGGACTTGGGTATCTGTACAGCAGGAGGACATCTCTCCCGGGGAGGACCCACAGTCTGCCTTTCACTTCTTCTGAAGTAGGTCATTAAAGACATGCCCTTCCACTTTTGCCAGTTCCTTGTATCAAAATTAAGTCTTTGCTTCAGATCTCTTGGAGGAACACCCTATTTCATCCTATTTGGAGCATGATTCTTCCCCTGGCTCCACACCACCGTTCTTCTCATGGACTGGATGTTCACTGGTGGCTCAGTTGTGATTTGAGTTTTTAGACATCAGACCACATTGGCATTTTCTAGACAAATCAGTATTTAGATAATTCTTAGTGAGTGGCCCTGTCTGGCGGGGAGACGCAGGCATATGGAAGGAGGGGAGCAGACAAACATGGGAAGCCTTTGTGGGTATGAGAGGTCCGGAGGGTATCTAACCCATGCCTCACCACACTGACGCAGCGGTGGGAGCTTCCGCTGGTGAACTCACCGCAGCACGCACCTCTCCGGTCGCTGCGCGGCCAGGCCCCTCCGTCAGGACAGATGGCCTGAGTCCTTATCCACTTCAGTCCCAGGGGATTCACTGTTTTATTTTCAATTTCTTTAGGAAATTATCTGTATCATGAACTGTTCAAAGGAATCTCAGATGTCCCTTTAAGAATCGATTTCACAATTTTAACCTCTTTGACTTTTAACTGTTATTGTAGCCTTCCTTGCATTTTTTTTCCGCAAACAAATGAACCCAGTGGTATTTCCTCAGGAAATGTTACATCTAAAAATAACATTAAGCATCTTTTAAACTAAAAGCATTCTGTCTTTACGTAAAATTTTGTTCCATGAAAACATGAAGAGTAAATCAGGTATCAAGGATACTGTTTTCAGAATGACCAAATGGGTACAATTCTGTGGTTTTGATAAAGGATGCCCTAATGGTTTTTGTTTAAATATTTAAAAAATTATCGATACAATTAAAATGTATTTGCTGTGGGTGAAGTTTTCTGAGTATTAAGTTACGTGCGGACCAGCTCTGTCCTTGACACAGGGGCCTCCCCCGTTCCCTGCAGACCCAGGAGTGCCAGGGAGGCGGGACCAGGGAAGGGGAAGGCCCCCTGAGAAATTCCACATGCTCCACAGATAATCCCCAAATAAAGCATTTCAGGTGCACATTTCAGAATTGGATGGGGTGGAACTTGGTTGTGCCTCATGTGACAGCAGCAACAACCTCACTTACAAAGTGTTATTTAGGGTTCCCCTTATAGGCATAGGGGTCAGATCTACCTAATGCAGCCATGGGCACTTCCTCAGTATGCTTCTGTTGTGTGACGTGTGAAGGACCAGGAGATGGCGCCAAGAGGAATCCCCCACTATGCTGAGGATTTGCCGGTACCTTCCTATTCCACAAAGACAACTCAAGTACCCAGATGTAAGACAGAGCCCGAAAAGTGGACTCTTACATAGCCAGCCTGCAGAAAGTGTCCTCTGCACCTGTCTTAACTGATGTCTTAAATTACCTGATCCTCTCTTGCATTTCAGGATCTGGAATCCCTTGACGCGTATATCCAGAACACACTGTCTGCCCTCTACCCACCTTTTGAGGCCACGGCAGCCACGGTGCTCTGGCAGCTGTTCAGCGTGGCAGAGAGACTCCATGGTGGGGATGGGCTGCGCTGCCTCACTGACTTCCTCATTCCAGCCAAGAGGGCCCTACAGCACCTGCAGCAGGAAGCCTGTGTGAGTATGTGCCCCGCAGGGGCCAAAACCTGTGTGGGACCCTCCTCTCGGGACAGAGCCTGTGTGATGAAGTTCCCTGCAGAAGGAAGCCTGTGAGACCCTCCCAGGCAGGTAACCCCTTCCTGCCCTTGACTGTAGGGAAGACAGGCAGTGTTACTTGGTACCTGGAAGATATTTAAGCTGAGCACATGGAATTCTAGGTCCAGGGAAATACACAGTGATGGAGGCAAAGGAGAACATGAAATTAAACCAGTAATTAAAGCAGAAATAATTCAAGTGAGGGTTTGTTGTTTTCTTTCTGAAAGGAAGCTGTGTGATTAACCTCAGCCGTTTTTCTTAGAGTTCAATCACAGAAGTGGAGAGATCTTTCTGCTCCACTCCAGTTTTGGGGTCCATCAGGGGACTGGCTCAGCTCTTGTCCTCTGGCTTCTGGCTCCTTTTTTCCCTAGTCCCAAATGATGAGTGAAATAAGGCTCTGTGTTCCAGAAACAGGCTTCTCAGGCCTCCCAGGAGTCCAGCCCACTCTGTCCACAGGTATCCATTCTGGTTCTCCCAGTGAACTTTCACCAGAGTCTTTAAAACCAGCATAATAAATTTCTTAGGTGTTCAGTTTGTTTCTGGCAATTTTTTTTTTCCTGAGTGGGATTGCATTGTATGGAATATACCACAATGTGTTCATTTTTCATGGATTGATAGACATTTGGGTTGCTTCTAGTTTTAGAATGTTATGTATAAAATTGCTATAAGCATTTGCATGCAAGAGTCTGTATGGGCTCGTTTTCTTGGGTAAAAAGCTAGAATAGCTAGAAGTGTGATCGCTGGGCCACTTCCAAACTCTTTTCCAAGTGGCTGCACCATCATGCACTCCCATCAGCCCCTTTGGAGACCCCTGGTTGCTTGGCTTCCTCACCAACACCTGCTATTAGCCGCCTTCTTCATTCTAGCCATTCTGTTCCATGTGCAGTGCTGTCACATGTAATGTCACCTGTAATGTTGGGTATTAGTGTGCAGCTCCGTAATAACTACAGGTGTGAAGTGTCTTTTCCTGGACTTATTTGCCTTTCAGATACCCTCCTTGTGATGTATCAGTTCTAATCTTTTATCCATTCTTAAAAATTGGATTATCATTTTCCTTTTTTTTTTTCATTAAAATAACTCGATTTTTTAAAAAATATCTGATCAGATAATTCCAAATATATAAGCCTACAAAAGCAAATTTTTGTCTGTAAAGCCAGCCAGGACTGGAGTAAGGCAGGTAAGGCACATGGCGTAAAATTTAAGGAGGGCACTCACCGACAGATCTGCGATGCCTTCTTATTGAGTTCTAAGACTTCAGTATATATTTTGGATAAAAGTTCTTTATCATATATATGGTTTGCAAATATTTTCTCCCAATCTGTGGCTTACCTTTTCATTTCCTTAATATTGTTTTAGGAAGAGTCAAAGTGCTTAATTTTGATGAAGTTCTCTATTTTTTTATTTTGTTTTCCGTGTCCTAAGGACTTTACTTTTAGACCTAAGATCCATTTCGAATTAATTTTTGTATATGGTGTGAGGTAACCATCAGATTTGTTTGTCTTTGCGTATGTCTATCCACCTGCCCCAGCACCATTTGTTGAAAAGACCATCTTTTCTCCATTGAGACTCACCCAGGCAACTTTGTTGAAAAGGAATTGTCAGTACAAGTGTGAATCTGTTCCTCGACTCTGCTCTGTTCCGTTGATCTATGGGTCTCTCTTTCCTCCAGTACCATGGTTTTGATTACTGAGCCTTTATGGTGAGTCCTGAAATCAGCTGGTGTGAGGCCTCCAGTTTTGTTCTTCTTTTTCAAAATTGTGTAGTTATTCCAATTTCTTTGCATATCTATATAAAATTGAGGATCAGTTAACTTATACAAAGCATCCTAGGAGTTTTGATTAAGATTGCTTTAAAGCCATAGATCAATTTGGAGGAAAAAGGTCTTGGGATATCTTTTTTGTAGGTTATTTTCAAGGCAGTCTTAAAACTAATGACAGCCAAGTTGTAGGTATGTTGCAGTGAGCTGCTGGAAAGATTCGTGGCTTGATCTTACAAAGTAAAATCTTGAGCCGTGTGCCAGGGTGTGCAGTGCCAGCAGCTGCGTCAGCATGCTGGGCATCCCACACGAGGAGTGGTCAGGTACCAGTGGCACCGCTCGTGAGACCTTCTGGCGTTGGAGTAAATCAACTGAGAAGACAATTTGTAGAACTTAATCCTAACCGTTTCCAAAGTGCTGTGCCACATACTACTTGTTCCAGAAAGAGTTATGAAATGCAGTGGACATGAGTATCACTATGTGTCAAAGGAAACATTTGAAATCCTCGCGTATAGTCACAGGATGCTCGAATTGTTGAGTACGGAGGTCACCTGCGTGGTACCAATGTGGATGCTGTTCAAACAGTCCTTAATGAAGGAAAGATCTATGTCGTGGACTTAGAGCCTCAGGGTATTCAAGTGGCTCGAACCCACAAACTGAAGCCCTATTCATATTTATAAAGCCATCTAATATGAGCCGTAGGAAGCAATCTTGGAAAAATGCCAAGATCGTTACAGGCTACTTTGTGGACCTCAAGGACCCTCAAGGATGAGGGTCTATAAGAGATGGAGAATTTAGCTCAAAAAGTGGAGACAGAGTTTGGCTAGGTTTTTGATCATGTGATTGTGAATGACACTTGCAAGACGCATGTGCCCCATTGTCTACAGTTGAGAAGACTCAGGAGGGGCCTCAGTGGGTACCAGCAGCATGGGTTCCTCTCTGATACTGAGCCTTAGGAAGGCCCCCTGCTTAGTGCTGGAGTTTTGACGACGTTCATCTCTTGCAGAGCTCTGGAATCACAGCTGCAATCTAAAACAGTAGTATCTGCCGCATTATAATACGCGCAACTTTAAAAGGGGTGCAGTTTATTAATTAATCTTATTCGAAAAATATTTGCTTTGTATGTATGTAGAGTTCTCCTTGGCTTTCAGGGGAAAAAAATAATTTCTTTTACCTCATATGCAGCAATGGTAAGAGTAGAAACAATGTTAAGCCTTTCATAGATTTCGTATGGTCTTTGTCCGATTCAGATAAAAGAGCTTCCCTAAATAAAATAAGTAGTATTTAATTTCAAAACAAAGGTAAGATCTTTATTAATCGGTGCCTTTTATTACTCCATTGATACTGTAGTAGGGCTTTAAAAAAAACTACCACTGGACTACTTTGATTTATTAAATTCTTTGAATGTCTTTTTTTTTTTTAAGATTTTATTTATTTATTTGACACAGAAAGGGAGAGAGAGCACAAGCAGGGGGAGCTACAGTGGGAGAGGGAGAAGCAGACTCCCCGCTGAGCAGGGAGCCCAATGCAGGGCTCGATCCCAGGACCCTGGGATCATGACCTGAGCCGAAGGCAGATGCTTAATTGACTGAGCCCCCCAGGCGCCGTCTTTGAAGGTCTTCTAGCTAGAAGGACCACGGTAGAGAAATGAGCAAGGATGTCCTAGATTTGATTCTTTGTATGAAGCAGTCTACACAGAGGGTATTTTCCTTTGTGATTATGTGCCTTTTGCACATTTAAAGGGTGTGGATAGGAAACAGAGGTAAACTGCAGCACAGGGAACACCTTTCAAAGGTGTGTTTTGAAAAGCTATTTTGGCCTAATGTGTTGCCTTCTTTCTTCTGTTAAGTTTCTTTTTCCTTTCATTTTAATCATATCATCCCCTTCCCACTTATAAAATTGCTTATTTTCTGAGAAAGCCATATGAATAATACTACTCTTTAATATCAATCCATATTTACAAGTACATAATAAGAACAAAATAAAATGTAGGGATATCCTTACTAATTGCATATTAATATTGCTTTTTACTTTTTAATAAAGAAAATAAAATTTGATCATCTGTATGACATAGGAGAAAATGGACTTATCTCAACAGCTATGAATATAAACATATTTTAGTTAATATAAATCAAGGCAGTTTTTATTTCTTTACCTGCTATTGTCATCTCTTATTGTCAAAGTATGTGGTTCGAAGAGCATGACTAATCATATTAATTTTAAGATAAGTTGTCATGTTAACCTAAGATTCCAACAACCACCATTCTTCCCTCCCTTTGTAGATACAAGAAATGCTTAGAGTCACTCATCAGCTTATTTGTGACTTTCTTTCATCACAGTTTGGCTCCAAAAATGTCTGGGGAAGCTAAGAGTAATCAGAAAGATATAGAACTAGGATGTTTGCATGAAGGGGGGAAGCAGGGGCAGGGCATTACAATAAAGAAAATGAAATCAAATGGAAGTCAGAAGAGGAGGGAACAAACAAAACAAACGCATGGGGAGTTAAAGGCACGACATATGTAGTAACAGGATGAAAGCAAAGTTGTTAAATGGTAACCCAGCAAAATTCTAACCAAAGATAACTGGTGTAACTGTATTCGTAGCAAACTATAGTAAAAGGCAAAATGCATCCTCAAGGCTGAAGTGGGTCATCGAATAATAATGCTGGTGACAACCAGGAGTGCATAACCATCTGTAAACACCTAACGACATAGCCTGAAAGGTTTGGAGCACACGCTGAGGGAATTACAAGGGGTAAACATGTCATCATGGGAGATCTCACCTCTCTCCAAAGCAAACAGATAAGCAGACCACATATTACTTAGGGTATATGTCTGAAGACCTGATTTCTCTCGTCCACCCGTGGGCATGCGCAGTAATCTTAGAATGCACCTCCTTCCCAAGCACACGGAATGGTTTTCAAAATTTGATAAAATTCTGGTCAACTTTTGCAATTAGAGGATATACATTTACTTCAAGAGTGTATGCAACTAGAGAATATTAGAGAACATACATTCTTGTTTGGTGTACTTGTGTATCCACTGAAATTGACCAGAGCTGACCGTTAGTCATAAGGTGGCAATAAATACAAAAATTGATATCCAAAGACCGCAGTGCACTAAAACTACAAGTCAATAATAACAAGAACACCCTTACATTTGGAAAATTGTACATGTACTCCTAAATCGAGGAGGGGTCAGAGAATAACAAAGGGGATTGGCTCATGACAGGCGAGCCCTATTTCTGGGTAGGTGTAGAAGTGCATGAGACTTTTACTCCTGCTAAAATCACCAGAAAGCCCTACAGAAATGAAAACAATTCTACCTTCCTTTAAAGCCATCCAGCAGCTGTGGATACACAAAGATCTAAGAGAACTGAATTATGGAGAGACGGCGACCTCCTAAGTGAGCAAGAACACCTGGGGCCAGTTACTGGGATCACAGGGAGGGCAGATGGAAGAGCCACCTGACAGGGAAGGACCACCAGTGCTCAGATGAGAAGAAATCGAACAGAAGAAACCTCAGGGCTGGTCTCTTAATCCATTTTGAGTTTATTTTGGTGTATGGTAAAAGACAGTGGTCCAGTTTTCTATTTTGTTCCATTGATCCATGTGTCTGTTTTTGTGCCAGTACCGTACTGTTCTGATTATTACAGCTGTGTAATAGAACTTGAAGTCTGGAATTCTATTACCTGCAGTTTTGTTTTTCTTTTTCGAGGTTGCTTTGGCGATTCAGGGTCTTTTGTGGTTCCATACAAACTGTAGGGCTGTTTGTTCCAACTCTGTGAAAAATGCTGCTGACATTTTTGGTAGGGATGCCATTGAATGTGTAGATTGCTTTGGGTAGTATGGACATTTGACAATATCTGTTCTTCCAAACCATGAACATGGAATGTCTTTCCATTTCTTTGTGTCCTCTTCCGTTTCTTTCATCAGTGTTTTATAGTTTTCAGGGTATAGTTCTTTCACCTCTTTGGTTAAGTTCATCCCTAGATATTTTATTATTTTTGGTGCAATTGTAAATGGAATTGTTCTAAATTTCTGCTGCTTCATTGTTAGTGCGTATAAATGCAACAGATTTCTGAACATTGATTTCATATCCTGCAACCTTACTGGGTTCATTTATCAGTTCTAATTTTTTGGTGGAGTCTTTAGGGTTTTCTATATATAGTGTCATATCATCTGCATATAATGGAAGTTTTACTCATACCTCATGGATTTGGATGCCATTTATTACTTTTTGTGATCTGACTGCTGTGGCTAGGACTTCCAGTACTCTGTTGAATAACAGTGGTGAGACTGGACATCCCTGTCTTGTTCCTGACCTTAGGGGGAGAGCTCCCAATTTGTCACCATTGATGATAGCTGTGGGTTTTTCATATATGGCCTTTATTATGTTGAGGTACGTTCCCTCTAAACCTACTTTGTTGAGGGTTTTTATCATGAACGGATGCTGTACTTTGTCAGATGCTTTCTCTGCATCTACTGAAGTGATCACATGGTTCTTATCCTTTGTCTTACTGATGCGATGTATCATGTTGATTGATTTGCAAATATCGAACCACCCTTGCAGCCCAGGAGTAGATCCCACTAGATCATGGTGAAAGATTTTTTTTTAATGTGTTGTTGGATTCGGTTTGCTAGTATTTTGTTGAGGATTTTTGCATCCATGTTCATCACAGATGTTGGCCTGTAATTCTCTTTTTTTGTTGTTGTGCCTGTATCTGGTTTTAGAATCATGGTAATGTTGGCCTCATAGAATGAACTTGGGAATTTTCCTTCCTATTCTATTTTTGAGACTAATTTGAGGAGAATAGGTAATAACTCTTCTTTAAATGTTTGATAGAATTTGCCTGTGAAACTGTCTGGCCCAAACCCTAAATGTGAGACCTGAAACCATAAAAATCCTAGAAGCGGGCAAACATTAGTCTCTCTAACATAGGCTATAGCAACATTTTTCCAGATATGTCTCCTAAGGCAAAGGAAATAAAAGCAAAAATAAACTATTGGGATTTCATCAAAATAAGAAGCATCTGCACAGCAAAGGAAACAATCAATAAAACTAAAAGCCTACTGAATGGGAGAAGGTATTTAGAAATTATATATCCAATAAGAGCTTAATATCCAGAATATATATAGAAGTTATACAATGCAATACCCCCCAAAAACAAATAATCTGATTAAAATGGGCAGAATTCATAAACAGACATTTTTCCAGAGACGTCCAGATGGCCAACAGACACATGAGAAGATGCTCAACATCACTCATCATCAGGGAAATACACATCACAACTACAATGAGATCCCACCTCACACCTGTCAGAATGGCTAAAATCAACAACACAAGTACACGTGCTGGCAAGGATGCAGAGAAAGGGGAGCCCTCTTACACTGTTGGTGGGAGTGCAGACTGCTGCCACCACTGCAGAAAACAACATGGAGGTTCCTCAAAAAGTTAAAAATGGGGGCGCCTGGTTAGCTCAGTCATTAAGTGTCTGCCTTCGGCTCAGGGCGTGATCCCGGAGTCCTGGGATCGAGTCCCGCATCAGGCTCCTCCGCTAGGAGCCTGCTTCTTCCTCTCCCACTCCCCCTGCTTGTGTTCCCTCTCTCGCTGGCTGTCTCCCTCTCTGTCGAATAAATAAATAAAATCTTAAAAAAAAAAAAGTTAAAAATGGAACTACTTTATGATCCAGTAATTGCACTGCTCGGTGTTTATCTCAAGCATATGAAAACATTAATTCAGAGACATACACGCACCCTATGTTTATTGCAGCATTATTTACAATTGCCAAACTATGGAAGCAGCCCAAGTGTCCACTGATAGAAGAATGGCGAAGAAGATGTAGGATAGACACGCACACACCGGACTGTTCCCCAAACAAAACAGGATGAAATCTTGCCACTTGCAACAACATCAATGGAGCTAGCGAGTACAGTGCTCAGCGGAATAAGTCAAAGACAAACACCATGTGATCTCACTCATGTGGAATTTAAGAAACAGAACAAATGAGCAAAGGAAAAAAAAGAGAGAGACCAACCAAGAAACAGATTCCTAACTATGGACAATATTCTTAACTGATGGCTACCAGAAGGGAGATGGGTGGGAGGATGGGTGAAATTGGTGATGGGGATTAAGGAGGGCACTTGTCATGACCACTGGGCGTTGTATGTACTAAATTGTACACCTGAAACTAATATTACACCGTATGTTAACTAACTGGAATTAAAATAAAAATTTAAAAAATATGACAACAGAAGCACAAAATGTGGAAGGGAGTTAATTGAATTATACTACTATAGGCCCTTCCATTGTTTTTAAGTATCAAAGTGTAACTTGACTAGTAGACCATGATGAGTTAGAGATGCATGTTGTAATCTTGACATCAACTACTGAAAGCAATCCAAACAGGTATAACTAAAGAGTCAGTAGAGGAAATAAGTGGAATCCAAAACGTAGAAGATGGAATAAAAGGAAAAACAAAGGAACAGACAGGCAAATAGAGATTACATGCAAAGATGACAGATTTAATCCAACCATATTTGTAATTATAGTAAATGTAGTTAAATGAACTAAAAATTCCAACTAAAAGGCGGATATTGTCAGACTCAGACTGGGAAAAAGGCAAGATTCCCTAACTGCTTGTTATAAGGAATGCCCTTTAAATATAAAGACACACAGAGGGTGAAAGGAAACGAATGCAAAAAGACAGTCCATTACATACAAGAAAGGTGGTTATCTTATTGTCAGACAAGTCAGATCTCCGACTGTAAGTGTCACTACAGGCACCTGGGGACAGGACAGTTCATAGTGATAAAGGCTCCATTCGTCAACAGGGTACGTAATAACAGCGCGTCCTGGTACATTGAACCAAACAAATGACAACACTAAATGGAGATTTTCAAGCTCTGCTGTCAGCAATTGAGACCAATTAGTAAGAAAAAAGAACCACTAAGGATGTAAAAGATCTGAACGACACCTAACTGACCTATTTGACATCTATAGAACATTACATCCAGCAAATGCAGAATATACATTCTTTCCAAGCACGCGTGAAACACTTTTCAAGATGGACAACATGCCGTAGGTCGTTAAAAAATAAAATTAAAAAATTTTAAAGAACAGAAATAGAGTATTTTTTTCTAACCACAGCATTATAATCAGAATTAAATAAGAATAGCAACTGGGAACTCCTAAAATATTTCGAAATTCGGTAACACATTTCTGAAGAACCATGGGTTCAAGAAACCACAAGGAAAATGACTGGAACTGAGCCATAATGAAAACACAACATGTTTTGTAAAAAACATGTAAAAAATTTTACATACAGCTAAAGCAATGCTTAACGTATAATATATAGTTTTGGGGAGGAAAGTCTAGTATTAATTATCTAAATTTCCACCTTAAGCTAGGAAAAGAATAGCTAATTGAATCCAGAAAACAAAGTTGAATGCTCAGCAAAGACTCACTAACATCAGTTAGGAAAAAGTGCTGTTGCATTAGGTATGAGCAAGACAACTGAGAGGCTGGGGTATTGGGGGAAATCCAGAAGAATCCTACATCCGTATTCCTCCCCTACTGACTTTACATTCTCGTTCCCTGCAGAGGTACTGGGAGACACAGTGGTGTGGCTGTGGCCAACCCAAGGGAGACCGTAGACCTCCCCAAGTCAGCAAAGATGGGCCTCTGAGCCCATTCGAGTCCCGTGAAGAGACTGACCCACACAGAAACCCAATCAGGGAGCTTAGTGTAGAGAACCACCATCTAGTATCATGGGATCAACCATAAAGGGGCCACAACAGCTCAGCTGGGGCCAAGGGAAAGCACCAACAACCCTCCAGAGGGTCCCTTCCACACCAGCGTGATGGTGAAGGAATGAGCATTTTTATATTTAAAAAACAAAAATAAAATGTTTTGAGTGTGTACGACCATTCTTTCATAGTGACGGCCTGCTTTAACAGACCAGCCCTGATCACCCAGAATCTAAGGAAGGACCTTAGAACAGTGTAGTCAGCATGGGAAACAGAGGGGACGGCGGGGGTGGGTCTCAGTAATGCGGTGCACAGCCACCCAGCACTCTGCAGGCCCCTCGGGAAAATGCCAGCAGAGACTTTTGTCTGTGAGTTAGGGTTGAACACAGAGAGAGGAGAGGGGACGGACTTCTCAGGCTCAAGCAATAAGAGCTGTCGCAAGTCTCTTCAATAAATGGTGCTGGGAAAATTGGACAGCTACATGCAAAAGAATGAAACTTGACCACTATCTCACACCATACACAAAAATAAACTCCAAATGGATGAAAGACCTCGATATGAGACAGGAATCCATCAAAATTCTAGAGAACATAGGCAGCAACCTCTACGACATCAGCCAAAGCAACCTTTTTCATGACACATCCCCAAAGGCAAGAGAAACAAAAGATAAAATGAATTTATGGGACTTCATCAAGATTAAAAGTTTCTGCACATCCAAGGAAACAGTCAGAAAAACTAAGAGGCAGCCCACGGAATGGGAGAATATATTTGCAAATGACACTACAGATAAAGGACTGGTATCCAAGATCTACAAAGAACTTCTCAAACTCAATACACGAGAAACAAATAAACAAATCAAAAAATGGGCAGAAGATATGAACAGACACTTTTCCAATGAAGACATACAAATGGCTAACAGACACATGAAAAAATGTTCAAAATCATGAGCCATCAAGGAAATTCAAATCAAAACCACACTGAGATACCACCTTATGCCAGTTAGAATGGCAAAAATAGACAAGGCAAGAGACAACAATTGTTGGAGAGGATGTGGAGAAAGGGGATCCCTCCTACATTGTTGGTGGGAATGCAAGTTGGTACAGCCACTCTGGAAAACCGTGTGGAGGTCCCTTAAAAAGTTAAAAATTGAGCTACACTATGATCCAGCCATTGCACTACTGGGTGTTTACCCCAAAGATACAGACGTAGTGAAGAGAAGGGCCATATGCACCCCAATGTTCATAGCAGCAATGTCCACAATAACTAAATCGTGGAAGGAGCCGAGATGCCCTGCAACAGATGACTGGATTAAGAAGTTGTGGTCCATATATACAATGGAATATTACTCAGCAATCAGAAAGAATGAGTTCTCAACATTTGCTACAACATGGACGGCACTGGAGGAGATAATGCTTAGTGAAATAAGTCAAGCAGAGAAAGACAACTATCATATGATTTCTCTCATCTATGGAACATAAGAACTAGAATGATCAGTAGGGGAAGAAAGGGATAAAGAAAGGGGGGGTAATCAGAAGGGGGAATGAAGCATGAGAGACTATGGACTATGAGAAACAAACTGAGGGCTACAGATGGGAGGGGGGTGGGGGACTGGGATAGGCTGGTGATGGGTAGTAAGGAGGGCACGTATTGCATGGTGCACTGGGTGTTATACACAACTAATGAATCATCGAGCCTTACATCGAAAACCGGGGATGTACTGTATGGTGACTAACATAATATAATAAAAAATCATTATTAATAAAAAAAAAAAATGAGAGCTCTCGCAAAAAGGAAATTGATAGATGGGTGGCAGAAACATCTAGGAAATCTGTGCTTCAGAAGCATCAGAAGCAAAATTAAAACCCAAATAAAAGCTGTTTCTTATGTCATGTTTGCAGAGAACTCGTAGAAATAAGTGAAATACTAAGTCCAATATAAAAGTTGGCAGAGCCTTGAAGAGATAATGTACAGAAGAGACGCTGCTGTCCATGGAAGACCCGGGAAGGCTGGGCTTTCGGGGTCAGAGAGGCACAAAGTAAAGACACAAGCTTTTGTTTACTAATGAGCAGAAGAGTGTGAAGATTAACATTCAGAGCAGGGAGAATTCAGTAAGGTAAACAGGCTGATACTCTTCCCGTATTTGTGGAAATTGGAAATTTCCTCTCCGGAAAGCAGTGGTTTAATATGAATGGAGACTCTTTATGTTGTCAGCACAGTTTGAGTCAGACATCTTAACCTGCAGCACATGACCTAAAATACAGGACCAGGGACACCCAACTGGCTCAGTCAGTAGAGCATGGGGCTCCTGAACTCAGGTCATGAGTTCAAGCCCCATGTTGGGTGTGGAGCCTACTTATAAAATTAATTAATTAATTAATTAACTAAAATAAAATACAGGACCAGATTTATTCCAATAGTATGTATTACAATAATACTTACAATAGTAAAAAATGGAAGTAAATATTAGGAGAATGGTTAAATTAATAATGTATAAGTATGATGGATTGTTATACACAAATTGAAATTATTTTAAAAGAAATTTTTTAAAAATACAGGAGGAAATTATTATGACATAATATTAGGCCAAAAAGTGGTATAAATTTGTCTCATACCAGCTTTTCAACATGCACTTTATGTTTATGTAATTTTTAAATTATTTATGTATTTATTTTATTATGTGATGTTAGTCACCATACACTACATCCTTAGTTTTTGATGTAGTGTCCCATGATTCATTATTTGCATATAACACCCAGTGCTCCATGCAATATGTGCCCTCCTTAATACCCATCACCGACCTATCCCAGTCCCCCAACCCCTCCCCTCCAAAACCCTCAGTTTGTTTCCCAGAGTCCATAGTCTCTTGTGGTTCGTCTCCCCCTCTGTTTCCCCCCCCCTTTATTTTTCCCTTCCTTTTCCTAATGATCTCCCTGCTATTCTTTGTGTTCCACAAATAAGTGAAACCATATGATAATTGTCTTTCTCTGCTTGACTTACTTTACTTAGCATAATCCCCTCCAGTTCCGTCCATGTAGCTGCAAATGTTGGGTAATCATCCTTTCTGATGGCTGAGTAATATTCCATTGTATATATGGACCACATCTTCTTAATCCAGTCATCTGTTGAAGGGCATCTCGGCTCCTTCCACAGTTTGATTATTGTGCACAATGCTGCTATGAACATTGGGGTGCATGTGCCCCTTCTTTTCACTACATCTGTATCTTTGGGGTAAATACCCAGTAGTGCAATTGCTGGATCATAAGGTAGCTCTATTTTCAACTTTTTGAGGAACCTCCACACTGTTTTCCAGAGTGGCTGTACCAACTTGCATTCCCACCAACAGTGTAGGAGGGATCCCCTTTCTCCACATCCTCTCCAACATTTGTTGTTTCCTGCCTTGTCAATTTTTGCCATTCTAACTGGTGTAAGGTGGTATCTCAATGTGGTTTTGATTTGAATTTCCCTGATGACTAATGATGTTGAACATTTTTTCATGTGTCTGTTAGCCATTTGTATGTCTTCATTGGAAAAGTGTCTGTTCATATCTTCTGCCCATTTTTTGATTTAATTATTTGTTTTTTGGGTGTTGAGTTTGAGAAGTTCTTTGTAGATCTTGGATACCAGCCCTTTATCTGTAGTGTCCTTTGCAAATATCTTCTCCCATTTCGTGGGCTGCCTCTTTGTTTTGTTGACTGTTTCCTTTGCTGTGCAGAAGCTTTTTATATTGAAGAAGTCCCAAAAATTCATTTTTGCTTTTGTTTCCCTTGCCTTTGGAGACGTGTCATGAAAGAAGTTGCTGTGGCCGATGTCGTAGAGGTTGCTGCCTATGTTCTCTAGGATTTTGATGGATTCCTGTCTCACATCGAGGTCTTTCATCCATTTAGAGTTTATCTTTGCATATGGTGTGAGACAGTGGTCAAGTTTCATTCTTTTGCATGTAGCTGTCCAATTTTCCCAGCACCATTTATTGAAGAGACTGTCTTTTTTCCACTGGATGTTTTTTCCTGCTTTGACAAAGATTAGTTGACATTGAAGAAGACACAGAAAAATGGAAAAACATTCCATGCTCATGGATCGGAAGAATAAACATAGTTAAAATGTCCACGCTACCCAGAGCAATCTATACTTCCAACACCATCCCGATCAAAATACCAATGCCATTTTTCAAAGTGCTGGAAAAAATAATCCTTAAATTCATGTGGAATCAGAAAAGACCCCGAATCGCCAAGGAAATGTTGAAAAAGAAAAAGCTGGGGCATCACATTGTGTAAAGATGTGATCATTAGGCTGGGGCAGCTGTCCCTGTGCCCATGTGATGACCAGCATCAGGATGAACACATGGACATAACGGCTCTGAAATAGAGAGCACCCTGTTCTCGAAGGTGTTGCTGAGCCTCTGCTCCGACCACGGGGCTTGTCTCCTTCACATTTGCAGGGGGAGAATTCATCCTCCCCATCACTTAACCGAGAGTCACCAGGCACCTTGTTACCTGCGGCCCGTGAGTCCCCCCAGGAGATCATCTTGTGGGGTAGGGGTTCAACGCCCAGATGCATGCAAAGTGCTGGGCATGTTGTTGGCACTCGGTCAGTGTTGGTTAAAGATCGTCACATTGTACCAGTCAGCTGCTCGAGGCCATTGCACCGTGTCTGCATCCCACTGCGGGGACAGAGGTGCCAGCTGCAAACATCTGGCACATTTTACCCCCTGCCCTGCCACCTGACGGACGGAACCACTGCTGCCAGGGCTGCTGCTCCACTCTGAGGTGGCTGCAGCTTGCCTGCAGTGGCAGGAAAGAGCAGAGGAGAGGCGCCAGCTGTCTCCAGCCCAGCCTCAGAGGCTTCTCCCAACTGTGCCCTTTGGGATCTGGACGGTAGAGCGGTTTTCAGGCCAGGATGGGGAGTGCCAGAGCTGGGGTGTGAGAGCTACACAGTCCTCCCACACTCTCCACCCTGAGTCTGCTCAGACCCTACAGGAAAGGGGACTCCTCCTAGTGACAATCAGCCTTGGACCCTTGGGTCCCAGAACTTTCTGCCATGAAGCTTGTTCCTGGGGCTCACACTGCTGACCCCTCTGCACACCTTTGGGCCACAGTTTAGGTTGACCTTCTCTCCCTGGTGGCCGTTGGGAGTCTCACCGCTGCTGACCACAGGGCTGGACGATACCTGGATCTTCATGTCCACCGTGGGGCGGGCGCTGACCACGCACCAGCGACACCGGCCACACCTGTGCACCCCCAGGGGGCTTCCCAGGGGCCCCACATGGCCACACCCTTCAACTTCTGTGGCCTCCGATTCTGTTAGAAGCATCTGACATCCAGGTGGGCTCCAGGCCCAATGATGGGCTTGATATTTTAATTAGAGCAAAATTGGGGGGGGGACATATCTAACAATGGTCTGCGTGAAGAGTTTCTCATAGCACGGGAATGAATGATGTTACCATGCACTATTGTATTTTTGTGATGGGGTCTCAACCCTTAGAAATACACGGGAAAAATAATGAAACACACATAAATGTCAACAATGCTGACCTCTGGGACTTGGTGTTGGGATTATTATTTTCTTTTTTTCTGAATCCTCCAGGTTTTGCAATGCACAGGTTTTATTTTTTCAATTTGAAAATCTTAACTTTTAATGAAGCGTGGCCACAGGTGCCCAGTAAATATCAGCTTCATCGGTGCCAGACCCTCCCCTCACCCCAGGCTGCCGGCTCCTGGAAGGCTGGACGGCGCCCCCTTCCTGCGGCCCAGGGTGAGTGCAGGGCAGGAACCCAGTTGAGGAGGCCTTGGCTCGTAAGAACATACCAGTGTATTTAAGGTACCATTTCCAACTCCAGATGCATGAAAATATGAAGCATTTTCTAGACCTCAACTCTGAGGAAAACTGAAATAAATGCAAAAGGCAACCTTCAGTAAGATTTTAAGTTTTAAGGAGAGAAAAGATACCCCAAAAATTCAAGAAATTCAACTTGTATAAAATTTAAGCTTCTATAGAGAGGAAAGGAACATGACTATAACGCAAGTGAACTGGGACAAGTGTGAGCAGCTAGTCGATACGTAACACAGACAGACGTTTGCAAATGGTGAGGACAAAAATTATTGTCTCGTTAAATTTTTTAAAAACCTCACAGCACTAAGAAGGCAAAGACAAGGGGCGCCTGGGTGGCACAGCGGTTAATCGTCTGCCTTCGGCTCAGGGCGTGATCCCGGCGTTCTGGGATCGAGCCCCACATCAGGCTCCTCTGCTATGAGCCTGCTTCTTCCTCTCCCACTCCCCCTGCTTGTGTCCCCTCTCTCGCTGGCTGTCTCTATCTCTGTCGAATAAATAAATAAAATCTTTAAAAAAAAAAAGAAGGCAAAGACAAGGCGGCAGTTCATAAAAGGAACAAAAATACCTACAGAAACTTCACAGAAAAGAAACAAATATCGAAAAAGGGGTTGGCTTCATGATCACATAAGTGTGAATGAAAACAACAGTATTCCACAGTAAATATGTTACTTCAGGATAAGATTCCTCAGCGTGAAGCCTCATGCCGCTGGGTCCTGGCAAAACTGTCCCAGGGACTCATCGCTGCTGACAACGCGTCTTTTGATGGCAGATTGGTCATATGGCCAAGAGTCACCAAGGACAGGCACGATCTTTTATCCTTAACCCTAATCCCAGAAATGTTTCCTAAAACAGTAATTTAAAGGAAAAAGAAATGGTATCAGGGAAACATTGCTTGCATTTACTATTTATAATAGAAAGAGAGAGAAGCACGGTAGATCTCTGACCACAGAGGACAGGCAAGTCGCCACCAGGACAGCAACTATAGGAGAGGAACGTGGGGAAATGTTGGCGGAACACCCGAGCTGTGTCTGCGTTGTTACTGTGGGTTAGAGAAGTCGTGTCTTGCATGGATAAGAGAAAAGTCACAAATCTTGAGATATATCAGAATGAGGTTATTTCTTTTTTATTTCCTCTATTATGATAATGTTTGTACAGTAAGTCAGTGCTAGAGTGAGGAGAAGCAAGGTATGTGGTAACTGAACTGGTGTGGTAGGACGTGGTCCCACGTTAGGACCTGCAGCTGCGGCTTCGGACACGTTGGGGGTCCCACCCCTCGTTCCCCAAACTGCTGGACATTCTCATGCCCGTGCCAGACTCGGTCTGTATTTGCCTGTGTCTTAGCCGTCCTGCAGTCTACACCCTTTCTACAGCAGGTTCTTTTCAAAGATGCGCTTCACAGCTCCCCCACATCGTCTACAGCTGAGTTGCCAACTTCATGGGCCCTTTCACGTTAGTAGAAGGACCCCGCTGCATTGCGTGGGAGCCTGTCGCCGATATTGTTAGCACCCAGACGGATCCCACCGTCGTCTCATGGTGCTCCCTGACCCCGCGATTCCGGAAGTAGCCCTCCCTTTGGGGGGCTGCCTGTGGGCGCCTGGGAAAGCCAGAAGCGCCGTGGAGCTTAGACTAAGGGCTGGTGTGGAAAGAGTGTGAAGGTCTCGCCCCTTCCCCAGGTGGGGACAGCTCCTAGGAGAGACTCTCCCCAGAGCCCCCAGGCTGCCTGTGGTGGGACTGCCTGGGCAGCTCCTTCTGTGGATTCCTCCCTCCTGTCCTGCTGCCCACCTCCCCCTGGCCTTCCACGAGGAGCTACCACAGAAGTCTAACCCTTCCCTCCCTCTCTTGTGCCAGGCCAGGTACACGGGCCTCATCTTCTTCCACGAAGGCTGGCCGCTGTGCATCCATGAGAAGGTGGTGGTGCAGCTGGCATCCCTCCGCGGAGTCAGGCTCAGGCCTGGGGACTTCTACCTGCAAGTCACATCAGTGGGGAAGCAGTCAGCCAGATTGGTTTTAAAATGCCTCTCCCAGCTTGGCCGGGGCTCGGAAGAAGTCACTGTCCCCGAGGCCATGTACAGCTGTGTCTTCACGGGAGAGTTCCTGGAATGGCTGAATGGGGAGCGTAACAGTGTCCCCTTACAAAACTGCTTGCTGACCTCAGGCTCCGCCGTCTTCCGTACCCCATGGAGTAATGTCACAGACCCCATCTTTGTGCCCACATTCAGAACTGTCCTGCCCCCCTGCAGCTGTCCTGGGCCTGAGCAGCCGCCCTCCAGGAGCACCTCCAGAGCTCTGGCCGCAGCACCAGCCATGGCCAACACCCGTCCCTGGGAGACCACCCCTTCCAGCAATACCCCAACCCCGCCCCACTGCCATCGACATCCTGGCAGTGACCAGTCCAGCCACCAACCTTCCCCAGGAAGAGCTGGGTTAGAAGGCCCTAGGAGCCCATTTGGGAGCTCCAACGGAGGCCTTATAGGGGTTGGGCCCTCACAGCCGGGCCCATGCGAAGGACCAAGAAGGAGCCTAGATGCCACAGACAAAAGGGACGGCCCCCAGGCCCTCACTGTCTGTGAGGACAGGGGCAGCCCAAGCTGCAGAAGGCAGTTGCCCAGGGACCCAGCCCGCATGGAGTCCAGACGCTGGTTCAGAAAGTCCTACATGGAAGCCCTGCGGAACCCCATGCCCCTGGGCTCCAGTTCCGAAGAGTCCCTTGGGGAAGAGGCCTGCAGCTCCCAGACCACGGGGGCCAGGGCAGCAGCCAGCCCGACCGAGAAGGAAATGCCCAGCTCCTGGGGAGACCCTGTGGAGAGCCCACATCAGGAAAAACGTCCAGGAGCCACAAGGAGCACCCTTCCCAGGAGGTCTCGGTCCTGGGACAGGTCCCTCAGGAGCTGGCTAGGTGACACGCGGCGAGCCTCCCAGCACTCAGTCAGCAGCAGGCTGGGAGGTCTCTTAGGAGGACAAGCCGAGGGGACCAGAAGTGCAGGCTCCAGCTGCCCCCCATGCACCCCAGCGGAGAGTCCAGGTAATGCCCTGCCCCTGACCCTTCCTGCTCTTCCCCAACCCTGCCCCTACACCCCTCCCCCACTCCTTCCCCTCCTCCTCCTTCCTTGCCACACCATGACCTTCCTCTGGTCAGTGGACCCAGGAGAAGCCTGTGGCCACATCCGTATCAACTGTTGAACATAACGTTCACACATGCTCCGTTCCTGTGGCTGCCACAACAGGGTACTGCAGACAGGGTGACTTGGGACATTCATCCTGTCGGTTCCGGTGCCAGAAGTATGACGTCAGGGCATTGGTAGGTCTGTGCTCCCTTGAGGCTCTAGGAGAGGGTGCTTCCAGCTGCAGAGGGCTCCCCTCGTCCAAGCATCATCTCCCCGTGTCTCTGTGTGCGTCAAACCTTCCCCTCCTTTCTCTTACAAGGAGACCTATCTTTGGATTCAGCGCCCACCATACACTTCATATTCGCACCTGCAAAGACCCTTTTCCAAGTAAGGTGATGTTCACAGGTTCTGGGTAGACCCGTCCTTTTGGGGTCACCACTCACCCCGCCACATTGCATTAATACTCCTTTCCTGTAGGTAAGTTGGAAGCTATGCTCATGGTTAATAGCACTAACCCCTGATTTCCACCTCAGAAGCCGTCAAAACATGCTGAACTATTCCCTACCTACTGGAATTGTCTCCCACACTGCTCTGGAGGGAAAACATGGTTGCTTCAAGGGGTGTTTGAGGGCGTCAAGAATGAAAGGGAAGGAATGAAAACATATTTCTTAGGTAAAATATTTCCCGTTTTTGAATAAAGAAATGTTCTGTGAAGAACAAAAGCAGTGACTTTGGAGGAGGTTAAGAACGGGAGCCCTCAGAAGGCAGGTTAGCCCCAGCCTCCGACACAGTGAAGCTGTGCTTCCTCACCTGGGCAACACCAGGCCTGCTGCTTCCGAAATGAGGGTGCCTGCTCCTGCCTGGAATTCTGACAGGATCCACACAGCTAGAGCACACACCCACTTACCACAAGAAGTTTTATAATTACTGGCTTTGGCTTAGCACTTTTTAAGAACATTCTCCGGCCTCCCTGCATTTCAGTTAAAATTAAAACAAAGCAATAACGCCCTGAACATTGTTTCCAGGGCCTAAACTCTGCTGTTTGTATTGGGTGGAAAACACAGTCTCACACGCGCTGGATGACGCAGTGAAAACTCATGTCTGCAGCTCATCTCAGCAAGGAGACAGCCCGTGTCTTCACCGCAAGACTCACCCTAAAACGTAGTCAAGTACACGTCTCTCTACGAGAAGTGCCAGCTGTGTAGATGCTGTCTGTGGACATGTAGGCACAGCGTCCCTGGACAGGGAGGCAGCGTGGGACACATGTTTGACTGCAGCCAGGATACTGGCCGTCATGGAGGCACTGGGTGTAGCTTGTACAAACCAGTGTTGCCAAGTGGAAGCCAGGTTGGGCCCACTGGCTCCCTGTGTGTCACGTAGCCCCCTGCAGATGCCAGTCTTGTCGTCAGAGACGTGGCGTTCTCAAGTAGTCATTTCTCTGGGGCCCCGGTGGGCTTTGCCTCCTCAGCTCCAGAGACTACGCATAGTTAGCACTGAGGGCTGGTGGGGAGAGAAGTCTTGTCTCCCTCGCCTGAAGTGGGGAGTTCCCTTCCTGGGAGCACTCTTCCCTTCTTCCTCCACCTGTCACCTCCTGCGGACTGTCCAGAGCCGTGGAAGAAGGAGGCACCTGTGGATAAAGAGGACGCTGCTTCCTCCCATGAGAAGCTGGGCGGTGGCACCGGAGGCCTGGGCAGAGGGCTTCGATGATCGGTCACCCAGTGAGTAGCCAGTGGCTTGTTGATACAGACATTCCCCTCCATCCTTGCTGCCTGGACACACACTTGTCCCTGGAGTGCACAGTTTGTGGTGTGGCCCTAGAACTCGTATCTTCTTCAACGTAGGAAAATGCCTCAGCTGGACATCCTGCTAAAACCTAAGTTGAACAAGTAACAATTAGCACGCTCACTCTTCCACAGCACAGACATTGTTTCTCTGTTGCAGCTGCTGCTCCTCTGTTCCAGACGCTGCTCCTCCTCTGTTCCAGCTGCTTCTCCTCTGTTTCAGCTATGGCTCCTGTTCCAGCTACTCCTCCTGTCCAGCTGCTCCTCGTCTGTTCCAGCTGCTTCTTTTCTCTTCCAATTGCTTTCCTCTGTTCCAGTTTGCTCCAGCTACTGAGACTTTGCTTTGTCTCTTCTTTGAACGTAGAATCAACCTAATTTCAAAACACTAAATGTGACATTTCAATTTATTTCAAGAATATCATGTTTATTCAGCTAGTGGCAACTGAGCCGCTGTTTCTTGATTAGCCACATGAGGGTACTGCTTTTATTCCTATCCATTTTCATACGTAGCCCCCAGGACCTCAGACCTCTCCGTTCACTGTCCCACAGTCTGCAAACTGAATTCAGGAAAAGCCCACATGAATGACCTCCTCAACTAGGAAGATGCCTAATAAGAAAAGTCCACACGAATGTGTTGTTTGCTCCCCCATCCATGTGAGGAAGTTTGAGGTCAGTGTAGAATTAAAGCATTAGAACACTTGGGAACCCCAAAATTTTACCAATGCTGTTGACATATCCTAGAAAATACTTGAACGTACATGAAAAAATTCATTCTCAAGGGTACTATGCAGTTGTGACCGATCAGCTGGTGAAGGGACAGACAAAAAATGTGGCCCATCACACAGTGGGATGAGACCCATGGAAGGAATGACACTCAGACCCAGGAGACGTCAGGTATGAACCTCAAAAGCAGTTGTGTTGAGTGAAAGAGGTCAGACACAAGAGACCCCATAGTGTCTCACTGCATTTGTACGAATGGTCCAGGACAGAACGCACACAGGCAGTTGTCAGGGGTGGGAGGTGCACGTTTGTAGTAAATGGGCATGAAGGGTCTCTCTGGAGGGATGGAAGTGTTCTAAAACTGACCTATAGTGTTGCTTGCACCACTTGGTAAAGTTGCTAAAATCCTCTTAATTATACGCTTGAAACGAGTGAGTTTTATTATATGTAAAATATACCTAACAAAGTTGCTTTGTTTTATTTTTTAAATTATTTTTTCTTGAAATAGTCTGCACGCCCAGTGTGGAGCCCAAAGTGAGACTTGAACTCATGACCCTGAGATCAAGATCTGAGCTGAGATCAAGAGTCAGATGCTTAACTGACTGAGCCACCCCAGCGGCCCAAAGTTGTTTTTGAAATAGATATATAAAAAGAATGCTGTGGGCTTTTCTGGTCCAGCTAGAATGAGAGAGCTGTTAACAGAGTTGTAAGACATTAGTACTGTAAGAAGTTCAGGAAGAGGAAAGCAAACCCCAAATTGGTTCAGGGTGCCCCACAGGGTCTTAGGTGCCAACCAGCTCTGGCTAAGACCATCTCCCCTCGCTGGGACAACACAGGCCCTGAGGGTTGCAAGGCTGGGGGTTTGAATCTGCTTGCTCTGTCTGCGGTGTGGCTCACCCCCTGTGAAGTGCAGTGTAGAAACAGGGCTGAGGAACAGACCCACAAGCCTCGGCCACTGCTGTCTCCTCCAAGCTCGTGCATGAACATGAGCCCTCCCCTTCAGGGTGATACGGGAGATCCAGGTCCCCCTTCTCTGGGCGATCCAGGAGATCCAGGTCCCCCCCCCCAGGTGATGCAGGAGATCCATTCCCCCCCCCCGGGTGATGCAGGATACCCAAGTCCCCCGCTCTGGGTGATGCAGGAGATCCAGGTCCCCCCCTCTGGGTGATGCAGGAGATCCAGGTCTCCCCTTCTGGGTGATGCAGGAGATCCAGGTCCTCCCCCCCCAGGTGATGCAGGAGATCCAGGTCCCCCCCTCTGGGTGATGCAGGAGATCCAGGTCCTCCCCCACCAGGTGACACAGGAGATCCAGGTCTCCCCCTCTGGGTGACGCAGGAGATCCAGGTCTCCCCCTCTGGGTGATGCAGGAGATCCAGGTCCCCCCCTCTGGGTGACGCAGGAGATCGAGGTTCCCCCCCTCTGGGTGACGCAGGAGATCCAGGTCCCCCCCTCTGGGTGACGCAGGAGATCCAGGTGCCCCCCTCTGGGTGACGCAGGAGATCCAGGTCTCCCCTCTCTGGGTGATGCAGGAGATCCAGGTGCCCCCCTCTGGGTGACGCAGGAGATCCAGGTCCCCCCCTCTGGGTGATGCAGGAGATCCAGGTCCCCCCCCCCCCCCCGTGTGATGCAGGAGATCCAGGTCTCCCCCCCCCCCGTGTGATGCAGGAGATCCAGGTCTCCCCCTCTCCGGGTGATACAGGAGATCTAGGTCCCCCCCCCCCGGGTTTTGCAGGATATCCAGGTCCCCCCCTCTGATGCAGGAGATCCAGGTGCCCCCCCCCCGCTGGGTGATGCAGGAGAGGTAGGCACCCCCAACTATGATGCTGCCTGCCTTCAGGGTGCTCTTACCCCTGTGGATATATTTTTGTGACACTCTTTGGGAAATCTATATGAGAAAATAAATTAGGATGACATTATTCAGTATAAAAATGTTCTCCCTGAAGTGTGTTTAAGTAGTGAGCACTCTTGGTGAACTGGAATGTTCAGCTTTCTTGTGTTCATTCATGCCCTAGTGCTCAGGAATGCGCCTGTCCTGTCAGGTGTGACACACTGATGTTTTCCACCAGAAATAGGACAAGTTCTCATGGGACCCAGTATGTTCACACATGATTTTCTCCTTGTGTTTGTGGCAAGCTGAATAGCTGCCTTCAAACTAGAGAAACCCTTCATCTTTGACCAGGTCTCTTTCTGTTATCTAGCTGGTGTCGACGGAGACAGCAGCACCTTCCGAGGGCATGATCCTGGCCGGATTTCAGACGTGCTTGTTGAGCCGCTGTGCCCCGAGAGAGGAGGACAGCCACCCAGCACGGGAGATGTGCCCAACCAGGCGCCTAGGCAGGTGCTGGAGGTCAGCCAGGAGCTCCTGCACTCCGGGGTCATCACCCTCCCAGGTGAGTATGGCCGTCTTACTCTGGGCAGGTATAACAACATTCCAGAGACTGGATGCCTTCTAGACCACAGACATGGATTTCTCTGTTCTGGAAGCTGGTAGTCCAAGGTCAAGGTGCCAGCACAGGCAGGGTGTAGTGAGGGCCCCTCTTCCTGGTCTGTAGTTGACACCTTTTTCAGTGTCCTCACATGGTGGAAAGAGTGAGGGAGCCGTCTGAGGTCTGTTTTGTAAGAGGCATGAATCCCGTTCGTGGAGCTCCACGCTCATAACGTAAGCACCTCCCATAGGCCCACCTAGTACCCTAGTATCACCACACTGGGGTTAGGTTTCAACATAGGATTTGGGGGCAACACAAACACTCAGGCCATAGCAATGCCCAGTCATGCTTTTAGGTGAGTTTAGCTGTCACCTGCCCAGGCGAGTGCCAGGCCCTCTCTCCAGTAGATCTCACATCTAAGCCAATAGCTCAACAGTTCGCAGACCCTAGTTCAGTATTTCTCAAGCTTGAAGCCATGCATGTCCCCACTGGAGCTGCGCCCTCATGATGCCCTCTGTTTCTTCAGGGACCCGAGACCACCAGGGGAGAGCAGTGGTGCAGGTGTGCGCGAGGGGCCCGCTCTGGTCCAGCAAACACACCTCCAGCTTCGAGCTGACCCGCCTGTTGCAGTACTTCCACAGCATCCCCAGGTGGGACAGCCAGGTTCCCAGCATTCAGACCTTGGGGTCATACCTGCACAAGCTTGCGGCCTCGTGTGAGGGTCTCTGTCTGCAGCCTCGGGGGCTCCCAGCTGCCCCTCAGGCTCCTGCTGTCTTTTCTAGGTGCATCGGCTGTCCTGCACGCATTCCTGCCCTCCCGCTCGCCCCGACCTCTCCCCGCTGAATCCGGGCTCTGACACACGCTCGAGCCTTGAGCTCTGTGTTGCTCTGCATTGGTTAATACTTGTTCTGTGCATTATGTACATACATCTTTTACACTCCACCTCCTTCTGGATAAAGACCTAACTGATATAAACAGAAGCTTTAGAATAAGTGGGTCAAGAAATCATACAAATGATAGGACCTGGTACCCAGAGCAGCAAGGACTGATTCATGCGAAGTGACCCTTGTGCTTAGCTAGGCATTGCCGCATACCAGGAGGAAAGCAGGCCAGCCCCTTAAGAGAGACCTGTCCTCCCTGACGTGGAACTCTGGGAAGCCACACCACCTGGATCCTGCGCGATGACGACGTGTGGAGCAGGTCTTTACCAGGGCATGGCTTCAGATCTCCTCGTGGACCGAGGACAGAGACAGGAGAGCAGGAGTCCAGGATGGTTAAAGTGTGTTATTTCAAGTTGATCCCATCAGAGGCAGGCATGCTTTGGACAGCCCTTATGGCCTCCAGACCAAGAGTCCCCGAGGTGCTGGGTGAAGACAGCCCCTAGGGGAAGGAGGGTTGCCCAGCTGCCGAGCTTGGTTCCAAGGTCAGACAGCCTGGCTCAGATCCCAGGTGTACCCTTACTGACAGGTAGATGGTCCATAAGCCTGTGTCCTCCCCATAACCTGGGATTGTAGCAGCTGCCTTGAAGGAGTGTCAGGGGGGTTAGAAATAGTCTGTGTAAAGTCTGTAGGCTGAAGTCCAGAGCGTCATCTTCATGGTACATCCGTGGTGTTCTCTCGCTCAGTGACGAGATGCACATCATATGATGTGAGCTCAGGTAGGAACATGTTACGTGATGCCTCGTGACGTGACCTCGTGCTCTTTATGGTGCGTGAACTTTCTGTTGGAATTTCTTCCGAAATAGCATAGGTAGATTCAGTGTGGGAACAATTAGGCAGGAAAAGAAAGTGTGCTCCTTGACACCCCTTTCCCAGAGCAAGGTTCCCAATTATCTGAGGGCACCAGCTTCACTGCCTTTGGGTGAGCCTGGGATTTCAAAGTTATCTCTCAGCACAGATTTCAAAATATAAAGAAATACCCTGAAAAAATATACAGACTTGTCCTCACAGTAACTTATACTTTGTAAGCCTCAAGGAAACACCACAGCACTGAGATAATGACATTTTCTATTTACCAACAGCTTTCTTTTATGGGAGCTTCCAGAGTTAACTCAGGGCAGTAATGGAGAGCAGTCCCGATTGACAAGGACAATAGCCTTCTGTAGTTTTGGAGTTTATACCCTCTGCGTACTCAGCCTGGTTGGCCTGTCGGGCTGAGCGCTGTCCTCTCCATTCCACAACGGAACACCAACAGTAGGTGTTAGGGTCCCTGTGGGGTTGGCAGGGACAAGACTTGACCTGGGATCTGTAGCCCTCTGCCTTTTCCACAGAAAAGTCAGACAGCCCCACTCCCCTCCCAGGGCAGATGTCTTCACCGGCTCGGGAAGCTCCAAGTAAGGCCTCTGCTGAGAAAAATACCCTAAAGCACTTAGGGTAACTCGTGGTGGGGCCTCCTGGTTTGGCTGATTATTTCCCCACAAGCGTTGCAATTTTGTTAGCGTCCAGATTGACTGTCGCCCCTTGAGGAGCCGAAATCCACCTCCGCGTCGTGGGATGTGACACATGCCTTCAGCTCTCAGAACGAAGTCCCCAGGGTGTCAGCATTAATTACCAGGAAGAGCGCCCAGCGTGTCTGGTTATGGGTTACTGCAGCTGTGTTACAGGGAGCCAGGTGTTCCCGGGAGCGTGCCTTGTAAATGGACATCCATCAAACTCAGATATGCAATCTTAAAATCAGGACGGACCTTGGCCGTCATCCATCCATCTATCCTGGGTGTGAAGGAACCCACCCACCCATCCACCACTGCATGAGAGTACCAAAAAAGAACAGAATATGGCTCCAGCCTCAAAGGGACACATATGGGAACCCAAATTGTTGCATCTCCCAGCGTAAGACAAGCCCACAATGCGGGGAGGGGCTGCAGCCTCAGCCAGGGGAGGGGACTCCGGATGTGCTCTGTGTCCTTGAGGAAGGTGAGTGTTTGCAGACAAGAAGGGAAGGACATTCTGAGCAGAAGGAAGAGCACACACGAGCCCCAGAGCAGCCAGTCACTTTCTGAGTCAGGAGGCAGGAGTGAGGACTAAAGACCCCATGTAGGCAGGGGGTGCTCTGGGCCTGAAGGCCACGCGGACCTCTGGTAGACAAGCCAGGGCAATGCAGGAACACAGCGTGAGGCTTCTGCAGAAATGCACATGGCCTGCACATGGCAAGCAGATCTGTACATGGCCACGGGCTCAGTGGAGCCCGACGAGGGGAGCCAGCCAGCTCCATCCACCACAGGAGGCAGGCAGAGAGAAGCAAGTTTGGTCTAGGGGTTCATGCTGGGTGGCCTGGGGGCATTTCCTCCCATCTAATCCTGTACTACCCAGACTGTGAGTCACTGGATCCCTCTGAGCCAGCCCAGGTGGAGGGTCCAGCAGTCTCTGAACTTGGGAAGCAGCCCCCAGAAAGGGGCTGGGTTGTTCACTGTGCGGCCATCCCCTTCAGCAAAGCCACCAAGTGGGTGAGATCGGTGGAGGAGAACGTGTGGGTCTAGAGCCGCCAGGGGTGTTTCCCAGGCCGAACCAGTCAGTGTGGCAGTGAGACCCGGCCCTGCCTCTGAGGCCAGGAGCAAACCTTGAGACACAAATTCAGGGAGACCACGGGAGATCAGGGGTGAAGAGAGACCAGAAGTGGGAGTGTCAGAAGAGGGAGGTCACTGGGGACCAGGAGGGACACAGGACCCTTGGAGGAAGTGGAGCGTCGTGCCCAGCTCCTGACAGCACTGCTCCCAGACATGTGAACTCCAGCGCTTCAAGCCACGCGGGTCACAAAGTGGCTTCCGTGGCAGAGGAGGCCTGCGTGCAGAGCTGGCCAGCTGAGAGAGGGAGTGAGATGGAGGTGTTCTCCCAGCCTCACCTTTTCTGCGTCCGGCTTTGACACCAGAACACCACGGTCTACTCTGCCCTTACCACTCCAGCTTCCCCAGACACACCGCCTTCAGAAGCATTCCTTAGCAGTCACACCCGAAATGGAACACACCCTCCCTGTGCGGCACACTCGCCCTTTTGACCAGGACGGGCTTTGGTGCGACGTGCGGCTCTCCCCGCTTTGTGCGAGCGGGCCAGAGTGAGAGTGCGTGTCCGTTCAAGACCAGCACCCACGCGTGGGGCTGAGGTGAGATTAGTTGCTCCTGGACGGTGGGGCTGGATCCAGGCCCTGCCGTAGTCTAGTATGTTGTCCTGTTTAGAACTACAGCTTACAGTCACGATCACAGTAGGGGCAGAGCTCTCGTGCAGGGGCGTGACAAGGCAGTATTCCCACCTTTAGAGGGTGCTCTGCTGTCCCCCTTGAGCTCTGGAAAGACGGTGAGCCAAGTGATTGGCCTGGAGCTGCAGTCCTGAGACGAGCCGGCCACGTCTGGTTCTTGTCCACTCCCATCGGAGTAGAACTCCACATCGTGTTACAGCCCAAACAAGCACCCTCCCACAAGAAGGCTCCAGGGCCTCTGCTGTGTGATGGGGTGGTGTGGGAGAGAAAGCAGCCACAGCAAATGCAAACATGCAGCTCCCCTGGCGCGAGAGGCCATCAGACAGGACTGATCCACCACAGTGAACCCAGCTGCCCTGTCTGCCCCTGGCAGGCTGCTCGATTCCTCAGGAAGCAGAAGATTGACATGTGTCAGAACTTGGGCAGCCCAGGGCATCTCACCAAGAGGTGAAGAAGCTGGTCGTGGAAGAGACGTGGCCTGCAGCGGCTAACAGTCTGTCTCTCTCTCCAGGAAAGAGGTGCAGGAGCTGGGACTGGTCATCCTGGTGGACGCTCGCGAGGGTCCGGCTGCCCCTGCTCTCTTCCAGGCTCTGACAGCGCTGCAGGTGAGTCAGGGTGGCTCCTGTCCTCAGGGCACCGAGCACCTCATGGCTCCCTCATGACCCAGGAGCAGCTGAGTGCAGCCATGCCCGGACTCACCCCCAGTGTGAATCTCAGGCTGAGGTGGGGGTCCTGAGTGTGGACGTGGAAAGTGGCAGAAAGAGCCCGCTCCTGCATCCATCAACTGTGCTCCCCCGCGGTCGGACACGGTCACCGGGAAGGAGCTTCCCGCCCATCTCCTGGGTCGCCACTGCGGACCTTAAAGGCAGGGTCAGCCAGGACCAGCCCATGTGGGCATGACCCCTTCCCCCCACAGCAGTCCTTATCCAGTGCCTGACTAAATCCGGGTGCAGGGCTGCACGCCGCACCTTCTCAGACACGGACAGAGGTGTGGATGCTGTGGGGAGGAGGGCCCTACCTTGGGGCAGATATGGTACCTGCCAGGCCTCTGCAACGAGGTCAAGGAGGCTGTCTGGCAGGTTCGCAGTCACCCCAGGAAGACCTGATCCTGGATTTGGGGTCATGAGTAAAATCGAGAGGGAAGTGGGGAGTCCCTAGAACAGGGAGAAAGTCCAGAGACCCAGGGCCGGGTGGGAGCCTGAGAGCGTTCACACTCCCTCAGGCGTGTGTATATGGGGGCCCTCATGTGCCAAACCCTGTGGAGTCTGGGGTCCCCCCTTCTCCCTCAGTGAAAACCTGTTCCCTCTCTTTGGTCTCTGCTAAAGGTGCCAGGCACCAGTCACCATTCTATCCAGGTTCCTAAGTTTAGGGACGCCAAATGGAAATTCTTTCAAGGAAGGACTCCGTGGTGGAGGTCGGGGCACATCTGGACGGAAGTGCACTCAATAAGCTGGAGAACAGCGTGTGGGGAAAGGAGAGGAGAGCCCCCGGCGGGCAGGCCGTGTGTGGGGCAGGGGCTGGGGGAGGCCAGGCAGCCGTGGGCCAGGTTAGCAGAAGCAGACATCCCTGGTCAGGGCACCTGGCGGTGGCGCAGCTCCTGTCGGACTCAGAGGACAAGGAGCAGATTCCCCAGGAGGGAAGGACCGACGCAGAGGCGCCGTCCAGCAGGAGAGGGCTCTCAGAGCAGAGCCCAGCAGCGAGGTCTGCATGTCAGAGGGAGAAACGGGCTCTCAGCAGAAGGGTTCACAGCACACACCTTCAAAGCCCGGAGTCACAGGTTTGACGTGCCGAAACTGTTTCCGCGACCGCCGGGGAGGCTCACGAATCCCTTACTGCTCACTCCCCCGCTCTCGGCCGGCTGTCGGGCTCAGAAATCCGCGACCGGGATGTCATCCAGCTTGATGCTCATATGCTGTGTGGTCTTCGAAATGCCTTTGAGATTCTGGATTTTCTGGACCACATGCAATTTTATAGACCAGCAAAGGCTGAGACGTGACTGGAAGACTCCTGGGAAAGTAGAGGGACGACCGCTTTTCGAACAGATTTTGAAGGCGCTTCTGTCCAAGGAGGAACAGCCGCCTCGGTGACCACGGGACTTCCTCAGAGCCTGTGGATTCGCAGAGGAAGGTGTTAAATCTGGAGGCCTGGGCCCGGCATCCACAGTGCACCGGAGGGTGAGGTTGGGTTGTTTCAGACGCACGTTCCTCAGGAGCGAACGTTTAATCTGGTCACCTCACACCAGTCAGCTCAGTACCCATCAGTAGCAACTTGTGAAAACATGGGAGAAAGGCAACTTTGCGTCTGCCTTCAAAACCAGGCTACGTTGTGGCTGTTGCTGAAATGACTTTGAAGCTGCAACCAGACCTTGTGACCGGATTCCCAGAACCCATTCCGCCTGCTTCACGTGCCCGTTGGGAACAGCTCGCCCTCACGAGGAGGGTGTGCGGCCCAGTCTGCCGGCCTCGTCCTCCCCCCTCCGGACCCTCCGGAGCCCCGGGCCCGCGCAGCTCACCGCGGAGCCTGCGCGCAGAGCTTCCTCTTCCTCCGCCTCCCTGCTGCTCCGATGTCCTCCAGTTTCTTCCACCTTCAGCCCTGGGGCGGCCTGTGGGGGAGCGGTCCTGCTTCCCAGCCCCCATCTGCAGGCTCCCTGGGCCCCCCAGACCCTTTGCCAGCCCTGGCACATGGTGCCTCACACACGGGTCACTTTGGTCATTGCTGCCCTGGAGAGGTTCTGAATGACGAGGCTTGAAATTTGGTTTCAGGGGAAGCGGGGATATCCGGTGACTTGCCGCAGGGCCCAGGATGACCCCCCCCCAAGGCCAGCAGGTGGCGCGGGAGCCTCGGGCTCCTCGCGGGCCCTCCAGTTGGAAGGGTGGGGCCGGAGCCCCGTGAGGCCCTAGAGGCTGTGTTGGGGCCCCTTTCCCAGTAAGGGGCTCGAGGAACTCTGACAGCGCATGGTCACTCCCGGACCCAGGCTGAGAGGCGAGGTGCGGCCCGCAGGGCAGGAACGTGGGCAACACCCAGGCAGGCGCAACCAGGGTGCAGCTGGCACGGAGGCATCAGTGTCACCACCCCACCGCCTGACGGACCGTGGCCCTGGCCTCGTGGGAGGTTACTGGGGCACCAGGAAGAAACCCGAGTGTGCAGCTGCCCGTGGGCTCCCTCCCCGCGCTGTGCTGTGTGTGTGCTGCGTGCGGGACCAAGAGCAGACGGGGTCCTACCGCCCAGGGGACACTGAGGCAGAACTCCACGAAGCCAGAGGACTGTGGTGGCTTCAACTTCTTTGGCATCCCATTAAAAACTTGAAAATTAAGTGTCCAGCCTCAAAGAGAGATGACCGAGCCCTCGTTGAGTGTTCCTGCCACTGTGTGTGAGACCCAGGCAGACCCCACATGTGCCCCGGGAGCCCTCCGGCCTCAACCAGAACCACACACCATTTTCCCTTTGTCAGAACACCCCTTCCCAGCACTTCTTTTGTTCAGGCTTCCCTTAAGTCCTGCGCCGCCTGGGCCCCACAGCGGTGGAATGAGCCCCGAGTGACATGGCCCCTCTCTACCCACACTTCTCCCAGAGCAGAAGCTGGAGGAACATCTTCAAGTTTTCATCACAAGCGCATCTTCGAAGGAACTTGAGGAAACCCGCTGTGTCCTGTCGTCTGGGTGCTGGCATTCAGACGGCCCTGAGTCCTGACGGCAAAGGCAGGGTCTGTAACCCAAGTGAGAGGAGTGGGAATACGCCGAATTCCATTTTCAGTTTTATTTCTGAGGAATATACAGAAATAGTTAAATTTTTTCATAGAGGGCAAAAAATAGAACTCTCATAATTACCTCAAGTGACTATCCTTCAAATTTATTAAATTATTAAAGTTCAGATACCGTAAGCTTTCCACTTCAAAAAGGAAATGATGGGTTTTTCATTTCTTGGTGGAAGAAAATGCTAAGAATTACTCATTCCTACCCTGCCCACAGCACAAAACTTCCAAAACACAAAACACAAACTGTGTTCTCACTTGTCTGAAAATTAATATCCATCTTCTTTGCAATAGCAACAAATCCTAATAGTAAAAAATCACTCAGGTAGGAATATATGAGAAATATAAAACACTTTGCAAAACTTGTAGTTTGAATTCATGATAACTGAAAATTTTACCTAAACTGAGTGAGAGAAATAGAAAATGACTCAAATAAAAAAGCAAGAATGTTTTTGTATAGGTTTTTCTATGGTTTGTTCATTAAATGAATATTTATGGAATGTCATCCACAAGAAGCCGCATTTAAAAAATGTAAATATATAAGATTAATTTAATACAAATAAAGTATCAGTTATTTTTTAAAGATTTTATTTGTTTATTCGACAGAGATAGAGACAGCCAGCGAGAGAGGGAACACAGCAGGGGGAGTGGGAGAGGAAGAAGCAGGCTCCCAGCGGAGGAGCCTGATGTGGGGCTCGATCCCATAACGCCGGGATCACGCCCTGAGCCGAAGGCAGACGCTTAACCGCTGTGCCACCCAGGCGCCCCAAAGTTATTTCTGAGGCCTATCCAGTCAAAATAGGGGATCAATATTGGGAATTACAAAGAGCCTAAAACCTGTTTATCACTATAAGAAACTTAAAAAGTGAAGCTTTAGAAAATATGAGTGAAGAAGCAAGCACTATGTAAATAAAATAGTTTTATTGCTGAATGATCTGGCTTCAATGTAGTCTAGAAAACAGAAATCAAGGAGGTTAGTTTAAAGTCATAAAACATGTCAAAAACAACAACAACAGCAGGGTTGGAACCCAAATTGGGAACACATACCTCATACTATATACAAAATTACAAGTGGGTCCCAGACCTGTCTGCACAAACTGAGGCTGCAAAACCACCAGAAGGAAGCGGGAAAATCTTCATGACCTTGATCAGGCGAAGATTTCTTAGCTACGACACCAACACCATGATCCATAAACGAAAGCCATGATAAGGTGGGCTTCATCAAAACTGAAAACTTCCTCAAAAGCCACTGTCACTAAAATAAAAATACAAGCCATAAGTTGGGAGAAAACTGTGTGCAAAACACAGATCTGATGATATACAAAATCTGGGATATACAAAATCCCAAACTCAGCAACAAGACAAACAGCCCAATGAAATACGGGCAAAGATTTGAACACACTTGACCAAAGAAGATATACGAATGGTAGAGAAGCACATAAACATATGTTCAACATCAGGAATCACTGGAGAAATACAACTTGTACCCAAAAGGAGAAAACCCAGCAAAACTTGACAGAAGCAAGGGCTTGGTATTGCTTGTGGATATGCAAAATGGCACAACCACTCCAGTTTCTTCAGAAGTTAGGATGCACTTACCATAGGACCCAGCAATCCTACTGCTAGATATTTACGCAAGAGAAGTGAAAACTTGCGTTCACACAGAGTTTCTAGTGGCTTTGTTTATGGTTGCCACAAGCTGGAAACAACCGGACGTCCTCTAGCTGGTGAGTGGTGATGAGCTGTAATGCCTGTGTGCAGGGGAATTCTCCTCCGCGGTGGGAAGGAGTGAGCTATGAACCCCCATCGCATGGACGAATTGCAGATGCCCTGGGCTGAGTGAAAGAAGCCAGTACTGTGTGAGTCCGTGTGTACGATACCTGAAAAAGGCAGACTTAAGGACACAGATGCGGTGCCAGAGGCTGGTGGGCTTGGCAAAGGCGCATGAGGAAATTGGGGGCATGCTGAACTGTTGTATTTATCTTGACTGTGATGGTGGTTCCATGACTATAAGTTCTGTCAAAATTTAGAGAACTCTATATTTAAAAGGGTGGATTTTATTGTATGTAAATTATAACCAATAAACTTGTTTACATTAAAAATTTATAAGGTCAAATAATGTCCATTTAGAGCAAAGACAGTATATTTTACGTATTCTAGGTACTTGGGGAAAATATCAAAGCAGAAGTAGCACCCCTCTTAGTTAGACAATTCTATTAAGTCAATGAAGTTAAAAATTACAAAGCTAATCAGTATTTCTTCTTATTTCAGAACGCATCTCCTTCCATAATTCATAGTATTGTGATGTTGGTGAATAAAGAATCAGGATTTAGGCCTGACAAGGATGGAACAATTCAGGTAATGGTTTTAGACCCTCGGGGTTAGACATGACTCTGGGTGATGCATAAAATTAAATGTTAGAACGTGTAGATGAGATAAGACATACCAAAAACTTTATGTGAATTCTGGCTGCATCCATATTAGAGCCTGAAAACCCATCACCCATCCCTTAAGCTTTTGCAGGGCCCTAAAGAGCATAATATCAGAAAACTTTTAAAAATCTAATTTTTCTTCTCTACCTCATTTGTTTTCTCTTCTCTTCTTGCTTCTTTCTCTTTTATCTAACATCTCTTTATGTCGCCTTCATTCCTGAAGGGTTTTTGCTGGATACAGAATTCTGCCTTACAGCAGGTTTTCGTTTGTTTTCCCAGGACTTTGAAGGTGTTGTTCTGATGTCTACTGGCCTCCATAGTTTCTTTCCTTTTTTTTTTTCCTGCAAAATGGTTTTGCCTCCATAGTTCTGATGAAAAGTTTTTTATAATTCAAATAATTGTTCATATATAGAAAATGTGTCACTTTCCTTTGGTTACTTCCAGGATTTTCTCTTTCTTTGCAGCAAACTGACTATAATGTACTGGGCATGGTTTCTTCATCTTTATCCTCTCAGGTTGGGCTGAACTTGAATTTTCAAATTTATGTCTATCACCAGATTTAGGAAATTTTCATTCATTATTTCTTGAAATGTTTTTTTCTGCCTCATTCTCTCCCCTCATCCTAGGATTTCAATTACACACACTGATATTGCCCCAGAGGTCTTTTTTTGTTTTTCACTCTTTATTGTACTTTTACTTTTTGGAGTTTTAAGAAGTGATAGTCTAGAAGTTTTCTTTCTCTTTCTTTCTTTTCAAAAACAACTTTACTGAGCTATAATTCATGTCCCATACAAATCATTTATCAAACCTCATCAGTGATCTTTAGTATATACATGGAATTGTGCAACTGTTCCCACAATCTAATTTTATTTATTTTTGTTTTCATTTTTTCCAAATTTTTATTTAAGTTCTACTTAGTTAACATACACTGCAATATTGATTTCAGGAGTAGAATTTAGTGATTCATCACTTACATACAACACCCAGTGCTCGTTATAACAAGTGCCCTCCTTAATGCCCATCCCCCACCTGGCCCATTCCCCCCCCCCCACCTCCCTCCATCAACCCTCAGTGTGTTCTCTATTGTTAAGAGTCTCCTATGGTTTGGCTCCCTGTCTCTATTTTTTTCCCACTTGCCCTATGTTCATCTGTTTTGTTTCTTATGAGTGAACGTTGTGTATATGGACCACATCTTCTTTATCCATTCAGCAGTTGGTGGACATTTGGGCTCTTTCCATAGTTTGGCTATTGTTGATAATGCTGCTATAAACATCGGGGTGCATGTATCCCTTTGAATTAGTATTTTTGTATCCTTTGAGTAAATACCCAGTAGTGCGATTGCTGGGTCGTAGGGTAGCTCTATTTTTAACGTCTTGAAGAACCTCCATACTGTTCTCCAGAGTGGCTGCGCTCCCACCGACAGTGTAAGAGGGTTCCCTTTCTCTACATACTTGCCAACACCTGTTATTTCTTGTGTTATTGACTTTAGCCATTCTGACAGGTGGGAGGTGATATCTTATTGTGGTTTTCATTTGTATTTCCCTGATGATAGGTGATGTCGAGCATCTCTTCATGTGTCTGTTGGCCATCTGGACATCTTCTTTGGGAAAATGTCTGTTTGTAACTTCTGCCTATTTTTCAGTTAGATTATTTGGGTTTTTTGGGTATTGAGTTTTATAAGTTCTTTATATATTTTGGATACTAACACTTTAATCAGAGATGTCATTTGCAAATATCTTCTTCTACTCTCTAAGTTGCCTTTCAGTTTTGTTGGTTGTTTCCTTTACTGTACAGAAGCTTTTTATTTTTATGAAGTCCCAATAATTTATTTTTGGTTTTGTTTCCTTTGCCTCAGGAGACCTCTCTAGAAACAGGTTGTGTTGGCAGATGTCAGAGAAATCACTGCCTGTGCTCTCTTCTAGGATTTTTATGGTTTCAGTTCTCACATTTAGGTCTTTTATCCATTTTAAATTTATTTTTGTGTATAGTATAAGAAAGTGGCCCAGTTTCATTCTTCTGCATGTTGCTGTCCAGTTTTCCCAACACCATTTGTTGAATAGACTGTCTTTTTTCCAATGGATATTCTTTCCTGCTTTGTGGAAAATTAGTTGACCTTATAGTTGTGGTTCCATTTCTGGGTTTTCTATTCCGTTCCATTGATCCCATGTGTCCATTTTTGTGCCAGTACCATACTGTTTTGATTACTACAGCTTTGTAATATAACTCAAGTCCAGAATTATGATGCCTCCAGCTTTGCTTTTCTTTTTCAAGGTGCTTTGGCTATTCAGGATCTTTTGTGGTTCCATACAAATTTTAGGACTGGTGGTTCTATTTCCGTGAAGAATGCTGGTGGTATTTTGATAGGGATTGCATTAAATGTGTAGATTGCTTTGCATAGTATGGACATTTTAATGATATTTGTTTTTTAAATCCATGAGCATGGAATGTCTTTCCATTTCTTCATGTCATCTTAATTTCTTTCATCTGTGTTTTATAGTTTTCCATGTATAGGTCTTTCACCTCTTTGGTTAGGTTTATCCCTAAGTGTCTTATTGTTTTTGATGCAATTGTAAATGGGATTGATTCCTTAATTTCCCTTTGTGCTGCTTCATTATTTGTGTGTAGAAATGCAACAGGGTTTCTGTGCATGGATTTAGTATCCTGTGACTTTACTGAATTTGTGTATCAGTTCTAGTGGTTTTTTGGTGGAGTCTTTTGAGTTTTCTATATAGAGTATCATGTTATCTGCAAATAGAGTTTGACTCCTTCCTTGCTGATTTGGGTGCCTTTTATTACTTTTTGTGATCTGACTGCTGTGGCTAGGACTTCCAGTACACTGTTGAATAACAGTGGTGAGAGTGGACATCCCTCTCTTATTCCTCACTGTAGAAGAAAAGCTCAGTTTTTCCCCATTGAGAATGATGTTTCCTGTGGGTTTTTCATATATGGCCTTTATTATGTTGAGGTATGTTCCTTCTAAAGGTACTTTGTTGAGGGTTTTATCATGAATGGATGTTGTACTTTGTCAGATGCTTTTTCTGCTTCTATTGAAATGATCACATGGTTCTTTTTTTTTTTTTTAAGATTTTATTTATTTATTCGACAGAGATAGAGACAGCCAGCAAGAGAGGGAACACAAGCAGGGGGAGTGGGAGAGGAAGAAGCAGGCTCATAGCGGAGGAGCCTGATATGGGGCTCGATCCCAGAACGCCGGGATCACGCCCTGAGCCGAAGGGAGATGCTTAACAACTGCACCACCCAGGCGCCCCGATCACATGGTTCTTATCCTTTCTCTTATTGATGTGCTATCTCATGCTGATGGATTTGCAAATATTGAACCATCCTTAATATTGAACAAATCCCACTTGATCATAGTGAATGATTTTTTTTTAATGTATTGTTGGGTACAATTCACTAGTATTTTGTTGAGAATTATTGCATCCATGTTCATCAGGGATATTGGCCTATAGTTCTCTTTTTTAGTGGTTTCTTTATCTGGTTTCAGTATCAGGGTGATACTGGCCTCACAGAATGGAGGTTGTCCTTTTTTAATTTTTTGAAATAGTTTGAAAAGAATAGGTATTAACTCTTCTTTAAATGTTTGATAGAATTCACCTGTGTAGCCATCTGGTCCTGGACTTTTGTTTGTTGGGAGGTCTTTGTTACTGATTCAATTTCTTTGCTGGTTATGGGTCTTTTCAAATTTTCTATTTCTTCTTGTTTCAGTTTTCATAGGTTTGGTAGGTTTTTAGGAATGTATCCATTTCTTCTAGGCTGTTAATTTGTTGGCATATAGTTTTTCATAATATTCTCTTATAATTGTTTTTATTTCTGTGGGGTTTGTTGTTATTTCCCCTCTCCCTTTGTGCTTTTATTTTTGGGGTTCTTCTCTCGCTCTCTCTCTCTTTGATGAGTCTGACTAGGGACTTATCGATTTTATCAATTTTTTCAAAGAATCAGCTCCTGGTCTCATTGATCAGTTTTACTGTTTTGTTTGTTTCTGTATCACTTATTTTTGCTTGATTCTTTGTCATTAACCTTCTCTGCTGGCTTTAGGCTTCACTTGTTGTTCCTTTTCTAGATCTTTCAGGTGCAAGGTTAGGTTATGTATTTGAGATTTTCTTGCTTCTTGAGGAGGGCCTGTATTGCTATATAATTCCCTCTTAGAACCACTTTTGCTGCATCCCAAAGGTTTTGGACCATCATGTTTTCATTTTCATCTGTTTCCATGTATTTCTTAATTTCTTCTTTGATTTCCTGGTTTACCCATTCATTGCTTAGTAGACTATTCTTTAACCTCCATGTATTTGTGGTCTTTCCAGATTTTTTCTTGTGATTAACTTTAAGTTTCATAGTGTTGTGGTCAGAAAATACACATGGTGTGATCTCGATCTTTTTGTACTTATTGAGGCCTGATTTGCGACCCAGGATGTGATCTATTTTGGAGAATATTCCATGAATACTCAAGAAGAATGTGTATTCTGCCACTTTAGGATGAAATGTCCTAAATATATCTGTCAAGTCCATCTGGTTCAGTGTGTCATTCAAAGCCATTGTTTCCTTGGTGATTTTCTGCTTAGATGATCTATCTGTTGCTGTAAGTGGGGTACTAAAATCCCCTATTATTGGATTATTATCAGTGAATTCCTTTATGTTCATTGTTAACTGCTGTATATATTTGGGTGCTTCCAAGTTAGTATTTACAGTTTTTGGATCTTCTGATCTTCTGATTGAATTGTCCCTTTTATTATGATATAGTGCCTTCTTCATCTCTTGTTACAGTCTTTGGTTTAAAATCTAGTTTGTCTGATACAAGTATGGCTGCTCTGGCTTTCTTTTGACATCCATTAGCATCCTGGATTGTTCTCCACCCCCTCACTTTCAATCTGGAGATGTCTTTAGGTCTAAAATGAGTCTCTTGTAGGCAACATATAGATGAGTCTTGGTTTTGTTTGTTTATTTGTTTGTTTGTTTGTTTAATCCATTCTTTTACCCTACATCTTTTGATTGGAGCATTTAGTCCATTTACATTCAGAGTGTGTTATTGATTGATTATTGATAGGAATTTAGTGCCATTGTATTACTTGTAAAGTTGTTGTTTCTGGAGATGTTCTCTTTCCTTTCTAGTCTTTGTTGCTTTTGGTCCTTCCCATTCAAAGAGTCCCCTTTAATATTTCTTGCAGGTCTGGTTTAGCGATCATGAACTCCTTTAGTTTTTGTTTGCCTGGGAAATTTTTTATCTCGCCTTCTATTCTGAATGACAGCCTTGCTGGATAAAGTATTCTTGGCTGCAGATCTTTCCCATTCAGCATGTTTAATATATCATGCCACTTTCTTCTGGCCTGCTAGGTTTCTTTGGATAGATCTGCTGCTAACCTGATTTGTCTTCCCTTGTAAGTTAGGGATTTCCTTTCTCTTGCTGCTCTCAGGATTCTTTCCTTTCCTTATCTCTGTATTTTGCAAATTTTACTATAATATCTCTTGGTATTGGCCAGCTTTTGTTGATTTTGATGGGTGTTTTCTGGGCCTCCTGGATTTGGATGTCTCTTTCCTTCCCCAGATAAGGGAAGTTTTTAGCTATAACTTGCTCAAATAAACCTTCTGTCTCTTTTTCCCTCTCTTCTTCTGGGACTCCTATGATATGAATGTTATGGAGTCACTGATTTCCCTAAGTCTATATTCGTGATCCAATATTTTTCTTTCCCTCTTCTTTTCAGCTTCATTATTTTCCATAATCTTATCTTCTATATCACTTATTCATGCCTCTGTTCTTCCATTCTTGTGGTCATTACATCCAGTTGGTTTTGCATCTAAGTTATAGCATTTTTTATTTCAGCCTGAGTAGTTTTTAGGTCTTTTATCTCTGTAGCCAGGGTTTCTCTGTTTTCTTCTATGCTTTTGTCAAGCCCAGCTAGTATCCTTACGATTGTTGTTTTAAATTCTGGTTCAGGCATATTACTTGTATCTATTTTGATTAGTTCCCTAGCAGTGATCTCTTCTCATTCTTTCTTTTGGGATGAATTCCTCCATCTTGCATTTTGTCTAGGGCTCTGTCTTTTGTGAGTTAGGAAAGCCTGTGCTAGTCCTGTTTCCACTAGAGCTGAAGCTTTGCAGCACTCTGAGCAGAAGACCTGGTGCATGCAAGGGATTTGTGCTAGTCTCTGGGGGAGGGAGGGGCCCACTGCTGCTCTGGCTCTCAATCATTCTTACTGTAATTAAAAAGGCACCTGCAGAGCACAGGAGAGCGGTGCTTGGTATAAGCAGCTCAAGCCTCCGCTGTGTGCACTATGCCACTTGCTAAAGTCTGTCCATGCTAATGGGAGGGGTAAAAAGTAGCGTCGGCCCTCTCTCTTCCCCAGAGAGGGGAGTTTGCACCCCCTGCTGTTCAGGATGCCCTCACAGAAGAGTAAACAATCTCTCCTCTTGTGTCGCAGGCTCCCATCAGATTCCTGCCTTCACCCTATGTCAGAGCTGTCTGCCTGCTCAGTCGTGCAGTGCTCCCGTGTTTTTTCGCAGGTGTGCAGCTGGGTTTCAAAACTCCAAATTTTAGGGACCTGGCACGGTGCAGAACCAAGCGGGTACTCTGGGGAAGGGTCTTGCCATGCTGTGGCTAGTGACTTTTGTCCCAGAAAAGCAGTTGCATAACTGCACAAGAGCTTGGATTTTTTGGTAAAGTGTAGCAAAGAGCTGGCATCCAGTTTAGCTGCCCTCAGCAGGCGTTTCTGTTCTATGCTAATGAATGGGGCAGCTCTGTGGTGCCCACAGGCTCTTTTGTCCCTGGAGAGGCAGTGCCGCCTCTCCCAAATGCACTCCAAGAAGGGGAACTGTCTCTCCCAGTGTAACCCAGGGGATCGTGCTGTCTGCTCCTGGGCCTCTGCCCCCCTTCTGCACAGGAGGACCACTATGTCCACAAGGCTTGACCCTGGCAATGGTGCAGATGTCTAAAACTTCAGACTTTCAGCTCCACTGTGTGTAAAAATTTGCAATAATCAGCCCCTCTCATTTTTCCAGTCAGTGGTTTTGGGGAAGTGTTTTTCTTGTGCAGTTCCCTGTGTGCTGCTTTCTTTCTTTCTTTCACTTCTCTCTCTGTGATCAGGGCTGTCTCTCCTCTGCAGTCCCCACAATTCTTTTCTCCCCCAGATCACGTGTCTCTGTACCTCCTACCTTTCACAATGTGGCCTCTTCTCTCCCGCTAGTTGTGTAGTTTGTTCTCTCAGTCCTCAAAGTGATATCCTGGGTGTTCAAAATGATTTGATAATTATCTAGCTGTGTTCGAGGGATGAGGCAAGCATAAGGTCGTCCCACTACTTCACCATCTTAACTCCTCCCCAAGCGATCTTGCCCCATAGGTCTTTGAGAATCATTTTTTTTCCCACTTATTTTCTCTCTCTTCTTCAGATCAGATTGTTTCTGTTCCTCTATCTTCAAAGTTACTAACTCCATACTCTATTCATCTCCATTCAGCTATTAAGCCCATCTAGTGACATTTTTTTAGTTCAGATATTGTATTTTTCAACTATAAAATATCCAGTGATTTTAAACATGTATTTTCTGTGTCTCTAAGATTTCCTATTCTCTCAGTAATTGCAAGCATTTTTCCTTTATATCATTGAGCGTAGTTATGACCACTGCTTTAAAGTCCCTGTCTAATAATTCCGACATGCAGGTGTTTTCTGGATTGACCTCTGTTGACTGTCATTTCCCTTGAGAATGAGTCACATTTTCCTGATTCTTCATGTGTTAAGTAATTTTGGACTGTATTCTGGACACGTGAATATTCTGTTGAATAATGTTGAATATGCTGACTCTGGATTCTGTAATAAAGCTCCACAGTGGAGTGTTTTGAAATGCATTTAACATGGTTGGACTCAAACTGAAAACTCTCCCCTGCATAGGTCTAGTTCAGTTCTTTTTGCCTTTAGCTACCCAGAATCTTCCCCATGCATACATGGTTCAGGGTCAGCCAGAGTCCTGGGCAGTTACACACAATTGGAGCTCCCTTTCCCTGGCTTTCTCTCTTGTGTATCCACAGTCCAGCTCAGCTCTATTTTCTTGTTCTTCAGGCCAGAAAGATGCCTGTTTTCTATCAGAGCCTCTCAATCCAGTCTCCCTGTGTTGGCATCCAGCTGTCAGGTCAGAGCCATACAAATGAGGAGCTCATTCCATGCTGCTCCCTTCTTCCATGTTTCAGTGGCCCTCCTCAATGAGTCTGACCATGTTTGCCCTCTGGCGCTTTCAGGTGGTTCCTCGTCTCAAGTTGTCTAGGAAGGGCCAACTCTGCCATCTCAGAGTAGCACATCCTTGATTCATTCTTCTCCTTCCCTTCCTCCCCTATCATCTTGCCTTCTCTTCCTTTTCAATTTTTCCTTTTTTTTTTTTTTTTGGTCTTATTTGGAAGCTTTCTGTCATTTCTCTTTGCTACCTTTTCCTTTCCTTTCTCCCCACCTTCATTCCTGTACCCAACCACATTCAGCCCATTAATGCCACCAGCCAGGCAGGGCCACTGGACCCTAAACCTGCCTCTCAACCCTCTCGGTGGTAGTTCTCCCCAGAGTGAGCCATCACAGTAGTCTTTCTGATGGATGCATCTGTGGCCGTAACCAGTGAATGCTTCTCCTTGGCAGTGTGAGGTGGTAGGCTCCCTGAAGGCCTTGCACAAGCTTGTTGACAGCTCGCAGCTGACCGCAGACCTCGATGGCTCCTTTCCCTATAGCCACAGTGACTGGATCTCCTTCCGTAGGGTAAGGTTACAGCCGCTGCACTTGCCAGTGTCCTGGGACTTGTCCTTATGCAGATGTTTCTACTCACACCTGAAACAGCTGTCTCTACCCCAAGTGCCGTGCCCATCACAGCTGCCATTCACAGGCTGTTGGAGAGCCACACTGTGGCAGGCTTGGGAGTACCGCTGAAGTCCAGCTCTGGGCAGGGAGGGTGCTGCTCCCCGGCGTTTCTATGGACGCTAACAGTGTGTCTGTCATCTCCTACCTCTCCCACCATGATAGAAGCTGGAGCCCTTCACCACAAATTGCAAGGATGCCATTGTTTTCCTACAAAATTCAGTCCACTCCCTGAATACCCCCAGGACTCTAAGCACAGCACAGGTAGGTTCTCCTGTATTTTATTTTATTATTTTATTTAATTTATTTTTTAATTTAATTTAATTTTATTTTATTTCATTTCATTTCATTTCATTTCATTTCATAGATAGGTAGTTGGGAACATAGAGGTTTAGCCAAATCTGTCATCCACAGCAGAGATTTTCAAACCATTTTTGACTTGTAAATCCCTTTCAATTACCAAAGGACTTCCAAAAGACCACTTGTTCCCCCATGACAAAATAATAATAATAATAATAATAATAATAATAATAATAATAATAGAAATACCACTGCATTTGTTGTGTGCCACCGAGGCCTGAGTAATTAATTACTGTTGGGACACAGAGGTGGACTGGCTGGAGGAAAATCAGCAGCCTAGAGAGCTGGGGCTGGAGACACCTTTGGGTTTACAGGGTATGTGGGCAAGGTCCACACATCCCTGTCCAAATGCCAGGCTCTCTTTCTGCTGCCAAGTTTTAAACTTCCTCCTTTTTCCTCCCTTAGTCTCACCCATCCCTTGGGTGAGAGCATCCGGGACTCCACTACCTCCCTGCTGGGTCAGGTGTCAAGTGTGGGTTTGACCACCCTGCCCTGCTTTCAGCTGGATTGGTAAACACAGGAATTCAGGTCTCACCTAACACTCCCCGTGGAGGAGAGGGTTCTATGCATGCTTCTCCCACTCCATGCAGGAGGTCACAGACTTAATCGGCAAGCATAAAGCAACGATGAGGTTTGTGCTGGAAGACGCACTGCTGGTCGCCCTCCGGCTGGAAGGGGGCACCATGCTGGCACAGCTGAGGAGGGAGCAGCTTGGTACCAGCCAAGACTGCCGGTGAGTGTCATGCTGGGGCAGCCCATCCCGGGGGTGATGCCCGTTTCTGTCACGTGCAGCATCTCCCAGGGGTCCAAACCTCTGTTTTTTCTGATGGGCACACCTTGGACCAGAGCCTATCTACATTTGTATCCTCCCAAAAAAGCAGCAGATCCCTTGGAATGCTCAAGTGGAAGGCGAAACTCATCATAATGGGATTCAGCAGAGGTCCCAACCGAATGTTTCGCTGCCTCATTCTGTCTTGGGGTGCCGTGCCCACCCACTCCCTTTTCCCTTCTACCTGTGAGGCACCTGCACCCGTGGCTCCGGGCAGGTTCCTGTTCCTGCGCTGGCTGGGACCTCCGTGGAGCACTCTGTTTGTGTCAGATGGAAGGGGTGCAAAGAGTGCAGCTGTGCCTTTTACCTAGGTTACCACCAACAGCATATCCCTTGGGTGATTGCCTATGAACAGCTAGTGGTCAGGATTTGGCTTTCTGACACTTTCTCTTCCAGGGATGCCATCGAGGTCACCTCCAGGCTGTACGACCAAGTGGACGAAGAGGTCCATCGGCTTGTCCTTGCCTCCAACAGGTGTCTGCAGGAGCTGGAGGGACTTCGGGAAGTGAGGACGCTCCAGGAGGGACAAGGCCACGTAAGTACTCTAGGCAGAGAAGCCAAAGAGGAAAATGTTTTGAAACTCTACTCCTGAAATAACTACCGTCAATATGTAGTATGTTATAATCCAGACTTTTCTCCGTATACATATGTGTATAAAACCTTTTCAAAAGCTTGCATATATTTCTAGTTAAATCTTTATGCTTTTATCAACCACTATTTCCATAGAAGTGAATGTGAAGCAGGATCCCAGGCACAGCCAGCGGTCAGTGTAGGGCAAGGTCGAGTGTGGCTGGAGGCCTGTGTGTCCCTTCGGGGCAGTTGGGGTTGGGGGATGGCCACTGTCAGGGCATGCCGAGCCTGGGTCCCCAGGATGCCAGCAAGCACCGTGGGGTGTGGGGGCCCGTCCTCCCCGTGTTCGTTTGGTTCTGGCCCCAGTGCCCGGCTCTCCTGTTTCTCACTCTCGCACACATCGCGGCGCCTGCATCTTTCGCACTTGGTGATTGTTTGCTTCGGACAGGTTCCTGGGCTCGGGAAGGCTGGGTCAGGGCCCACCATTCCTGAGGTTTTTACACATTTGCCAAATGGGCCTGCAAGCAGCCTCCCTAGTTGAGGGTCTCAGTCGCAGCCTTGAGAGCGTCCCTTCCTCACTGACGAGAAAATAAAGCCCTCGTCACTGCGTTCGGAGTTTTTATGCTACAGGTGAACTTTTCCTTCATCTGTCTGTGGGTCGTTGGATTTACGCCCTAACAAACAGCCGTCTCCACACTGGCCAACTTGGCAGCCGAGAAGTTTCACTAGTATGCGTGTTACTCACACTGAGTCTCTGGTTCTGTGGCAACTATTTTCCCCAGTTTGTCATTGTCCTTCAACTTTGCTTATGATTGAAATGACCTTTCTACCTGAAGGTCACAGAACGACGAATGTATCCCATCCTAAGACTCTTGTGGTTGGAATTTTCCCATTTACATCTTGAAACGAACCAGAACTTTTTTCATGAGGTTGGAAACGGGACTTCACCCCTGAGAGGTCTCCACTCCGCTGACCGTTTCCTCCTCCTCTACCCTGAGGCTCTCAGGCTGCTAGTGATTTGACATTTTTCTCTCTGGCTCTGTCCACAAAGAGAGTGTGCTCTGCTCTCCTCTGCCTGTGCCCGGGGTTCACTAAGGGCAGTTCCGTGGCTGTGGAGCCAGCCCATCACTGCTTCACTAAAAACTCCTTCTTGGGCCCTCACAACCAGGCATCCCTGGTATTGCCGTCCAACAAGAACCTGCAAGAAAACGAAGTCCTGACCCCTGCCGTGTTCACCGTGAACGAGTGATGTCCCCACGGGAAGCCATGTGGTGCAGGCAGGGCCGCCATCGGCCCCTCCAGCTCTCCCAGATAGCCCCCAAGTACCCTAGTGCCACCACCCAAACAATATTTCCGGGGTGTATTTAGCATAGTAACAAGTTTCAAAATGGAAAGTTCTTAATTTCCGTCTCCTGCGAACAGCCTGCCCAGTTGCACACTTGAGCCCTGGAGACTTGCGGTCATCCCTCTTCAACCATCCACAGACTGAAAGGGGCATATAGGTAAACACGGCAGTTACAAATCTCAAAACCCAGTGTGGCTTTCGTTGCCGTGTAGCCACGTGCAATCTATGCGAACACGCAGTGTGTTTGCACCAGGACTGGTGTGCAGGCTGCGGGAACCAGTCGAACCAGCCCTAAGTGCTGTCTGCAGCTTCCTTTGTCCCCCACGATCATAGAACCAGACTCCTTCACACGTTTAGAAATAAAGCCTTCTTTTCCTACATAGATCAAATTGTGTTTGAAAGAGGAGAGAAATCGCTGGCCTCTTGGAGCTGCTCTGTCTTGAGAACAGGCAGCAGCAATGGCGGGGGTTCTCGACCTTCCGCGACAGGCTGGTGGTGTGTCCACACCAGAAGACACACATGGAAAAACAGAGTAAGCACCGGGCTTGTGCTGGTACTTTGTTCCTTGGGCTACAGCCGTCTTGTCAGAAGAGGCTGCAGCTGATTGAGGAGAACAGCTCCCAGGGCACAGAGGAAGCGATCTGGGACTTCGGAAGGCACCTGAGCACCCGGCCAGCCAGGCCGAGAGAAGGGGGGAGCGCTGGCCGGATGGGCCCACCTGTCTGACTTCAATGAAGCAGTAGGAGACTCCGTGGAGTGCTCTCCAGGGGCCCTGCATGTGGACATTTAGTGAGCGCTGTCCCTGCAGGCCTGAGTGAGCCGTGCCCTGGGACAGCTGGCCAGCACACCCTGACACTGCGCCCCAGGCTCTCAGCCACCGTGTGGGGAATTTATTCGTTGTCCCAAATGGACAAGCAAAATGAACAGGTGAACTTCTCTGTGTTTCCTGCTCTGCTGTAAAAGTGCACTTGTTGCTGGAGACCCCAGGACAGTCGCTGGCGCATAGCATGTGCCTGCAAACCGACGGCACCCAGAGCCCCCAGCAGCACAGCTCCTCTCAAGGGGACCCAGAGCATCAGGGCAGGGGTAGGGACTCTCTGCCCCACTGTCATGGCCTCCCACACCAGGCAAAGGTGTAGACTAACTGATTTCACAGTCTGTCCAGCCCGGCATCCCGTGGCCCTGGGACAACCCCACCTGCTGTTCTTGGGGCTGTGGAGGAGTCGGACCTCATTGGGCTCAGACGCAAACTCCTCCTGCCTGCCCTTGGGGCGAGTCTGGCTGGCAGCTGCCTCCGTGGGCGGAGGGGTCTTCCTCTTGCTCTGGCCGTCTGGCTCGCCCTGGTCCTTGACTGGGGGAACCTGCAGAGCAGAAGGAGCATGACCCAGGTTTGCGACCCAGGTTCGCTTGAGCTGCTCGTCAACTGCATGAGATTCGGTGGGGTGCGAAGGCCGCGGTGGCCGTGACAGTCCTCCACTGCCCTGACCACCGCCCTCCTTTGCCACGCAGGTGGATGGCGGGGTGCAGCAGTGCGCTGAGTGCCTGGAGCACCTGGGCCCGGAGCCGGTCACCGAGTATCTGAAGAGCTGTCACCAGGAGGCCACAGAGCTGACTGCGCAGAGCTTCCCCGGGGCCAGCACGGTGGCGGCCGGCCTGGGCAGCCAGCGAGCGCTGTGTCAGTGGCACGCCTTAGGGCTGCAGAGCCCACAGACCCGACTCTGCTTCCAAGAGGCCCTGTCTGAGGTTAGCCCAGACCCTGGCTCCCCGCCTCTGGACCAGAGACCCCTGAAGCATGAGCTTGCCCGGGGGGCCGAGAGGAGGCACTGTGAGCCATCCTGGATGCCCCCCACTGACCCGGAGGGCCACGCTGGGGAGCAAGCCCACCTGCTGCCTGGCCTCCCTGGACAAGCCTCTCTGTGCAGGCAGGAGGGTGAACATCTGGCCCCAGGCGTGCCTTCCCCACATGACAGCCCCACCTACTCCTCTGAGCCCAACCAGACACCCACCACCCACCCCAGGAAACATCCCCTGAAGAAAATTATGAGGAAAACACGAAGCTTTGAGATTGCTCAGCTTGACAGTGGCCCCAGGGATGCCCACTGGCCAGGCCACACCGGGGTCTTCATCAGGGGCCTAGAGGTGACCAGCACCATGGCCTCCGAGAAGAAGCCCCCACCAAGGCCACATGCTGAGAGCCCCCTGGTCACTCGGAACCGGAGTCTGTCCTCTCCCTCCAGGACCCACCGCTCTGAGGAGGACAGGAGGAGGCAAGCAGGAAGGTGAGGTGGGCCCCCCTCCAACCTCTGGGCCTAGCAGTTGGTGTGGTACCAGAGACCCAGAGCCTTTCACAGAGTAGAAACTCCCCAGACATCCCTCCGGGTCCACCGGGTCCTGTCCGGGCAGCACATTGTGTTTGATCTTAGACCAGATGTTACTCACCTCCCCGTGCTCAGCATGGTCAGTGAAAACTGCTTCCTTTTTCGTGGCTTGTACGTACCTAGCTCCCCCGCTCTGATGGTTAAACAACCAGCTCTCATCACTTGAGGCCCATTTACAGAAAAATCACAATAACCAAATCACACCTGGAATATGAAGAAGTTACTTAAAAATTACTTCCAAAAAAAAAAAGTCTCTCAGCACTGAGGTGAGAAGTGTGTGTGTTTCTCCATTGCCCGAATGGAGAGGTCTCTATGACTTTGTTTAATCTTTAAGAAAATGTGTGTAAAAATATAGACTTCAGCAACTGTTAGGATTGAACAGTGGGGAAGAACTGTGTCCAGGCCTCATGACAGGGAGCGCACTCACCTGGAACCACAGGCTGCCGTCAGGCTGCCAGTCCATCTTCACAGTGAGCGGGGCGGGGGCAGGTGGGGCGTCACCCTCGTTTTCTTCCCTCACGTGGTGGGTGGACGCGTTTCCTCCTCACACAGAGAAATGCCCTTACGTTTCAGGTTCTAGGCAGCTGTGGTGTAGCTTGTTCAGGGCGAAGCCTGAGCTGGGACAGGAAGGGTTGGTGGCACCGGGGTGGGTTTCCCCGGGCGTTGGAATCCCTGGGAAGGCTCCTGGAGGAGCCACTCTCCTGCTCCCCTGAGCTGATCTTGAAAGTTTCAGAGGCACAGACCACAGGGATGGGGGACCACTGCTTGCCAGCAGCCCCCAGTCCTCTGCAGTGGGCATCCTCGGTCTGGAGGGAGCAGGTTTGGGAAGCTGTCCTGCCTTTGCCCCCGGAGACAGGTCCCCCCTTCCACCTTTCACAGGCCATGGACCCACCAACCCAGGGTCTGGTAGCAGGACTCCACAGCACACCAGAGAGGGAGCACGTCCTCCTCAGCCACCAGGACCCAGAGGAGAGAGCATTTAACTAACCCAGTCTTCTGTGGAAACCCAGGCCTTCTGCCAGTTGCCCAGAGGGAGTCCCTGTCACTTGGCCAGCAGTCATTTCTCCAGACATTCCTAGCCATTGTGTCCTCGTGTGTCAATTTCCAAATCCCCAGACCATGCTACTTTTGTTTTTGAATATTTAAGGATGCCTGTTTTCAGCAAATGTCGACAGGAGGGGTGCTGTGGGTCCTGGGGCCTCGGGTTTATTGGGGGACCTCCAGGCCACCTGTGCCAGCAAGGGCTGCAGGCTCCCAACTAGCCAGAAGGTGCTGTCTCCACAGAAACAATAGGTATTTGTAAGGTCTGTTATGTGAGTGTGGAAAGGATCAACTCTCGAGCTGTAGATGGGTTGTATTCAGCAGCCTTTCTGACCACAGGTGGATTTTCTATCATTGGTTGCTTTTCATTGTTTTCTAGTTTAAAAAAAGAAACAAACAAACAAGTAAATACAAGTAATGGCAGAAAAAAGTCTATGAGCCCCCATTAGTATCCTCCGGATTGAGTAATTGAGGAGCGTTGCTGGCAGAATGCCATCAGATGGGACGGGCGAAGAGCCACATCGCCAGCAGGCCAGGCTCTTCTTGGTGCCTCCGGAAGGGCCTTGTGCGACAGAGACAGGTCCCAGGCTTGGATGCCACACCAGCAGGAGCCAGGGAGCCCTCTGCCCCCCCGCTGCCCATCTCTGCGCCGTCCTGGGCTCCGAGGCCCTGCTCTGCCTCTTCAGCTCCAGCTGCTTCTCCTCGGTCTCTGGGCCAGACGTCTCGACCACCTAAAGCTGAGTTTTCAGAAGTACCTTCTGGTAGGTTAGCGGTCCGTGCACATCAAAAACCGTCTCCTTGTAAATCCCCAGCACAGCCTTCTTTGCAGTGTTTCAGTCTTCCTGCTGCCTGAGCCCTCCCTGCAGCGGGTGCCGGAATCAAGACATCTGGTGACGAGAGACCGCAAGACCCGGGCTGGAGTGAGCGGTCCTGGGAGTCTCTTTTTCACTTTATGGAAGGATCTTTTATCCTAAAGGGCTGTGACCAATAGTATAGAGACGTTTCATGCAGCCAGTTTCTTTCTGGTGTGCGTCCCTCCCCCGTATTTCTCATCTTACTCGTTAACGTCAAAGGAGCTTCTTCGGGTAACAGAGCGCACACGACAGGACTCGTTGCTCAACAGGACACGTAATCACAAAGTTCTTGTTTACTGTGCGTCTCCTGTCCGTGTCTAATCACGCATATTCCTCTGGGCTCGCAGAGCATCTTATCTCCGTGTGAAGCAGGAATAACACGGACCAAGGGTCGCGCGAGGCCCGGAGCGAGGCCCGCGCCGGCCTGAGTGTCCACCCACCTCTCTGTCTTCCAGCAGCCGACTGCAGCACATAATGGCCGAGATGCTTTCCACGGAGAGGGAGTATGTTAGGTCCTTAGGGTATGTCATCGACAACTACTTTCCGGAAATGGAAAGAACGGACCTGCCCCAGGACCTTCGAGGGAAGCGCAGCGTTGTCTTTGGGAACCTGGAGAAGCTCTATGACTTCCACCGCCAGCATTTCCTCGCGGAGCTGGAGCGCTGCCAGCACTGCCCCTTGGCGGCGGGCCGCGGGTTCCTGAGACACGTGAGTCCCCCCCCTCAGGCTCTGGGTCCACACAGCAGACTCCCATGTGGTAGGCGGAGGTGACATCAGCCCAGGGTGCCCTCGAAGAGGCTGGGTCTGGTGAGGCCACGTTTCAGGTGATTTGGGTCACAGCAGATCAGGCCTAGGAAATGTGTCCCTAACAGTACCTCAGACCCGTCAATAAACAGACGCCCAAAATAGACAAGAAGCCCGTGGGTCTGATCACACTGGGTGTTTGGCTCAGTGCTGCCTGAAGGCGCCCTTGGCTCCCCAGAGCCGCATGACACGGGGGTTCACCTGCGTGGTCACACACATCCCTCTCCTCACCACTTGGAGTAGTCGGCCCAACGCAATTCCCCAGATCAGTTTGCGTCCTGCACCAGCCCACCCGGTCCCCTTCGCGGTCCTCCTGCATGCAGCCAGCCCCATCAGGGTTTCGACGGAAGCTCGTGGAATGTGCACGTTGACTCGAGGAGGGCTGCTCTCTCCTTGATAAGGGTCTTCTCAACTGCATATGAACATCTCCCTATCTGGGTCTTAATAAAATTTTGAGTTCAGTCCGAAAAGAAAATGCTTTCACCAAGTGGTTCCCGAGCAGTGTGCTAGGCAGTGGGGATGCGGTGGCATCTGGGCAGTGGGCAGATGAGACATTGGCCCTAGCATTATCACCTGTAGATTACCACAACAGAAATGCCCAAGGATGAAAGAAATCCCACGTTGCATCTTTTCAGCTATTTCTAAGAAGGTACTTTTAGCCGTAAGGTGGACTCTGTGTTGCTTTATATTGACAACAATGCGAAAATTTGAAATGTTGACACAACTTTGGTTCTTGACTGTTAATGAGCAAACACTCTCCATGCCCCTTCCCAGGCCAGGCTCTGCCTCTTCCCCCAAATCCTGTATTGTAAAGACCAATTCTAGAACTCTGGCATCAACCCGACGTGTCCCCACGTGCTGGGAAGCCCAGATGGTCTTAATGCAGCATGGAGCCTCCTTGTCTCATGCCCGCGGGGGGACTGCACACACAGGGTGGGGGCAGAGGCACAGACTCGGACCTGGGCCCCAAACTCAGGTGCACGGTGCCCTCCCCTTTTGCAGGAGGAACAGTTTGGCATGTATGCACTCTACAGCAAGAACAAGCCCCAGTCGGACGCCCTGCTCTGCAGCCATGGCAACGCCTTCTTCAAGGTCATCCCCCCACCCTGCGAGCCGCGCTGCCCAGCCCCGTGGCCCATGCTGACCCTCTCACCCCGGCCCTTGCAGGACAAGCAGCGGGAGCTGGGCGACAAGATGGACTTGGCCTCCTACTTGCTGAAGCCCGTGCAGCGCATGGGCAAGTATGCGCTGCTCCTCCAGGACCTGGTCAGGGAGGCTGGCTGCTGCCCCGCCTGGGAGCAGGAGCTGGGCGAGCTTCGGGCCGCCGAAGACGTGGTCCGCTTCCAGCTGCGCCACGGAAATGACCTGTTGGCAATGGACGCTGTCCGAGGCTGTGACGTAAGTGCCCCGAGGCCCTGATGGGCTCTCCTGAGTTCGGGAAAGATGAGGCCTGGGGTCAGAGTGCATGAGCTATCCTCTGGGGAAGTGTCCTGAAGCCTGCGACCTCCCAAGGGGCCCCCGGATGAGGGCAGTAGAGAGGGGCTTCATGTTCAGGCAACTGTGCCAGGCTCTAAATGGCTAACCATCTGCTCATTGGGGCTACATTAAAACAACTGGATGTATGAAAACTTGAGCTTGGCTGTCAGGCTTGGAGCAGACCGACAGTTGGCTTATTCCGTGCCGCCAGCTTCTCTGCTGGGGTGCAGAGGCCCGGTGTCCATGCCCCGCACACGGTGGCATGACAGGACCAGCATAGACAGAAGAGGAGCCCTTTCTCCAGCAGAACCCCTTGTCTCTGACAGCCGGAGGGACAGCCACAGAATTCCCGGGTACAAAACGAAAATGTGCATGCCCTGCTAAAAACAGCATTAAGAGTTTCATGAGCAGCGATCTGAGCCTGGGCCCTTCTGGCCGCCACAATGCACGACGGCTCCCAGGCCACCACCCCACATGGATTGTTCTCCCACTGACTGACCCCGGGTGCCTTGCAAAGTGAACTGGCCTATGTGTGGGCACGGCTGGGGATGTGCCGATGCCCTGCCCTTTGACCCCACCTGGGCTTGAAGGTGGGACCCCTGGCTCAGCTAGAGAATGCAGACCCGTGGCTGTGGCCAGCAGCAGCGCTGGAGTCTGGCATGGAGTATAGTTCTCCATGGACAGCTGTGAAGGACACAGGGAACCCCAAGTGTGGGCACCCCCAGAATCCCTCCATTCATCAGGCCCAGCCAAGTCATTTGGGATTGAACCAACCATTCTCAGGCAGCCCCCGGGACAGGGCTGTCCTTGGGCTGGAAGGTCATGAGAGAGACTTAGCAACGGTGTCTGTGGTTTGGGATACACACCACAAAGGGAACAGTAGCCTGGCCAGGGCGTGCAGGCCACATCCTCCCACGTAGCCCAGACTAGAGCTTGGATGGATTTCTGGGGGTTAGGGGGCAGCTCAGGTGCAGAATCCATCACTTGACTCCCTGTTGGCCCCATTGGGACTAAGACTAGCACCACATCAACAAGGGGGCTTCCATTAAAAGGGACACAAGGGCGTTCAGGTGGGAAGTCAAGTAAAATTGAAGAGCTTAACTTCCACGCAGACGAGCGGGAGCCCTACCCGGCCCTAAGAGTTCTGCACCAGCTCCGTGTGTGGGTTTTCCCCATACCTCTGAGCAATTCTCAGAAACCAGCTCGCTGTCCTATAACTCAACTCAATCCTGATACCATCTGCCTGGACGTAGGGTAAGATCCCACAGGTGAAGGGCTCCGTCCTACCAGACGGCCCCCGACACACACTGCACATGTCAGTCGTGACCATCAGAACCCAGAGAAACCATTCAGTTACCATCACCAGTTTATTTTAAGGGGCAATACTCGGGAACAACCAGATGGAAGAGAGGCACAGGGCCAGGTATGTGGAGAGGGGCACTGCACCCCCCCCCAGGGCACCGCACACGTTCACCCCCAGGAGCTCTCGACCCCTGTCCTTTGGGTTTTACGGAGGCTTCCTTACACAGGCGTCACTGAGTGAGTCACTAGCTGTTGGTGACCAATTCCACCTCCAGTCCCTTCCTCTCCCCGGGGGGTCGGGGTGGGGTCAGGGCAGGTCCAAGGGTCCCTGAGGGAGGCTTGCTTGTCTGCAGGTGAACCTGAAGGAGCAGGGGCAGCTGAGGTGCCAGGACGAGTTTATCGTGTGCTGTGGAAGGAGAAAGTCTCTGAGGCACGTGTTCCTCTTTGAAGACCTCATCCTGTTCAGCAAGACCAAAAAGGTGGACGGGGGCTATGACACCTATACGTACAAACAGTCCTTCAAGGTAACACACCTGCTTTGCACCTGACGTCACTGGGTGTCAGGTCCTGGTCTGCTGGGTACGAGCAGGGACATGGGATATTTGCTGTTTCCTGGGGTCCAGTGTCTGAGCTTTGAAAGCTACTAGGAGATACTTGTCCTTTATAGTCCCACTGGTGCTGGTTCGGTGGCTGGAAAACAGTCCCCTCACCTGGTAACTTCATTTCAGATTGTGGGGAAGGCGAGCACTGGAGGTGGCCTTCCCCTGGGCCAGTCTCCAGGTGTGGCCCTCACCCTACGGAGGTTCTGAGCTCCCAGGAGGAGCCCACACCTGTAACCCCTTACCTGCCAATACAGAGGAGCACACCAGAGAGGGTCCTGAGGCCCCGTCCAGTGCAACAGCCCCAGGGCACCATAGAACCTTCCAGTCCAGCCTCCCTTTCTCCAGTGGGGAAACCGAGGCTCCAAGACGGAGCCAGTTCATCCCCCACCGTTTGGTGTCTGGGTGAAGGAGCTCCAGCGCTGAGGTGCTGGGGTCAGATGGTCAGCTGGAGAGTGGTCAGTTGCTCAAGTGAGAATCGGTGGTTGCTGACGCTGCCGCCACCTGCTGCTTATGGTGCAGACAGCAGAGATTGGGATGACAGAGAACGTCGGAGACAGCGGCTTGAGGTTTGAGATCTGGTTCCGCAGGCGGCGAAAGTCCCAGGACACCTACATTCTCCAGGCCAGCTCTGCAGAGGTCAAGACGGCCTGGACCCACGTGATAGGGCAAATCCTGTGGCGGCAGGCTCTGCGGAACAGAGGTGGGCAGAAGAGAGCTGTACGTTAAGGGGGCCGGCTTTGAGGGAGAGGTTTGGGGCCAAGGGTTAGGGGCTGGGTTCAGGGCAGGGGGCTGGGGTCAGGGGTTAGGGGCTGGGTTCAGGCAGGGGTTTGAGTCCAGGAGTTAAGGGCTTTGACCTGGGTAGGTGTTTGGGGCGGGTGGCCTTTGGAGAGCCCCCTCCATCCACGTGGAGATGGATGGACCCTTCCATCAGCACACAAACACACTTGCCCTTTACCTGTATATGAGCAAGACCTCTGTCCTCACCCCACAGCAATCCCAGAGGTGTTGTCATAATACTGATCCATGACACCTTAGGCCCCCTGCTTTCCACCTCACCTTGCTGTCAAAGTGCCCTGCCCTCCTGGACGCTGGGCTGATGGCCCGCCTGTGGCCTCCCTAGAGGTGAGGGCCCTCCTCTGTCAGGCACCATGCCCCAAGTGCCAGGACCCACCGAGGTTTCCTGCTCCTGGGAGTCAGCCGCTCGGTTGCTCCCCCCCTCCCAACTTCATCACTGGGGCACCTCCTGTTCACACCCACAGGACGGCATTTCATCCCTTCTGGCTGCTACAGATGCCGTCTGCATAGCGGCCCTTCCAAGCCGGCACTCCGTCAGCTCTGACTCCGAAGCCCGAGAAACCCCGAGGGCTCCAATGTCCAAATGTTGAAACACGACCACCTGACCCCTTCGCAGCTGCTACCCTGGCCAGAGTCTTGACCTGTTGTCAGAGATGCAGTACAGCCTTCCCACAGCAGCTTCCTTCAGAGGGCTAGACCCCCCATGCACACGTGAACACACACGCACACATGTGTGTGCATACGTGTGCACTGCAGCTGTGCTCAGATCCTCACTGGCCCCTCTGTCCACTTAGAGTGGACCCAGCCCTTTCAAGGAGCAGGAAGTCCCTCTGGCCCGGTCCCCCTTACCCTCCCCAGTCTCCTCTGTTCCCACCCCTCCCTCCCCACTGCCCCCACCAACTATAATCATTATCTTTGGTTTTCTTTGCTTGGTTTTACCAAGGAGTAACTCATTCTCAGACTCTCACACTGTGCTCAGTATTCAAAGACATGTCAGTATCTGTCAGTCTTTCTTGTAGCCACGTGCCCCTTGCAGGCTGGTCTTGTTGAGTGGCTCACTGTCCTTCATGCTGACAGGGGACCCCTCCCTTCTCTCCCCAGTTGGACACCCAGTTCCTGGGTCCCATGTCCTCCTTTTTCTTGTTCGCTCCTTGAGCTCCCTGAGAAAGGCCACTGTGAGGCCAAACCAGATGCATGTACCAGAACGGGAGCCCCAGCTCCTCTGGCCGCCCAGCAGCACTTGAGGGGGGGGGGGGAGGGTGTTGGGCCAGGCTCTGACATGCTCCTGGTCTGCATGGGTGGTGTCGGGTGCAGAGTGTCAAGAGTGGCATTAAAGCCAAGCAGTTGCTTGGAGAGTTGTCCTGCGTTATTCTGTTTTAGAAGTCAGAATGCAAGAAATGGTGTCAATGGGGATAGGCGACAAACCGTTCACGGACATCCAGCCCAGCAACGCAGCCATAAGTGACCGGGCTGTCAAGAAGGGAGCAGGTAACACGGTTTCAGCCCTCCCCCTCACTCTGTCCCACTGACTCAGACGCAGCCCCTGGTGTTCACCGCGGCCCCCAAAAGCCGGCACAGCAGGCTGGATGGGTGGTGGCCACGTCGTGCCTGACCCGACTGCAGAGGGAGGGACCTGGTCAGTTTCCCAGATGGCTACTTCATTTTCAGGTCTGGGCTGCACTTGGGGAGCAAAAGCCAGACCGAAGTGCTTTCTGTCCCCTTCCAGAGTCGTGGACCCGAGCACCCGTGGTTGTGCCCCCCAGTGACCACGCCGCCCCCTTTAAGAGGCCACACTCCACCATCTCGGACAGCAGTACCTCTTCCTCTGGCAGCCAGTCGTCCGCCCTGGGGCCCCTGAGCCTGCAGGCATGTGCCAGCCCAGCCCTGCTGAGCTCCGCCTACTGCCCCTGGCCCTACGACATGCGCACCTGCTTGGAGGAAGAGGATGAACTGGAGCAGGAGACGGGGAGCCCACCGTCCATGCGTGAGTGCACCTAGGTTCTGGAGCCGTGCACGCTCCAGCCTCCAGCAGCTGGTTCCAGGGGTGGCGGGCAGCTCACCGGGTCATTCAACTCCCTTGCTTTTATATACTTACGAAAGTCTTCAAACACATCATGATTATTCTTTAATTAAAAAACAACAAAAACTTTCACTTCCACCTAAAACAAGGTAACGGGGAATAGATTTAAAACAACCAAGCAAAAAAAACCAGATAAAATGTAAACAGACAAAATATATGAAACGAGATTTTGAGACATAGGACATCTGGCACCAAAGGTAGTGACCTGAGAGACAAGACTGTGATGTGAGCCCTGTGATTGCTCCCGTTTCTGCCTTGAAAGCCCCCGGGTGCAGAGCGGAGAGCCTGCAGACCCCCAGTGGAGGACAGATCAGGGGAGCCCTGTGCAGTGACAGATCTCCAGGGTCTGGGTCCAGGAGAGTGCTGGTCAGCACCACACCTGAGGAGGCTGTCCCGGCCGGTGGCCCTGGAGGACTTGAGAGTACCCCCAACACGCACCTCTTCCCAGTAGCAGATGGGCAGCAGCCGCATCCCCAGGGCGGTGGTAGGTCCTCAGGAGGGCTTGCTCAGGAGGGGGTGTTGCACTGAACATTCCTGCTGACCTCCCACCATGCCATGAATGCAGGGCATTTGCAGGTAACCTAACTGCATCCCAGAGCAATTACAGAAATATCCAGAAGCCGACAGGGTAGACACACACTGCCTGGCACCAGGCATGCAAGAAAGTAGGGAACAGACCATAAGGGCAATAATCCTTCAGGCCAAACCAGCTGGAACTGATGTGTTGTTAGAAGTGCCAGGCCTGGCATTCACACCATCATTCTGTGTCCCTGGTGTCCAAAATGTTGTCACAACAGGGAAGGTAGGATGGACTAAACTCCGCACAATAAAAGGCGGCAGGACTCAGGGTGAACGTGTCACTGGGTAGGGCTAACAGAAAGCATGACTTAGTGGAGACGTATCGATAGGAGCCGTCCAAAGTGACACACAGAATCCAGGAAGCAGATCAGTGAGCTGTGGGACTACTTTGAGTGGCTTCATAAACACGTAATAGAGCCCCAAAATGGAGGGACAACAAAACTTTGAAGGAACAGTGGCTGAATATGTCCCTGATTTGGTGAAGGGTGTAAACCTACAGGCCCAAAGACCAGTGAGCCCCAGCACACATAGATGCGCGTGACAAATTGGAAACCCCGTGACGAACAGAGCGTCTGAAAAGCCGCCAGAGAGAGCCAGCGTGTTCCGTGCACACGCACAGGGAGCGAGGCAGCAGATTTCTCGTCGCAGACAACACAGGGAGGGACAATTCAAATGCTCTGAAAGGAAAAACCACCAAACTAGAGTTCAGCGTGACAAGTATGTCTTTCAGAAATGGTGAAAGGAGGACATTTTCACGCGTACGAAAGCTGAAACAGTTCCTCACCAGCAGACCGGAAAGGTTAAAGGACGTTCTCCAGGGAGAAGGACAGAGACACTAGGTGGGACAGGTGGCAGAAAGGAAGACTCTTCCAGCGACATCTCTGTAAGAGACAGTGGGCTGTCTGAACAAGCTCAGTAAAGGGAACACAACAGTCGTGTCCTTGAGGCCGATGGGATGTGCGTGCACAGAACGCGTGGAGACGTGCAGTTCTGTACCGTGGCGGAGGCGTGTAATATCACAGGAGGCGTCTAATTTGTTAGATACACCCTAAACACCAAATGACCCCTAAAATAACAACACAAACACTTACAGCTAAACCCAACGGGATAAAATGATCCTACGAATAGCTCAACCCTAAAGTACGTAGAAAGAGAGGAGAACAGAGAACAGAAGGACTAAGGGGAAAATAGATGACGGCTGAGCATAGCCGAGACTGCAGGGAGTAGGAATGGGGCACAAGCAGCCTTTGGCAGCGACACACGTGTGCTGCGTGGACTGTGTCCGTGCTGTAGGGCCTCACGGCCGGGCTCATACACCCACCCTGCCCAACCGCGCACCGAGAGCCGTGCACTCCCTGAACACCCCGCGGAGCCGTGTTCTTGAGTGCCGGCCTGCACTCTGCTCTGCCTGGAGGGAGCGGCTGTGTTGGCTGTGGGCAGGGCCCGCCGTGGCTGCTTCTCGCAGCCTCCTGGGTGTGCGGAATCACCACAGGTGTGACGTGGAGGGTCACAGGTGTCCGGTTTCCCAGAAGAATCCAGCCCACGGTACCGCAGCCCTGGTGAGGCCCCTCCTCGGGGCCACACTGCCCGGGACCCGTGTCCTTCCAAGCCCCCAGTGTGCCTTTGCCGCCGTGACAACACCTCAGAGGGCACCACCGGCCACAGACGCGTGTCTGCCCAGCTGGAGGCGTTACGCCTGAAACCTGCTGGGGTGCCCAGGTGCGCCCAGGGCTGCACACCTGCTCGGGACAGCAGCCACCTCGGTCCCTGACCGCCCACAGGGAGCACGGCTGGGGGCGCCCCCGCATGGCCAGCCCAGAGCCACTGCACCTTCCTGGCCGCGTTCTCCCTAGCTCCCACGTGGGCTGGTGCATCCCCAGTGTGGAGGGGGGCTTTCTCTTCTCCCATGGAGCCCGGATGTATGACGAGGCGCCAGGGCCTGTGCAGGAGGGTTCTGTCAGCCACCCTCAGCTCCGTGCAGAAACAGTGCTGTGATCCCGGCACAGAAGCTTGTGGCGAAGCCCCCGCCAGCCGACGGGAGTTGTGCCTACACGGCAGGGCCCGTTCACAGCTTCGTCTGTGGTGACACCGAGCAGGCCTCTGACAGCCCTCTGGGGCGGAGACCTCGTCCTGACCGCTCCAGCTCTTTATTTAAGCCACGCGGCCTTTCTTTGGCCTCATTTCTGTGTATCCCCTTTGAGTTGCCTGGAGAGCCCGAGGGTTCCTGCTGGAGGAGAGGCCATCCGAGCACCTCCCTCCCAGTCTGCTGATTTCAGAAAAGCTGGGTCGGGAGCCACTCACTCATGAAGGTGTCTGGCCTCCAGCGGCGCTGTCCCGTCTGCTCCCACGCAGCCTCACAGCCATCTGCACACAGAAGACACACCTCATCTCTATTTACACGCTTCAGGGGGCCTTGAGTGCTGAGCGCAGAGGTGGGAGGGGCAACCAGCACTGACCCAGCCCCTCTTTGCAGTGACCGAGGGCACGTCGTCGGGGGACAGTGGCCTCGGGCTCCCAGGGCTGTTCTCTGAGGAGGGCCACCAGAGCGCCTCCCCTGCTGTCCCCAGGAGGGGCTCACAGCCACAGATGCATAGCCAGTACACCACGACGGTGAGTCCCCTCTCCTGAGACCCCCCGCCCCCCAGAGGCTCAGGACCCGCCCAGGGATCCTGGCGCGTCTTTCTGCCTGTGGACTGGCCGTTCCCTGCCCACAGCCAGCAGGGGAGAGCCCAGACACAGCCCTGCATGGACACACAGACACATCCCCCCAGAGGGAGGGATGGGGTGACCAGGGAAAGGGGCCACTCAGAGAGGAAGCCACCAGTCTCTTTCACAGAGATCTCAGCTGACCTTCACCCAGCCTCAGGTCACACACATACCCACTTTGGCAGGCACGGTCCTGGTTCTGGGGAGGCACCCCCATTCCTCCCAGTTCTGGGGAAACACCAGTCCAGCTTGTGGGCAGCATCAGAGGGAAGGACCGAGTCTGAGGGTATGCTGAGCGTAGAGCGTGGGGGACGGGTCTTTAGTCCACACGCCCCACGTCACTGACGATGACCAGTGACATGGGCTGTAGTCAGCGATTTCCTCTCCTGCCAGAACAAAGGCTTCTGGACAGTGGTTTGACTGGCAGGCTGTCCCAGCTCCCCTGAAGTAATGGGAGGATTCTCTCGTCCACTGCCACCCGAAGGCGCTGCGCGTGCCAGCAGCAGCCAGACTGCCTGGCCATGTCACCACCTTGTCCCACATGCTCCCAAGCACACTCGGCTGGACATGAACAGCCCCCCAGGAGGGGCACCCTGGCCAGCAAGGCTGTTCCCCTGCTCCCCCTGCCCCCGGACCAACCTCCCCAGGACCTTGCTGCCTAAACCCCCTGGAAACTGCACACCCAAGAGAGTGGCATGGAGTTATTTCTGAGAGCTCAGGTATTCCTGCAACAGGAGGGGGCCCTTGGCCCCTGGTGCGGTCACTCCCCCGAGGCCTAGCCATGGGAGCCAGTGGAGACCACCTCCACCTGCCCCAGCCTCCAGGGCATCCCCTGTCAGGAGTGGCTCCCGGGGGATCCAGCACTGTGTCCTGAGAACAGGGGCCTCCCTGACACCCACTCATAGCCCATGCCCTGGAGCCCGGCCAGAAGGTGCTCTCCACACAAGCACTCGTGTTCTCAGATCAGAATGGCAAACACAGAACTGACACATTTCGTGGCCAGAACCGTTTTTACCCCCGATACATTGTGCTGCCAAGGTGGCCACCCGGCAGGCTCCATCTCGGCCTAGGCCCAGGGGCCAAACCCACCATGAGGGCAGCCAGCCTTGCAGAGAACACTCTTGTCTCTGTTGCCCTGACCTTGTCCGTGCTGGCCCCAAGTGCTTCTTCGAAAGCTTGTGTGTCCATGAGTCTGAGAGCACCCTGTAGGGTGCGAGGCCTCCCCAGTACCTCCCAGATGAGGGCTCTGTGCCGTGCATGCCCTGGGCACCAAGTGGCTGTGAGTAACGACCTCCTTCCTTTCACAGCTGTGACGTGTTCGGAAGAGGCTCAGCCCCTCCAGGGAGAATCCCCGTCAGAGGGAGGAGAGGACCCTCCAGCCAGACCTGTGCCTGAGGTCTGGGAATGAAGCACTCATGCTGGGGGCTCCTGACGCACCCCCACTCCTGCCACTGGCCATGCAGTCAGCATGCCACAGGCCCCGCCTGCCTGGATATTGCCTGGCCTTCCTCCATCCCACCGGCACAGTTCCTCCATCCCACCGGCACAGTTCCTCCACCCCAGTTCAGGGGCTCAGAGGGCCAAGTGGTCCAGACCTCCATGTCCACACTGCTCTGAACTCCTCCAATGCTCTGAAGGCTGCAGTGAGGTTGGGGTGGGAGCTCGCAGAACCCCAGTTCCCATGGGGAGGTCCAGGCAGACTTGGGGTGTCTCAGAGTAGGCTGAGCCCTCTGGGACCATGTTACACTGGCCCTCCAGGCAGCGCAGACCCATGGGCCATGGTCCCCTACACTGAAGTGTAGCCCAGGTGCAGGGGGTGCCTCTGAGTGTATTTGGAATCTCAGTTTTCTTTGTTTTTAACGAGACATGTGTAGATAGTGGGGCCACCGGTCACCACCTGTGGGCCTGGGACCCAGGTTGGGGTGAGCGCACAGCAGCTGGGCCTGAGGTCTGGGGTGTGGACTGTGCCCCGAGAGGACCACCCCTCACCAAATGGGGAATAATATTAAGCAGGGAAAGCCTGGGTAGACGCCAGACCTTGAACGAGCTTCCTGCTGTGGGGTGTCTTCCCCACGAGACCCCTGTCCTCCGGGTGGCAGCCTGGTGCACAGGCTGGGTCACACCACAGTGAGTTGGCGATTTCCAGCTGCTGTGTTTCTTTGTTACTTTGTTTCAATGCTGACTTGTTCCAAACTTCAGGAACGTAAATAGATATGACGTGTTTTTCTAAGACATGGTCATGGTTCTCTTACTTGGTTCAGTTGTATCCAGGGACATCACCTGCAGGCCTCACCCAGGGAGCCTGGCTCCCGTGACTTTGAGAGGCCGTGCGGGGCCTTCATCTGGGGTCTCCCTGGTCCACGCCACGGCCGTGTAGCCCACCCCTACTGTGGGCAGGAGCGGCACTTTTCAGGGGCCTAGTTCCCCTGAGCCAAGCACTCAGACAGCTCTGCTTTCACCAGCGGAGCCCCACAAGGACAGGTTGGCCACTGTCAGAGCCAAACAAGCACCCACGACCAAAATAGCCGTCAGATGACCAGAGGGCCTGCTCACTACCTTCTGCCCAAAGGCGAACTGCTCACAGCAGCTGCAGCTAAAAATAAACAAGGGCATACATCTTTGGGAGACTCTCAAGGGGAGAGCTCGGTCTTGCTTTTGGGCCACCACGGGCAGGCACAATGAGATCGCTACGCTCCATTTCGGCTGAGACCCTGGTGTCTCACCCCCAGGTGGCCCAACAGAGCCTGGACGGTGTGGCCCACAACTTGTACCCACTCCTGTTCAAAGCCAGCTACTTGCTGGAGCAGGCAGAGGTGATCCGTGTCCTGTTGGAGCGCTGGCCACTGGAGGAGTTCCGGCTGAGTGCGCTGCTCGGACCGTGCTCAGAACACCCAGAGGACCTGCGGGACCGCACCTGCAGGGCCTGCCTGGAGGCCTGTGTGCAGGGCCTTGCAGACCACGTGCTCCGGGCCGGGGGCCCACAGCGGCTGCGTGTGGCTGACCTCACAGGCGTCCGAGACGTGCAGGTGCAGCAGTGCCCCTGTGGGAGGGCGCTGGGCAGGTGGGGCCGCACCGAGCTGCTGGCCAGGACGTGCTGCCAGCTGCAGGCAGAGTCCCTAGTGGCCCAGCGCCCCATCCGGGTCCTCGCCGATCTCTTTGTCACAGAAGGAAACTTCGAAGTGGTGGTGCAGGCCCTGGGGCCGGCAGGCCCTGCCCCTCTGCGTGTGCACTGCCTGTCCTTCCGGGCAGACAGTCTGAGCCCCAGCCAGCTCTTGCAGGTGCTGTGTCTGGCCGGGCCAGGAGAGCTCCGCAGGCTGGAGGTGGTGCACAACGTGCGGCTGCATGCTGGCCATGTGCAGCAGCTGCTGGCCCAGGTGGGCTTCCCCCAGCTGGCCTCGCTCACCCTGCCTGCCAGGGCCTTCGATGCGCCCCCCACCAGCACCCCAGCCTCTCATGGTGAGGACCCCCTCCTCACCTCCATCGCCTGGGAGCTCAGCCAGATGAGCCAGCTCACGGAGCTGAGCGTGGCCTTCTCCACGCTGACAGGGAAGATTCCGGAACTGCTCGGGTGAGTTGGGGGATAGCACAGAGGGCCGGACCGGGTGAGTGGGGTCTCTGCTCACAGCTCCTCAGCGCAGGTCTGGTGACAGGGGCCCCTCTGGAAGGCCAGGCCGTGGATGCATGAGGGACCATCACATGGGGCTAGCTGCTTACAAGGCCCCGAGGTTTCCGACTCCCTCTGCCTTTACTCCAGGAGGGCCCAGCGTGGCAGGAGGGCACAGACAGGGGGTTACACATAGCCTGGCAACACGGAGAGCTCAAGGAGGACTGTTGTTTTCCGTCAGTGAGCAGATGGGAAAATTCCCAATTAGTGAAACAAATGACATGGAAGTGACTACATTATTTTGTATTAGTCACCTGTCTTGTCACGAATTATCCCAACACTGGGTGTATGGTGACAAGGTCCATCAAGAACCCCGCTCAGCTTGGGCTGTGGTCTCCTCTGAAGGCTTGGTGGGCTGGGAGGGTGAGGCAATCAGCTTCCAAGTTCAGCGTGTGGCTGTTGGCAGGCAGCCTCTGACCCTGGCTGCTGGGAGTTGTCACGACAGGGCGGCAGACCCGAGAACCAGAGATCACCCAGGTAGAAGCCACAGTCCCAAGCTGCTCTTGAGACTGGCCTATCACTGCTTCTGTGCACTGTGTTGGTCTGGAGCCAGGCAGCAGGTCCCCCCGTGTGAGGGGAGGAACCACACAAGGGTGGGAACACCAGCAGGGCCAGGGGTCCGGAGAAGGGTGCGCGGTCAGGGGAGGCTGCCTCCCTGAGGAGACCTGTGAGCAGAGCCCTGGAACACTGAGCCTGCAGACCGCAGCAGCCTGGCAGAGGTGGAAAAGGCCCAAACTGGTGATGTGGAGGGGTCGGGGTCAGCAGGGAGAAGGTTGGGGTCAGTAGGCAGGGCAGTAGGGGGGAGGGAGGAAAGGAGGGAAGGGCTTTGGCTTTTGTTGGGCAAGCAAAGCCCCTGGAGGTTCTGAGCAGGAGGATGACGTGATCACCTCCATATTCACAAGGGCCACTCTGGCTTCTTTGGCCCACACGACAGACCTGGATGGAGGGGCCGGGAAAAGGACAGCGTGGTGGGTAGACGCCAGGCTCTCAGCACACAGGGAGTACAGGTGTGGGGGACGCGGGCGGGGGGGCCGAGAACTGGGCCGTGTTTACGATCCTGCACTGCGTGCTCAGCCTGGTGGCACCAGACGCAGCCCCAGCGTCCCCAGGGCGGGGGGTGCCGCGGATCTCACATGCATTGTTCACAAGCCCCGGGGTGCAGGTGCCCTCCTGACTCTGAGAACTGCCAGTCCCAGCAGGGTCTCACCCCAGCTGTGCATTTGCGGATGCCGGGCCATCTACCCCACTCACAGCGGAACACGGGAGGGTCTCTAGGTCCCAGGCAAGACTAAAACTGGACTAGATGCCTCCATGGCCCTTCCCCACTGTAAAACTGTTTCATGCCAGTTCATGTGCACTGGAGAGCCACAGCGAGCACGCGAGCAGACACAGTGGGTGGTCGGCAAAGCAGATATAACATTGCAGGAGCTGAGGACAAAGGCCAGACCTGTCCTGGGTGAAGTTAATTCTTCACCATCCTCGGCCACAGCCCCAAAGCGACCACAGACAAATGAGTGACCATAGTTCTAATTGACATTTTTTTTAAGACGCTAAAAATGGAATTTTGTGTTATTGCCACATGCCACAGAGTATCATTCTTCCTTTGGTTTGTTCTAACCGTTTAAAGATGTAAAAACCATTTACTGCCTGGCTAAGACCAGGCACAGTGGATTCGGCCTTCGGGCTGCAGTCTGCTGACCCATGAGGTCGAATTCATGTTGGTTCCTCCCAGAGGTCCTCGCTGGGACCACCTCTCACCTGCACTGTTTTCCACCCTGCCCTAGTCCCCTACGGACGCCACTGAGGACCCTGGACCTGGCCAACTGCTCCCTGAACCACGCAGACATGGCCTTCTTGGCAGACTGCTCCCACACCACACACCTGGAGGTGCTGGACCTCAGTGGACACAGCCTGTTCCGCCTGTTCCCTTCTACCTTCTTCAGGCTGCTGAGCCGGGCTGCCCAGACGCTGAGGGTCCTCACCATGGAGGAGTGCGGCATCGAAGACCGCCACGTGGACATGCTGGTCTTGGCCCTGAGCCCCTGCCACGAGCTCTGTGAGCTCCGCTTCCTGGGGAACCCGCTGTCTGCCCGGGCCCTGAGGCGCCTCTTCGTGGCTCTCTGCGAGCTGCCCAAGCTGCGGTGTGTTGAGTTCCCAGTGCCCAAGGACTGCTACCCTGAGGGCACCGCCTACCCCCAGGATGAGCTGGCCATGTCCAGATTCGACCAGCAGAAGTATGAGGTCATTGCCGAAGATCTCCGTGCAGTGCTGCTTCGGGCCGGCCGGTGCGACGTCCAAGTCTGCACGCCCCTCTTTGGAAGTTTTGACCCAGATATCCAAGAAACAAGCAATGAACTTGGAGCTTTCTTGCTGCGAGCTTTCAAAGCTGCTCTAGAAAACTTTTCCAGAGCACTGGAGCAAATGGAGTAGGCCCTCGAGCAGAGCAAGGCGGTCCTTGCCGCTCAGCTGTGCGGCAGCTGGACTTCAGAGTCGGCAGGCTTGGGCATCCGCTCCCCCGGCCACCACCAGTTACAGCATCTCTTAGTGAAACTCGCACGTGGCAGGAGTTAGGCACCACACGAGAGGAAGCCCTGGCTCCAGGACAGGTGACTTGAGGCCACGTCAGCAGCAAACAGTGGAACGGTATGCGCTGGACGCGAGCAAGAAGGGGGAGCCCGGACGTCCGGCGGGGGCGGAGAGAACGTGAGAACCGTCACAGAACTCAGTACTCAGTACTCAGTACTGCCCGTGCCACGTGTGGCCTGTGTGCAGTGCTGACATATTTACAAACTCCACCCCAGCATGGAACATGGGATTGGTTGTTAATGGCTTGAGCCCGAGGACACAGAACGGCTTCCTGGAGGGCCTCTGTCCCTGCCGATGATAACCCCATCGCTGCCCCTGTTTCCTACCTCCCTTTGGACCCTGACCCCAGAGGAGCCTCCGCTCAGGCCAAGGCGAGCTCCTCTGTGAGGTTGAGTCCTGGCACGTAAGTGCTTCATCACAGCACTTGGACTTGGTTTCTACCAAGATCTGATTCCTGCGAAGGGCCAAGTGTTAGGGCGATTAGATACTAATAAAACAGTAGTGTGCCTTCTTCAGACGTGGCTCAGAATTATTTAAGTATCCAAGAGTATGAAAGAGAAGCATTTTTTCAAGATAGAGGTGAGGGCTTGATGGGCCCAACCTCTCACTCTAGAACCCCAAGGTTTTAATGGGCGTTTGAATCACTATGTGAGCAGGCTCCACCCTCTGTGCAATTACGGGGGACCCCCTCCCCAGGTAAGTCCCCATCCAGGTAACCCCATATTCCCCCCCAGGTATGTCTACACCCTACACGCTCCCCCCCCACCCTGGTAAGTCCCCATCAAAGTAACCCCATGCTGCCCCTGACAGGTACGTCCCATGCTTTTCTCCCCACAACCAAGTAGGGCTGCCTAAGGGGTAGGCCCCCAGAGTGACAGCTGTCTCAGGAGTCTACTTGCTGGGAAAGGCAATAATGTTCCTCCTGGGTCTTTCAGGAAAGGAGGACACCCGAACAGTGGGCAGGAGGGAAGAGGTGACTTCGATCTCTCCGTGCCCCTTAGACCTGCTTTGTGGGCCACTACTCTTACTCTCTGCTCACCCTCTGCTGTCCTGCTGGCCGTCTCTGAGCCCTATTTCAGGCACATGGAGTTTGCTATTACAAGGAGCTCTGAAAAGAAAGCAGAGCGGGCACAGGGCAAAGTTTTGTGATGATTTGAATCTATCTCTAAAGAGCTGAGTAATTTCAACTGTTTCTGTCTGTGGCCAGCAGGGTAGGACCCCAGCATGTATGTGGCTGAGCCAGGCGGCCGTGGTGGAGAAGGCCCAAGAATGCTGCAGTGACTGGGGCAGGAGGTGGGCACGCAGGTGTCTGCTGGTGGGGAATGTTCCTGACAGCCCCTGCCCCTGGGGCGCCTGAGGAATAACCCACCTGTAAAAGCCAAGATGCTTGGGAGGCACATTTGGAGCAGTTCTGAAGCATGTGGAGCCACCCAAGCACCCATGCCACCCTGGTGCCCATCATTTGCTTGTCCCTGTGGACCCGCTGGGCCCCAACCCTGAGCCCGAGGACACAGAATGGCTTCCTGGAGGGCCTCTGTTTCCAGCCATGGTGGGTTGTCACTGCACCGGCACAGCCTGGGATTCAGAGGCTCTGACAACGTCCATGTGACGTCAGTCCCAGGCATCTGCCGGGACCAGGCTCATCCCCATGCTTTTCATGCTGCGAAGGCCTGGAGCCAACGAAAGGCAAACTGTAAGGACAAGAACGCCACCACCTGGCAGAGAGAGGGGCAGAGGGCCGACTGTCCAGAGGATGGGACCGTACCACAGGGCGGCTGTGCCGCGGCTCCACCGGGTGAAGCGTAAAGGCCTATCAGTGCCCAAATCCACCTGGTCCTCCCAGGGGTCAGACAGCTGAATTGAATGGGGACAGGGTGAAGGCCATGATGGACGCTGGGAAACCACCTTCCAGGACTGACCAAGTCCTTTGTGGTGGATTCATCATGGCACTTCCTCCATGAAGCCTGCCCTGCTTCCCGTTGCCCATCCTGGCAAAGAGGGAGTACAGATTCAGGGGCCTCCCACTCTGCTTCTGTTCCAGATGGGTCTTTCCAGTTCTACGCCCCAGACTAGGAGAGACCCACAGACTCGGGGGACGCTCTGTGTGGGGGACATGAGCCTGTGGCTCTTACCACCACTGGTGCTCTCCTTCTCCTTCTCATTTTGTGGCTTGAGCAACCCCCTGATGAGCTGTCCCCCGCTAGACCGCGGGATCCCATCCTGTCGCTGGCCACTGCGGCAGCTCCCCATGGGTGGAAGTGCCGTAGCTTTCACCTGGGGCTTGATGCCCACTGCAGTGACTCTGCCCACCGGCCGCTGCCAGTCCCGAACCCCATCAACTCCCCTATGACAGTCAGCCCTGGCTATGGGCCGAGCCCCTTTCAAGCATCTCAGGGGGTGCCGCAGCGTCTGTCCTCATGTGACAAACCCTTTCAACACCCCCGTCCACCCCTTCGTGAGCTTCTGTGGCTCCCACCCGGCGCAGGCCACCCACAAGAAGCCAGCGTCCATGCCAGGACGTGATACTCAGGGACACACGTGAGTGCGCACAGCGGGCGCTCCGCCTCGTCCTTAGACCCACCCAGCACAGCGCGTGCAGCAGGGGGCTGGGGCGCTGGGGCAGGATGTGGGAGGGGCTCAGAACTCAATGCTTCCCCACAGTCCATCTGCACCCTGACAAGACCCTGACTTGTTAGAGGGTCTGCAGGAGACGGATTTCCTTCAGAGCTGCCACAGAGGCAGCCAATAGTTGGCTCATGAAGCCTCATTTTCTTTTTTCAAGATTTCCTGTGAGGTTAACAAAAGCACACACCTGATTTCCCTGCACCCTCTCCATTCAAATGCCACAGCAGCGTATAACCCAGGGGTTCCCAAACTGCCACACGTGGGAATCGAACAGGTAAGATGCAAACTCAGAAAACCCAGGAGGAGAAAGATTAAAGCAGATATGCAGATATGAGGCAGAGACCACTGCTCTGAGGTTCCTGACCGTCGTTGGCCATTTCTGGTTCCCCTCTAAGGACCCGGCCTGCAATCTCCCTTCCTGCCCTAAGGTTCCATGACATGTCCTTGAATAAACTCCCCTCAAAACGTTCTCAGGAAGCTTGAATCGCTCTCTGTTGCTTGCAGCCAGAGCCCTAATGCAGAGAGAAACGGAGAAGCGGTTTCTGTCAGTGCTGGAAGAGGGCAGCAGCTTGCTCACACGGGGCAGGGCAGGTCCAACAAGCATGGCTCGGGCTGCCCCCAGGAGGCCCAGGGGCATCTCTCTGGCCTCCACAGTCCACACGCTCTCTGCAGGGCTCAGCATGCCCTCTGTGCTGGGTGGGGTTCCCTATGCTCTGTCACAAGACACCGAGTGACTACAGGAGCCTTCACCAGTCCCGTGTATTTCCCGCAGATTGGCTTTCACAAAGTGAGACTGAGACGTGGAAGTAATGACGGAGACTTTTCCTCCCTCTCCTTACAGAGATGATCTTGGTAAACTGTTCAGCAATCAGAGTTTTGAACAATCCCACACAGAGATACTCTGTTACATAGTTTAATCAGACATAACTTCCCTTTTCATTTTTTTTAAGATTTTATTTATTCGACAGAGAGAGAGGGCCCAAGCAAGGGGAGCAGCAGGCAGAGGGAGAGGGAGAAGCAGGCTCCCCGCTGAGCAGGGACTCAATCCCAGAACCCTGAGATCATGACCTGAGCCGAAGGCAGACGCTTAATCTACTGAGCCACTCAGGCGCCCATAATTTCCCCTTTCAAAACCATGCAGGTTCTTTGGTGAAGTCTCTTCCCTGCCATATGTCGCATCATCGGTGCAATATTTGTGGGATGACTTTGTCATCATGAAATCAAACCCTTCATCTGTCAGTCCATATATGCATTATAGACACACACAAGAAATACATATGAGAGTTCTGTATCTGTCTCTGTGAACTCTCACCGGGGAGGAAAGCATATCTAACAAATAAATTGCACGGGATTAATTTACAGAATTGCCACCTGCTTCTTGTTTTATTTTTGGAACATTCGGGTCAATCCCTGAACTTTATTCCAAAGTAAAACACCCTGAAATAGGTACTTTCACAGTAAGCACAATTAGAAAGCAGAGGTTGAACCCCTCCCCCAAAGCCCTTCCTGCATAAGTCACCCTAACTCCACCCAGTGTCCCCAAACCAATTAAAATCACAGGCCATGAAATGCCCCTTCCCCTTGACTACAGCACGGACAGGCTCCCTCCAGAGACAGGCCTTGCCTCAGCCCTGGCCCCTTTTATCCTGGAGCGTCCTCCTTGCCTAGCTGGCTCAAGGTTTCAGTTACTGAGACCTTCTGGAAAGCAGCCTGGACAAATGATGTTTGACTCCTAAGCCCCCACAAATCCTGCACACATATCAACCAGCTCCTGGCTCCTACTCTTTTTCTCAATTTTAGACCCTTTCAGTTCAATCATGTTCCAGCGTAGTGTCACTTAGTCCAGACCTCCTTTGAGGTGAAGTCATCACATTTCCAACCTAACAAAATCAGTTAAAAAGATGGATGGCATCAAATTAACAATTAAACCTGCCAGTAGAAGGCAGCTGTGCTGTGAAATACGAACACGGCCCATCGTAATTTTCTGCAGGAAGTTTCTGATTTTGCAGTATCAACGCGGTGTCTGAACTAATTTGAGTGATCTGAACATAGTTAGCAAGCTAGTGAAGGCTAGGCTCACAGCACGCTAGACATCAGAAAACAGAATGAGGATGAACAATTCACTGTGAAATTTACCTACTGAATGGCTGGCTGAATTTTCCTCATTTTTTTTTTTTTTAAGATTTACTTATTCATTTTTTAGAGAGAGAGACACAGAGAGAGAAAGGGGGGGGAAGCAGAGGGGGAGGGAGAGAGAATCCCTGACACAGGGCTCAATTCCACAACCGAGATCATGACCCGAGCGGAAACCAAATTGGCCACTTAACTCCTTGCGCCACCCAGGCGCCCCCTGAACTTCCCTCCTTTTAAAAACAAAACCAAGAGGAAAGCATTAGGTGGCTTATCCAAGGGTACCTGGAGAGTCAGTGGAATAACAGAAACGGAATGGACACCACTCTAGGTGGTACAGATAACCAGAGAAACTTTGCAGTTCATATTTACCCGAGTAGGTTATTTTTGTTTGGGTCAACAGGTGACAGTAGAGCAGAAAGGTGACATGAGCCGCCACTGGAGAAGAAAAACATGACACTGTCTTGTGCAGAGCACAGCAGCTAAGAGCAGAGCCTGGGGCAAGGACCCCAGCCCCACGGGGACCTTACGGCAGCTCTGAGCCACTCCCTCGTCCCTGAAATTGCTCCGAAGATTGAAAACCACATGTGAGCGTAAACCATGCGGATCCACTGCACCGTAAGGCCTCAGCTATTTGGTCCCCGGGCCAAACCCAGCTCTAATGACATTCCCCTACAATTAGATGTGAAGTTTGCTGTCAGCTTAGTACTTCTGAGTTTGTCTCCCTGCCACAGACAGGAGGCCGGTCAGCTGGAAACAGGGTTCCGAAGTGGACGGACCTCAAAGCAGCTGTCGCGGGCCCCTTGCTACCGAGCAACTCCATCAAGTTACCCGCAGCGCTGCAGACGCGCTGCCCAGCCAGCCTCTCCTGACCCGCAGTTCCAGCGGCCTCACCAGCACAAGGAGGCTGTGGGCCTTACGAAAGCCTGCTGCAAGGCTGGGCCCTGGACGGCACAGGGAAGCTGGATTCGGGGAGGATCGCCCTGCCACTGACCAGTAAGGGCAGCCCACCGTGTCTAAATTCTGTGCGGTTTGAGGGGTTACCGGCTTTCCTTCTGAGAGTCTGCAACCTTGGTGTGTGCCAAGCAGAGGATACGCACATGACCAGCCATCATCAGCCCTGGGCTGTCTCTGGGAGTCCCAGGTTGGGGATAGTTCACAACCCTTGCTGGGGGGGGGGGGGCAGGGGGCGGGAGGGAGCATTCCCATGACTCCCCTAGGAGAGGATCCCCTTGCTGGTGGTGGTGGGGGGTGAAGGTCGGGAGGGAGCACTCCCATGGCTCCCCTGGGAGCTGCACAGGCTCCTCACTTGGCCCCACGTGCCTTTCCCTCTGCTGATTTTAAAAAGATTTTACTTATTTGAGAGAGAGAGAGAGAGAGAGCAAGTGAGCATGAGCGTGGGGAGGGGCAGAGGCAGAGGAACAAGGAGACTCTCTGCTGAGAGCAGAGCTCCACGTGGGGCTTGATCCCAGGACCCTGAGATCATGACCTGAATCCAAGTCAGAGCCACCCAGGCGCCCCATTCTCTGATTTTGCTACATAGTCTTCCCATGTTGGGATCACAGGGGTGACATGTGAGAGGCTGATCTTAGCTTTGTGAAAAATGGGCACATGCCTACTTTTGATCAGTTTGTGGTAAAACGGAGATAATCTATGTAAAAACATTTTAGAAAGAGTAAAGAATTACACACACAGGTGGCACTGTTGCTTCTAAATGGCAAGTCTTTTTTATTATAGGTCACTGCTAATAGATAACGCATGCGCGGTAAATGCAGACAGAAGCCAGACCCCAAACACGAACCAGGGGTCAACGGTACAAGACACACTTCCTCTCCCTTCGGTGGGAGAGATGCTCATGCCGGCAGGAAAGCTCGATAATGTTACTGTTTTCTGCCCTCATTAGGCAGTTCTATCATCTGACAACTTCTATTTATAATTCTAGGAGAGAGAAAAGTAATTTGAGGAGAACACAGAATTTATTTAGGGAGTGATAAAAACAGATAGAAAACTACTTACAGTGAGGATCGATACTGTATTTGACTTTCTTAAAAACAATCTTACCCTACAGCAAAGATACGAGGTTATACTGCTCAGCCTAATAAAATATTACAGCTTAAGAACAATCTTCCCAAGAAACTGCATCCTTAGTAGCAGAAGAGGGCCGAGGAAGGGACCCTGTGTCCCGCTCAGACGGGACAGCTGGAAGGTGGCTGTGCACGCACGTGACAGAAGGACCGAGCACACGGCAACAGCCCGGACGCCGCAGTGTCGCTGAAGACGCCTCGGCTCCCGCCCTACTGCTCTAGGATGGCCTTCTCGACTCTCTTACGGCTCTTCAGCTCCACCGCCAGCTCCCAATACTTGAGATACAGCCACATGAGTCTCCCATTCTGGCGCCTGTTGGTATTCCAGACGTCACCACAGTACGTGTCGTGCTTAAATATGTCCGTCAGGCCAGCCGCCATCTGCAGGTCAGTGGCAATGGGGTCCGTGGCTGCTCGGACCAGTAAGCTCTTCTCGAGCTCTAGCCGCCTGCCACGGGGGAGAAGCAGGCTGCAGTAGATGTTCTGTCTTTCCGTGAGAGCATCTTCAAACTCTTTCAGCACAAGCCTGGCCCTCCTTTGCCAGTCGTCTTCCTTTTCCAGGAAGCTCAGATACGCACTTCTCAAGGGCTGCAACTGTCTCTTTTCTTGCATGACCTGAGCCCGCTCCTGTTCCAGAAGTTTCTTTTCTTCAACCAACTTGCGCCCCTGAGAGATAAGGGCTTCTCGGTAACTAGTCGTTCTGTTTTGTTCCTTTTCAAGTTCCAAAGACAAGTGAGCCACGGCACGCCGGTTTTCAGAGATCACGGCGTGGTACTTGGCCTCGAGGTCCTGCTGGAAAGCAGCTGTTCTCTGACGGTATGCTTCTCTCTCTTTTTCTATTTCTTTCTGGGACTCCCTGGACCAAATCCAACCTGACGTGAATAAATTGGGGGAGAAAAACACACTTAATGAGAAGTCAGAGCTGAAGTTTTATTTTGAAGAAATATAAAGCAGCTAAGGACAGCATTTCAGTAAAATCTTAAGCCCTGAAAGGTATGGATAACATTTTGTATGAAACCATATAATAATCAAAATTCTTATCTTAAAATCAGATAAGGGTTCCCAAAGGACAAGGGTGACAAGGCTGCTGACCGTTCCCCTTCCAGCCTCCTCACCTTCTATGGCTGGAAAAAGTCTACCACTGCTTTCTTTGGCTCTCAAACTCACCACCAATGCCTACACTGGCCACAGTGCCCCCACGTCCTACCAGCAAGGTTTAAAAGTCAATGCCGTTATGCTTCCTGTGTTGCTGCAGGTGACTACAGAACCGGGTGGCTGCAAAGTGCATTCAGACTTGCCTGGTCACCTCGCTTCTACCCTGACAAGGGTACATAAAACTAAGGGGGAGTAAGACGTTCCACCTCAAGACATGGCCCGGCTCCTTTCCCCAAACCAGGGAAACGCGGCTCTCACAAACACGGGACGGACTGAGGAGCTGCTGGGCCTCTGTCCTCTGCTGCTCGCAGAAATCCAGTGCCAGGGACGCCCCTTTTCCCTCCCCAGCACTCGAGATGGGGTCCTTGCCATTCAGGTCTTCCTCCCCCGCGTCCCTTGGGAACCGTCCTCTGAGGCCGGATCTGCAAGTGCCCGGAAGTCATGTCTACCTGAAGTGCTGGTACCAGCCCAAGTCTATACGCACACCATCAAACGCATTCCTTCAACTAAAAACAGCGTCAAGTCCTACTGGTAACGGAACCTCGGAAGCCCACCTCATCTTCATCTCCTCCTGTCTCTAAAGTTCCACAGGCAGGGACCGACCACCAGAGCAGCAGTTACAGCAGCATTTGATAAGCACTGAGAGGTCTGTGAGAAGGGGAGGAAAGCAGGACTGTTTCAGTTTGGGGTGCAGTCGGGGAGGGTTCACAAAAGAGGTGAATGGGAACCAGTCTGGAAAAGCGAGGAGCAGCTGCTGGGAAAGGCCGCTCGAGGCAGAATGGACAGGGACAGGAGCAGGCACCACATGTCCCGAGCAGGCGGCTTCCAGAGTCGCTGCAGGGCTTCTACGCGGGAGCAGCGGGAGCATGCCCTGGAAGTCAGCAGTCCTCAGAGACCCTGGCAACAAGTGGAAGATCAGAGGTGGGGGGGGGGGCAGCAGGGGGCAGAGGAGGCCACTCCTGCCGTCATCCAGGTATGATCTAACGCAAGTACCACAGCTGACACAGGGAACAGGTGGCGACCGACAGAGAACACACAGAAGTGCACATCAGACTACGTGGCACAGGCTGCGACTACTGGGAGGTTTGGGGTAGGCGGCACTGAATCAGGAAGGCCTCCAGGGAGAGGTGGGACAGAGACGCGACACACGTGGGGAGATCACCAGGGAGGTGTGCAGAGGAAAAGTGTGGAAGCAGAATGGGAAAACCTTAAGTCTGGGTCTGACCCTGGAGAGCCCTGCCTTACGATTCTGGGCAGACCCAACTGTGCACAGGCCCAGTTTCCGAAGGCAGAGAAGAGAGTGGGGGCTCCTGCTTTTGGGGGAATGGAACAGAAGTACTCTTTCCTATTCTTCCTGCTCAGCACCGTCAGAAACCCTGCATCCTAAGTACAACAAACACAAGGGGGCGCTTAAAGGTGGAGAACCGCAGGCAGACTGGCAAGGGACCTTGGGACCCAAGGAACACTATGGTGGTGAGTCCCGTGGGGTTTCATTTTGCCTCAGATTTCCTGGACTTGGAGCTGAAATGCCAATGGTGAAGACTTTCTTTCAAAAAGCCCCAGCACAAGTCTGCTTTCTCTGGCCAAGGGGCTAGGAAGGTGGCCTAGCAAGACAGGGGACTTCAACAATAACTATTCCACTCTGGCCAAACAGCACAGAGTCACTGTGGCGCCAATCCCAACCATCGGGCAAAAGCTGACGGGAGCCCCTCCTGCTCCCCTGGGGTGGTGTCAGAGGTGGCCAAGTGGGGAGCAGTAACGAGACTCTCCTACCTCTCCCAGCCTGGGAGCATCAGTGGAAACCTGGGGGAGTTGCACCTCCCACTCCTGCCCAGTGGTAATGAGGGGACCCTTCCTCTAGGTGTCTGTGGACCAGAGGCTGAGTGGGGAACCTGGGCTTCCATCTCCACCTGGGAGTGAGGCAACAGTGCCACCTGTCCCCTGCCAGATCCCTATCCAAGAAGCTAGCTGTAGAACGTCCAAATAAAAGGTCAGCCTCATAACATAATGCCCCAAATACACAGATTTCAATCGAAAATCACTCTTCATACCAAGAATCAGAAAGATCTCAAACTGAATTTAAAAAGATGATTAGTAGACACCAATATGGCGAGGACAGAGATGCTAGGGTTAAAGCAGGCATGATACCACAAAGTCTGAGCACAGAAATGCGTGGTATAAAAACAAGCGAATGAGCGTTCTGACAATAACTGACATAGAAGGCATGATGCTGGTGTAGGTGCAGAGAAGAGAGAACCCTGTCAAAGGGCTGAAATACTAAACCCCATACGAACACAGACATAAAACCCTGAACAAAACACTGGCAAATACAATTCTACAATATGTAAAAAGGATTATATGGCATGACCAAGTGGAGATTTATTTTTAAAGATTTATTATTTATTTGAGAAAGAGAATGAGAGCAAGTGTGTGCCAGTGGGCGGGGCGGCAGAGGGAGAGAATCTTCAAGCAGACTCCCTGCTGAGCACAAGGCAGAGCCTGCCACGGGGCTGGATCCCATGACCCAGGAGAGTCGAAACCAAGAGTCAGACACTTAATTGACTGAGCCACCCAGGTGCACCCCCAAAGTGGAGATTATTCCAAAAATGTAAGACTGGTTCAATATTCAAAAATCAATCAGTGTAATCAATGTAACCCAACATACCAATAGTCTAAAGAAGAAAAATCACCTGATCCCATCAACTGGTACAGAAAAACAACTGACAAAATTCAACACCCACTGATGATAAGAACTCAAAAAGAAAACAAAAACTGAGGGGAGCTTCCTTGGCTCCATCAAGAACAGCTATGAAAACCCCTAGCTAACAGCGCCCTTAATGGTGAAGACTGAATACTCCTCCCGTAAGATGGGAACTTCTCGATGGAGGCCCGGAAGTGTGAGCCAGTGCAAGAAAGCAAGAAAAGGAAAAAAGAGACAAACAGATTGGAAAGGAAGAAAGAAAACCCAAGTCTCATATGTTACACTAAAAAAAAAGAAAAGTTAACTCAAAATGGATCATGGACATACGTGTAAAATGTAAAACTAACTTCCAAGAAACAATGCGGGACAGAATCTTCAGGATCTAGGGCTAGGCAAAGAGCTCTCGGGAGGAGAAGCGTGACCCATGAAAGAAAAAATCAAAAGACTGGACTCCATCAAAATTAAAATCTTTGCTCTGTGAAAGCCTCCATTAAGAGAATAAAAGAACAAGTTACAGAGTGGAAGAAGATACTGGCAAACTAGATGGCCAACAAAATATTAGAATCTAGAATATAGTAAAAAACTCTCAAAGCTCAACACGAACACACAATAAATTAGAAAATGGACAAAAGACAGGAACAGACACGTTGTGGGAGAGGCTATACCGATGGCAAATAAGAATGTGAAAAGATGCTCAACATTATTAGCTATTAGGGAAATGCAAACTGAAACCGCAATGGGTGTAAACTAAAAACAACAGCAACCTCACCAAATGCTGGTGCAAATGCCAAGAACACGGTCACTTGCACGCTGCTGATGGCGGTGCAACATGGCACCACCCCTGGGAAGATGTCCTGGCACTTTCTTAAAAACTAAACATGGACTCCCACGGAGGCCGATGAGATCAGGCAGCTTCTACGATTCAGCCATCTGCACAGCGCCCGCTTCTAGGTCAGAGACGGGGCAGATCCAAACCCTGCCCTGAGGGTGTTGCCCCTCGGAAGCTCAGCAGCCTGCCATCTTGCAAAGCTCTCCTAACCCTCGGAACCTGTTGCCTATGGCTAGGGTGATGAACTTGGTGAGGGAATTGGAAGGCTTACCATGACACTGACTAACAGTGACTAATTCTGAAGCTGGGACAGGCCCTGGGGCGACTCTCACGTTCCATTTGTTTTCCAGACTCTAACTTTTACAGCCTTTCATAACCTTTACTTTTGAGGTTCTTGCCTCCTTGGACTTTTGAAACGTTGCTTTCTGTCCCTGAGAAGCGTCAATGAGTATTTTGCATTTTCTTATTGGTCACATGATCACAGAAAACTTTTACCTTTGCTTTCTTATAAAGATTCTCCAAGAATGTTTTACTACGTAGTTCAGAAATTATATTGCCAAGGGGTATCTGGGTGGCTCTTGACTTTGGCTCTCGGGTCATGGTCTTAGGGTTGTGAGATCGGACCCTGTATCTGGCTCTGCACTCAGTGCAGGGTCTGCTTGAGATTCTCCCTTTCCCTCTGCCCCTCCCCACATGCGCCCCCTCTCTCTCAAATAAATAAATAAACAAACAGATAGAAATTATATTGCCAAATATGGGTGTAAACTAGCCTCCTGGCAGTCACCAATAAAGGCAGATAAATGAACAGTTGATAAGTGCTCTCTCCTCAGCCTTCACTTCCTCTAAGGTAACCCTGCCAACCTGAGAAATCCAAGCACATAAAAAAAAGTATCACTGCAAATAGAGGGCAGCTTGTGCTTTTCCTCCATTCAATCATTCAGTTTCTCATATTCTTAAGTGCCAACCCAAAACTGTGGGATATGACAAAATATAAAACTAATTCCTGAACATCAGAAAATAATCACGTAGTGCAAAATAAAAGCCAAGGACTGGAATAATTATAACTGACTAGTAACTGGTACTTTCCCCAAAGTCAGTCCAAACTAGAGAGAAGCTGGCCAGTCTGAGCAGAGGATTTAAGACTGATCCCTAAACACTGAACACACGACCAAACTGGTTCTCTCTTGCGCCTATTGTATTCTTCCCTGTCAGTCCTGATGAGGGCAACGGAACCAAGAGAGCCCCCTCCAGAGCAGTGAAGTCTGCAATGGAGCTAACGGTTCATTACTTAAACCCACTCCACACAAAGTATCTTGTTTTATTTAGCCCTCACAATGCTTCAATGGACAGGGAAACTGCAGCTCAGGGGGTTAAGGAATTTGCCTCGTACTCACTGTATGGGACAACACTAGGGTACGCTTGCATTTGTCAGGGTCCAAAGCCCAAGGTCTTTGCGGTCCACACTTTCAGCCTCCCAAATGCAAATGTTAGGAAAACCATGACTTACGAAAAGCAGCCAATCCCAGCATTGGAACCAACAGGGCATAATTCCATCTGCTTCCATCACCCCCATCTGCCCTGGAATTAGGCCGGATATTCCAATTTGGGGGGTCATTTAAGTTATTCATGGAGATGTACCTTGAAGTAAATAAGAAAACCATTAACCATATAAAAGGAACAAAATACATCTGTCACAATTGTATGATCTACTTGGCTCAGTTCTACCTATGAGCTGCATAGCACTGAGCCTTACAGAATTAAAAGAAGAAAAAAAAAAGGCCTCAGACAATGGCCGCTCATGATATAGTGGGGGAGAGAAACAGGTCTCAAATAAGTGAAATACAAGTAAAGTAAGGTAGGACCTCTAACATAAACAAGCTTCACAGCTGCATACAAAGATATGTAAATAGGAAGGTGTGAAAGCACTGGCTGCTTCAGGAAATGGCGAACAACACGGAGAGGACATGCAGAGGCCCAGGCAAGGCGGGGGCGGGGTGTCACAGAGATGGGGACAGTGCTAGGAAGGCTCTCATGCCTCCTGACTTTGGTGGCATGGACACCATAATTACGGATGTTTCTGCTTAGAGCTCATGCTGTATCTCACTAACTAGGCTGGGGTCTAATGTGAACATGAATTTACCAATTTACTAAGTACCTACACTATGTCGGCATTTTCACAAAATAGAGCAATAAGACTTTCAGCTTATTTCTGTGTGACGGCCACAAATAATACACACTGATTAGAAAAGAAACAACCAAGCCTTACATAACCAAAAAGGAATCCAATTCAATTTTGAAAATTTTAATAGGGTTTTCAACAAACACTTAACACTTAAAAATATTAAATTCTAATTGGCAATAAAGAAATGCCAAAAATATTATGTTAAGGAGTTTGTGGTAACTACACAATAAAAAATTAGTTATCTGAAAGTACGAAACTGCGAGAGTCTCAAGTAGGTCTGTGAAGAATGGTTTTCATTTCCTCCAAGACAGTAAGTCCACTTAAGGGGCATAGGGCCTGAGGAAACATGCAATTCTAAGCAAAGCAAACTAATGCTAAGTAAGACAAAGCGTTATACAAAATTATGATCTTTATCGCCTAGCAAAGATTTGGAAACAAGCTAAATGTCAATAAAATATGGGCGCCTGGGTGGGGTTCAGTTGGCTTAAGCGTCTGCCTTAGGCTCAGGTCCTCGGGTATCAGGCTCCTTGCTCAGCGGGGAGCCTGTTTCTCCCTCTCCCTCTGCCTGCTGCTCCCCCTGCTTGTGCGCTGTCAAATAAATAAAATCTTTTCTAAAAATAAATGTTAATAAAATAGAAGTGGATCGATCATTGTAAACTCACTAAAATAATTCAAAATTATATCGCACACAACTGTGCATGAGAAAGACCCTAATGATACAAAACTAAACACGGAAAGCGAACACAGCTTATTGCCCAGGCCATTGGTCCCACAAAAGACTTCAAGTACCTTACATAAAAACACACGTAAAAGAAAAACACTTCGTGGACCAGAGGCGAAATCAAGCGAGTCAGTGAAGACACTTAAGCCTGGGAAGCTGAAACAGACCCTCACCGGGTCACTGCCCGTCTCCACCGCTGGCGCTCCCAGTGTCACCCAGGCGCCCGCCCTGTCACCCCGGGACCCGGGCGGACGCCCTGACCTATCCCAGACCCATCCCCCAGCCCTCTCGATCCCCGACCCACTCCCGGAACCCCCGAACATGGCTGGGCGCCCTGACCTACTCCGGCCCCCGACCCACCCCCGGCCTTTCCGACCCCGAACCCACACCCTTTCCCCCCGACTTCTCCCTAAGCCCCCGATCTACCCCTAGCCCCCAGACCTACCCCCGGCCCCTCCCGAACACAGCCCGGGCCCTGGCCACAGCCCAAGCCCTGGCCCGGCACCGAACACTGTCCGACCCGCCCCTTACCCCCCGGCCGGGAGCGCGGGGCCCGGAATCCCCTCAGAGCCACTGTCCGCGGGTCCTGTGCGCAGGCGCAATGCCCCCCCCCCCCCGGGGTCGTGGCGTGGTGCACAGGCGCAGTGTCCCATCGTCCTGGCCGGGCGCGGCTAGATGCGCAGGCGCAGTCTGGCGCGGGGGCTGGTGGGACAGCCATCTGGAGGACGGAGATGTCGGGGGTCCGGGCGGTGTCTCGGCTGTTGGGCGCTCGGCGCCTGGCACTGACCAGGGCGGTGAGTCGGTGCCGGGGGTGGGCAGGGCGCGGGGGCGTAGGTGGGGGCAGGACGGTCCCCGCGGGGCGAAGCGGACGCCGATTCCCCCCGGCCCCGGGACGGGCTGGGGAAGGTCTGCGGGCCGTTGCGGGGAGGAGGTCGCCCGAGGGGTGGGGCCGACCCAGCGGCCAGCCGGAGGTTTTCAGAAGCCCGCCGGGCTGTGTCCCGGTGAAGGTCATGACCCCGCGTTCCGCCCCGGGGCCGCTTCCTCCGCCTGGGATCCAGGCCTGGGGTCTGGGGGCTTCGCGGAAGAGCGTCGCCCTGGTCCGAGCCTTCAGCGCGTGGGGAGGCGTGTTTGGCCAAGGTTACTCGGACGGGTAGCGGCCCATGGGTGCCCCGGGCTTCGGAATCTAAAAGCGGCCTTAAACCTCGGGCGGAGGCGGGCCCACGACCGCAGGCGCGCGCTCATCGCGCGCTGTGCGGGCCGCCGTGCCGCCCGCCCCGCGGGACCGTCGGTCGGGTGCCCGAGGCCCCAGGCGGGGTGGGTGGAAGGCACGTCCGACGCCCGCGCTTGGGCTTCCCTGGCAGCTGTTCGCAGAACCGAGCCCTCTTCGGGGAAAGCGTAGACCTGGCAGTAAGTTTAGGGCCTTGGTTCTGGGTTTTGTGTGGCGGCGTTTTGCGCGCTTTTAGAAAATCAGACGGAGAATGCCAGCACTCTGACTTGCAAAACCACGTTTGGGCGAGGACGCCTGGAAGTTTGATTTCCCGTGCGCTGTCTGGGGAGGCGGGTGGAAGGTCCCTCGCGTGCCCGGAATCCGGGCAGCCGTGGATGACCGTCGGGGGATGCTTTCCGAAGCCCTAGCTACTGGATTGTGTGCTCTTTCCAATAACGACTTCAGAATCCATCTTTTCGGGTTTTATTGAAGCACAGTAAACTTAGAGGGTTTGGTTATTTGGGTTCTTTTAAATGATCCGCCCACCTGCCTGCTCAGTAATATAATTACAGAGTGAAGATCCCAATAGGAACCAAGGCATTCAACAATACTGGCTTGACTTGTGCCTGTAATTATACTTGCAATTTTCTCCTTTTTGAAATACAGATATTAAAAGTTAAATGTGAGAAGGTTTAGCCATCCTGCCAACACCAGAGAACAGTTTAAATGCTTTCACGTGTTGCTGTGGTTGGTGCTTACTGAGCAGAGGTCCCTACTCGCCAACCCCTGTCTTGGGCTCTAAGACACAAAGGTTGGAGGGAGCCCACGAGCAGGAAGTGGAGTCCTTGGTCAGTGGTGTATTTTTAGTCAGGAGTCCCTGAACAGACTTCTTACAAGTACTTCCTGCTTATTAGGTGAAGTGACTGGTAACTGGTGGTGTTTGTGGAGATGAGCTGAATAGGTCTATTCGCAGTCACCCCAGACTGGTGCTCTGCAGTCCTTGTGCAGACTACACCCCTCCAGCCTGTGGAACTCGCTTCACCCACCGCCTGCCCTCTGTCAATTTATGAAAACATTGTTGGCCTTTAGAGAGCTGGACTGGAAGAATTCTAGTGCTGAGCTTTCAGCACAGGAGGTCGGGGTATATAAACCTCTCCTATGTTGGTGTGGTTTCCAGGTGATCTTGGTTGAATCGCTGTTAGCAGCTGGCACTTTCCTTTTTATTATCTCCTTGAATCTTCACCCCAGTCCTTTGTTTAGGGACTTGTGAACATGAGGGCAAGATAGATAAAGCAAAATTGAACCGTCCCTTAGGCCTACTGGAAGTTGATCTTGGGTTTTTAAAAAGTCTTGTTTATCCTGATGAAGATAGCTTTTCCTGTCCCAAACAATATATTTAGTGGAATTTAGGATTGGCAAAAACAAAAGCATCCAGTTAGCAGAACAAAAGAAAAGTGTGATTACCAACTGAGAAATGTGCATGGAGAGTGCATGAGGAAGATAATTTGAACAAAATCCACAGAGAATTTTTCTTTATTTCATTTTGTTCAATTCTGTGGTGTTTCCAAGTCATTTTTTATACTTACAGCTGCTTTCAGGTTGCAAAATTATCCAACCTATTTCGCCTTTGTTTCATTTTTAGTTAGCCTAATGCACTGACACGATTTGCAGAGTGTTCTAAACTAGTTTACTGAAAGGAAAAGTAAAACCGAGGATCTGAGTATCTGGTTAACGGCTTCAGATAAGATTTCTCAGATTCTTTTAACATGAAGATCCGAAGTACTGTTTGAGAGTAAGTCAGTTTCTTTGAATATTGTTTTGAGTACGTTTTAGTGGTATATGTAGAATTACATCATTTAGGCCTTTGTAGTAATCTTTCGTTTTGCTTCTTGGGGTAAGTTTACTGCAGTGGCGTTCAGTTCTGCATTCCGTGTGATGTTTTGCCTGGTTCGCTTGAAAAGTTGTGGCTTGGTTTTGATATGTGATCTGGATATGCATCTGATTTTGGAGTTGCAGAGATTTTCCAAAGGCTCCTTACCTGGGGGAATGTACAAAATCTGGTGCCAGCCAGGCAGACCTGAGTCCAGACCCTGGATAGACTCCCCTTCTCCATGGGCTTAATGAGGATTCTGTGACATAACCCGTGAAACCCTTGTGTGGTGCTCTTCCGAGGCACAGCCTACAGCTGACAGCCTGTGCTGGGTAATCTTGTGAGCTGTGTTTTAAGCATCCCTGTTTTAAATACCTTTAAATTTTTGATGAAAATAATTACACGTAGTTGTAAAAAAAAAAAAAAGTCAAGGAGTACAGAAGGCTTTATAATTGAAAAGAAGTAAGACCCTCTCCTTCCCCAGACCTGTTCCCCAGTGGAATTAATTATGAATTGTTGCCGTTACTGGCCTCTGGTGCTTACCTCCATTTTTCCTGCTAATATGCAGGTGTATTTTTATCCATTTTGGACATTGAATTATGCTGCTAAATGAGGATTTAGTTGACACAAACCATCTTACTCCCACATCCTCAGTTCTTCCGCTGTATCTATGCAGCCACTTTCAGATCCTTTATTGGCTGCTTCTCTGATTGTATAGATGAGTTTCTTTTTCATGGTTTGTAGGTGCATGTTGTTAGATGAGGACTCCCCACTTTGCTAGACTCCACACTTCTTTTCACTTTTTTCTTCCTTTTACCATCTGATTAATTCACCTGTGCTTTCCTGCCATTAAAAGATCTAAGTGTTTCTGTTAATTCAACCTCCGAGGTAGATTTCCTCATTCTTCTCTGTGTTGTCCTGTTTGATAGTTTTACTTCAAAAAATGTTACTAAGTGACACAAAAAGTGTTTTATCTAAAGACAAATTGGATTAATATTAGGCTCTCCAGATTCTAAAATTGCTCCTCAAATTCCAATTTAAATGAAAAGCTAGTACTCTATTTTCCACAGAGAGATAGTGTGATAATTTGTTAAAGATGTCATTATAATAGCTGGCAGTGTTTAAGCTAGCCATGGGTGTGTGTCTGTCCTTATTCAACATGAACATCCTTGAAAGAAGAACTACTTAGGGAATCTCACTGTTCTATTTTATTTTTTTATAGTTCAACTGAGGCAGGTAAGTTGAACGATCAGAACAAAATGGGATCAATTAGGAAAATCTGTATGTAAGAGACACTTTACAGTATAATACATCCTTCTCATGTTGATTATCGTCATAGGATTTGATATATATGATTATTAAGTTTTCTGAGTTAAAATTGTATAGGTGTCCATGAAGGTCTGGAAACATAGACAAATATAATAGTTTACTGATACTCCGGCAAATGTTCAATGATTGTGCTGTCCTCACTGCAGATCATAGTTCAACAAGCTGTGCAGAAGTGCATGGAAGAGTGTGCGCTGAGCGGTATTACCGTCAGTCACTGCCTGCGCGGTTTGTGTGTCTCATTTCTCACTGGATGAACCTGCGCCCTTAGAATACTCAAGGTGTAGTTAAGGAAGAAGTGGATGTTGTCTGTGTCTCCAGACTGTGTGATCATATATATATATATATATGTATGTTTTTTTAGTGTCACATGCTGTAAGTCTTATAAACATTTTTGCTTTTCATGTTATACCCAGAAAAACGTGAATACTAAAAATGAGAGAACGGAAAGAGAAAAATTGATTTATTTTGCCTTTAAATTCCACACCACAACATTTTACTGAAAATGAGTGATTTTTAATCTGTAGATAAAAAACTCTCTAAATGATATGTAGGATGTTTTACAAGTTTGGTTTTAAAATAGATTTGAATTCACAACAGGTCTTACATACAATGATTTCAATCCATGAGGCACTCCAGAATACAGTGTGGACGTATAACAGTTATGTAACGACTTCTTGATAGTTCAAGGGGTACAGACCTTTTTCAAGGGCACCTGGGTGGCTTAGTCGGTCAAGCATCTGACTCTTGGTTTCGGCTCAGGGTCCTGAGATCGATCCCCACGTGAGGCTCCCTGCTCGTGTGCACACTCGCTCTCTAAAATAAATAGTTTTTTTAAAAGACCTTTTTCAAATATGGAAAGAAATTGCTTTTTCTGTGGTATTAACTCCTAAAAGCTATTCTCCTTTATAGACGACAATATTATTGTCAGCTTCATATACTTTTACTTCATAAAGAACACCCAGAGGAAGAAATTTCTGAAGGTTTCCCCAGATACATACGGCTACATTTTCTGTCGTGCGTACAACAACTGCAAAGTATGGCCCATTCAGATCCAGATTCTTACGATCAAAGGCCTTCATAATTGCCTCCCCCATATACTCCTTGAGGTTGGTCAGATTCATAACCGTTGCCTGTAACAGGATCAGTCTCTCCATGTACTGTCACCACAACTGTATAATTGTGCCCACGGCCATTTGGACTGTTGCAGGTCCCAAACAGTTTCAGGTTTTCTTCATTACTCAGAGATTTGCTGTGGAGCGGGTGGGTCTCCTGAAGGACATGAGGTGGGACAGGTGTCCTGCATTCGTGGCCTCACCTCCCCGCTTGGCTGGCAGGGGGGTGCTCACTGTTTCTATTTTAATTTCAGTTTGGTATTGCAAAATGTACTGTTCTTTTTGGAACTGTTACCTTTATATTGGGTACTTTATAAAATTTTCAGGAACATTTGTATTAAGATTCTTTGACTTAGTCCTTTAAGATGTGATTTTACCAATTTTAAAATTATACTAAAACAAGAATATTTGTTCTTTTTAGTTCTTTAGTTCATTTTCTGAAAGAAAAGAATTGGCTTATGTCAAAATATATTTAAAGTTGAAATTGGAGAATTTAAGAATATTGCTTTTATCAGTTCAGATCTACTTAGAAATCCAACAGACTTCTTTGTAATTGGAGCTGTTAGCATAAGTCAACTATTTGTGACCTCCATCATTTTGTCTCAGAGCTCGAGGAAGCCTAGATGTTGGAGCCACCTGTGGTTTGCAAGTGGCCAAGCCCTCTAGCCTTGGCCTGAGTCCCTTAATCTTAGAATGGAGTCCTTCAGTTCAAAACTGCTCAGAGTTCACTTTGTATTTTGCCATATTCTCCTTCCTGTATTCCCCACTTGTTTGTCCTATGGAATAATTCTTTTTATTTACCCCACAGAATAAATAACATCTCTTCCAAATTGCAGAATACTTGAAGACATCTCTCATGTCCCCTTTTGTCATTGTTCAATGTACTTAATTCCTAAAACTGTTGTTTATGAGATTGCTAAAACTTCATTTTATCAGTAGTCCTCTAAAAACCAGTCAGTAGAATGGAAAGACCAAGACATAAATTGGTTCACTTATGAAGAATGTGGCCTCGTGCTGGGCCGTGCTTTCATTAATACCAGTTTTCTTGAGTCCTTATAGAGTAGAACATTTAAGCCAAAACTTGGAGGGTTGTAGAGGTTAGCCAGGGAAAGGCATTTCCAGACAGAGGGAACAGCACCGTGGAGTAGTACAGATGAGACAGCTTGTGCCTCGAGCCCAGCACAGATGTGGAGTGTGGGGAAGCAAACCTGTGAGCATGTCTGGGCCTGGGGCCCTCACCTTAACAGTGAAGGGCTGATCTCACTGGTGCCTAGGTGTCCCAACAAGCGGTAGAGCCTCTTCTAGAAAATGGATCTCCCGACACACCATCCAGTGCCTTTTCCAGTGAACCACACAGCCTTGCAGATACGTGGTCCTCTAGGGTGAAGAGGGTTATGATGGGTCCAGTAAAAGTGCTTCATTGTTTGCATACTACCACTTTCGCAAAAATTGATGTCTTTCCCATTCTCCACGAAGAACCCTAGTTAAGAAATTAATGTGGAGTTGTACCTTTTCATCTCTGAGTCTGTGAGTGTCCTGTTTGGAAACAGGTTTCATTTAGAAGGGCTTTTCCTGAAGTGGCAGGTCTTTGCCACTTCGGCCTGCTCTGGGTTCTTAGCCCTTCCTTACCCTTCAGGGTCAAGTAGAGGACCCCAGCTGAGCTGTCTAGGTGAAGGGGGAACACTTGAGTACTTAAAAAGGTTAATGACTTAAGGGGAAATTTTTTAAAAAATATTTTATTTATTTATTTGAGAGAAAGAGAGCAAGCACTAGAGGGGGGAGGGTCAGAGGGAGAAGCAGACTCCCTGCCAAGCAGGGAGCCCGATGCGGGACTCCATCCTGGGACTCCAGGATGACCTGAGCTGAAGGCAGTACCTTAACCAACTGAGCCACCCAGGCGCCCCTTAAGGGGAAATTTTGATGGCTAGTCCTTGTTCCTTTAAGACACTTAGTGCTCTCCATCTGTGTCTCAGCAGTGGCCAACGACAAGGCAGACGGGCACCTGCGGTTTTCACTTCACTGTTGATGGGAATAAGAGGTCTTCTGCGAAAGTTTCCAATTCAGTAAGTTCACAAATTTTTGTTCCCTTATAAATGACATCCTTGGTTTAGAGGAGTAATGATCTATACCAGTTTTCAGGATATTGGAATAATACACAGTTCCTGTTTAAAGGAAAAAAATTCTCATTCCAGTGGTGCTCAAATTATTTTTAGTGTATAGCACTTAATTGTGGTACAAATATAAGCACAGTCATCAACACTTTGCTTGTGGTTCATGGATATGTATAAACCAGAGTAAAATTTAAGTCACAGCAGCAAAGTAATAAAATAAAAATAACAGATGAACATTATTTACTGTGACGAATGGCATAGGACCATGGAGCCACTCGTGTGTAGGCTCTTTGTGTTTACCGGTCCCGTTCTCTTCTGTGCCGAAGACAGAATTTGTTGACAGGTCTCTTTCTCATAAGCTCACAGCAGTTACCGAATGCTAGTTGGCATCTTCTCAGTCAGACACAAGCATGGTCCTGAAACCGGGTTCCACTCCCGGTGCTGACGTGGTTGCCCAGACGGACCGGAGATGTGCTCACCTAAATGAGACACCGTATTGACATTGTCAGAAACTTGCTGGTCGCAGGCGGAGAATCGCGATCTCTACTGCATTATGACCTTAGATTCGCGTAAGCGCACATACGTATATGTCGCTACAGACAAAGATAAAGAAGCTAATTGAGTAGAAAAGCCATATTTAGGGCTAATTCTTTGATTTGTGTTGTTGCTTTTCTTTGCTTCTACAGTTCCTTGCTTTGAGGCTGTACCTCTTTAGCATTTCACCTCATAGCGGGTTTCCTAGGTGCTGGGATGAGTGCTCTCCGTTCGGCAACTCTCTGTGTTGGCCCTGTCCGCTCCCCACCACACACCGTGTGGGGCCCACAGGGTGGACGCCCCTCCTCGTTGCAGCTGCTCTTTTGTTGCTCCTTCTGTTTTCCCTGAGCCCTTGGCACTGTACTCACCGTCCCTGGTTGACAGGTGAATTGTTCCTTTCCAGATTTCTACGCAGTACCCAGTAGTGGACCATGAGTTTGATGCGGTGGTGGTAGGTGCTGGAGGGGCAGGCCTGCGAGCTGCGTTTGGCCTTTCCGAGGCTGGGTTTAACACGGCCTGCGTCACAAAGCTCTTTCCTACCAGATCACACACCGTTGCAGCCCAGGTAAGAGAAGGGGGCTCGCTTAGTGGTTTTGGCATCTGCACAGCAGTGCACAGTCTCCTGCCACAGTCCTCCTTCCCACCACACTCCAGCCACATTTGTCTCTTTCTGCTCCTTGCACCCATTTGGCTCACTCACCTTGGGGGTCTGTGTCCACACTGCCTCCACCCCACTGCCAGAGCTGCTTCTGGGGCCTCTAATCACTCTTTTCTGCTCTAGTCACACTCAGGGCTTCTCTGAGCACCCACGTAGACCCCCTGGCCACATCATGGTTTGTCTTCACCGTACTCTTCCAATCTGAAACGCACTCGTCTCTGGACTTGCTGCTGTTGGCCCCGAATCTCATGTGTCCTGCTGCAGCCTTGGTGCAGGCCTTGTTAACTATGATGGTGATGAGCTCTGGTGACGGCACAGATGTGTCAGACAGAAGAACGTTGGCCTTGAAATGCTCAGAGTTTAGGGAAGAGGATGAAAGTAAGGTGAAATATTACTCCGTGATTTTATAATTTTGCTTGCTTGACGTACTTGAGGTAGTACCCCGGTTGAGTATTCCAGAATCTTACTGGACTGTTTTTTCCAGTATTTGGAACACATTTCCTTATAGAGATAGCAGAGTATGTGGCGACTTTCCAGGAACCAATGAAAGCCACCCTAATTACTGCTGTAGCCTGTATTCAGTGTCCAGCGACGTTCTTCAGGCACGTAATTGATGCCAGATAACTTTGTCCTGAAATGATGTTTTGTAAACTGAAAAATAAATAATACATACCTTTGGAGAATATATTGTCTAAAAGGAAAAGTGGATGTAAACATAATTATAAATAATGCAAAATAATAGGGTGTTCAGGTAATGCAATATTAATACAATAAAAAGAATAAGATATGGGTAGCTTAACTTGAATGCTGGTTCTGGAGAAAATAGGTTTACTTGGGGGAAGGATAAGGCAGGTGGGACCTGGAGTGTCCAGGTGTCCTTCTGCAGGGGCACCTGGCTGGCTTCGTGGGTAGAGCCTGCAGCTCTTGATCTCGGAGTCGAGTGTTTGAGCCCCACGTTGGACGTAGAGATTACTTTAAAAAAACAAAACTGTGCTTCTAGGGATTCCGGGAAGACTAGCTGTCTGCGGCCCTGATTTTTACTAATAGTAGCAGTTAAATAATAGCATCTGAGCATGCACCAGGCCAAGTATTTTTGTGTTATTTTGAGCTGGGTTTTCTCTATTCCGCTACTACTCTGGTACTTCACATTTTTAATCAGGATTGTGTTTGGGTTTACAATGGAAGGGGTTGGAGGAGGAGGAGGAAGTAATTTGGTAACTTTTGCTGCCTATTACAGGATTCCTGGCTCTGTGCTAGTGACTCTTTTCCTGGGAACTAAACATAATGGGAAATTGAGCCCCAATAGCACCAGGTGGGAAAAGAGTTCCAGCATGGGTTGCTTGACTCAAAAGCTGTGACTGAGGAACAGTGGGAAGACAGAGGGGAAAGTTCTCTGTGCCTTTCCTTGTGAAGAAAATAGGAGTACTCTAGCTTTAAGTTGAAGAGGAAAAGTGCGAGCATTACGTTTGTCCCTGTACTGCCGTTTTCTTGACCCTGAGTCCAGAGTTCATTCCTTGGCAGTGAGCACTTCTTGCCTTTAACACGTGCCAGTAAATACCAATGGAACATCCTGTCATGAAATTACCCCAGATTTGTTGAGTACCCTGTATGTGTCAGGTTGGGAAGTGATGAGTGTTGCACATATAACCTCACTTAACTTTCCAGACAACTTCTCGGTAAGGGGACTGAGGCTGAGGGAGGTCCTGTAACCGGGCCGTAGTCAGGTCCCTTACGGACAGTCGTGTCAAAGCAGTTGGCTTTCTCTGAACCCAGTTCTGGGGCAGGAGGCGAAGAATCAAGCCTGGAATGGAAGACCCTCCTGGTAGCTTGTAAGGTTGCTCTGTGTTTGCAGGGAGGAATCAATGCTGCTCTGGGGAACATGGAGGAAGACAACTGGAGATGGCACTTCTACGACACCGTGAAGGGCTCCGACTGGCTGGGGGACCAGGACGCCATCCACTACATGACAGAGCAGGCACCTGCTTCCGTGGTAGAGGTAGTGTCCTCACGTGGTTTGTTTCTAATGCAGAAGAGGTTGAGGCAGACGGGGTCAGCCCAAAGAAGGACAACGAGTGGATGAAACGAGGGAAATCTTTTCTATCATTAACCATTCAGTTCATTTAATAACGAAGTTTTTCTCTTTTCCAAAGTGTTGAAATTGTCATAGAATGTATTGGTTTGGGTTTGCAGGTTTATGTTGGAATTGTTTAGTGTAAAGTAGCCATGAATGTCTTGATTCCTTCAAGGTACTATGTGTTTGTTTTTATATTTCACAGCTGGAGAATTATGGCATGCCATTTAGCAGAACTGAAGATGGGAGGATTTACCAGCGTGCTTTTGGCGGACAGAGCCTCAAGTTTGGGAAAGGCGGGCAGGCCCACCGGTGCTGCTGTGTGGCTGACCGCACCGGCCACTCACTGCTGCACACGTTGTATGGAAGGGTGAGGCCGCCCTGGGCGCACGGGGTGACAGGACATGGTCTGGTTAGGCCAGGCATGTGGTGATGAGCTGGAAACAGGCCACCCTGGGGAGAGTCAGCATGTCAGCCCCAGGGTCACTTAATAGCAGAGTAACTTGATAGGATGTGTATAGTAATGATTAATTAGGAAGTGTCTGTTTTAGAAAGTTAAATTGATAATCATTACATACTGTGTTTGAACTTGCGCTCTGCGGTCTGCCACACTGCAAGTGTGGGAAGAGATTAACTACTTTATGACTCGGCACCTCTGAGTTCCTGAACTGACTGATTTGTGTTAATACTTAACTGTTCAAACTTGACTATGATTCGGGGGACAGTAGTTACTGGATAAGCAGGGCCTACTTAGGCATAGCCAAAAATCAATATTCTGAATAATACTGATTCAGAATAATCGGTTTCCTTAGCTCTTGCTTTCAGATGGGGACAAAGTCCTGATTTACAAATGTCAGGACACCAGTGGCTTCTCTGGCTGGGTGCATTGACAGATGTGTGACAGGGTCTGCCCATCCTGTGGAATTGTGTGTCACATGGGGGAGCTGACAGTTTCTTGGGGGTCCGTTACTTGCACTGTAAGCTACATTGTCTTCTTTGGTATGCGTGACATGTGTGTCCTTACGTTCTGATCATACAGCTAAGAGCAGGCTACCTTTTGTATTGTTGATGTGAGCTGAACTCTGTGACTCCCTTTGCAACCTGGTATACGCCTAGGGTTTACACTGTCCATTTGTTAACACACCAGATCAGGGCCTTTAACCTGTTCGCATGAGCAGTATTACTGAAATGTCAGTGTAACACCATAAATGCAATTGAAACTGTGGGATTCCTGTTTTTCTTTCATGTTTTTTAGTCTCTGCGATATGATACCAGCTATTTTGTAGAGTATTTTGCCTTGGATCTCCTGATGGAAAATGGGGAGTGTCGTGGTGTTATTGCACTATGCATAGAGGATGGGTCCATCCATCGCATAAGAGCCAAGAACACTGTTGTAGCTACCGGGTAGGAGTCTAATTTGTAATTTAACTTCTCTGTAGGAAAGTTGGGTCTCAGTTTCTTCCAATAAAAATGGAGGCACTATGGAATGGTGGTTTAGTCAAGGCAGTGACCTAACCCAGCAGCATAATAAGCTTTGCCAGCCTCAGTTCTGTGTCTTTGAAGGGGACAGTCACAGCAGCTGCCTCAGGTGGGTGAGGACAGATAGCACTGAGGACAGGACCACTCATATGGGTGTCCTCAGTTTGCACCCGGGAGGACCCTTGCAGAAACAGAGGTCTGGAGAGTCACATGACATTTTCTGGACTAATCTCTCTTTTGCTTTAGTGGGTACTATGTTTATACTGATTTTCTGGGGTAGTTTGGTCACATGATGAAAATAAGTAAATTCCATTTCATATACTGTCAGTCTGTTATTTTAAGCCTTTACGAGCATGAATCCATAGACATTAAAAATTTTAGTATTAACGTAGCATGTGCTTATCAGGGAACTCACTCAGCACAAAAGTACACTAAAGTACAAATGTGAGTCCCTTCTCTGTCCCTCAGGCCCCCACCCCAGTGGCCCAGGGTGGCACAGACAGCACCTGTAACGGTGCTGCTGGGCTGCTCTGTCCACTCCGGTGCCATTAGAAAGGCGGACCCGAGGGTTCCCCGTGTGTCACCGTTCTCTGTGCTGGCCCCTGTGTTTTCCAGAGGCTACGGGCGTACCTACTTCAGCTGCACATCCGCCCACACCAGCACCGGTGATGGCACCGCCATGGTCACCAGGGCAGGCCTTCCCTGCCAGGACTTGGAGTTTGTTCAGTTCCACCCCACAGGTAGGACGGGACCGCGTCACGGGGTCCGGGCTCTTCGTGTCTTCTAAGCCCTCCATACCTCCTGCTACTGCTCTGCACTTCCATGCGCTGACTTGTCCTCAGAGCCCAGCTTGTCATTTGCTCAGGAGATTTTTCCCTGCTTCCCGCAAGGCAGTTCAGGGCACCAGCTTCACTCTACCTCTTGCCTTGGAGGTACCTGCTTCAGTCGTAAAGCCACGACTGTTCAACGTCCCTCTCCCTGACTTGGTTGTCAGCTCCTAGCGGCAGGGGCAAGTGTGGCTGTGTTCACAGTGCCTGGCACACAGTAGGACCTTGTCGGTATTTACTGAGTGAATGTCCTCACAGCTGGATGGGCTGCTGCTGACCAGAGTTGTGGCATGGGCAGATTTCAGTGTTGTAAGGAGAACACCAGGCTGTCACAGTAGGAGAGTATGAAGTCGGGAGGGGCTGTGGCAGACAGGACCCCCTGAGGTGTTGAGGACTGCCCAGTCATGGGCAGATTGAGCTCGTCGTGGGTCCTCAGGCAGTTGAGTGGGCAAATATGGGGTTCAGGAGGGAGGTCTACTCTGGGGGTGCTGGTTTGAGAGAGTTTGTTATCCAGAAATGAATCAGAGAGAGGGAGATCTGCTTCTTGGGAGAAATGAGTCTCATTCTGGACTCGTTTTTCTGACTTTTCAACTGAAGGGATACCACACTTGGTGGCAGTAGCCACCCACCTTGCTGAAGAACCTGACCTGTTTTTCTCTTTGCTCTGTCAGTCTGTTTTTTCTGCTCCCTGGCAGGGATGAAAAGAAATGTTTTAGGTAGTTTTGTTTTATTTTGGGTTTTTTTTTTTTTTAAGATTTATTTATCTGAGAGAGTGACAGAGAGCACAAGTGGGGGTGGGGCAGAGGAAGAGGGAAAATCTCAAGCCGGCTCCCTGCTGAGTGCACACAGAGAGTGACACGGGGCTTGATCCCACGACCCTGAGACCGTGACACCGTGACCTGAGCCAAAACCAAGAGTCAGGCGCTCAACCAACTGAGCCACCCAGGCGCCCCTTAGGTAGTTTTTTAATTACTTTTTTTTTTTTTTAAGATTGTATTTATTCATTCGACAGAGAGAGAGACAGCCAGCGAGAGAGGGAACACAAACAGAGGGAGTGGGAGAGGAAGAAGCAGGCTCCCAGTGGAAGAGCCTGACGTGGGGCTCGATCCTAGAACGCCAGGATCACACCCTGAGCCACCCAGGGGCCCCTAATTACTGTTTTTAACTAATAAAATGTCTGAGGCTTCTGAATTCCCCCTGAAACTTGAGAGCTCAATTTCTTTTTCAGTGTACGGGAAATAGGGCGCTAGAAGGAACCCCTGAAACCAGGAAGCTGGAGGCAGATGAAGAGCAGGAGTGTAACCCCTCTGGCGTGCTAATGGGAGTGTTAGCTTTCAGATGACAGTGACAGATGTGTCTGTCTCCCTGTTACAGTTCAGGTGCTTGGCGTTCCTTGTTTTCATTATGGTGAGGGACGGTGAAGTGAAGGGCGCAGACCTGCCTTGTCGTCTGGTGTGCATTTGGTTCTGCCTTCTCAGCTGCACAGCATTGACATGTTCCTCAGCTGTCGTTGCTCGTCTCTGAAAATGGGGATATTTCCTGGGGTCGTTAGGAAACTTAGAATTGTACACAGCAAGTACAGTGTAGCTGTGAACCGTGATAATTGGTACTGGGGTTGTTACTAGTGACTTTTTTTTTTTTTTTTTTTGAGATTTTATTTATTAGAGCGTATGCACACAAGCAGGGGGAGGGGCAGAGGGAGAGGGAGAAGCAGACTCCCCGCTGAGCAGGGAGCCCAACACAGAGCTCAGTCCCAGGACCCTGAGATCATAACCTGAGCCGAAGGCAGACGCTTCACCGACTGAGCCATCCAAGCGCCCCGTTACCAGTGACTTCAGATATGAACTTTCCAAGCTAGTTTTTCCTACCTCGTCCCAACTCATGGCACAAAACGATGCTCTAAAATGAAAACAAAACCTGAGCTACTTAACGTGTACTCGGTTGTGTTGGAAGTTTAAACATGGTTGTCATTGGAATACGCAGCTGGGTTACATCATTGCCGCAGCAGCTGAGCTTCCCCTTGCTATCGCTTTGTCAGTGCTCTTTGTTACCAGAACTTCCTACTCTTCCTTAGTCTTTCCTTTTCTTACTCTCTCGTGAGCACAGTGCCCTTTGCACATCCTTTTCCTTTCCCTAAAGATGTCTTGAAAAAAATTTACATTTGAAATACGTAGCAATTGTTAGGTTATAAACATCTAATTACTTGCGTTCTCTGCAGGTATATATGGTGCTGGTTGTCTCATTACGGAAGGATGCCGTGGAGAGGGAGGCATTCTCATTAACAGCCAAGGTGAAAGGTTCATGGAGCGATATGCCCCAGTCGCAAAGGACCTGGCGTCCAGAGACGTTGTGTCTCGGTCCATGACTCTGGAAATCCGTGAAGGAAGGTCTGTGTGATTATCTTGAAAGGTGTCTGAGTGCACGTGCACACACGCACCCCTCCTTTCTCTTTTGGTGGCTGCTGTTCGTGTCTACATTTTAACATGGGCTGGTGTGACTTCTGTGTGAGTTTCAGCACCCCATCCCACTCCACCCCACCCAGCTCTGTAGGCTGCGTGCAGTACCTGCTGTCCTCTGACTGTCAGTTTATGATATCACTCTAAAGACCAGCATTTTGGGGAGTTTGGCCGGTTTGACAAAAACCTCAAATCTGTGGAACATGATTTTGTGTGCGTATGAGTGTTGTGATAGAGACAGACATGCCCGCAGCCTGAAGTTAGCATGTGGGCCTTCGATGCTGTTTTGGGACCTTCAGTGTGCGGGCTCTTGTTCACTGAAGCAGTGTTGGCTCTTCAGTGATCCAAATTTTTGGTGTTATGGTCTGTAAACACTTTATATTTGCAGTATTTGTATTAAAAGGACTTCCTTATGCATTTATCAAGGAAAACACATTGTGACTTCCCAAGACTGGAGTGTGAGCTCAGGGAGGGCAGGATGTCTGTCCATGTTCTGGCTGTGTCCCAGCATGTGGAATCCACCCTGGCACATAGTAGGTACTCAGAAAAGACGTGAAGAATGGATGACCACAAGTGAGGGGAAATTTTTACAGCATAAGAAAAGTGGAACTTGATAAGCTTCAGTGACTGTAGTCTCACGTTTTCTGTAATTATCGTTCTTTGCCTCACACCATGATGTCCTTTTCCACCAGAGGCTGTGGCCCTGAGAAAGATCACGTCTACCTGCAGTTGCACCACCTACCCCCCGAGCAGCTGGCCATACGCCTGCCTGGCATTTCAGAGACGGCCATGATCTTCGCAGGCGTGGATGTCACCAAGGAGCCGATCCCTGTCCTTCCCACTGTGCACTATAACATGGGCGGTATTCCCACCAACTACAAGGGGCAGGTGACCACGCCCAGACCCTTCTGCGTTGTGGAAGACAGCAGGAACGATGGGCCCCCTCACGGTTGTCCCTTGCAAACTCAGAGGAGAAGACAGATGTTTTCCTCAGAAAGCACCGAGTTGCTGCTGAAGGGCAGAGCAGGGCTCGGGCACATTCCAGTGTTTTCATCCATTCCGTAGTCACGAGCGGTCACTGGTAACTTACTGATCCCTCCGTAGTATGCAGTCACAGATGCAACATCATTTGCAGCTTTTCCCAGTTTATAATTTATTTTTCTATATGATCGTTCGTTACTTTTCCTGTGACCTTGTAAATCATCTTCTCTTTGCTTCACATACTTTCGAGTGGTTTGCAGTCCACCCAGAGCTTTTCGGTTCATGATTTTTTTTGGCCTCTCCTCAGGCGAGGTGGCTGGGGAGCTCCTTCTCACTTTATAGACAATAATATGCCATACTCCCTTCCCTTCATCTGAATCCAGAGTCAGAGTGTGGAAGTGAGGGGGTCAGTCAGAGGTGGTGAGCGAGGTTTCTCATGAGCAGTAGATGTGGGATTGAAATCACACATGCTGCCATGTGGGGTCTGTTGGCCTGTCTCTGCCTGGGGTGGCCGAGTATCCGGGCGCAGATTCAGTCAGAGGCTTCCCTGTAGACGAGAGCAGATCCAGTCCTTAGCTGCCCTCCTTCCTCTGAACCTGCCTGCAGATGCCCCCTTACTGGAAGCAGGGCGGTGCAGACGGTGCTCCTGAAGTCTTCTTCCTTCCACAGGTTCTGAGGCATGTGAATGGCCAGGATCAGATCGTGCCCGGCCTGTATGCCTGTGGGGAGGCCGCCTGTGCCTCAGTGCACGGTGCCAACCGTCTCGGGGCAAACTCGCTCTTGGACCTGGTCGTCTTCGGCCGGGCGTGTGCCCTGAGTATTGCAGAGTCCTGCAGACCCGGTATGTGTTTTCTTCAAGTAGCCAGTCTGTTTCGGGAGGTGAGAGACTACCATGTCTTGATTTGTAATTGGAAATTTGCTTAGTGATCATGGAGGGGTAGTCTGTTTTTTCCCCCTAAATGTGAGGAAACAGAGTGATTCAGAGATTTATATGGTGACAGACTTGAGACTAGACACAGGCTGGGTGAGGGTCTTAATAGTTTAGAGGATATCCTGGTTTTGGTCAGATTTTGTTTTGCAGTCATTATATTCTCCTTAGGAAAGTCACTATGAGGGACTTGTTTTGAGAAGAAGTTTATCACATAGTGCTTGCTCGTTATAAATTACTTGTAATGAAGTATTTTAAACAGGTATGAATATATGTAAGTTCTTAGTACTTATGGAAAAGTAATTTAGGTTGTTCTAAAAAAAACTGTAAATGATCTGTTAGAGCAGAACATAATGCACACAGAGCAAGGGCCTGGGTCACAGCTGTCCCTGCAGTGATGCAGTGCTTTTCGGTCAGTGATTGTGTTCTTCTGGTAACTTAAAATAATCTGCTGAGGAAGAAACACTACGTGCTGGAGACGTGAGTCCCACTGTGAACAGGACACCTACTGTTGCTCTGAGCTCCCACAGGGTCTCCACGTAGGTTACCGTGACCCATTTGCTCAGAATAGCAGATGAGATAAAGACTGTTCCCGAGGGGAGGATCCCTGGGCTCCAACTCTTCCCATTGTGCTTCATTAGTGGTAACTGTTTAGTCTCAGTTCTGCTATTTTTATTGAACAAAAGCTTTTTGTGTGGTGGAAGTCTGTCCTTCTAGTTAAACACAGCCCTTGGTATAACAGGCCGCACTCCCCTTTGCATCTGCAGTTAGCAGATACGTGTAATGAAAAGGACAGTTACGTTTTCAGACACCTTTTCCCTTGCTCTCACTACAAGTCCAGGCTGAGAGGCAGAGGTGGGGCCCTGTCCCCGTCTTTGCTGCAAATACAGGCGTCTAAACCCCTAGTCTGACGCCAGATCGAGTGCTCATTCCACTGTAGTGGTGAAGCCTGAAATCAAATCTCAGAGCAAAGCAGGAAATTCAAGGTTCCTTTTCTTTGAAAATGAGAAAAAGGGAAGTTTTTAAAGACTATGTTGTACTTTTATACCTGAAGGATCAATGCACACTTTAAAAAAACTTTTTTTTAAGTCAGTGATAAAAAAGGAATAAACCACTCATACATACAACAACACGAATGGATCTCAAACGTATTAGGTTGTATGATCCGGGCTCAAGAGGTTACATACATCTGATTTTATTTCTTTAACATAATGGAAGAGACAAAGCTAGGGAATAAGATGGCTCGCCATTCTAATCATGGTAGGCCTTATGCAACTCTGTTTGCAATGCACAAAACTACACCAAAAATGATACTGTACCTAATTATACTTTAACTTTTAAAAACAAAAAAAAGGAAGGAAAAGCATTGCTACGTTCTCCCAAACATGAATATTTTTAACCCTTCGGTACCCTAATTATGTATCGTATTCTGTACCTTAATTGTGATGGTTACAGGAACCCATACATACGTTGAAATTTGTAGAACTGTGCACCTGAAAAAAATAATTTTGGTAAATGATCAACTCTAAATTTTAATTTATTAATTTATTTTTAAGTAGACTCCACACCCAACATGGAGCCCAACACGGGGCTTGAGCTCACAACCCTGAGATCAAGACCCGAGCTGAGACCCAAGAGTCAGGTGCTTAACCAACTGAGCCACCCAGGAGCCCCAAATGATCACTTTTTTAAAAAACATTACAAACAAAAGCAGAAGAAACTGCAGCTGGCCTGGAAGAGCTGGGGTGGGTCACATGAGAGACCGGTGCCCTCACTCCTTGCAGAGAGCTGCTGTGAGCAACCCTACTTTACCGGCAAACCTTTGTTTCCTCATTCCATACCCTCTGCCCATTATTACCCATTGAAGAGTATACATTTCAAAACATGTCATCTAAAAAAAAAAAAAAAAAAACCTTAAAAATTTTTCAAAACATTTATCTTTTTAGGAAAGTCAGAAAAAGCGTATCTTGAAGTTTAGGTAAGCAGATGCATAGGTCCGAATCAGCAAGAGACTTTTAAACATGCCTGGCCAGGCCCTCCCTCATCCCTGAATGAGGACCACCGTTGGTGGAGATGGGGCGTCTTGGCAGAATTGTTGGACACTGTTCACTATTGTGAAGATTCCAGTTTTCTCTTCAATAAAGTAGTAATGCAAGGTTTGTTTGCATAAATCTGATTTTTAAACTGGAACGGTTTCTGTTTTGTTCAGAGATTTCTTACTGGATAGCTACTCCTTGCCAGAAATTCTGTCTTCATGTTTACCCTTGGCCCCAAGTCGTCATGTGGTTCCTTAGGTACAGGGTGGTCCAGGTGGGTATCAGCTCAGGTTACGTGTACGTTTTCCAGATTCCACTAAATTCTAGCTTTTTGTCTGTGTGTTTCTTTAAGGAGATAAAGTTCCCCCAATTAAACCAAATGCTGGGGAAGAGTCTGTTATGAATCTTGACAAATTGAGATTTGCTGATGGAAGCATAAGAACATCAGAACTACGACTCAGCATGCAGAAGGTAAGCACCTGCACATGCTCTGGAGTGAGCAGACTGGTGCGTCCACAGCCCTGCGCCATGCTCAGGGTGAAAAGCAAAAGGACGCGTTCCTCACAGAAGGCTGGAGGTAGCAGCCCAGGGCAGAAACTGCAGTTCTCTCATACCCCCCAGGGTGCTTGCACATGGCCTGCCTCCTCAGACCCTCTCTGCCATCCTGTGTTTGTCAAAGCCTGAAGGGGGAGGGAGAGCGGAAGGGCCAAGAAGCTCAGTTCCCAGCTGGGAGCTTCCTTGTGGGTTTCCTGAAGCCCTGCACGTCTCATTGCCAAGAAATTAATCCCACGATGACACCCAGCCTCCAGCAGCTCTGGAGAAATGTCTTTAAACTGGGCCCATTGGAGCCCCTGAATAAAATCAGGAAGAGGGGAGCGTGGGTGGTGGGTGGAGATGGAAATCTGTGCACTGGTTGTTGTCAGGATATTTACCTTCTAGATCAGCATGTCTGATGGGATGTTCTCCGAGGGTGGGGACATGTATTCCACGTGTGGCTACTGCGTTGCATAGCACAGGATTAGATCAATAAAAACAGTATGTGAGAAGCTAGGGATCCTTCAAATTCTTCAAGTACAGGGATTCTTGGTCCATGAATGAGTTCTCTGTGCAGTTGAAATCATTTTCAAGAATTTCCGTGTGGAGGCATATTCCGAAAAGAAGCCTCTTGCTTTTAGTCATATTCTGAGAGGGGTCCAGTGGCATTAACTCACCATCAAAAGAAAAAAGTTGCATTCTGCAGCTTTTATGAGACTGTGTGGTTCTGTGTTTGGGGAGATTGGGCTTCAGGGAGGCTTCCTGGAAAGGTAAGGCAATTAGCATGAGTGAAAGACAGAGGTATGTTTAAGAAAACCAGCGAAGTGGGGCCCCTCAGTGGCTCAGTCGTTAAGCGCCTGCCTTCGGCTCAGGTCATGATCCCAGGGTCCTGGGATCGAGCCCCGCATCAGGCTCCCTGCTCGGCGGGAAGCCTGCTTCTCCCTCTCCACTCCCCCTGCTGGTGTTCCTGCCCTCGCTGTGTCTCTGTCTGTCCAATAAATAAATAAAATCTTTAAAAAAAAACAAAATAAAACCAGCCAAGAGGTACTGTGCAGGACTTTTACAGGTTATTGCTATCAGGAGTTGGAGGCCAGCTATGACAGATGGAATCATTGCACTGGATAGTAGGAACTTCTGTTTGGGTGTGAAAATGGTGAATCCATCAGGTATTTTGAAGTAGGAAGTCCTAGAGGCATTCCCACCAAATAAGGCATGTACAGATCTTTGACTTAGGGTGGGAAAGCTACAAATGTTGTAAGTCATAAATGTATCTGATACACCTCTAATTTACTGAACATCTGCTTAGCCAGCCTGAAATGTGCCAGAACACTCGTTTGCCAGCGGGAGGGAGAGTCATCTAATACAAAGCCTGTATTATAATGGGGTGTTGACTGCCTCATGTGATGTATTGACTACTGTACTGAAAGTGAAAAACAGCATGGTTGTGTGAGTGCAGATGGTGGTTGGCCCTTGGGATCGTGGGGCCGAGTGGGAGCGGCAGCCGCTGCCAGAGCCCAGTCACGGGAGTGTACCCTGCTGCCACCCCTCGCCTGGAAAAAGATGAAAATCCAAAATACCGTTTCTCGTAAGTCAAACCCTTACAGGTTAGGGACCATCTGAATTGTTCTCTGCTGTGTGCCAGGCAGTGTTCTAGATGCCCCAGTTGTCTGAACAAAATCCTGCCCTACTGGAATGCACATTTTTCTGCTGCTTTCCAGATGATATAGTAAGAGATAGGAAAGAAATGAGGTATGTATTGAAAAGGAGTAGACAAAAGTATCATTACTTACAGATACAATTAAAAATCTCAAGACTATAAGTAAAGAACTAGTAGAAAGAATGAAGTAAGATATCTGTTTAAAAGATTTATCAGTGGCTTTCCAGTCTGCCTGCAGTAATCCATTTGAAAATTATCTCATTCACAGTACAGCCAGAAAGTTTAAAATGTCTTAAGTAAACCTAACCCTAAATAGCATGAAAACTTGAGCACTGAAGAATGTAAAAGAATGTTTTAACTAACATTTACTAGATTCAAAGATCATTTTTTCTGTTTGCTTGTCCTGAAAGGCCAGGACATTCGATGGTGTGCGTTACAATTTTAAAATTATGTGTCGTTCTGGGGGCACCTGAGGGGTTCAGTCACTGAAGCATCTGACTTCGGCTCAGGTCACGATCTTAGGGATCTAGCCCTGCGGCGGGGAGTCTGTTTCTTCCTCACCCTTGCTCATCTTTCTCTGTCTTTCAAGTAAATAATATCTTTAAAAATAAAATAAAAATAAAATCATGTATCATTCTAAAGACATAGATGAGATGTCTGTTAAATAGAACTAAATCAACAAGCAGTGTTAGTCTTTGGTAGAGATCAGTGGCACACTCTGTGATTGAGCATGGGACAAGGGGTTTTTCAAGAGCGGTGAAAGGTCATTTAGTAAGTGATAGGAAACAAAGGTAGGTCCTAAAATAAATGTCAGGTTTATTTCATGTCACATTTCTTCAGAGCATAAACAATAAAGCCATACAGGAATTTGATACATGAGGGTTTTTACAAGATGAACCAGAAGGCAGGCAGGGATGGTTCCCAGGCCTCTCACTTCTTTTTCTTCATGACCATCCACCCCGTGCACACTGCTGACCACCTCATAATCTCAGCACTTCTCAGTTGGTGTCACCAAAGGGCCATCTGCTCGCTTCTAGAACGTTTACCACCAGATCTCAAGAGTGGGGCAAGACCATAGGAGCTGGTGTCTTCTTGGGAATTCAGAGGTGGAGCCCTTCTGCCCTTTCTGCCACCAATTAGTACATCACGCCTCAGAAGTAAGTCCGCTTGGAATCACAGATCCTGGCCGAGTTCCACGAACTGCCTGCCTTAAATGTAAAACGTTCGACTTTAACTAATGTATGTGGATTTAAGACACATACTTAATGGGAACAAAGAAATATTTTTTAAAAGCTTTAATCAAAACTGCATTTTAACATCAATTTCTGATAGAACTCTGAGCAAGGCAAGTATAGAGGGAACATGCCTCAGTGTAATAAAGGCCGTATTTGACAAGTCCACAGCTAATGTCATACTCGGTGTTGGAGAGCTGAAAGCTTTTTTCATCACAGGAACAAGACAGGGATGTTCACTCTCACCACTTTGTTCAGCACAGCACTGGAAGTCCTGGCTAGAGCAGTCAGGCAGGAAAGAGAAATAAAGGCATCCAGAATGGAAAGGAAAAAGTAAAAGTCACTATTTACAGATTTATCAGATCACATATGACACAGACTCCACCAAAAAACTTAGAACTAGTAAGTGAATTCAGTAAAGTTGACAGATAAAAAATCAATACATAAAAATCTGCTTCTGTTATACAGATAACGCTCTGAAAGAGAAATTAAGAAAATAATTCCGTTTACAGTTGCATCAAATAGAATAAATACCCAGGAATAAGTTTAACCAAGGGGAAGAAAACTGTACAGTGAAAATTGTAAAACATCAATGAATAAGGTTGAAGACATAAATAAGTGGAAAGATACTCCGTGCTCATGGGTTAGAAGAATTAATATTATTAAAATCTCCATATTTCTCAAAGCAGTCCACAGACTCAGTGCAATCTTCATTAGAATTCCAGTGGCATTTTTTACAGAAATAGAACAAACAATCCTAAAATTTGTATGGAACCACAAAAGACACTGAATAGCCAAAGCAATCCTGAGAGAAAAATAAAGCTGCAGGCATATCTCTTTCCCTGATTTCAAACTGTATTACAAAGGAATAGTAATCAAAACAGTAAGGTATTGGCCTAAAAACAGACCTGTAGATCAGTGGAGTAGAATTAAGTTCATAAATAAACCCGTGTATATATGGGTAATTAATTTACAACAAAAGAGCCAAAAATGCACAACGGGAAAAGTGTACACCGTACACAAAAACTGACTCGAAGTGGATTAAAGACTGTAAGACCCAAGACCATAGAACTCCTAGAAGAAAACGCAGACAGTGAGCACCTTCATAGCAGTCATGGCGGTGAGTTTTTGGGTTTGATATCAAGAGCAGAGGCAACAAAAGTAAAAAATAAACTGTTGGGACCACAACAAACTTTAAAAGCTTCTGCACAGCAAAGGAAACCAACAAAATGAAAAGGCAGCCTATAGCAGGGGAGGAAATACTTGCAAGTCCTGTATCTCATAAGGGACTAATATCCCAGAATATATAAAGAACTACAACTCAGTAGCATAAAAATAGACAATCTGACTAAGAAGTGGACAGGATTTGAACAGACATTTTTCCAAAGAACACATTACAGATGGCAAAGAGACGTGTGAAGAGATGTTCAGCATCACCTGTCATCAGGGAAATGCTAATCAGAACCACATGAGATGCCACTTCACACCTATCAGAAATGGTTAGTATCAAAAAGACAAGGAACATGAATGTTGGCGAGGATTCGCAGAAAGGGGAGCCCTCATGCGCCGTTGGTGGGAATGCAAGCTGGTACAGCCACCATGGAAAACAGTATGGAGGTTCCCCCCAAAATTAAAAATAGAACTACTGTATGATCCAGCAATTCCACCTCTGTGTATTTATCCAAAGGAAATGAAAACACTAGTTCCAAAAGATGTCTATATCCCACATCTGTTTTGGTATTATTTACGGTAGCCAAGATATGAAAATAACCTAGATGTTTATTGGTGGATGAATGGATAATGAAGATGTGTGTATATGTTCTGTATACTTTGTATGTGGTGTATATTTTATATATGTATAAATGTATACATATGTATTATTGAGGCATAAGAATGAAATGTTGCTATTTGTGACAACATGGGTGGACCTAAAGGGCATTATGCTCAGTGAAGTAAGTCAAATACCTTACGATCCCACTTATATGTAAAATCTTAAAAAACAGGAAATTGAGCTCATAGATACAGAGAACAGATTGATGGTTGCCAGAGATGGGGAGTGGGTGAAAGGAGACAAAGGTGTAAGTTTCCAATTAAAAATAAGTCAGTCCTGGGGCTTGTAATGTATAGCATGGCAATTACAGCTAGTCACACTTCATTACATATTTGAAAGTTGCTAAGAGTAGATCTTAAAAGTTCTCTTGAACAAACTTCATTTTAAAACTCAGAGTAGGGCACCTGGGTGGCTCAGTCAGTTGAGCGTTTGCCTTCAGCTCAGTTTATGATCCTGGGATTGAGTCCCATGTCAGGTTCCCTGCTTGTCAGGGAGTCTGGTACTCCCTCTGGCCCTCTGCCCCGCTAGTGGGCATCTCCCCCCCCCCCCACCGCCCTCCCCAAAATAAAATCTTTTACAAAAAAATAAATAAAATTCAGAGGAATGGGTACCTGTCTGGCTCAGCCAGTAGAACGCATGACTCTTGATCTTAGGGTTGTGAGTCCAAGCCCCGCATTGGGCATAGAGCTTACTTATAGAAAGAGAATTCAGAGTCATAGATTCAGTCTGAATATCATAGTTTTTAAATTGGATTGACATAAATATTTTATAAAAAGTGAAATCCAGGGGTATCTGGCTGGCTCTGTCGGTGGAGCGTGCGACTCTTGATCTTAGGGTTGTGAGTTTGAGCCCCACGTTAGGTGTAGAGATTACTTAAAATCTTAAAAAATAAAAGTGAAATACGTAAGAAAAAATCTAAAGGGTTTACCAGTTTTAGGCATGGACTCTTCATACGAATGAAGATTTACAAATGATATTTTGTGTTACAGTCGATGCAAAGTCATGCCGCAGTGTTTCGTGTGGGAAGTGTGTTACAGGAAGGATGTGAGAAAATCAGCCAGCTCTATGGAGACCTAAAACATCTGAAGACGTTTGACCGAGGTGAGCAGTTCCATGGGCCCCTGCGTGCAGTTGGGGTGCTGGGTATTTGCAGGGCTGCAGGACGGCTGCCTCAGAGCCCTGTCTGTCCCACTTAGTGCTGACTTAACCCCGTCCTTGCTGTCAGTGTGGACACTGGCAAGCCCACCGCTACAGCCTGGAGGACCCATCTGACTGGATCGTGCCTCTCATGGGTGCCTTTTGTGTCCCCAGGAATGGTCTGGAACACCGACCTGGTGGAGACCCTGGAGCTGCAGAACCTGATGCTCTGTGCACTTCAGACCATTTATGGAGCAGAGGCCCGGAAGGAGTCTCGTGGTGCTCATGCCAGGGAAGATTACAAGGTGCGTCTTCACAACACATCCCGTGTGTACGTCATGTTTTCTGTCCACTGGCATTGCTCAGTCCCTAACCCTGCACATTCTGTACATTTCACTCCGTTTTCCCAAAAGTAAATTGAAAAAAATGCTTTTTTTCCCCAGTTAATCTTCATACTTTAGTATCACTGTGTTATGACCAGCATGACCTTTTTCGCCTCAGATCGGCATCTGCTGCTGCCAACGGCAGCATCTCTAAGCAAAACACACCTGATTTTTACTAGGTTAGAGATAAGTATCCAGTCTGAGTACTATTGCCAGAAGTGCTAAGATGATGAGTAAATTAATGAGACCTGACCTCATCTTGGTCTGATTTTTTTTTTTTTTTTTTTTTTTTTAAGATTTTACATGAGAGAGAGAGCACAGGAGCAGGGGGCAGGGTGGTGGTGAGGGGAAGAGCAGAGGGAGAGGGAGAAGCAGGCTCTCCACTGAGCAGAGAGCTGGACACGGGGCTCCATCCCAGGACCCTGGGAGCATGACCTGAGCCGAAGGCAGACGCGTCACCGACTGAGCCCCCCAGGAGCCCCTAAATGACCTGATTTTTACGCAGAGTACAGTTCAGATTCTTCCAGAACAGAGTACGCAGCATAGTGACAGGAAAACATTGAGGAAATGGGCACTTGAGGGCAAACACAAGTTCAGGATGGAACATCAGCCCTGCCTGAGCCACTTTCCAGACAGATAGGCTTTGGTCCAGGACAGTGTGGTGTTGCTGGTAGCAGCCTCACCAGTTAGCTGGACGTGGGCGAACGGGGAAATTGACTACAGCAAGAGGATTAGATTCTGATTTACTGTGAAATTTTATTAATTTACCCTCCACCGACTGGAGCTGGATTAGATTAAGATTGATTAAGTGCATTGGTCACCCGTACTGAGGACTAGAAGCTTCTCCAGACTGGGTTGGTTGGCAGTTTGTGTGGCTGAGGTGAACGAGTTTTCATTGGGTCACAGCCGGTGGGCAGGCGGAAGCTGCTTCCGTAGGAGAGCTCACCCCTCGGGATGTGTATAGAAATAAGGGAAGGTGCTACAGCCCCGCCTGCTTCCAGTGAGAGGCCTTCCTCTGCCCACCTCCACGCTCGCCTCACTCCGCAGAAACAGAGCCAAGTGTTTGAATCTTTTCGTTTGTATTTTATTTTTATTCATTTATTTTTATAGAAAGCATCCCTTTTTTGTACACATTTGTGTTATTTTTTTTCTTTTTTTCTTTTTTATTTAAACTTTAGGTAGTTGGCATACAGTGGAATATTGGTTTCTGGAGTAGAAGTCAGTGATTCATCACGTTACATACAACACCCAGTGCTCATCACAGCAAGTGTCCTCCTTAATACCCATCACCCACCTAGCCCATCCCCCCACTCACCTCCCTCTGTCAGCCCTCAGTTTGTTGTTTTAAAATTTTATTTTTAAGTAATCTTTACCCCCAACATGGGGCTGAAACTCACAACCGCATGCTCCACTGACTGAGCCAGCCAGGTGCCCCTGGTTTTTATTTTAAGTGGCTCTTGTATGTCTTACCCATTAACATGTGTAGGATACCCCTTAATAGTATTCAGCTTCTTTTTAAGAGTTTTTGAACAAAATTCTAATATAATTGCTAAAATTGAAACCTTTACATGAAAAAAGCTGAAAGAAGAAATCAGTCTCCCAGAATATGAGCAAAAAGACAAAGTATTTGATGAACTTTTAAGTGCATGAAAGATCAGGCTCATTTCTGCAGCCCCACACCCGGTAGGTGTAGAAGTGGCGCTCTGGGCCACAGTGTTGCTGCAGGCCCACTGCCTAGCTCAGTGGCCTTGCTGGGTCCTGCCGTGTCGGGACGTGTGCTGTGAGGCACTGGAATGAAGGAACGGCCTGCCCGCGAGCCCCAGGTTGGACGGGCACTCCGGAGGACTGACTGCTGGCAAATGTATCACATGTCATCTCTCCATCCCGCCTGCATTTGGGACTTAATTGCACTGTGTTTCATACTGTGTGTTCTTTTAGATCAGAGAAACACAAAATGGTTTTTCATTAGGAATTATAGAAGGGAAGGGAGATGGGTTGAAAAATGGACTAGGAATGTCCCAGCTCTCTGTAAACAAGGTCTGCTTGGGACAGTGGGTACCTCTTTGTGGAGTGGGATCTAGAGGGATTCATAGCAGACTAGTTTCTCGTGTATCATTTTAATGAGTTTGCCATGTTTTCCAGTTATATTGCCCTGCTAGAGAAATAAGAAATTTGGAGCGTAGTGTTAATGGCATTTTCTGAAATAAACTTACTTTCTCTGGCCTCAGGAGCGGATTGACGAGTATGATTACTCCAAGCCCATTCAGGGGCAGCAGAAGAAGCCATTTGAGGAGCACTGGAGGAAGCACACCCTTTCCTATGTTGATGTCAAGACTGGGAAGGTATGTGGGGAGCGTGTTCTGCTCACGTATGCACTGATAAATATGCTGTCCCGTACGTTCTGGAGTTCAGCATATGATGTGCTGGGAGAAGCAACATGGATTTAAGTTGACTGTTGCCAGATTCGAGACACCACTGAAAAGGACACTCAGGCTTCTGCCTGGAAACAGAATCCATTGTGGGTGGGTGGTTTAGGGGCTGGCCTTACACAGCTTTCACACCCGGCAGGGAGTGAGCACCCAAGCCTTGGTGGCAGGGGAGGGGACAATGGTTCTGGAGCCCATTGAGAGCGAGCGAGGTCGGGGGTAGGGATGGGACAGGAAAACACTCCGTTTTTCCCAGTGGCTGGACCACCTGGAAGCAGCCTCAGGGAACCCTGGGGTGTGCTCTGCAGCCCATCGCATAGGCCTGGGCACAGAGCAAGCAGGGGAGGGGTGAGGTGGGCAGAGTCCTAGGAGCAGCCAGCATAGATTGAAGTAGAGGCTCCCAGTTTTACTCCACCAAAGTATACTTCGCCCATCTGGCGTTTCTGCTGGGCGTTAGGAATCAGAAGTAAGACAGAAAGCGTTTACCCTTAAGCTTTTCAGGTTTATTGTAAGGGGTAGTCTTAATCACCTGTGTGTGTCTACAGAAATGATGTCGTGCTCTCTTGCCGTCACTTAATACAGAGAGCCTAGTGTGTCTGCTGTTGAGGCGGGCAGTAACTTTCATGATTCTACATGAAGGCCGTTTTCTGACCATGTATAGAAGGAAATCAGACTCTACCAATCAGAGTTGGTACAGTCCCATTTTTAGTAATGTTCAAGGCTTTTTACAATTAGAAATACATGCTCATTTTAGAAAGTACAAAACTAAAGAGTGCATGTTTGTAAGCTCACCAGAGGTAGCCTCATTATCATTCTGAAATGCTGCTTTCAGGGTTTGCATGTAGGTGCACACACTTTTCCTTATGTGTATGTAGATAAATACAAGTAGAAAAACTTTGTAAATGCGTAGTTTAAACGTAATTAAAGAACGACAGTGTGTGTGGGTTTCACTTCTTGAGCATTCGTGTGAAGCATCAGTTTGATACATTGTTACTTTAATGGCTGCCTTTCCTTGTATGGATTTACCGTAATGTACGTGGCAGGTGCCCTGTCGTGCCTTTAGATCATTTTTGAGTTTGATACTGAAAAATACTCCAGTGTGTACTTGTGTTTTTAAGTTCCTGAAATATGTCTGTAAATAACTTTTATAGCTAATTTTTCAAAAAAGCACAAGAGAAATGCTATTTGTATGTTTTTCTACAAATTTTGTTTTACTGTCAATTCTTCTTTTTAAGGTTTCATTGGAATACAGACCAGTGATTGACAAAACTTTAAATGAGGCTGACTGTGCCACAGTCCCTCCAGCCATTCGCTCCTACTGATGAGACCAGAGTTGACCAGCTTTTGTAATTATGTATAATAGCTCATGCGTGTGTTCATATCATAATTATCCTTTTAAAATCCTGGACTCAAGTGAACAAGGAGTGCCGTTTGAACAGAGATCATCTACCTGGTGGCCAGAAGCTTGCCAGCAATGAACAGCCAGGAAGTGTGAATGAAGCTTACCTTTATCCTTTGCTTCATTCTTGTGAAATAGTCAAACTGGGCATGATTCTTAAATAAAGCATAAATTACAAACTTCTATTTCCTGGTCCTTTTAAGAGCTTCTACTGTTTGATTTGAGGCATGTTTGTTGACCTAAAATACAGAAATCCAGAAATTTTGTTGTATAAAGTAAAAATGAATTTTGGTGTTGACAGCAGATGAAGAAAACAGACATTTCCTCTTTGTTCTTAGTAAGCAAATGGTTTAATATGTGAACATGTGTCCTAAAGTATTTAAATAGCCAGATATTAAAGGAAACAGATGAGGTGTAAATGGGTTTCTTCCTTCCCCGCTTGCTTTCAGGTGCTGCTTGGGGTCCGTTTCCTACTTTGTGCTTGTCTCAGGGCTGGCTTCTATGGGATCCAGTCGACAGGGTCATTGATTTTACTGTTTCTCAATTTTAGGGATTATCTGGTAAATATGTAAAACATTTACATGTTTTCGGAGTCCACTGTATTCAGAGCTAACCTTGATTGTCCCTGCATCCTCTTCCCTCTATCCCCCAAAGCAACCACTCTGGTTACCTTCCTAGTGAGTGTTTTAAGAGAAGAAGAAAGCAAATCTGTATTTGCAGAATTGCACACACCTTGTCTGCATACCCGAAGGTCATTCCTTATCATCAGTGAGCCTGCCTTCTTTTGGCTGCATGAATGTCCCTTACCCCCAGTGGTGGACGTTTGTGTTCTTTCCAGTATTACAAATGCCACAATGAGTAACTTCGTGTGTGAAGTCCTCTTCTTTGAGCTGGAGTCCTTGAAGTAGAATTGCTGGGTTCAAGGGTAAATGCACATGTCTATCTTTTAGATGTTCCCAAATTTTCTTCCCCAAATCTCTGTGATGGAGGAGAGTCCCTATTTCCCACAGCTTTGCAAAAGAAAGTATGATGGCAAGTGTTTGGATGTTTGCCAATCATAGAATGAGAAATTTTATCTTAGTATAGCGTTTTTCTTTTTCTTTCTTTCCTTGGTGGGGGTTAGCATTTTTAACAGTTCTTTTGAGGTATGATTGGCAGAAGTTAATAAACATCTTCACCAGCCCAGGTTTCTTCTTGCCCCTTTGTAGTCTCCCCCTCTTATCCCCAACAGTGCACAGGGAACCATGATCTACTTTCCATCATTAGAGATGACTTGCGTGCTCCAGAACTACATATAAATGGAACCATACGGCATGCACTATTTTTATTTGGTTTCTCTTACTCAGCATGATGATTCGTGGTTCATTCACGTTGCTGCACAAGCAAGGGGACGGGTGTGTTTCAAGGCTTGAGGGCTGCATCCAAGTGTCAGCTCCTGGCCCTGCTCCCTGCCACACTTCTACCACAAGAGAAAGACCCCCAGGCAGAGCTGCAGATGCTTGGGGCAAGGTCTGGTCAGTGCTGGGGAAGTTCTGGGCCACAGAGCATCGAGTGTCTGCAACCCAGCTGCAAATCCAACGGACTGTCACAGGGGAAAGTGTCGTTTCAGGTGCGTTAGAGCACAGAACTTCCGGGGCGCCCGGGTGGCACAGCGGTTAAGCGTCTGCCTTCGGCTCAGGGCGTGATCCCGGCGTTATGGGATCGAGCCCCACATCAGGCTCCTCCGCTCTGAGCCTGCTTCTTCCTCTCCCACTCCCCCTGCTTGTGTTCCCTCTCTCTCTGGCTGTCTCTCTCTCTGTCGAATAAATAAATAAAATCTTTAAAAAAAGAACATAGAACTTTCGAGTTTACAGCTTCAGTGAACTTTAAGGATAAATGGAACCACTAAGAAACCCCATGCTTCATCGGCAATCTTACTGTTGGTAGGAATATTGGATTTCATACTTTGAAATTATATAGTATTAAATTAGTTAAAGCTACTAACTATGTTATTGCTAAAACATTTTTTTTCTGAGAAAGAGAAATAGAGGTAACCCTGTAGTACTAAATTTGGAATAGAAATGTAAGTTCTTTTGGGTTTTTTTTTAATTATTTCTTGAAGATTTTATTTATTTGAGAAAAAGAGATCACAAGTGGAGGGAGGGAGGGGCATAGGGAGAAGGAGAAGCAGACTCCCCACCAAGCAGGGGCTTGACCCCAGGACCCTGAGGTCATGACCTGAGCCAAGGCAGATGCCCAACCGACCAAGCCACCCCGGCACCCCTTCTTTGTTCTTTATTTTTTTAAGATTTTGTTCGTTTGACAGCACCAGCAGGGGGAGTGGAGAGGGAGAAGCAGACTCACCACCGTTGAGCTGGAAGCCTGACTCAGGGCTCCATCCCAGGACCCTGAGATCATGACCTGAGCCGAAGGCAGATGCTTAGCCACACTTAACCGACTGAGCCACCCAGGCAACCCTTTTCTTTCTTTAAAAAAAAAAAAAAAAAAAAAAACACATTTTCCAGCTCTGTCCCAATAGCAGTGGGCTCTAACATTGTGGTGTCTGCTTACCACTCCCCTCTCTCCCCCACCCAGAGCCATGGACTGACTATATTAAAAACATTAGTATGTTAATTTATAATGATAGTTTAAAAACTCAGCCAACACTGAACAGACAAAAACATATAATCGTTCTTGGAAGTAACGAGGGCACTACTAATACTGAAAATGGGCAATTAAAGGAAAATAATGAAACGGTTATCCTGCCTTTTATCCACAAATTGCCATTCAGGATAACCTGGTTGATTGGGGAAAGTATTTTACAGAGGAATCCCTTCAGATAAATGAGTAAGGAGTGATAGAATTTAAAGACCCTGTTTTTGCTGTCCCTAATGTTCTGGAACTTGCACGTGGATCAGAGTCACCTGGAGGGATTGTTGAATAATTCTGGACCCCACCCAGGGCTTCTGGTTCAGTAGGTCCTGGGGTTGGTCCTGAGAATCTGCTTTTGTAGTATGTTCAGGGACCACACTTTGAAAACCACCTGCATGGGGCGATGTGGTTCAGTAAACATGAAGGAGGTGATATTCAGGAGAAAATAACAGGTGGAAAGATGACTGACAACCTTAGACCTCCATCCCAACCAGCAGATGAAACAAGGTGTGGCCAAAGAATTTTGCAGAAGTAGAAGTATAAATGCGGGCATCTAAGCATCATTTAAGTGTTAGGACAATGAATGAAAAGCTGGCAAAGGCATGTACATGAAGTGTGATAAGATGACAGAAGGGCTGACTGGTTTCAAACAAGGAACTGAGGGCAGTGGCTTCCTTATGTCTGCTACTTCTCAACCAAAAACCAACCTGCTGGCCATTTCATGAACATTCTGAAACCAAGAAATCCACTGGGGAGTAGGTGGTCTGGAAATGCAAGTTTCTATGGGACAGAATATTTCATATTTATGTTTTCTACAATGTGCATGCAAGGTTTCTAAGAGAACCCACATGTTATGGGGAATTGACCAGAGAAATTTTTTTAAATGTGCACCAAAGTAAAAAACTAGGATACTGACCAGAGAGATGTGGATAATCTCTAATATGGATCAAAAGAAGCAAGAAAGATACAGCACAATACTCTAATTATAGCATTGGCCACAACCACATAGCTATTTAAGTTCACTAAAATTACATAAAATTGACATTCCCCAGTCACCTTGATCCATTTCAAGTGCTCAGTAGCTCCATGTGAGTGGCTCCCATCTGGACAGCAGAGCAATTCCATCGTTGCAGAAAGTTTGGTTGGCCAACACCGATATAGACATTTGCTAGTATCTTAGATTAAACAGCACATGTGATAAGTTGACCACTACTTAGTAGGAGACCCGAGTTAAATAAAAAGTGGTATCTCATTCTCATTCATACTGAATTCTGACAAGAACGTTGGTTGGAAAGGAGGACTAGGCCTGGGCACAGTTGGTTCTGTCTCCTAGAATTCTGTGCCAGAGTCTGGAAAAGGGAAAATGACAGGGAAGCTTTCTAGCGTGTAAATGTCACAGTGCAAGCCATTGGTGGTCCTGATGAGAAAATAGGGCGCAAATAATCCAAGTGCCTTCAGAGGGAAAGCTGTTAGTGTGGATACATACGAAATGTGTGTGTGTCTGTGTGTGTCTGTGTGTGTGTGTGTCTGTGTGTGTGTGTGTGCGCACACAAAAAAGAATGGACACGTAACTTACTTGGTCATCCATTTGTTTAACATTTATTGAGGGTTTATTATATTCCAAAGACATAAGATGAACAAGAGGGTGGGCTGTGAAGTGTTAGGAATGCTAGTACCCCAGAAAGAGCCAATGTTTAGAAAAATTCTAAGGATAATAAAAGGCATTTTCCATGGCCCAACATCAGTCACATTATGGGAGGAAGAGAGCAGTGTTGTCTTTCAGTTTATTTCTCTATTCTATCCAGAAGCACTATATCTACTTGGAAAGCTTAGAACAGACCTGGTTAGGAGGGAATTGAATCCCAAGATAGGCGAGGGGATAGTGGCAAGTACATTAATACTTTAAGTGATGAGTCAGAACTAGGCAGGGGATGGTCTGCCTTTCTGCTGGCAAGGAGGTGGTTTCCCCTGTGGCTGCACATCTTTGTAACCAGGCGACAGGACTCCAGGCAACACCCTCCCCCTCATGCCAGGAGTCCCAGACTTACAGTATGGCACAGGTGCTGTGACCTACCTGCTGTGTTCTATCCAGATTCCTGGAGCCAAAGCTCATTGGAAATGAGGGCTGAGGTGAAGGGAGGGACTGCCCCAGGCCAGTGTTTCTGATGAAGCCTTCCAGACTGGTGTACATTCGTGGATATACATGCGGGGGGGGGGGGGCAAGATTTTCTTTAAACCTTCATTTCCTAGTAATTAATGTCCCTTTTAAGAGTCAGGCTTAGGGGTGCCTGGGTGGCGCAGTCGTTAAGTGTCTGCCTTCGGCTCAGGGCGTGACCCCGGAGTTCAGGGATCGAGCCCCACCCACACCAGGCTTCTCCGCTAGGAGCCTGCTTCCTCCTCTCCCACTCCCCCTGCTTGTGTTCCCTTTCTTGCTGGCTGTCTCTCTGTCAAATAAATAAATAAAATCTTAAAAAAAAAATAAGAGTCAGCCTTAAGGGAAGGAAAGTACAGGTAGGCCTGGGCTCGAGTCTCCCCCTTGCTGGTCTGACCTCAGGTGGGCCCCCGGTTTCTCATCAGGAAGATGTGGACTTTGCAGCTGGCCATGAGGAGCTGGCTTGAGGACTACACAAAGTCACTGAGACATAAGGGTGGGGTGTGCCTCCTTGAGAGTGTTGTAGGAAAGACGGTGTTAGGGTTCAAAGCCCACGGCCAAGAAAGAATTCTCCACAACGTCTTTGGTGCAAAATGGAGGTTTATTAAAGCACGGGGACAGGACCTGTGGGCAGAAAGAGTTGCTGCCCCCAGGTTATGAGGGTGGCTGATTATATACTATGGGGTTGGGGGAGGTAAGAAAAAAGGGAGGTTTCAAAAGAACTTTTTTTAAAATAATTTTTTATTATGTTATGTTAGTCACCATACAGCACATCCCTAGTTTTTGATGCAGTGTTCCATGACTCATTTTTTTGTATATAACACCCAGTGCATCATGCAATGCGTGCCCTCCTTAATACCCATCACCGCCTAGCCCAGTGCCCCACCCCCCTCCCCTCTGAAGCCCTCAGTTTGTTTCCCAGAGTCCACAGACTCTCCTGGTTCATTCCCCCTTCAGATTACCCCCCCCCTTCATTCTTCCCTTCCTTCTGCTAAGGATCTTCCTACTTCTTATCATCAAAGGAACTTTCATATGTTAAAGAGGACCTACAAGATCCTGGAGGCCTTGCCTTTGTCAAGGTTACCTTTCCCTCTAGCAAGGTTTTAACACTGGAATAGTTGGCAGATTCCTGAAGAATGTCACACATGTGCCCCCCAGGAGTGGGGGGAGAGGGGGGTGTCAGCTTATGCTTTGTCTTCAGCCAGCCTTCTGCTCCCTCGCACCCCGGAAGGCAGCGTGCACTGCTTCTGGGCCCCCGAAGATGGTGTGGGCTGTGGCCATCCCAGTGGGACACCGGCCAGAGAGGGAGCCCAGGGCCTGCTGCCATCGCTGTGACGTGTCTTGAAGTTTCGCTGCAAATTGTGTCGCAAAACCTTAGCTATTGATATTGTGGAGTTAGAGCAGAAGAGGAGCCAGAGACGGAGACAGACTAAAGATGGACTTCAGAAGCCACAGATCACAGAGCTGTGGAAAGTTCTAGAAAAGACTGCTCAGCAACTACTTTGTGAGGAGAACCTTAGAAACCATCCGAGTCCCCTAAGGCTGGAAGGCCTCGCCGGGCCGAAGAGGTTTGCTGCGGAGCGCTGCAGGTGAAGCCGCCGCGCGGAAGACCCGCGTCTCCCTGAGGCACCGGGCGCTGCCCGCAGGCAGGTCTCTCGGGCCCAGAGCCAGGAAACCCGGTGCGCGCGGCCGCCGGCCGGCGGTGTGGCCGCACCCGCGTCCTGGGGCGGGGGGTGCTCTCCAGGGGGTGGGCCCGGCCCTGCGGTCCGCACAACCCACCGCCCCGAAGCTGGCAGGGACTCCCCAGCGGGCGGGGCCGCCGGAGAGGGGCAGCTGACACCACGCGACGACGCACGGGGAGACCCAAACACTCGGAAAAGCGTGTTCTTCCCTTCGGTCACACTCGATTCCAGCACTTTTTGGTGCGAGGGGAGCCCCTTCCGCGCGCCCTGTCCTCTGCCCCGCGGCTGAGCGCCCTCCGCACACGGTGCGCGAGTGCGCGAGTGCGCGAGTCCGGAGAACGCCGCGCGCACCCGCACAGCCCCGGCCCGGCCGTCGCCTAGCAACGGGGCCGCGAGGGGCTCGGCAGCACTGGGCCCGCCCCCGGGGCTGCCCCTGGGGTGACACCGCCTTCCTGTGCCCCCGGAAGTGGCGTTAGTGCCAGGCCCCTCCCCAGCAGAGGCGGAAGTGGCGCCGCCCCGGGCCTCTCGCGTTCCGGGGTCCCTCAGCCCAGCGCTGTGCCTGGGCCCATGGCCGCCTACTCCTACCGCCCGGGCCCAGGGGCCGGCCCAGCTGGAGGCGCGGCGCTGCCGGACCAGAGCTTCCTGTGGAACGTTTTCCAGAGGTGAGGCCTGGCGCCACCGGGCGCTTATGAGACTCCACCGGCCTTCGCTGCGTTCTCCTCCGCCTCCCCGGCCTCCTTCCTGGCTTCCCTCCCGCTCCCCCGACCCCCCGCGGCCTCTTTCCTGGCTTCCTTCCTGGCTTCTCTCCCGCCTCCCCCGGCCTCCTTCCTGGCTTCCTTCCTGGCTTCTCTCCCGCCTCCCCCGGCCTCCTTCCTGGCTTCTCTCCCGCTCCCCCGACCCCCCGCGGCCTCTTTCCTGGCTTCCTTCCTGGCTTCTCTCCCGCCTCCCCCGGCCTCCTTCCCGGCTTCCCACCGGCCTCCCCCGGCCTCTCCCCTGCCTCCTTCCTGGCTTCCCACCGGCCTCCCCCCCAGCCTCCTTCCTGGCTTCCCACCGGCTTCCCCCGGCCTCCTTCCTGGCTTCCCACCGGCCTCCCCCGGCCTCCTTCCTGGCTTCCCACCGGCCTCCCCCCCAGCCTCCTTCCTGGCTTCCCACCGGCTTCCCCCGGCCTTCTTCCTGGCTTCCCACCGGCCTCCCCCGGCCTCCTTCCTGGCTTCCTTCCTGGCTTCTCTCCCGCCTCCCCCGGCCTCCTTCCTGGCTTCTCTCCCGCTCCCCCGACCCCCCGCGGCCTCTTTCCTGGCTTCCTTCCTGGCTTCTCTCCCGCCTCCCCCGGCCTCCTTCCCGGCTTCCCACCGGCCTCCCCCCCAGCCTCCTTCCTGGCTTCCCACCGGCTTCCCCCGGCCTCCTTCCTGGCTTCCCACCGGCCTCCCCCGGCCTCCTTCCTGGCTTCCTTCCTGGCTTCTCTCCCGCCTCCCCCGGCCTCCTTCCTGGCTTCTCTCCCGCTCCCCCGACCCCCCGCGGCCTCCTTCCTGGCTTCCTTCCTGGCTTCTCTCCCGCCTCCCCCGGCCTCTTTCCCGGCTTCCCACCGGCCTCCCCCGGCCTCTCCCCTGCCTCCTTCCTGGCTTCCCACCGGCCTCCCCCCCCCCCCCCCCCCCGGCTTCCCACCGGCCTCCCCCGGCCTCCTTCCTGGCTTCCCACCGGCCTCCCCCGGCCTCCTTCCTGGCTTCCCACCGGCCTCCCCCCCAGCCTCCTTCCTGGCTTCCCACCGGCTTCCCCCGGCCTTCTTCCTGGCTTCCCACCGGCCTCCCCCGGCCTCCTTTCTGGCTTCCTTCCTGGCTTCTCTCCCGCCTCCCCCGGCCTCCTTCCTGGCTTCTCTCCCGCTCCCCCGACCCCCCGCGGCCTCTTTCCTGGCTTCCTTCCTGGCTTCTCTCCCGCCTCCCCCGGCCTCCTTCCCGGCTTCCCACCGGCCTCCCCCGGCCTCTCCCCTGCCTCCTTCCTGGCTTCCCACCGGCCTCCCCCCCAGCCTCCTTCCTGGCTTCCCACCGGCTTCCCCCGGCCTCCTTCCTGGCTTCCCACCGGCCTCCCCCGGCCTCCTTCCTGGCTTCCTTCCTGGCTTCTCTCCCGCCTCCCCCGGCCTCCTTCCTGGCTTCTCTCCCGCTCCCCCGACCCCCCGCGGCCTCTTTCCTGGCTTCCTTCCTGGCTTCTCTCCCGCCTCCCCCGGCCTCCTTCCCGGCTTCCCACCGGCCTCCCCCGGCCTCTCCCCTGCCTCCTTCCTGGCTTCCCACCGGCCTCCCCCCCCCCCCCCGGCTTCCCACCGGCCTCCCCCGGCCTCCTTCCTGGCTTCCCACCGGCTTCCCCCGGCCTCCTTCCTGGCTTCCCTCCCGCTCCCCCGACCCCCTGCGGCCTCTTTCCTGGCTTCCTTCCTGGCTTCTCTCCCGCCTCCCCTGGCCTCCTTCCTGGCTTCCCTCCGTCCTCTCCCCGGCCTCCTTCTTGGCTTCCCTCCGCCCTCCCCTGGCCTCCTTCCTGGCTTTCTTCCCGCCTCCCTCAGGCTCCTTCCTGGCGGGTCCCTCCAGTCTTTCCTCGGCCTCCTTCCTGGCTCCTTTGGTCTTACCCCTTGCCTCCTTCCTGCTTCCGTTCGTTCTCTCGTCACCCAGGCCTCCATCCTGGCTCCATTAGATCTCTCCCCGGCCTCCCGCCGGACACCCCCAGCTCTCTGCTGCTGCCCCCTGGGCACCTCCCTCCCGCCGGGGCCCCTTCGAGCCTGAGCCCGCTGCAGATGCTCAGGGGTCGCAGCCACACCCCTTCCCCTGCGACAGCCAAGACCCCACCGCTGAGGGGCTTGCTGCTCCTGGAGGGTCTCCTGGGGATGCTTGAGGTAAACAGAAACACAGACTCTTCAGCGCTGTTACAGTGCCAGCGGTAGAGAAAGAAGCTGGTGACTGTAACTGCAGCGCCTTCTGTCCCAGGTCGTCCTTCGTTCCACGTGAATGAGTGACCGAGACTCAGATGACTCATGGCCAGGAGAGGACTTGTCTGAGGCGGTCTTTTTGCTGTTTGTGGAAGGAGAAAAACTGGTGTGGGTGGAATTCGGACTGGCCAGGGGAAAACGAAGGAGAAAGCTGGAGAAAGTGTAAGGAGAGACAGACAGAATTGGTTCCGTCTCTCTGGGGAGAACTGACTTGGACTTTGGCAGGTGGAGTGCTGAGGACGAGAAGGTGCTCTGCGGGGTCTTTATTGCCCAGCAGAATGTGGGAGTGAGACACCCTAGCTGAGCACAGTGGAAGGTCCCTGGGAAGGAGCATGCCAGGGTGAACGCAGGACTGATGCAAGGAGTTACATACAGGTTATGCTTTGCCACGTTTTGCTTGTTCTGCCCTTTTAATCACCAGCTTAACTGGTCTTGATTTTGTAGGGTTGATAAAGACAGGAGCGGGGTGATATCGGACAACGAGCTTCAGCAGGCCTTATCCAACGGTGAGTGGGACCTGGCGATCAGGACTTCTACTGAACTTTGAGCCTGACCCACCTGTAGTAAACAACTTCTTTTTCCAAGTACAGAGGAGTTAATTAAGGCCTAACTGTTATTCCTGGCATGTGGTGGAGGTGCTTCTGATTTATTTTGCCAAGTGATATCCTGCCCTAAGTGCCTTGCTAAGCTAGGACTAGTGCAGGGAAGCGCTTCTTGAGAAATGGAGGTTGGGGTGCAGGTTTAGGGGAAGGGTAGGAAGCTTAGCTTTGTGCAGCAGATACATTTGAGGTATGTTGAAGGTAGTCCAGCTTTGTGACTTCCCTGGAGAGGGTCATCAAAGTGCTGGGGCACCATGGGGAAGTGATTGGGATGTTGGAGGTGTGGCGCTGGCAGTTGGATTGTGGGAAGGGGGTCTTATGAGTGGGGGAATATGAGGTGTTCAGACAGGGTTACAGGATCATAGCTCTTGTGTGGCGGTGTGTTGTGGGTTCTCCATGGAGTTCTGTTCTTGCTGTTGCAGTGTGATTAATCCGTGGAGGTACTGTTTGAGATCTTTTACGTCATTAAATACTTGGCTGTGTTGCCCTTTATAAAAGTCCCTTAGATGCCACTGCCTGTTCTGATTCTTAGATTTGTAGCTGGTCTTTCCAGAGATGTGCCATTTAAGGTAGAAAAGGGATTGCTTGGAAATGTAGGAAGACTCATTTTTATTAGTGGGAAGCAGTTTCATGTTCTAGAAAGAGTAAGGATGCCGGCACTGCCTCACGGGACTCGCTATCAGGTGGTTAAAGGAGTAGGCCTGCCCTCCTTTTGGGCACATGCCAGGCATTTAGTGTTACTCTATTCATTGCCTCCCGGTTTGCATGAAGTGCAGGATTTGTATTTGCAGATTAATACGTTTAAAAAACGGTAGCCACTACTGACTTCTTTTTCCAGTATTTAGTACATGCGATGCAGATACTGGTGTATGACTTCATGTGTGATTTATGTAACTGTGTTTGGGAAACTAAGAAATCTCTTTACTGCTGCTTTGATGATTGTGCCTGCTTGATTCTTCTCTTATGATTAACCCCTTTCCATTTTTTGTGTCTCCAGGGCTTGCGTTACACTTAGAGGAGAAGACAGGGTTACTACTAGGAAGATGTCAGAACAAGCTGGAATCCAGCAGGCTATGATCTGGCTTAAAACTTTCTAAGTGTTGGGGCACCTGGGTGGCTCAGTCAGTTAAATGTCTGACTCTTGATTTCGGCTGAGGTCATGATCTCAGAGTCGTGAGATCGAGCCTCCCCTCCCCCCCGCAAGTGTGTGCACTCTCTCTCTCTCTCAAAGAACAAAAACACTTTCTAATTGTTGACCAGACAGATGTCTCACATCATATGTTACAGAGGGTTAGCCACTGCAGTGAGAGTGCCCTCAGGAGTCATGCTTTGCAGGCATTCCTTCTGAGTTCTTTTCCAGTAAGTGAGGACCAATTCATGACCCATTTGGACATCTTTTTGTCTGTTTGCTTGAAGTTTTGAAAGTGCCACCCAGGTTTGGGGTTTGTGTGAAACCTGCACCGGGAGTGATGGTCACACTGACCTCATTATCATGATGGTCTCCACCCTGGGGGTTCCTGTCTGGATTCAAATCCTCACTCTACCAGTTCTAGGAATGTGACCTTGGGCAAGGACTTGATCTTTCTGGGTGGGTGGATGGAGGAAATGCATGCACAGTGCTTGGTACAGTGCCTGGCACATAGCAGGGTTTGGTGTTGTCACTGAGAGTATAGTAGTAGTATTGTTACTGGCTGGGGAGCCAGCTCAGGGGATGGTGATGATGATAGTTACCACTTAGTGAACACCCGTTGTGTGTAGGCTCTGTGCTGGGCACTTGCAGACCTAATCTCAGCATGGCTGTTTGAGCCCTGGGGGTGTGGTAGCGGGACCTATTCTGATCTGTAGGGTTAGGCTCCTGTATTTTCACTAGAGGCTGTCAGTGCTGCCCTTAGTTCACCTGGTGGTTAAAGAGTACAGGTCTTTGTCACAGCGTAATCTTGGGCTCAGCTTCTACTAAATATCCACCAGGAACCTGTTTAAAAGAGAGCGAATTTTAACAATTGCCAATGTTTTGTTCACCGTTGCTGGGATACTTTGAAATCAATACCTGGTTGAACCCAACTAGTAAGCATGGTCTGGACTGTCTCTGGCCCTTGTGGAAGCACTGGTATTGAGTGGGATTCCCTTGGCTTTCGTTGGAGGCATGTAAGAACTGGCCCCATGCAGCAGGTAGTCACTGTTAACCTGGAGAGGGCAGGCACTGCAGCCACCGCCCCCTCTGTGCCCGGGATGCCAGGGATGCCGGGAGGCAGCCGTCTCCTTCTCCCTGGGAGCATGGTGCCTCTGGTGTTCTAAGCGCCTGTGGCGGCTGTTTTGTCTTGTTTTGTTTATATCTTATTGACCCTGAATCTTTTACCCAATTACATTTTCCTCTTCAAATTAGCTGCTAAAAAATTTAAATTGGTGATTTGCCACTAGCATTTAGAAAATTTAGAATTTTGAGAGGTCAATTCTACCAACCTGGTCTTAGCTCCCCTACTTTCTTATCCTCCTACTTTCCCTTCCCATTCAGTGTCCTTCGTTTTTGCGCCACCGTGGATATCCTTATAAAGTTCTGTAAGCTCTTTCTGCAGTGGAGCAGGTATTAATGATGCCGATTCCCAGAGTCGGTGTTACTGTCGTTTGCTGAGTTACCCCTTACAGCTCTCAGGCTGTAGAGCCAGGATCTAAACCCACATGTGTGCTGCTGGTGCCCGCGGTGCTTCTGCTCACGTTGTGCTGTGGGCTTACTTCTCACAGGCACTCAGTACGCTGAGCCCCGGTGTCTTCCCCCATCTCCATGGTGTTGTCCACCCCCTTCCGTGGGGTCTATATGCCTTCTGCGTAGAGTGCCTGCCTTCTGTTGATGGGAGCTGAAGCCGTGTACGTCCGGAGTTCAGATCTCCTGCCTGTTGAGCCAGTGTGGCATCGCTGCATTGTCTTTGGCACCCTGCGGTCCTGCTCTGTGTGGTCGCTGTTGTAGCTTTCTCTGGCCACCAGACTGTCCGCCCCATGAGAGAAGGCCAGGCTGGCCTCCTCTGCACAGTTGCAGTGTGTGCACAGAAACTGGCCCCTGGATGGGCCCGTCTTTGTCCTCTTTGCTCCCCTTGACTTCCGATAGCTGATGCAGTTGAAATTATTTTGACTTCTAATTTTTCTCTCAGGAATGGGTTTCTGTTTTCATATTAGAACTGGACTATTAGGCTGTTTCAGGACATTGGTTTACTTAGTCTATTACTGGTGGGAAAACTGAAGTTTCCAACTTGTGTGGTTTCTCACTTTAATTAAATCTGTGTGTGTGTGCTCTCTGCTAAAATGTAGTTGAAACCATCCTGAAAGAGTACTTGTGGGTCCCATACACTGAGTCCTTTATAAGACTTTTTTCCATAGGAAAGCTTCTAAAATTGGCTGCTCTCAGGGAGGTATGTGGTTACTAGGTATGAAGAAAGACAGAAGACTGTTCTCTTGCCTTCTTTTTGAAATGACTTGTCATAAACTATCTTCAGCTTGGTACCTTTTTTTTTTTTTTTCAACTTGCACAGTATTTCTTGGAATTATGGGAATTTAATTTTGCTCAAGCCTCTTTTTTGTGCTTCTGCAGGTTTGCCTTCACATAACCTATCAGGTATTTTGTGGAGACGTTTTTTTTAGCTGCATTTTAAAAGATAATAATTCATATATTCTTCCTAAGGTATTTTTATCAAAATAGAGTTCCAGCTGTCTTGGGGATCCCATGTTAAGAAGAAATGGGGGAAATCAGACCATACAAGCAGATAGATAGTCCCCTGCTGACCGTGCTTCTGATCCCAACACTGCTTCTGCCCCCACAGGCTCAGTTTTGTGGGCAAGGGTGTTTGCTGCTGCTGACGCAGGAGGGGCCGTTTGAGATTTACCTGCAGCTTCCTTCTGCCTGTGTGTGGGGAAGGACTGGCTCAGCAGGCCTGGATTGCTCAGAGCCTGCTCCTTCCCAGGAAGGGCTTTGATGGCGGGCTGCCTCCTGCGATGTTCTGACTGAGTGTTTTGTCCACCAAGGGCCTCGAGCTGTGTGATACCTGTTTGCCTAGATAGTTGATAATAACAGGATGATTTTATGCCCTCTGGGTATTTGGAGCTTCCATGATGGACTCCCAAGAGAAACCCTGGACTTTAGACGCGGGAGCTTCCCTAGTGGACAGCACTTGGCCTGTGTCCTTCCAGCTTGTAGCTGGAGGAGTAAGCATGTCCTGGGCTGCACTCGTGTCCACTGGACTTCTCCTGGTGCCTTTTCCCTGCTGGTTTTACTCTGTCCTTTCATTGTAACAAACTGAGTGTCTTTGTGAGTCATGGAGCCCGAGGGTGTTCTTGAGGACCCTTGGTACAGCCTATCCTGTCTGCTCTTTCCAGAAACACGCCCAGCCAGAGTTTCAGATAGAAACAAAAGAAAGTTAGGATTTGGCGGACCTGGCTTTACTTCCAAGTTACTCTGTAACCTTGGGCGCATCGCGCTTCTGGCCCCAGTTTCTTTGGATGTAAAGATAGGAAGACTGGAAGTTTAGATCCTTTTCCCCCTTGAGTCAAGCCCCAGTTCACCAGATCGTGCATCTGCCTGGTTCAGAACTGGGGGACAATGTATCTACCGGGATTGAGGTTACAGTGTTTCACTAATAGTCATGTGGATTGTTTCTAATTTTCATTAACATAAATACTGTAGTAATTTGACTCCAAATTTCCTAGAACCAGTTTCTAGAAGTGACATTTATCATATCAAGGGCTATAGGCATCATTAATGCTGTTGATCAGTATTTAGATTGCTCTTCAGAAAGGCCGTATTTCTGGCTGTGCTATTTGAAGCCGTTAATTGAAGAAAAATGGTCAAGTGTGGAATTCTGCTGACCCTGAAGAGGGACCAGAGTCTTGCAGGTTCTGTGCGTTGAACGCCAGTGCTGTGTGCCCGGCCTCAGGACTTGCTACACCCCTTCCGTTGGCAGAGAAGCCCAGGAAGGCCGGGAGTTCCTGGTCTGATGAAGGGAAGTGGGAAGAGATCACCAGCGATGACCTTTTTAAAAAGTCTGATTTTTATTTTTATTATTAAATATTATTTATTTATTTATTTATTGCCCCCAAAGCCCAAGTAGTTAGGTATCTCAGTTGTGCAAATGCTAGATGTCATGAAGTCTTAACCCTCATCCACTCACTGAAGCCAACATTTAAGCTTGTGGTTAACAGGACATAATTTCAAGAAAGAAAACTCTTTGGAGAGTAGAAAGACAACACATTATCACAGAGCAGAATGGGTTTTTCCCCCTTCGAGAATGGGGATTCCTGCAATCATTTGCGTGCTTGAGGGTTAAGTGGGAAAAAGATAGAGCGTCCTGATGGGCACTGTCTCTACCTCTGCAGCTATAGATGGTTCCCTAGGCTGTCGTCATTCGCTTAGGGTTGCTTAAAGCTTTTAGCACTGTTCTCTAATTATGGGGCAAAAAAGTGTACTAAATTTACATGGAAAATCAGGTTTCTATTTTCTTCAGTTCTTTAAGATGAAATTAAAGCAGGACTTTTAGGTACAGTGATCATGCATTTCTAAGTGAAAATCTGACAAGAAGTCTTTCTCAGGATGAGTGGTTCTGACATCCAAACATGTTAGTGTCTGGGAAAAGCAGACAAGAATGTTTGGAATTAGGGATGGCCCAGAAAATCTGGGATAGAGGATCACTAGGGGTGTAGGGCTTGTGAGAAAAGTCTACCTGTATAATGTACCCTCTGTTTTCAGTGAGCTATGTTAAATATTGGTTATTTGCACTACACTGTGTTTTCTTGCAGAAAACTGTTTTATAAACTACTTAGATTTTCAGGTGACACTCAGGTGCATTTAACACTTAATATATTTGAAATATTAAATGTCCACATGTTGCAGTATTTCGGCTTCACTGTGGGTTGTTTGAGCTTTGTTGTTTAGTCTGAGACCCAGGCCACAGGACCTGTACATGATAAATAGTCAATTAACTATTGGCTGTTATTATCCCTTGGTTTCTTTGGAGAATCAGGCCCCATTTGGGTAACAAGAAGGATGAGCAGAGGAGCCTGCCTCCACGTTCCCTTGCACAACAGCCCTGCAGAAAACCTGTGCGTCTCGTGCTAGAGGGCCACCTCTCTCCATCCTTGACTCAGCCCAGGATGACCTGTTGCTCTGCTGAGCCTGGGACCGCTGCCATCCTAGAATCCTCCAGTATGGGCGCTGGTTCCCCTGGGCCAGCTCAGGGATGCACCCTCTGTAGGCATTCCCTGCATGCCTGTCCAGGTGGCACTGGGCCCTCACCACAGCAGATGTGCGTGTTTGTACATTACTTAACTGTTGCACTTGTGTTGCTTTTGTTTCAAACTTCTCTGGCCAAGTCATTTGCAGAGATGGCCCCATGATGCTTCTGCTCACAGTCAGCATGGACTGGGGGGGGGGGGTGCCCTCACTTTCACTTATTGAGGGTTCATCAGCCTGTATCAGGTGGAGGGGAGACAGGAAAAGAGGGCCAGGGAACAGCTCCAACAGGTGCATTGGGTTCCTGAGCCTTCTAGTCAGAGCTGGCTGTCTCCTGTGGGATAGCAGTTCAGTGCTAGCAGCAGCTAGGTGTGGAGGAGGGAAAAACAAACAGCCAAGAAATGACCCTCTCTGTGTTTATTTTCCTTTCTGTTGGGTTCTCTTTAACATAGTTTTCAATAATACCTTTCCTAATAGCTTTATAAACAGGCTTCTGTCCACCCTTGCCCCACGGACGTCTTGAAGCCTGCAGAAGATGCTTATCTAGCCCCGTGTGTGCCCCTGCCTTCAGGGGAAGAGCAGCCTTCACTGAGTAATTATGGTTCCAGATGTTCCGAAGGGGAAGCTCAAACACGAGCTGGTACAGCAGGTGGTTTTAACGTAGGGGTTGGGGGAGTGTGGGGAGAGGTGACGGTGCAGGGAGGCCACACTTGAGGTGTGTGGAGAAGTGTGTGCATGAGCCGTGAATCGAGTGGGCTTGGCCCTCGTGAGCTGCGGCGGGAAGCCCAGTGTAGCAGAGTGTAAGGGGCAGTACCCTTCAGACTCTCCTGCCCACTGCCCACCTCCAAGTAGGCCTCAGACTTGAGCAAAAGGTCACTTTATGTGAGGTCAGGGGATGGGTCTCTGTGAGTGGGGGAGGTGGAATGGAAACAAAAACAGTTTCATATAAAGAAGAAAATATGGGATTTTATAGAAGTGGGATGTGGGGGAGGGACACAGCTTTCCCTCCAACATTAAAAATATTTTTGTACTTTGTTTTTAGTGAGTATAAAAATTGATAAGGGTATAAATCGCTCTGAAAACAGATTTTGGGGCATAAAGGTATCTAGTGAACATTTCATTATCAGTTGATAAATGGTTCTATCAGATTCAACAATCCCCTTTATAACAAATATCTGATAATATCCCCATTATTATTCCAAAGTGAATCACACTCTCAAGGAAAATTAAGTGATGCCCAGACTGTAATTTTAGGAGAAAATTTTTAAGACATGGTTTTATGGTATGTTTTTGAGTATGCTTCTCAACTTACCTGGTGGCTGTATTTCTGGAAAATAGAGCGTATGTTCAAATGCCGTAAAACCAGGGGCACCCGGGTGGCTCAGTTGTGTGCATCTGACGCTTGAGCTCAGCTCGGGTCTTGATCCTCAGGGTTCTGAGTTCAGGCCCCTTGTTGGGATCCACACTATTAAAAACAAAAAACAAAAAACAAAAAAAGCTATAAAACCATATCTTGTTTATGTAGTAAACGAGAGTGAGCCCCTGGCCTCATGTCACTATAAACAGCTTTGAATATATGTCTGTTGGGGCCTGAGGGACTCCTGCGGGACGGGACCCCAACGACGACATGCTTACAGCTCCCAGTGGTCATGGCAACCAGAAATGTCCCCTGGGAACAATGTCCCTGCTGAGAACTGTGGTGCCATGGTCTTCGTTGATCAGCAAGTTACTGTCGTTAGCTACTGACGTTACAGATGAGAGTCTTAGAGCTTGCTGTGAAAACGGTTTTCTCTGACTGTGTTTCCTGTCATTTATTTTCAGGCACATGGACTCCATTTAATCCAGTGACTGTCAGGTCAATCATATGTAAGTAAAGGTGCCGTTCTCCCGCCTGTGCAGGCAGACACCTGTCCTTGCACGCAGGTGTGCTTTCTGCCTGTCCCCCTTCACCCTGCCCTCCTGGCCGAGCACTTCAGCTTGAGTTCCCGGTTCTGCAGAGTTCGTGTACATACAGGACCAGCGCATTTCACACACCCCCCGTATCTTGCACAGTTGTTGACTGGTGGAAACACTGATGCTCAGTTTCTGACCTGATTTTTCCCTTACGTGAGCTTTCGCTGACTTACGATGTACTTCTGAGCAGCCAAGAGCTCTCCTGTTTCAGTCTTCTATTGGCTTCTTTATGTGAAAAAAGACCAAATGGTTTGTCATTTTCTTGGTAGCAGGAGTTCAGACAGTGTTTTTATATATATTTTTAGCCATTTTGCCATTATATGTAAATGCCATTATAGGTTCTTTCATATTTGAACCTGGTATTAGGCTGATTTTTTTTCTTTTTCAAAGATTTATGTATGTATGTATTTGGAGGAGAGAGAGAGAAAAGGACAGAAGCAGACTCCCCGCTGAGCATGGAGCCCAACACGGCTGGATCCCATGACCCTGAGATCATGATCTGAGCTGAAATCAAGAGTCGGAGGCTTAACCGACTGAGCCATCCAGGCACTCCTAGGCTGATTTTTTTTTAATGAAAAGCAGGTCTTACTGAAAAAACCAAAAATCTAAAGCCAGTAGAGTCTTTTTCTCCCTGGAGTGGGCCTGCACTGTGGTTGTAGGTCCTCTTGGAGAAAGGAGCTGAACTAGGAGCTGGGGGAGTGGAGGTGGCTGCTTCACTCTGAACCTCCGATTCTTCCTGACGAAGCAAGAGCACCCTCCAGGCATCATGTTTCTATAGAGGCTACTTCCGTGTCAAGCATTATTTCTGTTGTGTCTCTGCCAAGTGTGTTTTCTTGCACTTTCCTCTTTACCGTGTGCCTCACGTCTAAGGCGGTTTAGGGGCTGTGTCTGGGTAACCACCCGGCAGAGGACATCCAGCCCTCCCATTCAACGAATGAGCATTTCTTAGCAACAGTTGGGCATCTGCTGGCTAAGCACGGTCTGCCCTGAGGGAAGTGTGGGAGTGGCTGTGCCAGGATTGAGTTTCTTGCTGACTGACCTTGAGATGCCAGCCGCTGCGTGCCACTGACGTTCCTTTCTGTCTCAGCTATGTTTGACCGAGAGAACAAGGCTGGCGTGAACTTCAGCGAGTTCACTGGCGTCTGGAAGTACATCACAGACTGGCAGAACGTCTTCCGCACCTATGACAGGGACAACTCTGGGATGATTGACAAGAACGAGCTCAAGCAAGCACTCTCAGGTTTTGGTAATTCACTTATCTTGATTGTGTAGCGTATTTCATTTTGGAGGCCATTTTGGTGTCATTAACGTTTTTTCACTTTGTTCAATTTACTGATTTTTTTTTTTGAGAGTGGGGGAGGGGGCAGTGGGAGAGGGAAAGAGAGAATCTTAAGCAGGCTCTATGCCCAGCGCGGAGACTGACTTGGGGTCCCCACAGCCCTGAGATCATGACCTGAGCTGAAATCAAGAGTCAGATGCTTAGCCCACTGAGTGACCCTGGCACCCCTCAATTTACTGATTTTTTTAACTATGAAATTTTTATTGACATACAGATTTATGCTTTAATATTATTTATATCATGAAGGCTTATATTTGACATGGAGACTTTATGTGTTTTTTTTCCATCCAAAATGAGGTACGGGCTATGCAATCATTTGTCTTTTGTGAAATGGAGTGATGTGACACGCACATTGAGAATGCAGTGGCTTTGGAAACAGTTTCACGTGAATAAGTGAAAATAAAGTGTCAGGCAGCTTATCATTTGTGGTACGTCACAATACACAGCAAGACGATCAGATCCTTGTAAGAGATGATTCTGTAAGTGGCAGTGCCATTCGTGTGCCTCAGGCATAGCGTTGGTAGGTGTGCAAGCTCCTGTTCTCAAGTGCGTGTCAGCCCAAGTGTGCCGTGCCACCAGGAGTGTCTGCACAGCCTTTCCAGAGTGGGTCAGTGGGCCTTCTGATGCTGGTGCGTGGGTCTGAGAGGAGGTTGGGATTTTTTTGTGTTCAGAGGAAACACATGGAGAACTTGTGCAAGGCTTGTGGGAGTTACACCCAGATTCTGGTGTGTTTGGGGTGATCTCACTCAGCCCTCTGTTTATTGAGGCCCTATTACAAAACCCCTGCTACATTTTGCTTGAAAGGCTGCTTAAGAATACCTTCTCGAAAAAAATCAAGCAAGTTAGTTTATAATGTACTATTTTTTCTATGATGTACTATGTTGTTATACTAATGAGCTTCTAGGTGTTTTGAGTTTTAATAATACAAAGTACGTCTCAGTTCTCATGTTAATGTGTTAACTTCTACCCTTCTCCCATTTTTCCTGTGGGCATGCCCTTTATGACTGTCTTCTCTTTCTCTTTCCTTTCTTGCCTTATGAGTGCCTGTGGTGTTCAGTTAGAGGCTGTGGGACTCCATAGGAAGTGTGTGTTCTCAGCTCACTCACTAGGTGTGGGTCAAGATTAGGGCAGGACTTGATCTCAGGTTCTCTGCGTTGGTACTGGGAAACCAGCTGACTTTGCTCTGCCCTTAGGTTGGGGGACAGGTTGGGCCGTATGGAAGGGCTGGGAGGAATGGTGACAGCCTTCTACAGAGAGTGGTCCTGGGGCTGGAAGGAACTGGAGGCCTGGCTGGGCCTAGGACAGCTTGGGAGGAACCTGGGTCCTGTGAATTAAGTCCAGACAAATGACCTCAGATGTCAGGGGACATGGCACTTTCTAACGTTGTCAGGCCCAGAGCCCTCTCTTTACTTCGTGCCAGTGACCCACTGGGTCCTTACAGCTCATGGTGGGAGCTCTGAGGCAGGCAGTGCCCAGGCCTCTCTGGCCTCCGAGTCCCTGCTACGGCTTCAGGGTCATGGAGGTCATGTGGCCAGGCCTTGAGGTCAGGAGCCGGTAGGCCTCAGGCTGGTTGGGGCTGGGCTCCTCCCTGACTTCCAGACGTTTTCTGGAGAAAGTAAATACTACTCTGCTACAGCATTTCGTCAGTCTCTTCCTGTGATTGGTTCTTGATTTCGGAGGCCTTCTCCAAAAAGGGACATTGTTATCCTTGTCAAGAGTTAATAATTTTAGAAGATTTTCAGTAGTAACTGAAGCAAAGATTCTGGTTCAGCGCTGGCTGCACTGGGTCACTCTCACAGGCCCACGTGCTGCCTATGATAGCTCACGTATTCCTTGTTTAAACTCATGTCTGGTATGTGCTGTGTGCCAGGTACAGAGAGCTGGAAGTAAGGAAGTGTGTGAGGAGTGTACCCCCCACACAGTGCAGTCCCCCCTTGTGGGGAAGGTAGTCAGGCACGGGCAGCTCCCGCTCCCTCTGCCCAGCCTCTGGCAACCACGAGGCCAGCTCAGTGCTTTCTGATGAAAACGACCCAGTCGTCACTCATGTCAGCCATTACCGACTTGGTGCTGCATTTGCTGTGTCCCCTGTCGTGCGCCAAGGAATGCAAGGCCTGTGCGGTGTTAGCCCAACACACTTTCTTCTGCATCCCTGGAACATGTGGATGTTTGCTCACCAAAATCAGTGCCGTGGACCCAGGTCCACAAGCAGCCTCCACCCCTTACCATGCCGTTGGCTGGTTATAGACAGGGTTGGTGCCCTGTCCCAGGTCTGTCCCCTGGAGGGTGCTTACTGGTTGCATCCAGGTTTGTGAAGGTGTGCTGTCATAGCGGGGTGCTGGGAATAGGCGGTGGGTGGCTGTAGGATCATCAGGCAGCTCTCACGTCTCACGCTTTCTGTGCTTGTTAGTTGTCAGGAGAGAACTCCCTTCTCCTAAGGTCAGGGTGTGGCCCTGCGGCCAGCACATCAGGTCTGACAGGGGCCGGTCCTGACCAGGGTCACAGACTGGGGGAGCTGCACACAGAGAGCGCCTCATTTTTTTTTTTTTAATTTAATTGAGGTATAGCTGACATAAATGTTATGTTAGTTTCAGGTGTACAACATAGAGATTCGACAACGCTCTCCATTACTCAGCGCTCACCACGACCAGTGTAGTCACGGTCTGTCACCCTATAGCGTTACCACAGTATTACCGACTCTATTCCCTATGCTGTTACTTTTCATCCCCGGATTTATTTATTTTATAATCTGAAGTTTATACATCTTAATCCCCTTCACCTATTTCACCCACCCCCCCGAACCCTCCTCTCTGGCCACTGGTTCTCTGTGCTTATGAGTCTCTTTCCGTTTTGTTTATTCGTTTGTTTTAGTTTTAGATTCCACATATAAGTGAAGTCATCTGGTATTTGTCTTTCTCTGACTTATTTCATTTAGCATAATACACTTCAGGTCCATCCATCCTATCGCCAATGGCAAGGTCTCATCCTTTTTTATGGCTCCCTAATATTCGTATGTGTGTGTGTGTACGCGCACGTGTGCACGCATGCCGCACTTCTTTGTCCATCCGTCGGTCTGTCACTTGGGCTGCTTCCATACCCTGGCTATTGTGGATAGCGAATGTGGGGATGCAGATACCTTTTCCAATCTGTGTGTTCGTGTTCTTTGGGTAAATATCCAGTAGTGGGATTATTGGATCACGTGGTAGCTCTGTTTTTAACTTTTTGAGGAACATCCATACTGTTTCCAAGGGGGCTGAGCCAGTCTGCATTCCCACCAACAGTGCATGGGGGTCTGTTGTCTCCACATCCTTGCCAACATGCAGTGTTTCTAGTCTTTCTGATAACAGCCGTTCTGACAGATGTGAGCCCCCTCATTGTGATTCTGATTTGCATTTCCAGAGGGCACCTCCTCTTAATTTACGAGGGTGGGGTCATCGTGACATGGATTTTCACTGAAGGAAATTCTTAGAGAAGAAGAGTCTGCTCTCAGATTTTGCTTCTTATGTAAATGTCCCTTTTATAGTCTGGTCATTTGTTTTCTAGTCTGACTTCTGTTGGTTTTGTTCTTGCTACAGTAATATTGAGGACCAGGGAAATTGGAGGCTAACCCCAGGGATGATAGAAGTTGCTTCCGTGGTCTCTATAGATTGTGGAGGTCCATCCTGTATGTTTATGTCTGGGCAGGAGACTGCCACAGCGATGGCTGTCTTCTGCTGTCCACGCCCTGGATGAGCTCAGCCCTTACCAGCCTGGGCCTCTTCCTTACCTGTCCACAGGCACAGGTGCCAGGGTGTGAGGAGAGGAGACTGCGAGGGGCTGGGGGTGTGACCCCCATCCAGGACTTGCTGTCTCTTTTTTTTAAGTCAGGGATCCTGTCTTCTACTCAGCTGGCAGGGAAGGGGGCCCCGGATTTAAGTCACAGAACCATAGAGTATGCTGACCACTCTGGAAGGTACTGTCATGTGTGTGCATGTTTGAATCTTTTTTTTTTTAAGGAAAGTGTTTACGCAAGTAATTAACTATGAAATTCACTCAGATAATAGGTGTACATATATCCTCGCAAAGATTCCAACAGGACCGAAAACCAGTAAAAATATTTTGGCCCCTGGATCTTGTCTCCTGAATAAGTAAGGACAACACAGTCTCACAGGTAGTGGGATTAGGAGGGAAGGAAATAGGTGTCCTTGTTAAGAGTGGACCCAAGGGGTGTCCCGCAGGCCAGTGGCCCTGTGTCCCCGTGTCTTCAGAACCACCTCCCTGTTGGAGATCTTTTTAGGACATTCAGTAAGTTGAAGGTGGAATCAGTGACTCTTTGTCATAATATTTGATGACCCTCGAGTGGTTGTGCACTTTACGAGACTGCCTTACTCCTTGTATTCTTTCATTTCTTAATGTCAGTGTGCTAATTTGTAGAGGGGAGTACCCATAAGTGAATCTGCTACTTCCCTGATTTTACATTTTGTTTATTTGGAAGCCTTCAGTGATACATTCTTTCAAATGTAAAATGAAACTTTTGTAAAATGAAAACTTCACAATGAAGCTGGGTGCCCTGTGGGATGATTTTTGGGGTGCAGCACTGTGGGATGAGTATACTTGAGGTGAACGAATGAGCTCACAGTAGTGACCTGCTGCGCCTGACAGCGCTGGCCTCTGGGTAACACTCACCCCCTCCAGGAAGATGGGATGGTCTTCACATCAGCCATTCACAGGACTGCAGATGGGGAGCATTGCAGAATGATGGCTTCGTTCCCAGAGTGCATGTGGATGAATTTGCACCTCGAGTCTCCCACCCCAGCCTTGGTCATTTGTTATTTGTTATTAGCTGATGTCAGAGGCTGTGGGGCCTTTTGGAAGGGGGACGTAGGTGTTGATGGGAACGTCCGCTCTCCTGGTCCTCTGTTCATCCTCATTTTCCTCTTCAAGGGTACCGGCTCTCTGACCAGTTTCATGACATCCTCATTCGCAAGTTCGACAGACAAGGACGGGGGCAGATCGCATTTGACGACTTCATCCAGGGCTGCATTGTCTTGCAGGTAATGGGGGCTCCGTGGGGGCTCACCTTGAGCTGAGTGGTGGAGCAGGCAGGGAGTATCCTTGAAAGGAGAGGAAGAGGGAAGTGCCATTCTGGAATTAGCGATTTAATGGAGTAAAGTCAGTTTCCGGAGCTTACAAAAGTTAGTCTTGTCTGTTGAGAAGTTGTTATTCCGTTAAACGGAGGTATGGCCAGTAGTGCTCTTTCTCACCGTGGAAATACCACTGACCCTTGAACAACATACGGCCCAATTATGCAGGTTGTTCATAGGCAGACTTTTTTTTTTTTGATAAATATGGTATAGTGCTGAAAATGTATTTTCCTTACAATTTTCTTAATAATATTTTCTTTTTTCAAACTTACTTTATTATAAGATTATGTACATAATATAATATACAAAATAAGTGTTAATTGGCTGTTAATTGGTAAGGCTTTTTGTCAACAGTAAGCTGTTAGTAGTTACATTTTGGGACATCAGAGTTATACGTGGATTTTGACTGCTCCAGGGTTTATTGCCCCTGACCCTGCGTTCAAGGGTCAGCTGTATTACAGAGCAGTCCCTTCGGATGAGGTCACGTTTTCTAAATCAAGTGGGTTATTTACATGTATACTCTGGTATTTTTGTTGTATTTTCATCCTGAGGAAGTGGGTAAATTTTCCACTGTGATCTTTAGTGTGCGCTTTTTGTGTGAGGTAAGCTCCAAGGACAGGAGCTGGCTCCTGAGCACACAGCTCCTCGTTCAGGTGTTGGAGCCATCGCCAAGCAGCATCCGGCGGAGCTCATGAAGCCGCTGGCCTCGGCACTTGACATTTCCCTCCTACGGCCTTGCTTCTTTAGCTGCGAGAGAAACAAGTGCAGAGCTTGAGCCTCCTTTCCAGAGATGGAGGGCCGGAGTAACCGAGCCTGCCCTGCTGTGCCTACACAGGCCCCTGCTCCTGTCTCTAGGTAGGGATCCAGGTTATATAGATATAAGCTTAGAAATGCAATGAACTAATAAACCCTTAGATCGCTTTCAAAGGTTTTTTTTTTTTTTTTATGACGAATTAAAAAAAAATAGAGACAGAACTATGATGAACTCGTCTGCCTGTCACTCAGATTCAACAGTTACCAGCTGGCGGACAGTTTGATGCAGAACCTCTGTGACCGTAACACCCCAGCCCTTACTCTGACACAGAGTCCACTTGTGGAAGGCAGATGGTTTTTCCATAAAGAGAAGTCCTTGTAGTTTGAATCCAGGTTGGGGTTACAGCTTGAGGTTTTTAAATTTAATTTGGAATTTTGAGAAACTTTTTCGGCTTTTTTTCCCATTAGTAAAACTGAAGTTTCTGTGGCCTGCTAAATACGGTGAGTCTGGGAAAAGCCCAGTCCCTGTGGTTCAAGGCCTTGTTGGAGAGCCACATCTGTTAACATTTGAACCTTTCCTCTGAAATGGGGAGAGCTTTACCCCATCTCAGCCGTGGTCTGGAGAGCCTGGGTTACATTTTTTGCAGTGTTGTCTGAACACTTTAGAAAAAGGTGGTAAAAATCTCATTATTGTCTGCATCTAAATTACCTTAGGGTTGGAGTTTCATTTGAGGTTATGTCCTATACGTAAACATCTGATCCTTAAAGGTCATCGAGTGTAGGCTTTCAGTAGCTGAGGTAACGCGATCCGAGTCCCACGAGAAGCTCGCCCAGTGCCTCCGTGCACCTCTAGGCTGAGGACAGGCCAGCCAGGAGGAGTGTTACAGCAGCCACTGCCTCCGAGCTCCGTGCTGAGCCAGAGGCCTGACCGCCAGTCCCTGGTCCCATCCACCCTTCCTGAGTGACCCTGAACACTGGACTAAAGAAGTAAAATATCCTCAAAAATATTTTCCTTCATCTGCCTTTTTACAAAAAGAGAAAGGCTTTTTGAAAATGATTTTTTACAAAAGAACATGAAAATTTGTAGAAATCTTGGGAAAATACAAGTGAAGTACAAGGAAGACTTGTTCTTTAAGCTGCAGTTAACTGCTGCTGGTGTTTTTGTATTTGGTTTGATGTTAGTGTCTCACACGTGCTGGGACACTCCCGGCTAACGCCTGAGCGGACAGTCATCTGTGTCAGGCACCCCATCTGTCCTGCCGCCAGAGGGCCGGGCTCCAGCCTGCTCTCATGATGACCCTGGGCACTGTGTCCTTCTCTTGTCCTGGGGAATTGCATTCTGCCTGCTTCCTTTTGTCGCGTATGATTCCTCAGGCCTACTGTGGTTGTCCAGCACCCCTCATCTGGGGCGGTGCTCATCTAATTGTCTCTGCTCTTGGGTGCAGAGCTCTCCCCTCTGCTCCTAACCTGCTGTGGGGGGATCAAGCTCGTGAACAGACTAAGGTGGAGCCCTCGGAGTGGGGTGGGCAGGAGGGACCCTGAGGCTGGTACAGGGAGACCTACCCTTCCAGTTCTCTGTGTGGGCCTTCACCAGCTGGGTGTAAGGGAGGGGCCCGAGTCAGGGCTGGTTTCCCTGTGTCCTGAGTGGCAAGTGGCCGGAGCAGAGGTGAGTGTTCGAGGAAGAGCCCCCACGAGATTGGTCTTAGAGTAGGAAGGGAGGACCCAGGCTCACCACTGGACCACTTGGGAAACCGGGCCTGGGGCCAGAGGGTTCAGCCAGGACCCAGGGCTGTGGTTTATAGATGTGTTGGGCCTACAGCCCACACCCTGACCTCTTAACTAGCTTTCCGTATTCATCCCCCCACGCCCTGCCATCCCACCAGACTGCAGCATCCAACATTATGGACAGGTGGTCAGGGATACCCACCCATGCCTCCCTGCCCTGGTCTCTGTCAGAGTTGTGGGGGTGTCTGGAGACATGGGTGACTTTGGTTCCTAAATGTCTTTTTACCAAATACATTTCATTCCTTTTGTTTAATAAATATCAAGATCTAAATGCCTGTTGTTTCTTTCCCAGAGGTTGACCGATATATTCAGGCGTTACGATACGGATCAGGACGGCTGGATTCAGGTGTCATATGAACAGTATCTGTCTATGGTCTTCAGCATCGTATAACACTGGCCTTTGCAAATAGCAGCATGACTTACAGAAGGAAAACTTAAAATGCCAAATCTCACTTTAAAGAAACGGTTCAGATGCAGCCAGATACTGTTCTTCTTTTAGATTTTATATAATTAACATTCGGGGACCCAACTGTACATATGTGGATAAGCTGATAAGGTTTTTGCAAATGTAACAATAGTTATAATCATTATTCACGTACATTTGATTTGAGACTGTTCAATTGTGCCATGAGGTAAGATATGATAATGTTTCAGGTATCTTGCATGCAAAAAATTCATCATGTGCGTTTCCAGATAGTTGCAGTTGTATAGTGGAAATACTTCTGTTAGCCAGTAGGAATTTAGAAATAATACAAAACCTGCACAGACGCTTCTATGTGCCTTACATTTTTAAAACGGGGTGTATTGTATTTGTTTGAATACGCAACATGAGCAGTAAAGCAAACGCGCCTCCGTCCCAGTCTGCCGTGGTGCTCGCGGGGGTCCAGGACATCTCCTGGGCTGTCCACCTGACTCTGCTTATGGGAGATCCAAGGGTACCGCCTTCCTTTGTGATAGGAGTTAGTTTAAATTTCAGAAAAACTTCTTTGAACATGTAAATCCAATTTGATATAGAAGTGTGTGGGTTTCTGTCATTTTTGATGATTGAGTCCTGCCCTGCAACAGTCTGTTAATTGTGGTTTTCGAACAGGAACGTGGGGTGCAGGCAGCTGGAGTGGTCATGCACGTCGCCTGCTGTCAGCACACAGCCAGTCCCTTCACCCTGTCCTCACGGAATCACTTTAGGCTGTTTTCTGCCTCTTTCCTCTCTTAAGTGTGCTTCCCCAAACCAGAATTTGGGGCATTGGTTATGAGGACATTCAGATGGGTGTTCAGCAATTTATAAATGGGTCTGGGACATCAGAAATTGGTGTCCCACGGGGGTCTTACGGGGGGCCAGTGCTGGTTGGGAGGGGGCCGTTTCTGGGTTTATCTGTGGTATCTGATTAGAGAGGCCAGAACACCACTGATCACAGTATGTGGGGTTGGGGTAAAGAATCTATGGGGCTCGTGGACTGGCTTTGTGATCTCAGTGGGGGATGGCCCATGGGGAGGTGTCTTTGGGAATTTCTACCACCTTCCATGTTGGGTCCTTCTCCAGGCATCTACATGCTTATGATGCAGCACCAGCACATGACCCCAAGTTCTGTTTCAGTGAACTCCATCTGACCCCATACCCCAAATTCTGACTCGAAGAGGCTTTCAGACCCAAGGCCCACACATTCAGGTGCTCAGGTGGCTTCTCTCTAGGTTCTCATAGACATCTTGGACTCAGTGTCTCCCAGCTAATAAATCCCATGCCCTCACCCCCAAGCCGTGTACCCCCTCTGTTGCCTGCCCACTGCCTTTCCCCATACCGTGGCTACAGGAGGAGCCTTTGGAAGATGCTGCTCTCATTTCTCCCTTCACCCAGGCCTGCAAAGACCTCAGGCTTGGAGGGAGGGTGGCCTGTGTGGCTGCCCATCAGCCTCGCTGTGCTCTGTCCTGGGCACATGGGAGTCCCTCTCCTCTCCCTGCACCTGGACCCCCTCTTGAGCTGGCCTCAAGAGCAGCTCATGGCCTTGGGAGGAGGCACCTGCCTCCAGTACACGGTTGGTGTTTAAGCTCCATGGAGGCCACGCAGTGGGCACTGAGAGACCCGGTCCTCACTGTATCAGCCTTGGAGTGGGAACTGTGTAAATAAAATGTGTGATGAGCCCTGCACCCCAGATTCAGGGAGGGGAAGCAAAGGTATGCAGAATTTTAACAAAGAAACGGTCTGATTGGGGATGGGTAAGGGTCTCATGTTCTCTGGTTAGGAAGGAAGGGCTGCTCCTCTAATAAAAAGTGTGAGCTTCTCAATACCTCACAGGCATGGGGAAGAGAAACACAAGTGCACGGTACAGACGCACTCAGGTGTGTGGCATGGATGCACGTGTGTGATACACTCCGCTGTGGTACAGATGTTCTCGTGTGTGGAACAGACGCACTCAGGTGTGTGGTAAGGATGCACGTGTGTGATACACTCCGCTGTGGTACAGATGTTCTCGTGTGTGGAACAGACGCACTCAGGTGTGTGGTAAGGATGCACGTGTGTGTGATACACTCTGCTGTGGTACAGATGTTCTCGTGTGTGGAACAGACGCACTCAGGTGTGTGGCATGGATGCACGTGTGTGTGATACACTCCGCTGTGGTACAGATGTTCTCGTGTGTGGAACAGACGCACTCAGGTGTGTGGCATGGATGCACGTGTGTGGTACGCTCCGCTGTGGTACAGATGTTCTCGTGTGTGGAACAGACACACTCAGGTGTGTGGCATGGATGCACGTGTGTGATACACTCCGCTGTGGTACAGATGTTCTCGTGTGTGGAACAGACGCACTCAGGTGTGTGGCATGGATGCACGTGTGTGGTACACTCCGCTGTGGTACAGATGTTCTCGTGTGTGGAACAGACGCACTCAGGTGTGTGGTAAGGATGCACGTGTGTGATACACTCCACTGTGGTACAGATGTTCTCGTGTGTGGAACAGACACACTCAGGTGTGTGGCATGGATGCACGTGTGTGATACACTCCGCTGTGGTACAGATGTTCTCATGTGTGGAACAGACGCACTCAGGTGTGTGGCATGGATGCACGTGTGTGGTACACTCCGCTGTGGTACAGATGTTCTCGTGTGTGGAACAGACGCACTCAGGTGTGTGGTAAGGATGCACGTGTGTGATACACTCCGCTGTGGTACAGATGTTCTCATGTGTAGAACAGACACACTCAGGTGTGTGGCATGGATGCACACATGTGATACACTCCGCTGCGGTACAGATGTTCTCGTGTGTGGAACAGACGCACTCAGGTGTGTGGCATGGATGCACGTGTGTGGTACGCTCCACTGTAGTACAGATGTTCTCGTGTGTGGAACAGACGCACTCAGGTGTGTGGCATGGATGCACGTGTGTATGATATGCTCTATGTGGTACTAATGTTCTCGTGTGTGGTACAGACACACTCAGTTGTGGTACAAGTAACACTCAGATGCAGGGTACAGATAGGCATACGTTAGTACAGATGCACAATGTGGCACAGATATTCTCAGGTGTAGAGATACTCAGGTGTAGTATAAACTGGTTAGAGATACGCTTATGTCTGTGGTACATGCATGTAGATGTAGATGGGTATGGTACAGGTAGTCGGGTGTGTGGTATAGACAAGTATGACATTCTCACGTGTGTAGTACAGATACTCTTAGGTACATGACGCAGATGTGCTCAGGTGTGTGCTTCAGGTACTCAGGTATGATATAAATATATTTTAAAAGGTGTGTTTATTTTAGAGAAAGCACAGGGCGAAGGGGCAGAGGAAAAGAGTCTCAAGCAGACTCCATGCTCAGCACAGAGCTGGATGCGGGGCTCAATCCCATAACCCTGAGATCATAACCTGAGCCAAAACCAAGAGTCAGATGCTTAACCAACTGCGCCACCAGATGCCCCAAGTGTGTGGTGTAGATACACTCAGGTGTGGGGTATTGATGTTCTCGGGTGTGGGATACAGACACTCAGGTATGATACAGATAGTCTCAAGTGTGTGGTACACTCGTGTGTGCTACAGGTACACTCAGATGTGTGGCAGCAGCCCTCCCAGTGGGAGCCAAGGGTTTGGTCAGTGGAAGCGCAATGAGGAGTGGGCAGTTTGGGAGATGGTGGTCAGTGGGGGACTTGGGCAGCCAGTCAGGGCTATGGTGTCTTGGTGAGGGTGGGTACATGGCTATGTTTCTGGAAGGCCCCAGAGGCAGGTGGGCTTAAGAGGTTGGGGGTCCACTGGGGAGCCCAGGCTACTTGAAGGCCCGGGAGCAAACCTTCCTGAATCCCAGCCCTGCCCAGGCTGCCTGCGCAAAGCATGCAAAAACATAAGGACGCACTCCCTTGAGCAGGCGGCACCCGCATGGATGCCTGGCTGGGAGCCCAGTGCAGCCCCAAGAGCTCTCATTCAGCCACACGGGGGCAGTGCAGTCACACCATGGAGGGACACCGGCCCTGGGTGCCTCATCTGGAGTGTGACCCCAAGGACACACCAGTATGGAATTAACAGAAGCAAGAGAGAAACCGGAGCAGGTGGGGCTTACAGTCTGAGGGCAGCAACAACTGCCCTGGAAAGTTGTGAGCAAAGACTGATTTGGGCAGCTTTTCATTTGTTACTTTGCCCAAGCTGTGCCCTGGGTCCACTGAGACACAGGTGTTTGGGATGGGGAAGGCTGAGCACCTCTGGGGCAGCTGGACTCAGTGAGGCAGGCCAGGCCAGCTGCCCCAGCAGCCTACAGTACCTGATCACTTATTCCCTGTCCCCGTGTGCCCTGTTCCTCATCCTTCACCCTTCACCCCCCCGGCCCTCGTTCCCTGTTCCCATCCCTGGGCCCCTGGTCACCTGCTCTCACACACTCCCGCTCTTGCCATTTGAATGGTGTGTTAATGACCCAGCTTTTAATTTGACTTACAGGAAGATTGAACCTGCTCAAGACGCCCGGAGTCTCACCCGGCTTCAGACCTTGGTTTCTTGATGAAGAAAATGATACCAGGATAGTCACGAAGGCCTGACCTGTGGGCATAGTTGTGGTCACCACTAAAGTCAACTCAGGCAGCTAGGAGGGCCACCTGTCTCAGGCCAGATGAGCCTGGTTGAGGAGGAGAGCGGGTGGGGCTCTGGGGACAGAGGGAGGGCTGTCTCTGCTGGGTGGACAGAGATGGAGGCTGTTACCCTCACGCGGGGAGGGTTGGGGCTGCATGTGGAGCAGAGTCAGATGTGCTCTGCCTGCTGTGTGGCTGAGCCCCCTCTCCGTGGGTCCTTCCATCGCCTGAACCCCTCAGGTGGAGGGGCTGCCCTGCTCATCCGTCACCGGCACACCACCCATCAGAGGTGGGTCCGGGAGCAGCCTGGCGTCCACAGCACTTGTCCTTAGCATTTCAGTGCAGAGTACGTACTCATGGGTGCACATGTGAATAAGCGTGAGTGTGTATGTGATGCCTTGATCGATGTCTGACCTCACGAGATTAGAGGCTAGGAATCTGGCCCATGTCTGCCTCTACAGCTGGACCATATATACCTGGTGAATAAGTGGGTAAAACTGGGGATTCTTCCCTCTTGTGTTTATAGGTGTTAAAATATATATAGCGTAAAATTTACCTTTTTAACTAGTTTTAAGAGTACAGTTCAGTGGCGCTAAGCACGTTCACAGTGCAGTGCAACCATCACCACCATCCATCGCCAGTAATTTCTCATCCTCCCAGACTGAAGCTCTGTCCCATGAAACACTAACGCCCAGCCCCTGGTGCCCACCGTCGTGCTTCACCTTTGTGGATTGGCTCCTCGAGGGACCTCATATCAGTGGGGGTACAGTATCTGTCTTTCTGTGCTTGTTTTCGAGGATTCTCTGTTGTAGCAAGTGTCAGGATTTCCTTCCTTTCTCGGCTGAATAATGACTCCAGTGTGTGGATACACCGCATTCTGCTCACCCATTCATCTGCTCACAGACACCGGTTTGCTTCCACCTTTGGTGGTTGAATGGTGCTGCTGTGGCCGTGGGTGCACGACTGTCTCTTCAAGCCAGTGCTTTCAGTCGTTTGTCCGAAGTCTGCTTGTGTCCCCAGAGAGGTGGCCCACGCGGTAGTTCTGTTCAGTTGACGGCAGCTGCACCCGTCTACACTCCTCCCCACAGTGCACAAGGCCACTAATTTCTCCACACGCTCGCCAGTAGCTTGGGAATGGTCATCCTCATGGGTGTGAGGCGGGATCCCATTTCCCTGATGACGAGTGATTGGAGCACCTTTTTGTGTGTTGTCTGGAGAGATGTCAATGTCATGAGGCTTTTCCCCTGTGTTTTCTTAGCGTTTTCTCTCTCATTTCAGGTCTTTGATCTGTTTTGAATTTTTGCGTATGGTGTTAGGTAAGGGTTCAACGTTATTCTCTCATGTGCACATCCATTTCTCCCACCACCATTGGCTGGGAAGACTATCCTTTCCCCACTGAATGGTCTTGGCACCCTTGTCAAACATCATTAGCCATATATATGAGGGTTAATTTCTGGGCTCTCTGTTCCATTTGTCTGTAGTTCTCTGTTTTACGGGTCAGAAAATGAAGACCGATAGAGGGCCCATAATTTGGCCAAGTTCACATGATAAGTGGTGGTTAGACTTCATTTCGGATGGAGGGCACCCTGGACCTCGCCCTGTTCATGCAGGGATGTGAGGGAGCACAGAGGGCACAGCTGACCTGTCCAGGCTTCCCACCAGATGACACTCCAGGACAGCCAGACTGGGCCTCACCTTGTTGAAAAAAGGATCAAACTAGCTGCTCACAATTCAGAGGGTTTTCAGGTAGCAAATTTCCTCTTGAAATTGCCTGCAAACAATACAAAGAACCAGAGAGGGAAACAAAGCTTCAGGGTCTTGTGGCCCAGGAGAAGCCTGGCCCCAAGTTCCAGGGAGAAGTGCAGGGTGGTACAGGAGGGCATGGGCAGGAGGACAGGGACGGCTGCCTGCAGGGCAGGCCGCTCCACCCCAGGGCGGGAAGCCGGAGAAACCCACCATCCAGAACAGGCCTGTTTAGGGCAGCCCCCACTCTTGGATGAGGTGCAGCAAAGTTCACCTGACATTTGTAAAATAAGGACCTCAGGAACCAAAAGAAACATCTCAGAACCTGGACGATTTACAGCCAGCATCTCAGAGATGACCGAGGGTACTGCAGCCACTTAAAAAATACCCAATTCTATGAGAATGCAGAATGAGAGATAATTCTTGGAAATTAAAAATAGAATATCTGGAAGGGGAAAAGGTAGAGAACAGAGAAAACTCTAGGGACGGAAATTTTGAAGGGGGGGGGCATTTTTTAGAACCAAAGGAGGTAGGGCTAGTTGGGAGGATGCTGCCGATGGATAAGGCTGTGTGAGGACCATCAGAGCCCAGGGACAAGGAGACCCTCACCGTCCCAGAGGAGCTCCTGGACTCAGGGAGGGGCCAGCTGTCCAGCAGGAGACTGGCACACGCTCAGCAGACGTGTGGAGGGAAGGTTGTTTCCACCTCGAATTCTGTCACTAGCTGTAACAGGAGACAAAGATTTCACAACATTTTCCTCCTGCATTCCTTTAACTAGGAAACTCAGGGTTATCCTGGAGGATATGTGCCAGGAAACAGGCGAGAAAACCAACAGTAAGGGCTGGGATTCGGGACACAGAACTACAGGAGGATGGGTCCAGGGAAGCCGGGATGAGCGGGCAGTGGCAGGTCTGCCCACGTGGGGTGCAACCTCACCTGTGGAACCCCGTGGAAGGCTCATTTTAGAGCTGCTGAAGGATGTGGAGGACAACAGTAGTTTCAAAGAAAACCAAGCAAATGAGTCATGTTTAGTTGAGGCTGGCGGAGTTGGGGTGGGGTGGGGTGGGGAGAGACTGTAGAAGAAAGGAAATAAATTACAGTAAATATGTCAGGAAATAAACTGTGGCTCTCTTGGCTCTCTTCTCCCCCCCGCCCTTTTCTGCCCCCAGAGTGGGTCAGCTACGGGGCTGTAGCCAGGTACAAGGCTGATGACAGTTCCTGGTCACTGGCAGAGCCTGGGTGGTCTTTGCTGTGCACTCTTCATAAGCATGGACTGCTTGGGAGGTGGGTGGCTTAGGCCATCAAGGGCAGTTTCAGGGAAGAAGGGGAAGCTGGACATTGGTTTTCTTCTGCACCAGGGACCATGCAGCATCGCCTGTGCCGGTCCTGCCCCAGGAACTAGTAATGAAGTGTCTCACTCCTGCCAGTCCTTGTGGGTGGGTGTGACAAGTGCCTGAACAGTGAGGGGCTCCCTGGGATGTGAGGTGCTGTCTTCCCATGCATGGGGAGTGCCAGCTTTTACTACAGAGCTCCAGACCTGGGGTGGGGGGACCCACCAGGTGTCCCGTCCACATTCCTGGGTCCTAGGGTCCCCCCACCTTACCTCTGCAAGATGTGTCCGCCCTTCCTGGAAATCATACACGTGCTTATTTTATTTAACAATAACCAAAAGAATTACCAAAAAAAAAGTACAAAAGTACTACATGCTTTTTGCAAAAATGTGCAGGAATTGTAGAAATTTTAAATGTTAATTGAAGGGGCACCTGGGTGGCTCAGTCTGTTAAGTGTCTGCCTTTGGTTCAGGCCATGATCTCAGGGTCCTGGGATGGAGCCCCTTGTGGGGCTCCCTCCTCAGTGGGGCGTCTGCTTGTCCCTCCCCCTCTCCCTCTCCCACCCCCACCCCTGCTCATGCTTGCTCGCTTTCTCTCAAATAAGTAAATAAAATCTTTTTAAAAAATAAAAAAAAAAGAAATTGAAGTTCATCTATAACCTCAGTTATTCACCCAAACCTTCTCTGTGCATAGTGCACATTACAAAAGTTGGACCGAGATGCAACTACTGATGCTACTTACAACATACAACATATTGCAGTGCAGCTGCGAGTTGCTCCATTTAGAAAGTGCTGTGAAACCCTTTACTCCACCAACAGTTTTGAACCCCTGCTCTGCGGTAGGCACTGTGTTTTTCCTGGACAGAGGTGAACAGACCTGGGGAGTTTACCTGTTACCCTGCTGTAATTTCAGGTGCAGTGTGCACCAGGAAAGACGGAGCCGGCAGAGGTGATGGACAGCGGTGGCCTTGGTTTGGGGTGGGTCTCCTCTCTGAGGACACCAGAACAGGTTGCTCCCCTGTGAGTATCGGGAGAAGAGCATTTCCCAGCGGCGAGGGAAGAGGATAGCGAGTGCAAAGGTCCTGAGGCACACAGTCTTGCTCACTCAGAGCCCATCAGTGAGTCCAGGAAGGGAAGGATATTGGGGACTTCTGGGGAGACAGGATTTTGCTCAGAGCCTGGTGGGGGCCTGGAGCAATACCCTTGGCTGCGATTGTGGGGGCGCGCGCGGGAGCCCCTCCAGGACCAGCTGCGGGATGCGTGATGGGGCTTGGATGAAGGGCTGATCCTGGAGACCAGCCAGGGCCTGGACATGGGATGGACGTGGGATGGGGGACGGGCGACCCCATGGAGGCCCCAGTGAGGACTGTGGCGCTGGAGCTGGCCGGGGTCGCTGGGGGCCCCTCAGGCGTTGGGCGGAGACCTCAGGTTGTGAGGCCAGGCTCACTGGGCGTCGGGGTGGTTCAAAGTCAGGACGCCTGATGGAGCAGGGGAGCGTCCCAAAGACCCTCAGCGTGTTAGAGAAGGAGCGGCCGCCAGAGGTGCAGGGAGGGGAGGGTTAGGGAAGACCGCGCCTCAGGCACGAGCCGCGCGCACGGCTCTGGGGGGCCCTGAGGGGTCCGGGGCTGGGCCTTTCCGGGAAGCTCAGGGTGCAGGTGTTACACCAGTGTTTTAGAGTCCGTAAAACCTTTGCTCCTTTTGATTCCCGCCACAAGCGCACTGAAGCGGGCAGGGGCGGGAGACTCTACCCTTACATCACCTATTGGATCGGAGCGCCGGGACCCCGCGCGACGGGAGCCTGGGCCGCGTCTCAATGCACCGCGGGCAGGTGCGCGCTCGGCCGCCCCCGGCGCGGGTGGGTGCGGGCGCGTGCCTGGCGGCGAGGAATAGAGGGCCTGGGTGCCTGCCCGGAGCACAGGGGCCTCGAGGGGCCTAAGGCCCCCCGGACCGGACAGACTCTTGGAGAGACCTCGGGGACGCGGCGGGCGCACGGCGCGACCCCACCGCGGCGCACGCGGACCCGGGAGGGCGGCGCGGAGCGGGCCGGGGCGGGGATGCGCGCGCGCGCCCCCTGCCGCCGCCCGAGTTCGGTCGGCCCCGGGGCGGGGCGGGCTCGCGTGCCGGGGTGGGGCCGTCCTTCCGCGGCCGCAGCCGCCGCGGTCCCCGAGATGCGAGCGCCGGCAGCCGCGCCGCCACAGCTCCCGGCCCGGGCCGGCTCCTCCCGCGGGCGCGCCTGAGCCTCCGCGCCCCGCCGCCCCGGGTAAGTGCCCCGGGCGCGCTCCGCCGGCCCCGCTCCGCCACCGAGACCCTTGTGCGGAGCCGCCCTCCCACCCATCCTCGCGCGAGGCCCTGGGGTCCGACGGGTGGTTTCTCACCTAAAAATAACACGGGACTTCGGAGGGAAGCCGGTCCACTTCCAGCGCTCACGGCCCCTCCGTTTGTCCCTCCCCGCAAGCTTCTGCCCGTGACCGACCGCGCTGGGGCAGCTGGGCTCATCTTGCTCTGGGTCCGGTTTCTTTCAGAAGCTTCTGGGGCAGATGCTGCCTAGGGCTTCACGCTGGCCCCCCGAGCCGTCCCAGGGCAGCCGGTGGAGGAGTGCCAGCGTGGGGGCCCGGAGCGGGGGCGGCACGGCCCGGCGCCCTCCTTCCGGGCAGGGAGCCCCCGGCTCGGTTCTCACACTTGGGAAGAGCGGAAGGGCCTGCGTTCCAGGAATTCGCTCGGTTTCGGTTAGCGGCACCAAGAAAGTTTTTTTCCGCCTCAAAAGTCCTAATTCGAGTGGCCCCAGAGAGCGTGAGTGACCCTAGTGTCCCACTGTGACTCCCGTTGGGGAAGGGGCCACTCACGGGGGCAGGTGACTGGTCAGGGTCAGAGGTCAAAGGCCTTGGGCAGCTCTTTCCTTGAGTCCTTCCTCCTGTCTCTTTCCAGGGGTTGGTGCTTTGGAAGTGCCCAGTGGGCCTTCAGCTTTGGCTGCCCCAGTATCATCGTGGCATTGTTGGCGGGAGGGTAGCCCCTATGACTTAAATGTGGCCTCTGTTTGACCAACCACAGCGGGGCCTTGAGGGGCTCGGGGCCTTGAGGGGCTCAGCGCCTGAGTGTGTGCCTGGCACATCTGTCCCCAAGCCTTGGGTCCTTGAAAGTTGTGTACCTGAATTTCTGGCCTGGTCAGCAGCTGACTCACCAAGGGCACTCTCCAGACGGCCTCTGGTAGAGGTGGGCCCTTAAGCCTGGACAGCCTCCCCCTGATGTCCGCCATTAGGGATCATGCCTGGCTCCTACAGGCCCCTGGGAGGGAGCCCCATGTGGTGGCGGTCCTAGCACCGGCCATTAGGAGGAAACCCTGTGGTGATATGCAGGCTACCCTTGGTGGTGAGTGGCTAGCAGGCAGGGCGGCCCTAGCAGGGGAAGCTGCGTCATGCTGCAGCCCTCCAGCAGCCCGTGGCTGGCATTCACTTTGTTTATGGGTTAGGACTTTGAGGCAGCTAACTGCTGGAGTTTGGACTCAGACTCCCAGTGTGGTCCTACAGCAGCGCGTGCCCATGCAAAGATGCTCCACGCCCAGTGTGGAGCCCCACGGGGGGCTTACACTCATGACCTTGAGATCAGGACCTGAGCTGAGATCAAGAGTCAGTCACTTAACCCACTGAGCCACTCAGGTGCCCCAGAGAAAGATTCTTACACAAAAGCTCATGTTTCTCTGAGAAACCCAAACGTAGAGCTTCGCAGGGATGGGAGGCCCACAAACCACCCTTATGGGCCCAGCTCACACCTGCGTGTTCCCCTCCGGTGCCCAGGCCCCTGTCTGCCTCCCAGCCCAGCACTGCCCATGGCTGCAGGAGAGACCCTGGCCCAGGCCAGCCACAGGCCACAGGAGCCCCGTGGGGAGGGTCTCCTGCCCCCAATTTCCCACAAGTCATCTGCCACCTGCATCTGAGGCAAAGACCTGTGTCTGGCCTCAGACGGGCATTTCTTCAAGGAGTTCGGTCTAATTCAGTGGAGCCTTCACCTTTTTGAGGAGAATGAACAGGTATTTAGGAAAATGGAGCAACGTACTGCCATAATACCCACCTATATAGAGGGTTCCCAGGGCAGAAACGTCAGCACAGATGGAGCCCCACGCTGTGGTTTTTCAGCAAGGTCTGTGGTGGCGTGTGTGTGGGTCGATGGGCAGCTCCTTTGATCTCGTCTGCACACACGCCAGTGGGGGAACCTGGAGAGTATTTATCTGCCCTTGGTACTTTTTACCGTAACCTGTGTTTTTAGGGCTGTTCTGAGCACTGAGATGGAGACCCCAAGGGAGACATGGCTCTGTGGGGCAGGCAGACAGTGTGTGAGGCTGGGGAGTGGGCACGCCTTGGAGCCTAGGACCTGTCCCGGCTCCTGCTTGGAGGAAGAGAGCTTTGGGTGAAGGGTAGTGAGGCGGTCACCTCCACCCTGTACAGGAGTGTCCCTGGCCCCCTCCTCATCTTCTCTGTCCTTTCCCCCCACCCTACACCATCCCTGCTCCAGACTCAGGGCTCATTTGGGGAATGGTGGTGCTGGGGACAGGATCTCCTTCACCTTTGACCTCATGGGTGACCGTAGGTTGCTAAGTGCCTGGCTCCTCACGGGCTGCAGGGAAACTTCCCTGGCCTAGGCTGGGGCCAGCCCTGGGACGGCTTTGCACGCAGGCCTCCAGCCACTGAGGGTCCGATGTGGCTTCCCAGAGAAGTGCAGCCGTGGTGGCCGTAGCACAGGACGAGGCTGAGAGGGCCGATGCATTCCTCCATCGATTCCGGCTCCAGCCTGCAGCCACGCTCCAGAACTCTCCTGTTCTTGACTCCTGGGTGTATGCCCAGGAGAACTGAAAACATACATTCAGGCAGGATCATAGCATCGCTACTCACGCCATCCCCGTCAGCTGGGAACCCGCCTCTACCCCCAGGGCCCGCAGCTGCGCCCACTGTCTGCTCGTCTGTGCAGAATGCCCTCAGCATTTTCAGTCTGCTCCATCCACTTCTCCCGTACTATTCTCTGTCTTTCTCGCCGCTCCAGAAACTTCACCTGTATTTATACATAAATTTGTGTTCTGTGCTTTTCATGGAGATAAAATTCACATAAGCTGGAATTAACCATTTAAACACGCACCATTCGGTACATTTATTTAGTGTATATCCAGAGTTGGGCACCTACCACCTCTGCCTAGTTCCAAAACATTTTCTTCCCCCCGACAGAAACTCTCCGTCCAGGGAACAGTCATTCCCCATTCCTTCCTTCCTGGCCCTGGCAACCACTGCTCTACTTGCTGTCTATGCACTTGGCTATTCTGGTCGTTTCACAGGTTTGGAGCCAACGCGGGAGCTTTGGGTCTGCCTCCTTGCATACAGCACGCCTTCGTGCGGCCTCGTGCATCAGAGCCCGGTCCTTCTCGTGGCTGAGAAATACTCCGCTGTGGGCACAGACCACACTTTGTTTACCTGTTCACCAGTCGACGGGCTTTGGGGCTGTTTCTGCTTTGTGGCTGTTGTGAGTAGTGATGCTGTGCGTGTTTGGTGCCCGATTCTGTCTGAATGTGTGTTTTCAGTTCTCTTGGGCACACACCCAGGAGTGGAATTGCTGGGTGCCCCTGTGTCTAACTCCGAGGATCTGCCACGTTGTCCCCACGGCAGCTGCACCATTTTCCATCTGCACCAGCACCACAGGTCCCAGCTTCACACCCTCACCCACATTTGTCATTTTCCCTTTATTTTGTTGATAGCCGTCCTGGTGGGTGTGAAATGCTATCTCGTTGTGGGTTTGATTACATTTCCCTAGTGATTAATGACGTGAAGCATCTTTCCATGTGTCTGTTGACCATTCATGTTTTCTTTGGAGAAAATATCTGTTCAAGTCCTTTGCCCATTTTTACTTGGGCTGTTTGCTTGTTGTTGAGTTCTAAGAGTTTTTATATGTCCTGAATAGTACACTTATCAGATGCATAATTTGCAGATGTTTTCTCCTGTTCGATGACTTGATGGTGTCCTCTGAAGCACAGGTTTTTAAATATGATGGAGTCTGATTTATTTATTTTTATTTTCTCATTTGTGCCTTTGGTGACATATCTAAGAATCTTTTGCCAAATTTAAGATCATGAAGATATAGCCCTATGTTTTCCTTGAGAATTTTATAATTTTACGTCTTACACTGAGGTCTTTAACTAATTTTGGTTATTTTTTTCATACGTAGTGAGGCAGGGAACAGCCTCATTCTCTTGCATGTGGACGTGCAGTGTGGCTGTTTGATGAGGACATTCTTCTTTCCCCATCGAGTGGCCTTGGCATCACAGTGTGTCTCTTCTTATGCCACATTTTGCCTCTTTTTAATGCTGTTTGTTTTAAACTTGTTATTATGGAAAATTTCAGATCTTTAACAAAAGTGAAGAGAATTTTATAATGAGCCCAACTTATTCTTCAGCCAGCATAGATGGGCAGCTATTAATATTAAATGATCCTGTTTCATTTACACTGCACTCTGCTCCCCAGTTACATAGGAGCAAACCCCTGGTGTGTCATTGTTTTAGTACATAACTCTGAAATATGGGGACTTAAATCAGCTTTTTGTATTTTTAGCTTAATTTTCTGTTTGAATTGAGAGACTTTTATAAGAAAGTATTAACTATAACAGTGGATTGACCTTAAAGGTGAAAAGAGGACTCTGAAGGGTACTCCGGGGCTGATGGAACATGCCAGAAGAGTGCACTTAGAAATGGGGATCCCTCCCCAAAGCTGGGGTTCAGACCTCTTTGGAGAGGGTATGGTTCCGCCCCCTGGATGGTGGAGAAGGTCACTGAATTCTTGGCCTCTGGTGGTGGGGAGCAGGAACAAAGAAAAATCTGAACCCTGCGATCAGAAGCTTCTTACTGCTGCGAAGTCCCTCCTGGGCCCTCTGGTGGCAGGTGCCACACTGTGTACTATGAGGAAGAAAGGCTTGCGTTCACGCAGAGGAGGCAAGGACAGGTGGGTTTGGATCCTGGAGGCAATAAGTGCATACTTGGCACAACTTTTGAGTACCGTTACTCCACTTAGTGAACGTGTGGGAACCTTCCGCTCGGCCCTGATGTCTCCCCCTCCTGGCCTACGTGCTATAGTTGCCATACCCCTGACCTCCACATATGTTACAAACCCCACGATACGTGGTGGTCATTGTTGTTTAAACAGCTATCTTCTAAAGACATTTAAACAGTACGAACAGACCTAGGGTTTGTACTGTCTCCTGAGCCTCCTGTCCCACTTTGTGGACCCATGTTACCATCTGGTATCATTTTCCTTTGGCCTAAAGACACACACCCTTTCACATTTCTTACACCGTGGGTCAGCTGGTGAGCAAGTTCAGCTTTTGTGTGTCTGAAAAAGTCTCCAGCCTTCAGTTTCGAAAGCTATGTTGACAGGGTGTGGGGTATTTAAGACGTAGCCCCGCTGTCCCTGCACGTCTCTGACGAGGTGGCCCGCTGTCATACTTACCTTTGTTTCTCTGCACCCAGTGGCTGTGTTCTCTGGTGGCTTTTAGGGTTGTTCTATATATCCCTGGCTATAAGCAATTTGATTACGATTGGCCTTGCTGTAATTTAATGTTTCTGTGCTTGGAGTTTATTGATCTTTTTTTTTTTAAATTCATTTGGCTTTTTATTTATTTTTATTTTTTTTAATGTTTTTTTTATTATATTATGTTAGTCACCATACAGTACATCCCTGGTTTCTGATGCAAAGTTCGATGATTCATTAGTTGTGTATAACACCCAGTGCACCATGCAATACGTGCCCTCCTTACTACCCATCACCGGTCTATCCCATTCCCCCACCCCCTCCCCTCTGAAGCCCTCAGTTTGTTTCCCAGAGTCCATAGTCTCTCATGTTTCATTCCCCCTTCTGATTACCCCCCTTTCTTTATCCCTTTCTTCCCCTACCGATCTTCCTAGTTCTTATGTTCCATAGATGAGAGAAACCATATGATAATTGTCTTTCCCTGCTTGACTTATTTCACTTAGCATTATCTCCTCCAGTGCCGTCCATGTTGCTGCAAATGTTGAGAACTCATTCTTTCTGATGGCTGAGTAATATTCCATTGTATATATGGACCACAACTTCTTAATCCAGTCATCTGTTGAATGGCATCTCGGCTCCTTCCACAATTTAGCTATTGTATTGATCTTCTTAAATCTGTAAGTTTACAGTTTTCATGTTTGGACACATTTCTACTGTTTATTAATTGTTTTTTCTGTCACCTCCTATTCTTTGGAGCCCCAGTTATACACATAGTAAACGTCTTGAAATACTTCAGTATTTCATTTTTATTTTGGTGATATTGTAAATGGTACTGCTTTTTAAAAATCTGTGTTCTGATTGTTCATGGCTAGTCTACAGAAACACACTTGACTTTTGTATACTGTCCTTTTACCCTTTGACCTTGCTGAACTCAATTATTATAAGAGACTTGTTTGGTAGTAAACTTTCTGGAATTTTCTGTATGTACAATCGTGTTGTCTGTCTCTTCTTCCCCAATGTTATGGCGTTGCTTTTCCGCATCTTATTGCCCTGACAAGGGCACACACGTGGTGCTGAGTGGGAAGGGGGATGAAGTGCCTGTGATCTCAGGGGAGGAGCTCGGTCTTTACCGTTAGGTGTGACGCTAGCGTAGGCATTTCTGTAGATGCCCTTTATCACGGTAATTAAGCTCCCTTCAAATACTTTTTTTGTCAAATACTTCTTTGCATGTAGGTGTTGGTCATATGTATTTTCTCATTAGTTTATTAATGTAGCGAAGTGCAATGACCAATGTTTGGACGTTGAAGCAGCCTTGAATTCTGGGATGACCTCACCTGCGATGGGGTTCTGCCCTATTCATATTGCTGGATTCACTTGCTCATATCTGATTGAGGATGCTTGTGTCTATGTCATGGTGGATATCGGTTTGTAGTTTTCTTGAAATGTCTGGTTTTTGGATCAGGGTGCTGCTGAACTTATGAGTTGTCAATTTTCAATTTCATTTTCAATTTTCTTCCAGAAATTGCAGAGAATCAGTATTATTATGTTTTTCTTAAAATGGTAGAATTTACCAGTGAAACCATGTGGGCCTAGGTGTTTTTTGTTTTGTTTTGTTTTTTTATTGTTGAAATAGATATAGGACCAAACAGTTGTTTTCTTGAGTGAATTTGGCAGTTTGTGTCTTTTAAGGAATTGGTCCATTTCATCTAAATTACTGGATTTGTGGGGATAGTATTTGTCTCAGGGTACTTGGGCTACCACAACAAAAGACCATACTGGGTCTTAAACAGCACACGTTTATCTGTCATGGTTCTGGAGGCGGGAAGTCCAAGACACAGGTGTCTGCTTGGTTTTGTAAGCTCCTCAGGTACTTCCCAGGTGTGATCTGAAACTGGCCCCTTTTTGTGGAGGGCAGGGGAAGACCAAGAAAGAGGTGGTCACTCCAGGTTGGTAGGTGACAGTTTTAATAAGCAAGAGAAATTACATGTAAAGGCTTGTCTTAGGTGGTGGAAAGATGAGTGGATCCAGTACCCTCCGGCCATCTCTCAGAAGTCTATAAAGAGGCCTCAACTAGGCTCAGTCACATTTATCACGCACGTGTCAAGACTGTGTCCTTGGAGCACCCACTGGGAGCGGGAAAGGCAAGTGGAGCCCACATCCAAGGAGAGGCGAAGGGGGGAAGAACTTCTGAGTACCTGGCTGCAGCTCACAGGTCAACTGGCGGTCATGTCTTCTCGACGACCTTCCCCAGCACTGCTGATTTGGTTTTCACTGAGAGCTCTCTTCTTGGTTTGCAACGACTCTGTACACATGGTGAAGAGAGCCCTGGTGTCTCTTCCTCTTCTTATAAGGGCAACAGTTCTAAATAGATCAGGGCTCCGCTTTTATTTATTTATTTATTTATTTATTTATTTATTTATTTTTTAAATCTTTAAGATTTTATTTATTTTTTAATTGTCAGAGAGAGAGAGCAAACACAAGTAGGGGGAGGCGCAGGCAGAGGGAAAAAAGCAGGCTCCCTGCTGAGCAAGGAGCCCAATTCAGAACTCGATCCCAGGACCCTGGGATCATGATCTGAGCAAAGGCAGATGCTTAACCGACTGAGCCACCCTAGGGCTCCACTTTTGTGACCTCATTTAACCTTAATCACTTCCTTAAAAGCCCCAACCCCAATGGAGGATTAGGGCTTCAACATATGGATTTTGGGGGGACACAGGTAAGTTCATAGTTGTATGCTCTTATTTTCTTTCTAATGTCTGCGGGATCTGTAGTGATGACCCCTCTTTCATTCCTGATACTGGTCATTTGTGTCTTCTCGATTTCTTGATCAGTCTGGCTAGAGGTTTATCAATTTTGTTGATCTTTATATAGAACCAACTTTTGGTTCATCGATTTTTCTCTATTTTTCTGTTTTAAGTTTCACTGATTTTTCTTCTTTATTATTTCCATCTTCTGCTTGATTTGGATTTATTTTCTCTTTTTCTAGTTACTTAGAGTGTAAGTTTAGACTATTTGAGATCTTTTACTTTTTTTCTAATATAAATGCTTAATAATATCAGTATCCATCAAAGTATTGCTCAGCTGTGTCCCACAAAATCTGATATGTTGTGTTTTCGTTTTCATTCAGTTTAAAGTACTTTACATTTTTGAGACTTTCTCTTTGACCCGTGGATATTTAGAAGTGGGTTGCCTTCCAAATACCTGGGCATTTTCCATGTATCTTTCTAGTTTAATCCCATCATTGTCACAAAAGACACTTTGTATGATTTCTATTCTTTTAAATTTGTTGAGGATTGTTCTAAGTCCCAGAGTTTGGTCTATCTTGATGAATGTTCCATGTGCAAAGAATGCGTATTCTGCTGTTTTTGAGTGGAGTGCTCTAGAAATGTCAATCAGTTCAAGTCTGTTATTGTTTGGATATTCTAAATCCTTCCTGATTTTTGGTTTACTTGTTCTTTGATTCCTGAGAAAGGAATGTTGTTGTCCCTGATTATGCTCCTTTTTCTTCAGTCTGCTTTGTCTGATACTCACATAACTACCTCGGCTTCTTTGGATCACTGTTTGCACGGCGTACGTTTTCTTATCCACTCACTTTACCTACTATGTCTTCATATTCAAAGTGTGTTTCTTATATTTAAAGCACTTTTATGACACATTTCCGATATTCTCATGGCACTTCACACACAGGGTGGATGTTGTGTGTTGGTTCCACCTCTTCTTGAGGCCAGGTGAGGGCTCCTAACCTCCGCTCCAAGTCTGTTGGCCCAGTGCCTGGCAATGAGTGGTCACTACTTGGTCTGCAGGATGTTTGTGGGGGCTCATATATCCTCACTGCATGCAAAGATCAAGATTTTGATGCCCTCCCCAAGGTGAATGGGTGAGCTGACCGGCCTCAGGGCACAGACCCTGGGCTCCTCCTTGGGGACCTCCTGTTAGATACAGGTGCCACGTCCAGCACTGTGGGTGGAAGCCGGTGGGTGTGTTCAGCTGGGCTCGCTGCAGCTGTGAGTTAGCGGCTAAAGTAGAAGTCCAGCGCTATGGAGTTGAGTGGGAGATTTTACATACGAAAGAGGAAGCCTGTTGGCTCAGAAGTACAGGGCCATAAAGGGGAGAGTTGGGAAGAGGAAGAAGACCCACCACAAACACCACCAAGAGAGGGTGCACGCGGCCCCTGCCAGAGGAACAGCCCCGCCAGAACGCTGATGCAGCAAACTGCTCTTTGGTACCTTAGCTGTGTGTACTGCTCGTGGATGCCCATAGAATGGCTTCTACTTTCTGAGCACAGGCTCAGGATATTTATCTACCGTAAGCTTTCTGAACCAACTGTAAGAGCACAGGGCTGTTCTCTGTATGAGTGTAGTGACTCGGGTCCTCAGGCCAGGCTTGGGGACCATGACGTTGCTGGTCAAAGGGGAGATGTCATGGCCAGGGCTGTGTGTCCTCACTGGGCCCTTCGGCGTCTTCCTGCTGAGTGAGACAGGGTGTGAGTGGTTCACACTGGCAGGCTTTGTGGGTCATCTTGTTCAGTTGGTGATGGAGGAGTGGGACCCCAGTGTGGGGTCAGCGTTGACTCCTCGATTAGCACAGCAGACTTTGGTGGTTTGGAGAGCTGTGTGGGCACTGGGGCCTCTTCAACATAACCAACTTTATGCTCCCTTTCTCTTTTAGGGCCAGAGATGATGATCCCACCAGGGGAGTGCATGTATGCTGGAAGGAAAAGAAGGAAGCCCATTCAGAAACAGTAAAGTATCACGTCTTCTGTTTTTGCTGATCGTTCGTGTGGAAGGGGGAAGGTATTTGTGTTTTCATTGAAAGGAGTGAACTTTAGGACCAAAGTGAGTGAGGAAGAGGTTTTGCCGAGTCTTCCTGATGAGTAGAGGGGCTCGCAGCGGCAGCAGCAGCAGCAGAACCAGGGTCTGGGGCTGGCAGGTGAGCTGCAGGCTCTCTGCACAGCTGGAAATCCACTGCAGCCTTAATGGCTTTGGACTGTTTTCCTAACTTTGGTTAGAAGGCGAGGTCAGAGCTGAGTGACACCTTTTGGCCAGAAGTCAACACGAGGGCCTGAGATGTCAGCATGATTTTTGGTGAGCACCAGATCCCCTCTCTGCCCTGGTGAAAGCCTGTCCTCACGAGGACACACCACTCGTGATGGACAGAGTACGCGGGAAGCCTACAGGCAGGGAGGGGAACTGGTGGCCCTCGAGCCCTGGACACGGCCTCTGTACTGGCCCAGGGGTGTCCAGGACACCAGGTGTGAAGTCTGCGGTGGTGGCGGGAATTACGGGGTTTTGCAGCTGCCCTGGGGCGCCCAGGGGCTCCTCTGCCTCCTCCAGTGGGGGTCCTACAGCACGTCCCACCGTCAGCTGGGGTTCTGTGTGTGTGCGTGTGTGTGTGTAACACAGCTCCCAGTGAGTCTGAGCACGTGTGTGCGGGGCTCTGTGTGTGTGATGCAGAACTCAGTGCTGACTGTGTGTGGGCCTGTGTTTCTGCGACCCAGGCTGCCCTCCTGGACCCTGGTGGCTGCAGGGTTCTGTGAGGTTGCAGGGATGTAGCCATCACCCCCTGGGGGGGGCAGCAGGGGCTTGAGGGGCTGGACTTTGGAAAGTGGGTTTGTCACCTGAGTCAGTCACGTGGCTGCCGTGGGCCTCCCCAGCTGTGCAGGCGAAGAGTGGGACAGGAGGCAGCTGAGTGCGCCCCGGACGAGGTGGAGGGCCCAGGGCGGGGCGGGGGCGGAATGGAGCCCTGCTGCCATGTGCTGGACAGGATCGTTCTGGTGAACACACTGCCGTGTGCAGTAAGGAAGGAAAACCCTCACGACACAGCTGTGCACACCATGTTCTGTGTGCTTGACCACCTGGGGCGAGGGAGCGAACTTTCCTGCTTTTGTTATGTTTTTGTTCCAACAACAGGGTGTGAGATAATGAGCTTTGGAGGCATTTATTATAAAGTAATTCATTTTGTTTATTGATGTTTTAAAGAGGTCTCATGTTCATCTGATTCAGAACCAGACCCCCAGCAGGTCCCTCCCGCCCAGTCACTGGCATCCACTTGCAGTTTCTTGTGAGCCTGTCCTGAGACGCTCTTGCGTAAAGCCGCAGGTATGGACACACAGCGAGAGCGTTCTCTGCCCGTTCCGAGTGACGGCGTCTGCACAGCTGTCCTTCTGTTTGGCTACACACCCGTGCCCGCCTGTAGCGCCTGGTTACACCGTTTCACAGGCGCCCAGAACCTCTTGCATCGTTGTGCGTGCTCACCGTGGGGCGGCGGTCCACTGTGGGCGCCACACACCCTGGCACATTCGCGTGGGCGCCACCCTTCCCTGGGCTGCCTCTCGCCTTGTGTTTGGAGTGAGCAGACTTGGGGAAGGAGGTGGACTCTTCCCTCGGGAGATGGAAGATGCTTACTGCTTACTATGCGAGGGGTGGACTCCCCGAGCTGGGGTTCCCCGGCCGCAGACCCTACACGGCAGCACCTGCGTGGGGCCCGTCCGGGTCGCTCCCATGGGCCTCGGGGACGTGGTAAATGACGCAGACATGCGAGGGGCGTGCTGCCTGCCGTGGGGTGAGTAATGAGCCCTCTGTGACCTGGGAGACTCATGCCTCCTGCCAGCGCCCACGGAGCAGTGGTGGGTCACTGCCTTGCAGGGGGGTGAATTAAGCCGGCCCAGCAGCACGCGTCCCTGGCCGCAGGGCTGCTCTGTCCGAGGGTGTGGGCGCTGGGGCCTGTGAAGGGCGCCACCAGCTGCCCAGCATTCCGGGCGTGCTCGTCTCTGCTGGAGCACGCCTCCTTCCTGCCCGTGCACATGCTGCATCTCAGACTTCGGTCGTCGTAATTTGCATTCGTCCCATAAGTCAGGTTAGAACACCATCTGGATTTCCTTTTCTGCGAACTGTGCTGATCACTGTTGCTCATTTCTCTGTTGGGTGGTTTGGGCTTTTGTGCTTCTCGAGCCTTAGAAGGCAGCTCTATTCTTGAAGTGCTTCAGACACTTTCCTCCAGTTTTGATTTTACTCATGGTGTTCTTTAATTTTATTAATCATTTCCCTTGTAGCTAATTAATCTCACATCACAGTTCGGAAGTTCTCCCTGCTATAAGCTTATGAGGGAATTTCCAGTATTTTCTCTAAGTGTTTATGGGTTCCTAATACATATTTTAAACTTTGAAGCACTTGGAATTTTTCCTGGTTTGTGGTTAGGGTCTGCAATCTGTCTCTTCTTTTCCCACGACCACTGCTGGTTGACAGTCGGTTTCTTCCTCACTGGTTTGAAAGGGTCTTGGGCATTTAAGCCTGGGGACTGGGTGGGGGGTTGGCGATGAGAGACCGTGGGTAACTGAACAGTCCCTGGATGTTTGCAGATGCATGCGTCCAGCACGTCCGCTCCGCCTGGCTCTGCGTGCCAGGTGCAGGGAAGTGGCCACCTGGCACATCTGTGTGTCCTGACGGCTGCTGTGTCCATCTGCACTGGGGGAGCTGCTGGCCACGTGCTTGTGAGCAGGACAGCTCTCTAGGGACATGTTCTAGGGAAACTGGAGGCCAAACGACTTTTGTTTTTGATGTCTGAGTGCAGGGCACCCGTGACCGCCACCCCTCCTGGGATGTGAGCCAGCATCCCTGCCGGCTCTGTCTGTACCAGCTGCTCCGTGGCCCGTGTTTCTTGCCATGCCAGAGGGCTGTGGTGCTGCAGTGGGCCCCATGCTCTTCTGGGGCTGGTAGCTGATGGCTCTGTGCGTGTGGAGTGTGGGGTGGACTGAGGAGACACACAAGTGCCTGGTCCTGGGGGAGAGCCCACTGCTGAGCGGTCCCTTCAGGCTGAGGTTGGAGAACTGGGTGCCGAGGCTGTGGGGAGCGGCGTGGGCCCCATGGGGGTCTGGCTGCTCTGCGGGGATGGCACCATGAGCTCCTGGAGGTGTTCGTTGCTTGCACTTTTCTCCTTGCTGGGCTGTAACTGAAGGAGTTGGAACTGGGCCTGTGTAGATGCAGTCTGGTCGGGGTTGACACGTGGAAGTACCACAGAACATCACCGAAATCAAGGTCACTGACGGCGAATCATACCCAGAGGGTCCTGAGTGCCGTTCCTGCCTTCACCTCCATCCAGGCAGCCCTGATGTGCTCTGTCCTGTAGCCTGCTTTGTGCTTCTGGAATTTTCTATAAATGGAGTCCTATGTCCGTTTGCTGGGCACGATCTTGAGATGCATCTGCGGCCTGTGTGCACCGAGAGCACCACCGTTCACCGCGGGCGGAGCCGCAGCGCCCGGATGCAGCGCTTTGTTCAGTCACCTGCAGACGGACACGCAGGCGCTTCCGGGGTTGGGCCGTTTCAAGTAAAGCCGCCACGAACGTTTACGTACAGGCTTTGTGCGGAGTGGGATTTTCGACTTCTGCAGATCATGCGAGTTACTTTTAGGGAACCACCAAGCTGTTCTCCAAAGCCTGTGTGCTTTCTTATGTTCCCAGCAGCCGTGCACGGAGCTCCGGCTCCTCGGCCTCCCATCCAGCTCTCCGGTGGGCTGCGGTACGGCCTCCCCGAGGCCCCCGTCCGCCCTTCCCGAGCGGTGCCGGGCGTCTGTTCCTGCACTTATTTCCCATCCACGTGTCTTCTCTGGTGAAGTGTCTGTTTAAATAATTTGCCTTTCTTCATATTGGATTGTCTTCTTACTGAATTGGAGAACGTCCTTATGTATTCTGGACATAAGCTCTATGGACACTTTCCTCCAACGGTGGCTTCCCTTTTCATTTTGTTGTCCGTCTTTTTTTGGAGGGAGGGTAATCTCTACGCCCAGTGTGGGGCTCGAGCTCACAGCTGTGGGATCGAAACTTGCACAGTCCACTGACTGAGCCATCCAGGAGACCCTTTTCATTTTCTTAATGGTGATTTTCCAAAAGACATTAAGAAGTGTTGATGAAGATCGATGTATCAATTTTTTCTTTTATGATTTTGAGTGTGGGTGTGTCTTCTAAGCGTCCTGGGACTATTCCAAGGTCCCAGAGATTTTCTCTTGTATTGTCCTGTAAAGTTTTAGAGTAGGCTATAGGTTTAGGTCTGTGATCTACTTGGAGTTAAGTTTGCGGGATTGTGTGAGGTGAGGGCTGGTGTTCACTTGTTTTCATGGGTGTCCAGCTGACCAGCCCCATTTACTGAAAGGACTTTCTTTCCTTATCGAACTGCCATAATGTCCTTGTCAAATACGTTGGCCAAAAATACGTGGGTGTGTTTGGACTCCCTGCTCTGTTCCTTTGTGGTAGAGTGTTGTGGGTTTGTAGGAAGCTTACAAGCAGAAGGGTAAGTCCTCTAGTTTCTTCTTTGTTAATTGGCTATTCCTGGTCCTTTGTATTTGCAGGTACATTTTAGACTCAGCATGTCAGTTTCTATAAACAAGTCCTGCTGGCATTTTAATTGCGAGCACGTTGAATCTGAACTGTAGGTCAGCTTGGGGGAGCATTGCCATGTTCACTCCAGGTATTCTCTATTTTTCTTCCGTCTGAGCCGGCGGCTCTTCTGCACTATTCCATGCTGCTAATGGCCTGGGCTCTTGTCCCCATCACCCCCCGCTGAGTCTCTTCCCCCGGGGACTTGGAGCTTCCTCCACGGGCCCCTGGGCCTGAGCCTGAGGCCAGCTTGGTGGGGTGTTCCCCTGCGCGTGGACCCTCGACCCCCATCCCCTCTCATGCATGGAGTAGGATGATTCCCGCTCTGGCCCATGCGGCTGGGGAGAGGGGTGGTAGAGACGCATCAAGGGGCAGCCAGTGCCGTGAGACACTTTGAAGGAGCTCTTCCAACACCCGTTTCTCCAGCAGGCTAGTGTCCCTCCCCCAGGTGCCCCGTGGGGGTGAGAGTAGGGGTTGCGTGCAATCACCGCTCAGCTCATTCTCAGGCCCAGGCTGTCCGGGGAGGCAGCTGCCCCAGCCCTACACAGAAGTGAGATTTCGGGGGGGGGGCGTCTCCCCTTCTCTGACCCCCACACCTTGGTAATGCCCTTGGTAGGCCCCGTCTCTGGGGAGGCCTTGGGTGTCTTTCACTGATGGGGGGGTCCCTCTCCTCCCACCAGCAAGCCCCACTGGAGCTGCTGTTTGTCCCCAGGACTCCTGCCCGTTTACATTCTGGCTCGCAGCAGGAGTGATTTGGGGGCAAGTGCCTCATTAAGGAGGAAAACCAGCAGAAAGTTAAAAGACACTGAAAGACATGGGCAAAATATTTGTAAATAGCATACCTAGTGAAAGACTTGTATCTAGAACGTAAAGGACTCCTGTGAGTCCACATCAGAAAGACAAATAACCCCAGGAAAAAATGCACAAAGGACTTGGGTAGACGGTTCTCCAAAGAAGACACCTGTGAAAAGACGCTCAACATTATTCATCATTAAGGAAATACAGATCAAACCACAGAGATGCCACTTCCCTCCTGTGCACACGGCCGTTCAATGGGAAAGGAAAATAATGTGTCGTCGAGGATGCGGACCACGGAGCCCTTGGTGTTGCCAGTGGGGGTGTCGGCCGCTGTGGCACGCGCTATGGCAGCTCCTCCGAGTAGAACAGGGTGAGCACACTGACCCGGCTGCCCGCTCCTGGGCATGTGCCCGAGAGAACTGGAAATGAAGGTCGCACGAAGTCGTAGTGTCAGTGTTTGCTGCGGCGTCCGTACGATGCCGAGACGTCCGTCCGCTGGGGAGCAGGGGAGCACAGTGTGGTCCGTCCACACACCTGGGGGCAGGAACCAAGTCCTGACCAGTGCTACACCACGGGGGAACTTGAAAACGCGACGTTACGTGGAAGAAGCCAGACGCGGAAAGTCTCCCCTTGTGGGATTCCAGGTGCATGAAAGGTCTAGAACAGCAAAGCCATGGAGACCTAAGACCGCTTGTGGTTGCCAGGGGCTGGTGAAGGGGAAAACGGGGAAATTCTGATAAATGGGTATAGGATTTTATTTGGGGTGATGATGCGGTTTGGAACTTGATAGAGATGTGGTTATGCAGCTCCGTGAATATACATTTTGAAATGGTTAGTGTTGCGTGAATTATACCTCAAAAAAAAAAGAAAAAACAAAACAAAACCAAAAACAGAAACAGAAAGAGAGACAAAGACGTGGCCTCTGGGACTGGAGCGGCAGGCTTTCACGTGTTTTCTGTGGCCTGGGCCCTCAGACTCTGCGAAGCAGGTTTATGCTACAGGCCTCCTCCTGACAGACGACTGTTCGACCTCACCACCCTCGTAAGTGACAAGTAGGAACTTCCGGACAAACGAGACCCCAGCCCCAAGAGCAGCAGGAGCCCTCCTGCCTGCCAGGCTCCATGACCCCCGGGAGGGTTGGCCCTGGGAGTCAGGCCACCCCGTTGCCGAGCTTGCCAGCGGCCCCTCCTCATGCTGGCTACTCCAGCCGACGCCTTTTAGCTTCAGACGCTTTTCTGTGGGTGATATTTAGGAAGGGCCTGTAAAGAGCTGCTTCTGTGAGGGGGGCATAGGGTCAGAGGAAGGGGGCTGTCATCCAGGGGCTAAGAGAGTCAGATGAAGGAGGTCACTGGGAAGCGGCTGGGGTCTGAGGTTAGCTCTGCTCTGTGCAGGGATGGTGGACAGGGAGGCCTTGGGCGGGGGGATCCCCCCCATGTGTGGGGGAGCTTGTCTGTTGTAGAGCAAGGGGAGACGGAACCCAGGGCTCCGCTCGCCTCAAAGAGGCACAGCCCATGACCTCAGGGCCTCTGAGGGGTGGGCGGGATGGCGCCTAGGTGCCCCAAGGTCCTCATTATTTCTCTTTCCTCAGCCCCTTTCAGCCCCGCCGTGTAGAGGAAAAACTGAGCCCAGAGGGGCCTGTCACACCTGTACTGCAGGTCCCAAAAAGGTCGTCTGTTTAAAAAAAAGCCTGAAACGGGCTGAGCTCATGCAGCCTGGGACCGGGGGTCCTCCTCCCACTTGGGGGAAAGAGCACAGAGAAGTCAAGAAACGTGCTGGAGCCACACAGCTTGCTTGCAGCCGTGTTCCCGAAAGGCCTGTTCTCTGTCTCTGAGTGCCCTTCCTGGTAATGGGGTCCCTGCTTCCTTATGTGCACAGAATCCGGAGACTTCTGTCCTTCTCAACACCTTTTTCATGTAGCTGATTGCACCATAAGGTCACTTCTGGGACTGGTTTGCAGTCCCTGGGGTGACGGACACTGGTGGGAAGCCCTGAGTCTGACTGTGGCTGCTTCCCCACAGGAGGCCTGCCACGGGGGCTGAGAAGTCAAACCCTTCGAAGCGGCACCGGGACCGTCTCAACGCCGAGCTGGACCACCTGGCCAGCCTGCTGCCTCTTCCTCCAGACATCGTGTCTAAGCTGGACAAGCTTTCCGTTCTGCGTCTCAGTGTCAGCTACCTCAGGGTGAAGAGCTTCTTTCAAGGTAGGACTCTCACCTGTGCCCACGTGTGCCTGGCTGCGTGTCACCTGTGCCCACGTGTGCCTGGCTGCGTGTCGCCTGTGCCCACGTGTGCCTGGCTGCGTGTCGCCTGTGCCCACGTGTGCCTGGCTGCGTGTCGCCTGTGCCCACGTGTGCCTGGCTGCGTGTCGCCTGTGCCCACGTGTGCCTGGCTGCGTGTCACCTGTGCCCACGTGTGCCTGGCTGCGTGTCGCCTGTGCCCACGTGTGCCTGGCTGCGTGTCGCCTGTGCCCACGTGTGCCTGGCTGCGTGTTGCCTGTGCCCACGTGTGGCTGGCTGGGTGTCACCCACCTGGGTCCCACCTGGGTCCCACCCTACTTTGCTGGGATGGGCCAGTTTGCACCCCCTGTCTTCGGTAGTCATTCAGAGGAGCAGTCAGTGAGTGCTAATGAACCAGAGAGGCTCTGTGGGAGGGGCAGGTTGGCTTCCTCACGGCCTCAAGGCTTTAGAAGACCAGGCAGACCTGCTCCGTGGGAGGGCATGACAGCGCTGAGCTCAGGAGGCCATGTTCCCCTATTAGCCAGCATGACCGTTGGGCGGCCAGCCTTCTGTATTGTTGTTCTGCCTGTCCTGGGGATGCTGTGATCCTGGCCAGACACCAGCCCCTCTGCACAAGGGGTCCCTGGCGTGTCAGAGCCTCGCAGTAGCTGTGGGCGCGTGCTCTCCTACATGGGATGCTCTTGGCCAGGCCTTATTCTCCTTGGGGCCTGGCTCAGCTCCTGGGAAAGAAATCTGACTGTCACCACCCTCTTTCAGAGCCCATGACTGTTGCCATCATCTCAGACTAAGTCTGAACGTCTTACACAGTCATGACTTACTACATGTCTTTGGGAGTGAGTAAAATGAATGTGTAAAGGGGCAGGTATGGCCCTAGGGAGTGGGGGGCTGTGGCCAACAGCAGAGTCCGTGCTCGGCCTGAAGGCGCTGGGCATCCCATCTGTACATCTTCACATTGCTGAACAAAATGCCTGGGGCTGCAGTGAGGACAGCTGGCCAGGGTTGAGGCCCTGGGGCGATATGAACCGGGTCTCTCCCACCTCCCACACTGGTGGGGGCAGTTTGCGCTGAGACGACTGGCCAGGCCTGGCCTCCTTGTAAATCCAGACGTGTCTGAGGTATGACTCAGCCACTGCGTGTTGCCGGCCTTCTCCAGCCCCCCAGGAGAGGGAGGGTGGTTTTCCTGAGGACTCAGCCTGCCCTCAACCCCGACTTCCTCCGTAGAGCCCATTGGGAGGGAAGATGAGGGGCCTGCGGAAAACTCTGCCCAGTGCATACCCCAGCTGGGCCCCCACCTTGGCCTCCATTTTCTCATATGCGGCAGGAATCCCAGATCGTCTGAGCACTGCTGGCCTCGGAGAGCCTGCTCCGTGTGTGACAGCTCTCCTCTCCATGGGGCTCCCTCCCAACCTCTGTCGCATATCCCAGAACCCTGGGAGCCCACCCGTGGATAGCCTCGCTCTGCTCTGGGTGTGGACCCCAGGTGGGTCCTGAGCCACGATGGAAAGGCCACCTGCCCTTGAGGGGAGGCCGAGCACACTAAGCTGTATGGCCATCGGGTCTGGTGAGCCAGGCTTGGTCCTGGGGCTGGTGGCCAAGGCATCGGCCATGCCCAGGACTCCTCTGGGGCAACTCCATTCCCCTGTGCCCCCATGCCTCCCCCTGCTACTTGCCTCTTCTGTCCCTGACATGGGCCTGTGGGATTCTGCAGCCCAGGCCTGGAGTTCACCCAGCACTCAGCCCGGTCCTCCTTACTAAACCATGCACTTTTTCTTTGGGTTAAAAGGGTACCATCCGGGTGTCTATCACCCAGACGTCAATGTCTGATGGCGAAAAGGCAGTCTGGAGGGTGGCAGAGAATGGTGGGTGCCATGGGGTGGAGTGGCCCTCAGTGGAGGTCGCCAGGAGGGTCCTGTGGGCTGGTGGGCTTCCCAGAGGAGGTGAGAGGGCAGGTAGGTGTTGTCTGCAGGCTGGGCTGAGGCAGCCCCCCACCCCAGGCGTCTAAGGGCTTGGCCCCTCGCTGCCCAGGTCCTGCGTCTCGGGGGGAGCCCCTAGGTCGGGGCCCCTTCCCCGGGGACAGAGGGATTCTGTGCTCCTTCCCCAGCAGCACTGGGGGATCCCCAGGCACAGGGCTTGGTGCCCTCCCCTGGCCTGCGCCAGGACCCTCTCACGGCTCTTTCCTCTGTGGACACCTGTATGCAGGGCAGATTCCTGTCCCCCACCTCCGTAACCACAGGCTTCTTGTCCTCTCGCTGTCACGTTCACCTCGCGTGACGTCACGTCATTCTCGCGTCGGAATGTTGTCTGCATCCTCCTTCCCCGTGCCCGACGTCTGGCTCATGCCTCTCTTGAAGCACCGGTATCTTAGATTTCGGGGTCTTGGTTGCCCTCGACCTCGGGTCTCTGATGGGCCAAGAAAACCCACAGATCAGAAGATGGTACCACACTTCACTGAAAGGCAGGACAGTGTTCTTCTGTGTTCTGAGCAGAAGCTGAGAGTAACACCTGCTCATGGGTTTTGAATTACTTTTTTAAATTAAAAATCAGTAATTACCTAGCCAGCGGGATCTCCAAGTGGGGTTGAGGGTGTATCGTTCCCGGCCAACCATGGGCTCAGTGCTGGTGACTGCGTCCTTGGGGGCTTCAAGGAGACGAGGGACTGTGTCCAGGTTTTTGTACCAGGGTGGGGGCACTGCACAGACCTCTCAGGAGCCCCTCCTGTGTCCCCTCAGGGAGGCCCCATCCCCATGCCCGGGGCTATTTGGGGTCACTCTGAGCCCCAGTGGTGTGGAGGTCAGTTTACTGGGGTGACTTGGAACATTTTAGAAGTTGAGCAGCACAAGTGTGCTTTTCCAGCAGGTTTGTGATGTGATGAAATTGAGAAAGTCGTGCAAAGTGTGATGGAGAGCCATGGCGAGGGTGCCAGGACACATCGAGGGCGTGGTCCCCAGACCAGCCTTTGTGAAGCACTTCTGTTACAGACGGCGACCCCAGCTTCCACAGTGGCCTGTGTGGGCAGCTTGGGCGGGTTTGGGGCTGCCCCGGGTGAGGGGGCTGGTTCACCTTCTCCTACTGACACACCCTCGCCAACTCGACCTCCTGGCTGGGTGGTTGGGAGGGGACCCGGTCACTTCTTCTCTGGACAGATCCGGCTGTGCCCGGCCGGGCCAGGGTTGGTGGTCTCAGAAGGGCTCCCATCTAGTGTTTCCAAGGGTTCAGGCAGCTGTCCGGGGAGCCACCTGAATGCGTAGCTCTTCTTAACCAAAAGCAAGTGAGGTTCCCCTCCTGCTGCCCCCCACGCCTCCCGCTGGTGCGAGCGGACGCCCTGCGGGTCAGCCTGCGCCTTCAGAGGCCAACTCCAAGTCCTGGGGCAGGCTCGTCAGTCAAAGCTCACAGCTACACGGCGACTGTCACGGTTGGGTGTCAAAAAAACTTGATTTCTCCACAACGCCTTTTCTACCAAGGATTCTGAACTTTGTGATGTCCCTCAGCTGTACATTTTAGAGGAAATTCTAAAAACTTTCCTGGATTCATTTCCACTGTAGTTAGAAAAAAGTCAGGCTACAAAAATTGGACCTTAATCTGCGCTTCCTGACTCAGAAATAGATGAGCTAATTTCATTAAAGCTTCCATAAAATGGTACCTTGGGAAAGGATGTGACCTGGAAAATTTCAGCCTCAAAGGGTAATAAGGCCTCAAAATTTGCCTGTAATGTTTACTTTAGGATTGGCTTTTGTGGATTTTTGAAAGCAGCAGGGTTTTTACATTTTATTTATCTGGTTTTCGCATAGGCAATGGGCCAGTGCTTCCGTTATCAACCCTTGTGCTCCAGCAGGAGAGGGGGATTTTCCACTATTGTGAATGTCACTGTTTGCGAAGAAGGAAATTGAGGGCTGACCGAAGGGGGGAAGGTGGTGCAAGAGGAGACGCATAAGGGCCCTTGAAATGGGGCCAGAGCAAAGCTGGTTCCCCCAGGACGTGGGGGTCCAAGAAGTCCCAGCACCCCGTCACTTAAGGCCAGTGGTCAGTCAGGGCCCCTCTCCCCAGGCAGAAGGTCTGCAGTGTGGGCTCATCGGGGAGACTCACTGGCCAGAAGGACAAGCGCCTGGGGTGGAGAACCACTGCTCACAGGTGACGGAGAGCCCGAGGTCCGCCCGCGGCGTCCACACCCTGAGTCTTGCAGACCGGGCCCTGATGCTGTGGAGAGAAGTGTCAGAGAAGGAACAGTGTCGACGAACAAAACCCGGCACGAAGGGGAAGGTGGACGAGCAGTCTGGCTCTGCGGGAACGTGGAGATTTCTCACCCTGGGGCAGGGCTGCCCGTAGATCGCGTCTGGGCCTCCAGTCCCTTCGCGTTCTCTGTGCACAGCCTATGGGGCCAATTCCGCACACACCATCTGGAGCCCTGCAGGGGTGGATTCGGGCCCTGCTCCCCTGGTGGGAGGTGTGTCCCCAGAGCCTCCAAGGGCGGTGGTGCCGGGAAGCGTCAGGAGGGCAGCGCCCCTAGGTGGTCTTGTGACCCCCAACTGGAGCTTACCTGGTTGCTTAGGTGCGTTGTACCTGTTTTCAGCTGTCACTAGAGTTACCTTCTCTGGGTGAGGCCTGTCACAGACTGGACGTTTGCACCCCCACAGATGTGCATACAGAGGCCCTACCCCGTGGGGCTGTGTTTGCAGATGTTGCCTCCGGGAGTATTAAGGGTTAATCAGGCCCCACAGTGGACCTGATCCCTCAGGATTAGTGTCAATCTGAGAAGACTCACCAGAGGGCTCTCCCTTTCTGTAAGCCGGGAGAGGAACTCATGCCAGAAACCAAATCTGCCGGTGCCCTGACCTTGGACTCAGCCTCCAGACCTGTGAGGAATACCTGTCTGCTGTTTAAACACCCGTGCACGGTGTCTCGTTATGGCGGCCCGAGCTGACTGAGAAGGGCCCTCTGGGGCGGGAGGGTTGGGACCTGCCTCCTCTCCTGTCATGTGGAGCGTCCAGTGGATTCATCCCCCAGGGATGTGGATGTGGGTCACTGCTGCCTCTTACCTCCCCATCTGCCCCTGGAGCCCCCTTCCCTTACCCCTTCCTCTCCATCACCAACGCTTTCTGGAAGATGGCTCCCAGGGGCATTTCCAGCAAAGACGCAGTAGTTTGAGTCATTCAGGATGGAGCACCTGCCGTGTCCTAACATCTGTGGCCACCAGCTTCTGACCCCAGCTCCCAGGAAGGTCCCTCAGTCGTCGTCAGATCATCCTTGATTATTTTATGTGCCGTTTTATTGCTCCTGCAATATCTAAATTACTTCCAGGAAGAGGAGCAGGCATTCATTGGTCCGTGCATGCATTGATTCTCTCCCTCCCTCCTGGTTCCTGTGTCAGCTCAGGACCGGGAAGGAGCCAGAACTCAGGGTCAACACAAAACAGCTTTGATTTTTTTCTCTCGCTGCCCCAGCAAACTTCCGTTGTGGCTGGCTCCCCCACCACCCCTGGAAGAACCAGGATAGCCCCTGTGTTTCTGGTCCCTTCCAGGGAATTCAGTGTCTCTCCCCCAACCCTCAACAGCCCCTCTTCACGTTGCTTCCCTAAGCAGGCTGAGCTTGGTGTTAGTATGATCTGTCTTTCAAGCGTGAGCCTTCTCCCCACCCTCACCTGGGGCTGCAGCAGGCAGGAGGGCTGGGGCTTAGGTTGGCTGCTTCTCCTCTTGCTCCTGCCCCAGTGGTAGCTGTGGTTTCCTGCCCTCTGGTTCAGAGCAGCGGCAGGGAGGAGAGGTGAGGGTTCAGTGAGGGTTCAGTGAGGTCCTATGTGATCAGCATTGCCATAAGCTGGCAGGCAGGGCTCAGTGAGGGACCCAGGGAGCATTCTACTGAAGTTGGTAACCCTGGTGCTCCATCCTCTCCGGCTGGTCCCTGGCACCTCCTTTCTTAGCCTTGGGTGTCAGTTGGTGCCTCTAGCCTCTTTTGTTCAGGCCTCTGCTCATGTCTCTGGGAGGATTTGGAAGATTTGAGACGTCCTAGGCCAGTTTTGGGGCATTGTGGTCCTACCTGCTCTCCAGGAAACGTGCACCTTGGCCCCACCAGGTTGGCAGGTAGCACTTACCATGTTGGTGCAGCCTGGGTGCCTACCGGGAGCTTCAGGCCCTGCCTTTGTCCTTTGGATTTCTTGAGTGTACAGAGACACCAGCCTTCAGAGCCTCTGCCCGCTCCAGCAGGCACATGGCAGGCCCTCATAGGGGTCCTCATGAAGCCCCTCTCACTGGGCACGAGGTGAGGAGAGAAAGCCCCAACTGGCCTCCTGGTGCAAGTGGGGGCATCGGACTCACAACACAACCCCTCCAAGGAGACCCTCCTCTCAGCCTTGAGCATCTCTCCATCTCTGACACCTTTCTTGCAACCCTGCCTAGGTCTCCTGGAATCTCACTTTGGGACTTGGGTATAGTTGACACCCTGTTGTTTTGGGGCCTCAACTCTTGCAGACAGAAAGAGTTCCATATTAACAACCTTTATAAGGAAGAAAACAAAAGAGCAAACATGGTCCCCATCCCCTTGGCATTTAGAGTCTAGTGGGGAATTCTGCTACCAAATACATGGTTTCTTCGGTTTCCAAAAATACAGTGGATCAGTAACCAATCAGTCATTCTGCTACTAACAGCCAAAATGCAAAGATAAAATATCTGAAACCTGTTATGGTATATCAGTGGGACAGCAGGAAATTAAGGAATACTCAGAGACCAAAAACCACATGAACCTGAGAACCCAAAGAGAGTTTTATAAAAGGAAATTTTAAAGGACTTTATGCAAAAGGAAGGGAATTCCTGGTAGAGACTTGGAGTGGAGACGGAAGGGAGAACAGGAGGGTGATGACTATGTGGGCGAATTGAAGCAGACATTGACTGTATAAAACAGTAATAATGGTGTGTTATAAGAACAAAACAAGAGGGAGAGTAAATTCCTAACCATAAAAGCATATAAAGGTGGAGAGGCACAGACTTCAGTGGTTCATATATTAATTTTCTGGGAAAGTTGACAAGCTAATTCATCATAATGTCCAGGATACTCATCAGGATAAAAGAAATGGGGTTTCCTTTCAAACTAGTGGAGAGAAAAAGTAGAAAGAGAAAATGTCATCAAAGGAAAAAGACAAGAAAGGAGAAAACAGAGATGGAAGCATGGAATAGAAAACACAAAGTCCCAAGTGTGTCACAAATTACAGTAAACGTGAATAGACTAAACATGCCAACTAAAAGATAAGGATTATTAGAGTGGATTACTATATCACCTTACAAACGGCAAGGAAAGGGTGAAAGGAAAAGGATGGGAAAATATATGTTGGAAGAGTGCTAACTGAAAGAAATCTGATGAAGCCATTTTAATGTAAAAAATTTGATTTTTGGTTAAAAAACATTACTGGAGATCATGAGGGAGTCACTATATAATGATTTTAAAAATTCAAATCAATTAAAATTTTAAATCAAAAAAATTTTATCAAGCACTAAAATAATTTAAAATTTGTGGGCTTCTGGTAACATAACCTTAAAAATATAAAACAAAAATTGACAGAACTATACAGAAAAATACATGAATTCATCATCATGAAAGATTTTAAGTAATTCTCTCCGTATTTAGTAAATCAAATAAGTACAAATCAGTAAAGATTCTAGATTTCAACAATGCGAAAGGGTTAATCTAAAGGACACACATAAAACACTATACTCTGAAACTATAGCATTCACATCTTTTCAAGCCCACATGAAATTTGTAAATATACAGAAACATATTGGTCAGTAAAGCAAGTCTCAATAAATTTCAAAAGAAAAAATTATGACAAATTCATATTAAAACCTCAGTGCAGTTGAGCTGGAAATCAATAATAGAAAAATGACTTGAAAAACCTTATATTTGGAAATAAACACATTCATAAATAACTCGTAGATTAAAGAAGAAAACATTATGTAAGGAAGAAAATATTTACAAATCAAAATGTGTAGGATGCAGCTAAAGTAATCCTCAGATATAAATAACCTTATGAGTTTATATATAAAAGAAGAAAGGTGGAAAATTAATGAACTAAATATTTGGTTTAGTAGTTCTGATAAAGAAAAGTAAAATACAAAGAGAGTCAAAGAAAGAAATAATAGTGAAGATAACTGGTGAAATGGAAAAGAAACATAATAGAATTCCTCTACAATCATAAAATTTGTAAAGATCTGGTGAAACTGAATGAGAGAAACAGAGTAAACAGGATTAAGGATGTAAAGGGAACATGCTTATAGATGCTACAGATATTTAAAAGATAATTTGAAGGGCTCCTGGGTGGCTCAGTCAGTTAAGCATTTGACTTTGGCTCAGGTCATGATCACAGGGTCCTGGGATCAAGCCCTGCGTTGGGCCCCCTGCTCAGTGGGGAGTCTATTTGTCCCTCTGCCTCTCCCCCTACTCGTGCTCTGTCTCTCTCTTTCTCTCAAATAAATGAATAAAATCTTTAAAAAAAAGATAATTTGAGGCTATTATGAACACATTTATGCCAATAAATTTGAAAACATAAATGAATACATTACTGAAAATTTAGCTCGTTAAAATTGACTCAAGAAGAAATAGAAACCTCAAATAGTCATATTACTATTAAAGAAGTTCAATCAGGAGCACCTGGGTGACTCAGTCGGTTAAGCGTCTGACTCTTGGTTTTGGCTCAGGTCATGATCTCACGGTCGTGAGATGGAGCCCTGTGTTGGGCTCCATGCTCAGCACAGAGTCTGTTTGGATTCTTTCCCCCATTTCTTCCTCCCCTTCTGCTCCCCGCCCTCTGCTTGCATTCTCTCTCTCATAAATAAATAAGTAAATAAGTAAATAAATAAATAAATAAATAAATAAATAAATAAATAAATAAACAAACTCTTTTTAAAAAGTTGAATCAGTAGTTAAAATCTAGGCCCAGATGATTTAAAGCAATTTCTACCAGATATTAAAGGGAAAATCATTCTACTCTTTACTGACTCCTGTGGTGTTGAACTGGAATTGGAGGTACTGGTGTGAGCTCATGGTTTTCAAAATATAAAGATAGCTGTAGACATAAATATACGTATATGTGTTTGCTCTGCCCACTGGCAAGGTCCGAGGTAGCTGCGAGCACAGCTCACATTCAGATCTTGGTTTCTAGACACTGTTCACCATCAAAAGGAACTCAGGCCTCCTTCCAGAGTTGGAGCAGGGAGAGCATAGGTCAGCTTAGAGCATCTTGGGCCAGAAAGGGAGGCAGCGCTCAGAGAGGGTTAGAGACATGCCACAGGACACAGCCATCCCAAAAGGGCTCCCACTGGCCGAGCCTGGACCATTTCAGCATTAAAACAAAACAAGAGGGTAATAGATCATAACCCAGTGAATAAAATAGGATTCCATAAGCCCACACTGATACGGACGAATGAATGAATGAATGAATGAATGATAGGAGATAGCTCTCCTTAAGGCAGACTGCTGATACAGACAGGAGGAAGCGCTGTGGGTAGGTGACTGGAGACAGATGAGTTATAAAGTCAGTGATCACTAACCACTGTAGTAATACCTCAGGAAGAAATGTCCACGCTAAAATCAGTGTGTGAAAGTGGGGTCAGAAGTGGGATTATTGTAGTCTTAAAACTACCTCCCAGCAAAGTATGCATTTATGCCTTAGGGAAAACTTAGAATGGAAACTACTGTCGCGGACGACCAACTGCGACCCCACTAACAGTGGAGTACGTTGGCGTCGTGTGCCACGCACCAGGAGGCAGAGAAGGACACGTTTCCTCCTGGGTGACGTTCCTGCTGAGGAGGGATAGACCTTGGTCTAACCATGAGGGCACACCAGACAAACCCAAACTGAGGGGCGGTTTGCAAAGTAACTGGCAATGATCTTCAGGGTCAAGGTCGCAGAAGTTGAGGAGGACCAAGGAGCCTGGGGTGGAAGGGGCCCAGGGACACAACCCTGGCTGAAACAGTGTTTATGGGACAGTTTTTGGAATCTCTGGGCAAAGTGTATCTGTGCACTTTGTGCTGTTCTTAGCGCTTTTCTGTGCGCTGGACATGGTCTCGAAATAAAACATAAACACGTGACCAGAAGGAGGGAGAGAGAAAACTGCAAACGTGAAAAGTTGCTCTGAGGCGAGCATCGTGGCAGCTCAGGAGTGGGTGCAAGAGTGAGTCCCTGGGGAGCCGGGGGCGATGGCGGGCGATCACGGCACATGCATGTGTTTCTCAGGCAAGTCATGTCTGCACCTTTTAGGAGCACTTGGCCTCTTCGGGCACCCAGTCTTTTGGGAAAGAGAACAGCCAGCACTTCCTGCAGACTGGGTCTGAGCGGCGCTGCCTGGTCAGCGGGCAGCAGGCGAGCGGGCGGCTGTGAGACTGGGACATCGTGTGGTAGGACAGGGTGCCGTGGAGCACAAGGTGGGGCCTGCCTGTGTCTCACTTGGGGGTGCTTCCCTGACAGCCCTGCACACCTGCTGGGCTCATTTTCTTGCAGCCAGGCCCCCCTGGTCCCTCAGCTTCTTCAGGTCCTTACTCAGTGTCACCTCAGGCTGCCTCCCCAGCCACACTTCTCCCATCGCGACTCCCCCAAACTGCTGGCAGAGCCTCCCCAGGAGGTGCGCCCCCAAGACGGGCAGGGATGCCTGCATGAGCAAGTGAATGACCACGTCCTGCAGAGGCCCCCGAGCACGTGGACAGCTTTGGGCACCGAGGCCTTCCACCTCCATTCAGTCTGTAGCATCGACCGCGAATGACGCATGGTTGATAGGAACCGCTCACTTCATGGTGACGTGTGAGGGTGACTCACACGCCAACCTCAAGTCGGGTTATTTGCAAATTCGAGGTTATGTAACTGGAGGCTTCTTTATAAATTTATTATAAATTCATTCTTTATACATGATTCAGATGTTCTCTGGCAGCTTTGCTCCTCCAAACCTCGGGACACTGGACCTGTAGGTACAGCCCTGGGACTGCTAGCAAAGAGGCGGCCGGGCACGCCCCCGAGGCTGGAACTGCCGGATCGCGGGCTCCCTGATCCCGGGGCCGTACGTGCCACGGGTCCTGCACGGCGGCGTGCACACGCTGTCTTGCATCCTCACGCCGCACACTTATTCACTGAGTGAGTATTGGACTTTTTAAAAGCAGTGGCACCTTTTTGGGTTTTGTTTTGTTGTGTTTCACAAAATGTTTCTTGAACCCTTGGCTTGATGCTGGTGCACGCTTCTGCTGATGTGTTGAAACTTGACGAAAATGCCCAGCAAGCTAGCTTGTTCAGATGTTTCACACCACGAAGAGAATACAGATCTGCAATGTGTAATGTTCCTTTTTCTTTTTCTTCCCAAAGAGCTATTTTTGGTTGCATCCTGCTCTGGGGATTTAAGGAAAGAGAGCATTTTCTGTGCGGAGCGTGTGGTGCAAGTTACGAGAGCGCCTTAGAAAGTGGTTGGAAATGTGTTCTTTGAACCAGAGAGAGTGGATGGGGTGGCCGCAGCCTCTCCGTCATCACCGGCTCTGAGGAAATGTGTCTTTTCTGATGTTCTTTGAGCAGTATCAGAGTGTGAAATCTCTAAAGCTTGCCTGCTGCGTTCTGGAAAGTATGGAAAACGTTTCTAGAAAATCAACAACTTGATGCAGCATACATCTCGACTGTTCCCGTATTTTCGAAATGCAGCGCTTGCGAGAAATGAGCATGTTTATTTATACTCCTGATGTTTTTTCTTGTGTCGGGAACTAGAGGCTTTGAATGGAAGCTTTAGTCCCTTCCCCCACTGCAAGGGTCTTGGAAGGACACATACCCTCCTGTCCGCACCTGCTGGGACCCTTGCCCGGGCTGTTGGCTCTCGTTCCCCACATGCAGGACACAGGCATCTTCCCCTGCTGTTAAGATGCCCTCACACCATGTGTCTGAAGCAAGCTCTGTAAAGTAACTTGCTCCTCCCTCCCTTCCTCAGACTCCCCTTCGTTGTCCAGGTCCCAACACAGAGCACACACACCCTCGCACAGGACGCACCATGTTTCCACTCCTCCTCCATCCGCCCCTCCAGGCCTGTTGTCTCACGTGTTGGGTCCACCTGGTTGGCCGGCGTGATGCAGGGATTAGAGAGGTAAATGTTGGCCTCCATGGGCCTTGCCTATGGGGGCCCCTGTGTGTAATCACATCATTTTGTGATTCACAGGAGGGGGCACTGCCTGGGAGGTCCATGGGGGGTGTGGCTGGGGTGCACCCCCTCACTGGTATGGGGAGACATCCAGGCTCTGACGAGTGGACCCCCGGGAAGGAGATGCCGGCAGGCTTGCCCCCCACCTCGGCCCCGTGCTGCCCCATTGGGGGTCTCTTCTGGCCATGCCCGCAGCCCTGGTGAAATGAAGTGTCCCTGTGAACCTCTCTCCAGAAACCCCCATCCGTGGGCAGAGTCGGAGCAGATCGTGGGGGGGTGCGCTTCGTGTGGGGCAGGCGAGGTCCCCACAGAGCTGCGGAGGGAACGTGCAGGTTGAACCACTGCATCATTTCTCGGGAACCATAAGAAGGTCTTGTCTGCCCCCCGCCCAGGTGTGAGAGGCCTGCCCTCCCGGAGACAGGGCCAGCTCCTCCTCGTTCTGTGGACAGATGGGCCTCTGTGGCTGCCCCAGGAAGGGGAAAGCCCCCACTCCCAGGAGCAGCCTGACTGGCACGCAGCTGGTGCTGCCTGTTTTGGGGATGGCTGGGGGCTCTCCAGGACTCTCATCGTCCCGGCCCCTCCCCAGACACCCGCCCAGACCAGGGGCCTTTCCCCACATGTGCTGGACTCAGCTGCTTTGCACACAGCCCACTGTGTGGCCCTTCCAAGGGCCTTCCCAGAGCCCCCTATGCCCCACGGTCTGCACTTTGTCCTCCTACCTCTCAGCCTGCCACCCCCCTGCGCGCTCCCCATGTGTCTGTCGGGACCTCACCTCCTTCCGATGGCTAGATGAGGCGGTGCTTGCCAGCAGCCTCCTGCACAGAGAACCCGAGGTGGTATTCCAGTTTTCTCTTACCCTTCCCCATGCAGGAGCTGGGGGGACCTCCGGCACCAGAGTGCCACAAACCACAAGCCTCTTAGGGAAGGAAGTGAACGCATCTGTTCTCTGCATCGGGTGTTCAGAAGGTGACGGAGCGGCCAGGACTCTCCTCTGTGCATAGTTCGAGGCCCTTGAGAATCACTGTATACTCCTTTCTCCAGCACGCATGTCCCTTTGCGTCTGCCAAAGGCAAAACGAGGAGTTAATCTTTTAGTCCTTGAAAAGTAAAGGGAGGGATGGTTTGAGAGTTTGAAAACTGTGAGGGTCGGTCCATTAATTTGTTGTAGAAACTGCAGAGGGGCCTGTAGACCCTTTAGGGGTGGGGAGCCCCCCTGTAAGCGGCAGCTCCACAACCACCATCGCCCCCCGCTCCTGGGAAGCATTTGCTCTCCCCGGCTCTTTCTGCCAGGGCCTTAGTCTGGTTGGAGAGACTGGGTGTTGCGAGAGGTAAGCTGGGGCTCCTCAGGGCACCTGTCCACTCCTGAACACACGTGGGCCCGGGAGAAGCCTTGTGTTAGCTCCTGCCTGGTGGAGAGGGGAACAGCTGACCTTCCCTCACGGCGGGCCCCCCACATCCTGCACCTGTCAGTCTGCAGGTGGGCAGTCCTGGCCCCCAGGTGGCATGCGAGAGGGGGCACACAGGAAGGTGCCACTCACTTCCAGGTCCCGCACACAGCATGTCAGGTGGCGTTGGACCTGTCTTACAGGGGAGCTGAGGCTCCTGGGACCCCCCTCTCTAAGCTGTCTGCTCTCCTCTGCTAAGCATGCCTCCGAAGGGGTCTGGGACAGATGTTAGCTTCTGATAAGTGGCCAGAAATAGGAGGGCACGCCTGTTGCTCGGGGGTCCCCGGGGTGCTTCAAGCTTACTTGCATGCCCTCCGCCTCTGACCTCTGGGCATAGCATGGGGAAGAGCGGAGCTGTGGTCACTCCGTCTGCCTCCATGGTACACACAGGCAAGGCTGGAGGTCGGCTCTGACCTGTGAAGGCCTGGGGCAGCATGATGCTAGACCGGGGCTGGAGGAGGAAATGACCCAGATGAGACGTGCTGTGGGTGCCACCCAGAGCATGAAAGTTGGCACACAGTGCAGAGCCCCAGGACTCTTGGTTTGACCCTGAAATAGTGCCAGGTTTTATCAGGCATGTGTTCCATTCAGCTGGTCTGTGGACATGGGCCTGTCCACTCCAGGACCTGCAGATGGCCAGAACTGGGGTTCCAGTTCAGCCTCCAGTGGGGCCCCTGGCTTTTCTTTCCATCACCCTTCATGGCAGGAGTCCTGCCCCAACCCCTAGACAACTTCATGCGTCCCACATTCAGCACATCCTACATCCTGGACCCACCTGTCCTGGCTCACCTGTCCTATCTGCCAAGGAGTTGGCTTCACTGGAGCTGGGAACAAAGTGGCTGCCGCCTTCTGCGCATCACAGCACCATCCAGAGGCAGAGATGGGGGAGTCCTCCAGCTTCTCCTCTACCAAGGACACTTGGCATCTCTCACCGGCCAGACCCAGCCACACGACTACTAAGCAGCCACTCTGGTGGGACACTGGGCCCCAGGGGCACGTGGTTTGGCCCACAGTGGCAGCTTGCCCTGAACGTCCCATGTGTGGGGGAAATGGAGGTCTCTTAACGAAGAGGTGGGGGTGCTGGCAGGGTGCAGGCAGCCCCAGGCCGAGCCTCAAAGGGAAGTGACCCCTTCCTTCTTAAGCACTCCCACACCCCCTGCCTGTGTGTATACAGGGATGGCCACTGTCTCCATCATTTCTCCAATTTTCTCTGTCCCAAATGGACCTTCTTAGGGATGCAAGGAGTCGTTGAAGTGGGATGCGCTGGCGCAGTGAACTCTGCAGCCAGTTGGTGGATAGCTTGGACAGCAGGAAGAGTCTCTGTGTGGCTGGCACTCCGGGGTCCTTGGGTGACTCAGAGTGGGGGAGGGACTTGGAGGACAGAGTGACGCAGGCTTCCATCAGGATTCAGGCTGAGCAGCGAGCCCGAGGGAGTCCATTCATTCCTGGGAGTGGGCAGCCTGGCCCGTGCCTCCCCTTCCTGCTGTGTGGCCCCGAGCTCTGTGACAGACCAGGTGCCGAATGCTGGCCTCAGACCCACCTCCGGGACTTGTAGGGGCCCCCAGCTGCCCCTCAGAGTCCAGGCAAGAGGACTGGCTGCCCACAGGGTGGGGCCGATGGGACGTGGCCCTGGCAGGAGCTAGCGACTATGGCCTGGCCTCTTTCTGCGGGCAGGACAGCAGCAGCGGCTCACGAGGGCCGTGGGGCACTTGGGCTCTCGATCCCCAGATGGTGCCTGGGGGCTCTCACACCCTAGGCCCTGGTGTGCCGCTCATCCCTGGAATTTCCTCTTCGACAAGCCTTCGAGGGGCCCATGGCAGACTCCTCCCCACACTTTCACCAGCTCCCCAGAAGGAGACCCTGTAACCCCACCCATTCCCTGAGAGCCCTGCTTCCTGACCTGTGACTGTGGGCAATCAGGGGCAGATGAGGGGGTGACAGGGACCAGGTTGTGGGCTGGGCATGGAGGAGGAGACCGGGCATGGAGAGGGTAGGACACCCCCCAGGGCACGCCCAGCAGAGGGGCTGGGGTCTGTCTGCGGAGGCTTCCAGGGCACTGGCAGCCCCCGTCCACAGCCCCAGCCTCCTTTCACTCCCGGCTCAGGCCCGCAGGTGAGACCTGCAGTCACAGGGCAGAAAGAAAGCAGGACCCAGGAGAGAGGAGCTGATCCAGGGTAGAGTGGAGCCAGGAGGGGCTTGGGGGACAGCCTACAGGCTGCTGCCTGCCCCCCCCACCCCCGGGGCTGCCCCCGTGGCAGAGCTGCTTGGCCATCGCCTGGGCACTGGCTGATAAGGGGAGTGGCGGGATGCTGGCTGTGACCCACACCCCACTGGAGTTTGCTACCCTTAACTGGGGGACCTGGGAAGTGAGGGCAGGCGCTGTCAGCTCACATGGATTTCCGGGAAAGCTGGCCCCCACCCCCGGCTCCGGCTCTGCATTTGGTTTCTTTCTGTCTTGCCACAGGCCTGGGGGTGGGGCGCGTTGGCGGCTCTGCTCGCACGCGAGGCCCTGGCCAGGGTCCAGGTGGCTGTCACTGCGGCACTGACGGCCCCATCGCGTGACAGGAGCCCAGAGGAGGCCCCGCCGGGCGTGCCCCGCCGGGATGTGGCTGCGGAGGAGGGGAAGTGGGGGTGCCCAGCTGGGAGTGGACACGCGATGCTGGGGGGCTGGTGTCCTTGTGCAGAGACGTAGTAGGGAGGGGAGAGAAGTTAGAGGGGGGTGTCCCCCTGGGGGGGGCACACGATGCTGGGAGCTGGTGTCCTTGTGCAGAGACATGGTGGGGAGGGGAGAGAAGTTAGAGGGGGGTGTCCGCCTGGGGGGGGGCACACGATGCTGGGGGGCTGGTGTCCTTGTGCAGAGACGTGGTGGGGAGGGGAGAGAAGTTAGAGGGGGGTGGTCTCCCTAGGTGGGGGGCACACGATGCTGGGGGGCTGGTGTCTTTGTACAGAGACATGGTAGGGAGGGGAGAGAAGTTTGGGGGGCGCCCCACACTTCTGCCTCTAGTGGGTGTGGGATGGGGCGTAGCCCATCGGGTGTGGGGGGGGTGGTGAGCATCCCACAGCGTGGTGATGTCACTGTGCTGGGAATCCCCCCACCCCAGCCTCACAGCTGTGGGAGTCATCACTCCCCCACAGGGTCTGCAGGGGCAAAGAACAGGCAGGCAGGGATAGCCTAACCCCACACTTCCCCTCCTCTAACTTGAGGGGCCTGTTAGGGAAGGCTGGGGGCAGGGAGCTGGTTCGAGCTGGGGTGGGGGTGGGAATGACCCCTGCAACGGAGTTTGCTTTGTGGAGGCTTGGTGGCCTCGGTGTGTGCATACGTAGCCCACGGTGCACTGAGGTGGGGTCCTGTCCCTGTCCAGCCTTCACTGAGTCCCAGATACGCCCCAGGTGCCGCGTGGCTCTGCCCTGGGGAAGAGCTGTGGCCTCCCTGGTGTGGCAGCAGGACAGGACCCTCTGCCTGGGCTGGGAAGCTGGGCCTGGCCCCTGTGATGTCATCTAGGGGCTGTGGAGGGGGTCGGGTGGGACTTACCCTCCTTTCTCCCTGCGCTACCCTTCTTGGCCTTTGAGAACATGGGGTCGTGTGTGACCTCTGGCAGAGGCTCACCTCAGCCTCCCAGGGTTCCCTCCGGCACAACACGGCAGCGCTGGCTTCTCCAGGGTCGATCTTCTGCTTCTGGGTGCTGGGGGCAGAGCCGCATGAGTTCGCTATATTCAGAGCACGCGGCGTTCTGAGTGTTGAGTCAACGGGGTCACGCGCCCAAAGGGAGTATTAGGCACCTCTAAGCGGCTCTGACTTCCGACATACCCCGAAGCTCAGTGTTTCGCGGCCTTGACGACAAGTGAGTGGTGGGGGCTTGGCTGCCAGGGGGGGTTGTCCGTTCGGAAGAGAGGCCTGGGCCGTCTGGGGCACCAGCCGTCTCTGCACCTTTGCCCGGGGACCCCCAGGTGTGACCATGTTACCCGGATACACCTGCCTTCTGGCCAAGGAAATGGGTTCATTTCTGGGAATATTTAGTGCAGAGAACAAAGGTGCAGGGCTTATTAGCTGCGGGGGGTGGGGGTTGATAGAGCGAAAGCCTCTGAGAGAGGGCGGGGCAGGGAGGCCAGACAGAGACCAAAGGCCATGATGTGGCCACTGTGTGTGGGGCTCTCCCAAGGGCCACCTCTCTGCATCCACCCCTTCACCCCCATGGACACGTGGCTCAACTTGCACCTGGCAGTACACGGCTTCAGGGCGGGGGCCCAGCGTGGCCTCGGCTCGGGGGATGGGTGCTGCCAGTCCAGCAGAGCGGCTGGTGTGGGGTGAGGGGCAGGGGGTCTCCGTCCCACCAAGCCGGGGGATTAGACAGGTCATCTTACCTGGAGTGCATGCATTGGGGGCCCTGCAGTCCCAGGGCTCTGGGCCTCGGGGGGCCCATATTTCTGTCCACCTTGCCAGTGGGGCAGATGCCGTCCACTGCTCACTAGTAGCGGGGCGGGGGTGCAGGGTGCAGGGGTGTGGAGCAGACGCTGGGTCTGAGGGTGGCTCAGGGGACACACCACCACCTGGAGAGCACAAACACCGCAGACCAGCACGTCCCCGGGGAGAAGGTCAGCACAGCTTGATGGTTTTGAAAGAGAAAATGCGGGAGATTGAAGCTCCCGTGTTTGTTTTCTCCCAAGACCAGGGGTTCTGTCTGCTTCGTCATGGCCCTTTGACCCTGAGTTGCACTGACATTACCTGCAGCTTCAGTTTGGAAACCAACACGAGGGGCAGCTGGAAGGCACTTCCTGCCCTGCCATGCCCTGCCGTGCCCTCTACAGAGGCTCCAGGCCCCTTTCCCTAACCCCAGGGGATCCTCCGTAATTCCCCATGCCGAGGGGGACCCCACGACAGGGGCTTGTGAGCTGGGATGTGGATGACGTCTGTCTGTGTGACCTGCATGTCTGTATGTCTGAGCTCTTCACCCCAAGACGGAGATGAAGCCGCACTGGGGGTGGGAGTCGGGGGGACCAGGAAACTGCCAGCCCGGGGCACCTGAGTCGTGCCAGGCAGGCCTTCCTGGGGCTTCTTTCCCAGCTGGGAAGTCCATGCCATGTGGACTGCTCCACACCAGGTGGGGGCGGGGAGGGGTTGGGGGCGCTGGGGGCATGATGAGGTCACGCGGGACCCCCTAGGGTGGTCAGAGTTACGTAGACCAGCAGTGGTGAGTTCGGGCACCTGCTGGAGCTTGGGTCTCCAGAGAGGAGCTTTGAGGACCCCAGGGGGGCTGTCCCTGAGGCAGGGTGGGACTCTGAGCAGTTTCTCGGGGGCAGAGAGGGTGGGGTCCTCAGGGTCAGGCCCAGCCCAGGTGACCTGATCTCCTGAATATCACACCGGTGCTCCCACCGGCTGCCCTGCTTGGCCCGGGGCCTAGCTCCTCTCACACAGGAGGCCGTGCTGTCCCAGTGCGCCCTGCCAAGGAGACCCTGGGTCAGCTCGGGAGTGTGGCTTTGCCTGTGGAGGGTGGCAGCCAAGAACTGGGGAAACACGAGAAAGTAAGCAGGTCTGGGCCCAGGAAGGATGCTAACAGCCTTGCTCTGTTCTTCTCTGACAGCCGTGCAGAAGTGTCCACGGACGCCGGCGGCCAGTGCCCCCTCACCTGCCCCCTCAGCCGAAGACAGCGGTCTGAGCGGAAGATCCGCGGTGCTGGAGGGAAGGCTGCTGCTGGAGGTGAGCCCACTGCCCTTTGATCACACTCCTGTCACGCTGTGTAGGCCAGCTCTGTCCCCCCCCCCGCCCCCCGCCGGCAGGTTGGACCGCTGACAATTGACTAGAAGTGTTGCAGGATGAGCCCCAGGACAGCCCTGGGAGCCTCAGAGATCAGGCACTGGTGCCCGGGTGAGGTCCGGCAGGTTGGGACGAGAGAACAGGGGTGAAATCTGAAAGCCGTTTTTCACTCTGCGTTCTCTGGTTTGACTTGTCAGCGGAAGAACCTAATAAAAATCAAGCAGGTTTTTTTGTTTTTTTGAATTAATGATAGAGAATTGCACACTGAGCTTCCTGGGATCCGGCAGGTGTGCCCAGCTGGTCCATTTATTGGTGTTACACACAGGGCATCAGGGGCCCAGGTCAGCCTTTTCCCCAAGACGGGGCCTCCCGCCCCTGGTGACTCTGAGGTGCTGTGCCCTTCCTGACCCTCTCGTGTGGTCTGCTTCCCGTGGGGCAGGGGAAGCCATGGCTCCCTTTCTCAAGTAAGATAGGACGGCAAGACGGAGCTTTCTGGGCTGGGTCAAGCTGCTGTGCCCAGAGTGAGGGGGTCGCTGCCTGCACCAGCAGCCAGACACGGGGGCCCTGGTTTGCCCCGTCTCAGGAGGGGCTGGAGGGTGCAGGCTGACCGTAACCAGCTGCTGAGGTGCCCCTGAGGCTGTGCTTTGCCTGGCGGTCCCAGAAGGGCCGGGCCCCACGTCCCCCTGCGTGTCCTCATGGGACCCCTATGCCAGGTCCTCCGCCTCCAGCCCTGTTTGGCGGGCGGTTCCATCCCCCCAGGTGAAGCGTCCTTGGCTGCACGTGCCCACCCATCTGTCAGGCGGACACACTGAAGGGCAGAGATGGCGGCGTACCGGCGCCTTTCACGCTGATGACGTTGAGTCTGCTTGGAGCCCATCAGCCCCCTTTGTGGGTGCTGGCAGCAGCCTCGCTCAGGTGCTCTGTCTGCACCCCAGCTGCCCCGTGGCAGCCAGATTGACCTGTTGCAGGTGGGTCCTGAAGGGACTTCCTGAAGTGGAGCCCCGCTCCTCACCCGCCAGCTGGCCTGGCGCTGCCCCGCGGCTGGGCTGCCGCCCTGGCGCCTTCGCCACGGGAATGATCTCAGTGGTTTGCTGTTTGCCGTGTCCTCCCAGGGGGTGCTGGTACCCTCATGGAGGACAGGGGACAGAGATTGTCCCCTAGGCTCACCCCTCCTGCTTCCTGCTGCCCATCCTTCAGTCCACATCTCACCTCGATGCTCTCCCTGACCATGTCAGCAGCTTCCCACTGTCTGCGTGCGAATTCCTGGGTGCTCAGCTGTTTGGCGTGTAGGCTATGGTGGTGGGGACATGCTTCTCGGGCACCTCAGCCGGAGATGACCTCACTTTGCCTCACCTGAAGGGAGGGCACAGGACGCGGTGCTACCATCTGCCGTCTGACAGATGGACAGATGGAAAACGTCTGGGCTGATTGGAGGGCAGCCAGAGATGCTTGTGTCTGCAATCTGGGGGTTCCTGCTTGCTCACCATGACCCATGACTCCCCATGGCTCCCCACAACCCCCATATTTCCCATAGTCCCCACAGGAACCCCCATGACCCCCATATCTCCCATAATCCCCACAGAGACCCCCATGATCCATGGCCCCCCAAATCCACCCATGGTCCTCAAGGGACCCTCATGGTCCCCAGGGATTTCTCACAGCCTCCCACAGCTCCATGGCCTCCCACAGTCCTTACAGGGACCCTTCCACCCTCTATGGCCTCCCATGACCCCTTATGACACCCCCCCCCATGGTCCCTAAGGGACCACCACGACCCCATGGCTTTCCATGACTTACCATGGCCCCCATGATCCCCCATGACCCCCATCGGTCCCCAAGAGACCCCCACAACCCCACATACCTTCCACATCCCCCCAAGGCCTTCACCCCTGCTGACGTGATTGTTCTCATGAAGATCAAGGAACTTATAAATCACTTCCTTTTTAAAAAATAAAAATATGAGGAAGTACATACTTGTGTTTAATCTCCATGAGAATTCAGTGTGGTGGGTGACTGGGGACCCCGTTCTTAAGAGTCCCTGCAGGTTCAGTCCTGTCTGGAGCAGAGCATGGCTTCTGGCAACAGAGGAGCTCTTAGAAATATTGTGGTTTCCGTAGAGGAAGGATTTCCATACTTCATTATTTATCATGTTTTTCGGAAGTGGATTCTTAAATATTAATTTTTCCTTTAAAGTTGGATTTTTCTGTCAGTGCTAGTAAGCTTGGGGCTGGAAAATATTGTGCCAGCTTGAGTTTTATTCTTGGCGAAAGATGACTGGCATTGCTCTTTTTCTAATTTATGTTCAAAATTAAGGTAATAAAATCTTACACATGAAATCTTTAAACTGTGTCCTGACTACAAACACGGAAGCCTGTGCACACAGAGCCCCGGTCTCCTTTTGGGAGCCTAGGGGACTGCTATGTCCGCACCGCACATGTCCACACCACCACCCACTGGCCCCTCTGTGGGTCCCCAGCAGCTCTCCTGCCCTCTGCACACAGACCAGGTCTCCCCTGAGGGCCTCAGGATGTGGACGTGGACGTGGCACTGAGGCAGGAAGCTGAAGCCCAGGAAGTGACCAGGCCTGAGCCTGGGAAGCAGACCAGTTCCCTCAGGGTTGGGAGGGCAGGAGGGGCAGTGCTGGCCCCATACCTGCCACTGGCCCAGGGTGTGAGTGTTTGGGGAGTGACCCTCTGGGCCAGGACCCGAGGCTGCGGGTCAGTTTGCCCTGGCACAGGGGCTGTCCCGCTGGCTCCCTGCCCCACTCCATCGTGTAGACTGAAGTCTCCTTCTGCCACCTCTTGTAACACGTTCTCTGTGACCACAGAAGTTTCTGGAAGTTCCCTCGGAATGGAAACAGGCTAGGCTGTATGGTGAGTGTTCTCCTCACTGCATTTCTAGTGCGGGGGTTCTCAAACTTTGGAATTAGAGACTCTTTTTGAAGTTTAAAAATATTCCCTAACAGCAAAATAAACAAATCAAGCCACAATAACAAGAAAATCTAGCTTTTATTTCCAATCTTCAGTCTCTTAAAGACAAACTGGAAAAAATGAGAGGTTTATGGCAGGCATCATAAATTCATAAAAATTTAGAGCTGGCACTCACTTGAAAGGCCTGTGGTCTTAATGTCTGCTATTTTAAGATGAAAAAACCAAGATTCGGAGCTGTTGGGGGTCCAGGGTCCCTGTTGGGTTTGGGGCAGGGCCTGGTGTTTCTTTGTCCGTGGTTAGTGCTCTTGGGCCCGTGACCCCCTCAAGAAGCCAGGATGGATGGCCAGGGGGGCCGCCCAGCGAGCACCTTGGCAAAGGCGCTGGGCATGGGGTGACAGGGGAGGTGTGAGGTAGGATAGGCAGGTTCTGGAAACATACATATTAGGTCACAAAAAGCAGTGTCCTGAGCTTCTATTCCTGCTTTTAAGGTGGTGGGCTGTAGTGTTTAATGTGGACGTGGCAGCAGGCTAGTGGGAGCTGTGGTCTGCTGGCCACCTGACGCTGGCTGGAGTTCAAGTGTACCATGGGTACATTTCTAACATTCATCTTTAAGTTCACGCACGCTAGAATTTGTTCTTACTGGCGGGTGCTGTGGCTGTCATCGTGACGGAGATGCACAGTTCCGTTGTGCCCACATTTCCCTGGGCTGCCCACGTGCAGTATCCCGGCCGCCACACCCGCGTTCTCCGGCCCTTGTGGCCTTCTCAGCTGCCGTTCTCAGGATGCCCGGGGTGGGTTCCCACAGCAGGGAGCTTGGGCACCAGCAAGAGTAGCTGTGACCCCACCACGTGGCTGCGTGTAGCGTGGTTGGTGGTGTCATTTTGTGGCGTGCACGCATCTCAGTGTGCTTGTCCACCTAACCGTTGAGGGATGTTTGATTTCCAGGATTGGTGTTTGTGAATAAAGTTGCACCAAACATCCACGTGCAGATTTTTCTGTGAACATAGGTTTTGGTTTTGTCTGGGCGATAACCACGTGTGTGGTTGCTGGGTCGTGTGGTAAGCGTGGACGGGAGTGTCCAAACCCTTGTGAGTGAGCATCTTCTCGTGTGCGTATTGGCCGATAGAGCCCCTTTGTGAGCTGTCTGTTCAAATGTTTGCCCACTTGCAAAATCAGGTCGTTTGCTTCCTTCCTTCCGACGTTGGAGTCCTTCGTGCGTTCTGGACACACGGTCTTGGTTGCAGGTAGATCTGTAAGTGTTTGCTTCTAGTCTGGCTTGTCTTTTCATTATCTCGACACGGTCTCGCAGAGAATGAATGTACTTAATTTTGACAAAGCCCAACTTATCAATTTCTTAAATAGATCATTATATTGGTGTCACACTTGAAAACTCTTTACCTAACCTAGGTTGAAAAGATTTTTATTTTGTGTTTGCCTCCAAAGTTTTAGAGTTTCCTGTTTTACATTCAGGCTTATGACTCATTTTTAGTTAACTTTGGTTCAAGGTGTGAGGTTTGGGCTGAGATATACTCATTTTGCATGTTAATATCCTCGTGTCTGCCCTAGTTTTGTGAGTCTGTTCTGCCGTTGATTGTGTGCACGACCTTTCACAAACAGGCACCACCTGCCTCAGCCACGGCAGTGTTAGAACAAGTGTTGAAATCAGGTAGTGTGAATCTTCCAATTTGCGTTCTTTTTCAGAAATTGTTTTGGCTTCTCTAGGTTTCTCTGTCTTTCCATACAAATTTTACGGTTAGCTTGTTGCTATCTATAAAACTTCCTGGTGGGTTTTGGATTGGGTTAGGGTTAAATCAGTAGGTCAAGCTGGGGAGAACGGACACCTGCCAGGACTGACCCCTCCTGCACGAGCACAGTGTTCGGGCTTTTGCTGCTTTCATCCGTGTCTGTGGTGTGCGGCGTGGAGATCCTGTGTATGTTGTTTGATTTACACCCAGATACTTTCTGTTTCTGTTGCTATCATAACCAGAACTGTTGCTTAATTTCAATTTCTATTAGTGTATAAAAATATACTGTATTCCAATACTATATAGAAGTCCATTACTATCTAGAAATAGAACACCATAGAAATGACTTACTTTTCTAGGTTGGCTTTGTAGCTGTGAACTTGCCGGATTCATTAGTAATTCTGGGAGCTTTTGTGTTTTTTGTCGATTCTGCGGGAATTTTTAACATAGATTATCATGTTGTCTGAAAATAGAGACAGTTTGTATCTACTTGTTCAGTCTCCACAGTTTATTTCTCTTGCCTCATTGCCCTTCGGGGCTTCCTGAGCAGATAGAGGAGGAGAGGGGACATGTCTGTCAGTCTTGTTCCTGGTCGTAAGGAGAAACCTGCAGCCTTTCAGAGTGAAGTCTGATATTAGCTTAGATTGGTTTTTCAGGTTTTGTTTTTTGTTTTTGTTCAGGTTTTGTAGATGCCTTATATCAGATTAAGAAATTTCCCTCTATTCCGTATTTTCTGAAAGCTCTTATTACAGACGGGTACTAAGTCTTGTCACATGCTTTGTCTGCATCTATTGAGATCTGTGATCACGGCTGTTTTCTTCCAGTCTGTTAATATTATGGGTTACATTGATTTATTTTCAAATGGATTTTTTTTCAAAGACACAACTATTGGTTTCATTGATTGTTGCTATGGACTGAATATTTGTATTCCTCCCCTGCCCAGTTAATATGATTTACGTTCATACTGGACCGGAAACCCAGTGTGAAGGTGCTGGGGGGCAAGGCTTCCGGGAGGAGCTTAGGTCGTGCGGATAGAGCGTCATGAATAGGATTTCTGCCTTACAAGAGGGACCCCAGATAGGTCCCTTGGCCCGTCTGCCCTATGGGTTACAGTGAAAAGCCATCCACGAACCAGGAAGTGGGCCCCCACTTGACCTCTGTCACTGGGTGAGGTGTTCTGTAAACATCAGTGTCATCAGGTTGGCCGACAGTGCTCACGTCCTTTACGTCCTTGTTGATTTTCTGTCTCATCTCAACCTGAGAGACGAATGTTAACATCTTCTGGTGTAATTGTGGGGTTTTGTACTTTTCCTTTCAGTTCTATCAGTTTTGCCGTGCGTGTTAAGAAGTTCTGTTGTAGGGCACATATTCGCTTAGGGTGACTATGCTTTCTTCATGAATCGACCCTCTGTCATTACCATTATGTAAAACGCCTCCTTCTTCTGGTAATTTTCCTTGCTCTGACGTCTACTTTGTCTGATACTAATATAGGCACCCAAGCCTTCTTTTGATTACTGTTTGCTTGGCGTATCTTGCTCCATCGTTTTACTTCTAATTCACTTATACTAACATATTTCAGGTGTGTGGTTTTCAGCCTCTAGGTCTGGAGTGACCTGTCATCCCAGCAAGCGGAACTCATTCAGGCTGAGTCCTGGACGTTCTCATACCCTCAAGGGAGGCGCTTGTCTTCCATCCTGTGTTGGCAGCTGCCCTGGGGCAGTGGGCTCAGCCAGAAGGCTCTTTCCCGGAGAGCGTACTGCCGTGCCAGCTGGGCTCCCCGCACAGGTACCGTTGGGTCGGGTCTGCAGTTTCTAGCACAGCCCTGCTCAGAGCCGCTGCTCTGCCTTTCTGGGTGTGTTCCACTCACACACACCCCTCGGGCTGAGCAAGGACTGTGTCAGGTCACACACAGAGGTTGGGGTTCCTTCTCCCACATCTGCTCCCTCTCGGTCCTCCGCTACAACCCCTCCGTTTCTCTTGGAGCTCAGCCGCCACTGCCCTGTGGTGGTTCTGTGCGTGAGTACACGGTCAGGGTGGACGGGAGAGAAAGCAGGTCCCGAGGGGACCTCAGGGAGGGGCAAGTTTCCCTCAGGCACTTGCGTGCACGCACACCTACTCACCTGCCTTTTGAGCTTTTTGGTTGGCAGAGTGAGGCCTGTCCTCCCAGAGGGCACACAGCTGGGGCGTTGGCCTCCACACGCCTCAGCTCGAGCTCCCGACAGCAGTGGACTGAACAGGGCACGGCGGTGATGGCAGTTCAAGTTCATGCTGTTTGAATGTGGCTCAGACCACAGAAATGGACTCTTCACCGTTGTGGAGCCCAGGAGTCCAAAATCAGTGTCACTGGGCCAAAAGCAAGTGTGGGCAGGTGGGTTCCTTCAGATGGCTCTAGAGTATGTCCCAAGTCTCCCCTGTGGCTGCTGACAGTCGGTCTTCCCTGTGTTTCTGTGTTCCTGTGTTCCTCTAATAAGGACACCAGTCATATTGGATTTGGGGCCACCCTAATCCAGAGTGACCTCACCCTAATTTAATCACAGGTGCGAAGATTCTTTTCCGGAGAAGGTCACCTTCACAGGCTCTATGTGCACATGAATCTGGGGGCCACTCCTCAGCACAGTACGACTGTCCATTTTGCAGGGGAGAGCCTCAGGCTAGAGCGCAGGTTGGGGCAGAAACTCAGGCTTCTCTCCCTTCCAAGATCCAGGCCCTGCACTGCTGTTGAAGCCAGTGCTCGGCACCGTGTGCTGGGGCTGCTCCGAGCCACCAGGACTCCCTGATCCTGGATAGTCTTATGAGGCAGATGCTGTCATTGGGACCATTTTACAGATGGGGAAATGGAGGCACAGAGTGGTTCAATAGGTTGCTCACTGTTACATACTAGCGAGGGCAGAGCTGGAACTGGCCCCCACTGCCACTTCCTGTGGGACTCCCTCCAGGCCAGTGTCCAGGCGACCCTGTGGGCCTGGCTGGTGAAGGGCTGGTGTCAGAGCCAGAGGCCCGTCTCACTCTATACACGCAGAGCATTTTCAGGACTTGTTTCAAGCCTCAAAGCCTTTGGGGATGGCTGGATGGGGTGGCCTTGCGTTCCGCTGGCCAGACTGAACAGGAAGGTGGCAGGAGGGAGCTGTGGCTGGTGGGGCTGGTGTCTGAGGGACACTGGTTCTCATGGCGGAACCAGCATCGTAGAGGATTTTCCCCACGCATTTCACAGAGAAGATAAGACGGAACTCTGTCAGAAACCTGAGAGCAAAGGACCCCAAGCATCTGACGCTTCAAAGGGAAGGCTGGCTGGGCCGACCCAGGGCAGAGCGAGGGTGCACTGCGGGGCTTCTCAGGCAAACCAGCCCTCATGGGAGTTCAGAGACGATGTGGGTAAGGGTCCTGGTGAAGCCCAGGTGTGGGGACACAGGGCGGCCTGAGGGCGGTAGGGGCCGAGAGGCGGGGTGAGTGGCCCCTTGGGGAACGAATGGGAGTCACCAGCACAACAGCCTAAGTGGGTGAATTCAGAAGGAGAAGCTGTGAATCAGGGAGTCAGTGGTTCCGTCACAGTTTCACAAAGTCCTTGGTAACGGAGTAAGGGGAATAGCTATGGGAATCGTTCGGAGCAGTGGTGACCGGGCGCAGGACCCTAGACGCCTGTCCTCGGAGACGACTGCAGAACCAGCACAAGGGCGCCTCTGGTCCAAGAGAGACCCCGCGGGGGCACACCGCCCCGCAGCCCCGTGGTGTGAGCCGCCGGCCCCTCCCACGCTGTGCAGGACGGTCGGGATCTGGGGGCCTGGCTGGGGTGGGTGCTGGTGCTGCGCTCCAGCTGCTGACCCGACCTCGGCCCACAGCACGAGGAAGGGCCCAGCGCCTCTGCGGAGCCTGACAGCCTAGCAGGACCCAGAAGTGCCCACGTCGGGGCTGTCCCCACCAGAGTTTGCGGCTCCGTCGTGGGTGTGGGACTTTCTGGCGGCTGTCCCCGCCCGCCCCTAAACTCCAGCACACAAGAGGGTCGCAGACCCTTCAGGCAAGGAGAGGCAGCTCGGGTGAGCAAGGGAAACAAACCAACCAGCTGATGTCGGGCACCTCCTCCCAGCGTCCATGAAATGAAAACAGGTGCCGCAAAAGGGAATATTCAGAGGTTTTGGAGAGACCTCAAGAATTAGAAGCATGAGAGCAAACTTAGGAACCGTGGAAAGACCCAGAGTTGACGCTGAAGGGTCACTTCAGCTTCACCAAGAGGGAAAGGAAGCTAGGTGGAGAATATAGGCCCCGAGAGGCCTGCAGGCTCCATTTCCAGAAAGATCAGGGGCGGAAACTGTCCAGGAGGGTTTCCCAGAACCGAGGGCTGGGTTTCCGGCCTGAAGGTCCCCCTGTGTGGCCAGCACAGTGGATGGAAAGGACCAGGGTGTTCGCCTTTCTGAAATTCCACCCCGTCCCTACACCCCCCTACCCGGTGGCAATGAGAAAATCCCAAATGTTCCCAGAGAGAAGGAGCAGGTTTCAGGCGAAGCACCGAGCCTCAGGAGTCTGGGTCTCACCCGGAAGGCTGGAGGCTGGAAGGCCACGGGGAAGTGCCTGCAGATGAGGGAGGAAGGTGCTGTCTCCCACATGCCTGTCTGGTCCTAGCGTGAGGTGGAGAAGAGCGGTGTGGGGCCTGCAGCCCGAGGCCCCAGCGGCAGGGGAAGAGGGGGCCTCTGGACACCAGAGGTCTGGGTACGTGGGTTGGTACCCACCTGGCTCAGCTGAGGAGACTTGTGGTCATTCAGTTGCCGCTCGTGGATTTACGCGGGGTGGTGACACAGCCGCGTGAGGACGGTGGGTGGGTACACGCGGTTCCAGGCCAGCAGCTGCCCTCTGAAAATGTCTGAAGCCCAGGGGAACCTAAGAGCGACCGTCTGTGAGCCTGCAGGAGCCGTCGTCTTGCAGCGGCTCTGGAGCGGGCCTGGTGGGCCAGTTCCGACAGGCTCTGACACCTCGCTCCCCCGGCTTTCACGCTTCGTCCCAGCAAAGTACGTTTCATCAGAATTACAGCCTCTCCAGCTTCCTGGGCATCTCGCTCCCGGGTGGATCTCTCCCAACCTTTGAGTTTCAGCTCTTGGGTCTCTTCTTGAGCGTGTCTCCTGCAGACACACACGGACGGTCCTTTCCGCGCGCTGCGTCCTGTCGAGGGCGCCCACCTCTTGGTACCGCGTGTAGTCACGCTCCTTTGGGGCTGGTTTCTGCCGTCATATTTTGTGTTTCCCCCTCACAGCACTTTCTTTGGCTTCTTTTTTCCCTTCTCTCCGGTTTTCCAGTTAATAGACTGAGCCTTCTAACGCTAGTTTTTAAAACTGCTTTTGTCCTTATGGGGACTGCCTGTCGAGCAAGCAGCTGGTTTTCTGCAGTTCTCGGGCTCACACGCAGTCTCAGGCCTCTGCTCTCCGATACCGTGTGTCGACTCCGTCTCGAAGTTGAATCCTGCGCGGCCCGGGTTCTTGCCTCTGGTCCTCACGTTGTATGGACGCCCCCCTGGCCACGTCTGCGGCCTGGGTGTGTTTCTCTCCTGAGAGCTTTCCCTGGAGGGTGAGCGCTGGGGGTCGCGGTGTGACGTCTCCCCGGGTCTCATGCCGGAGCGTGTTATGCCTTCACATTTGGATAATTTGGCTGAATATAGGATTTGGGGTTTGAACTTCTTTCCATTCGCGGTCAGGGACTGGGTCCGTTGTGTGCAGCCCCCTGTTGCGGCCGTGGCAGAGTGGCCGGTGGGAGCATATGCAGTGCGCCTGCTCGCCAGGGGCTCTGACCTTCCAGAAGCCTGCTGTGCTGTGTGCTCTTCGTTTCGGCTACGTGCAGCCCTGTTCCTTCCGTCTGCGGTCTTCAGTCCTCAGTCTGTCTTTCTGTCACATACCGCCTCTCCACTCCTGCTTTTGTCTTCTGGGGCTGCTCTTACCCAGATGTCGGCACTCCCTCGTCCACCCTCCCGTTGCTGGGTTTTCTTCCACGTTCTGTCTGGTCTTCCTTCCCCAGCGCCCTTCAGGAGAGCGCTCCTCCTGGCGGCTGCCCTGTGTGCGTGTCCGTCACGCCATATCCTGGACTGTTTTATTTCCTCGGTTACAGTTTCATACCTAGTATTGCCACTTGATTCATTCGTCACATTTCTTGTTCTTATTTCATTTTCCTGATGTCTTGTCTTATCTCCTGAAATGTATTTTTTAAAACTCACACCCCTCTTTCTGTTCTGAGCCCCCCATGCTGCTCCACGTGCTCTGTCCCCGCTCTGATGAGCTGTGTGCTGGGCAGGCAGGGCTCAAGGAGGGGAGGGGGTGCTGGCCCACCTTGGGCGGGAGCCCCAGCCTGGGCTGCCCCCTCCAGCTGGCCCTCTCCCTGTCCCACCAGGGGAGGCGGTCCCTGGGCAGCAACAGAACAGAAGATTTCCTCCTTCCACCATTCTCTGCCCCCAAGCCCCAGCCCCTGCCTCGCCTTCCCTCTCCAGCCCCCGACGGCTTTTCTGGGGTTCCTCTTGTTATCCTCCTGGGCCTGATTTTGGGGAGGAGGAGCCAGAGCTTGTGCTGGCCAGGAAGCCCTGTGTCCATGTTTGATTGAACGAACTGCCGGGAGGGAATGTGGGTGAAGGCCGGTTGTGTTCCGTGTACTGAGCTGCCGGCTGCCACAGGATCCTCGGAGGGGTCCCAGCAGCTCCCGGCACTCCTGGGCCTGGGGATGGTGACTCATGCGGGGCACTGTCCGGGGGGCCTGGAGGGAGCTGCAAGGAGCCGAGAGCCATGCTGGCATGATTTCTGGACAAGTTCCAAGACCCGAAAGTACAGCAAGCACAGAGACCTCTCACCTTCAGGCCATGGCTCTTCTGAAGAAACACCTACAAACCCTAACCCTCCCACTAGACCTCACGAGAGAGCCTGTCTCCTTCTGTGGCCCCTCCACTTGGTACTTGGCTATATTAAGAGACCAGTCCCCAGAAACACAGGCTGGGAAGAGCAGGCACAAAACCCCAGCAAACTCATGACCAAAACTTGGGGTTGGCTGCTACAGAAAGGGGGGCACAGTAGAAATAGACCTGGAGGACAGGGCAGAGCTGTCAGGCATGGGGGCACAGTGTAGGAGTGGGGGGGGGTGTCCCAGCCCACTGAGAGGGGACTGGGACTTGGACAGGGGGACTCTGGTCAGGAGCAAGGGCAGGGGCCACTCCCCACCCCCCACCGTGTGCTCAGGCTGGCCCCCTCAGGTCGACTGGCTTCAGGAGGGGTGATACCGTGACCACCTCTGTCCCGACTTTTGAAAGATGGGAGTGGGGAGACCAGGGCAAGTGCTGGTGTGTTTCTGGGTACCCATGGCAGGTGACAGGCTGTGAACACCGCAATCCTCGAGTGTCCCCCTTATCTTGGTTCCCCTTGTGGCGCAGGCTGTGGCATAGGCCGTGGACCCTGCGACCCTCGAGTGTCCCCCTGTGGCTGCACCTCCTGGTCCCCAGCCTCCTGCTTGCTCTTTGGTTTTTCTGCTCTGAGAAATCTGCCTTTGAGTATCTTCTGTTGAACCTGCTGGACCCAGTCTTCTGAAGCCCCTTTCAGTTTCTTTCAGGTGTTCGACAGAGCCCTCAGGCTAGGAAGGCAAGCCCCCTAGGACAGCCCCTCCACCTCACCCCCAGGCCCCACTGCCGGCCTGACGATATGCATGCGGCCTCCCAGGCTGACCTGAGCGCAGTGCCCACCAGCTCGTGCCACTTCTCAACATTGTCTTGCACTGGCCCAAGAGGTTGTGCCCATCCAGTGACCTCCCTGTGGGGTCAGAAGTGCATGGCTCCTGGCCCCATCTCTGCGGATGGATCAGGTGTCTGGGACCTGAACAGGCTTGGCCTCTTTGTGGCTTTTAGGTCATTAGGGACTCCCTACTGTGAACCCCCCACTGTCTATTAGCCCTCTGACCATCCACCATGAGCCCTGACCTTCCACTCTGAACCCTTGACTGTCTACCATGAACCCCCATCATCTACCACGAGCCCCCAGTCGTCCACCGTGAACCTTCCACCATGCACCATGAACTTCTGACCATTCCCATAAGCCTCTAACCACCCTCTGAGTGGGGCTGAGTGGCACTGAGTGGGGCTCACTGGGTCACTCTCACTGCTTAGTGATCAGTGTGTTCACTCTGGCCCTGCTCTGTTGGGGTCTCCTAGGCTTAGACACCTGTGTCACAGGCCCTGCCCCCACTGAGCTCACAGTCACTGGGAAGGTCCCCAGCAGGTGATTCCAGAACAAGGTGAAGGTCCTGGGCCAGCCCCTGGTAGGGAAGCCCGTGGAAGGAGCACAGCAGTGCTGGGCCACATGTTGTAACTCTTGTTTACTTCGCCATTTTAACGTCTTCATCTGTGAACACTGAGAAATTGCAAACCGGAGTCTCTGTGTGAAGTTTTAATGACTACAAGAAGAGCCAGCATTTGGGAGGACCTTCGGGCCAGCTCTGGTTCATCCTGGGTTCACAGGGGAGCGGCTTAACCTCTGGGAGCCTGAGAACCTGCCTGTCACCTGGGCTCTGGAGGGCCTGGTGGGAACCCCCACCCCTTGACTTGTTCCGTCTTGGAGTGTGCCACCAGCACCCCAGGCTCACACCCCGACTCCTCCTTAGGACGAGGCGGCCAGCACCCTCCCAGGTCTATAGGGTTGGCCATAGTGGCCCTGCTTCCTGACTGTGTTTTTCCACTGGTGAGGGGTTTATCCCCAAGCCACCCCAGCCCCCCAGGGCTACCCCCTCCTTCCTGCTGCTCTGAAGTGGTGGGGGTGGGGGACAAAGCAGGCTCGGACTCTCCTGAGTGTAGAGCTGCCCATGTGTGGAGGAAAGATCCAGAACTTGTCCAGAGGCACGCTCTGACCCAGAAGGTCTGGAGTGACCCGTGGTAGCCAGGCTGAGGCAGGTGGTCCAGGCAGTGCTCAGAGATTTTGGGGGTCAGCAGGGTGCAACCCTGCAACCATCAGGACCCTCTGGCAAGACAGGCCTGCTTCCTCTAAACGGACCCTCAGACTCATCAACAGCATTTACTTATTTTTTTTTCAAGATTGTATTTATTTATTTGACACACAGAGAGAGACAGCCAGCGAGGGAGGGAACACAAGCAGGGGGAGTGGGAGAGGGAGAAGCAGGCTCCCAGTGGAGGAACCCGATGTGGGACTCGATCCCTGAACTCCGGGATCACGCCCTGAGCCGAAGGCAGACGCTCAACGACTGCGCCACCCAGGCGCCCCAACAGCATTTACTTATTGATTGTCCCTAACTGGGCTGGCTTTTCATGAACTAAACTTCATACTAAGATATTTGTACTCAGGAAGTAGATCCGTTTTAAAACATAGGCTTTATTCTCACTTTGAAATCATTTCAACATTTCCGGTATCAAAATCACATGTCCGGCACAAAATATTGCATTCTGGTTGTAATTGTGATTACCATCAGTAGTAGTCATAGCCAATATTGATTCTGTGCTCACTCTATGTGGGGCAGGGCCCATTTAACCCTCACAGGTGGTCACTGCGGTCATTCTCATTTTTCAGATGAGGAGACTGAGGCCCAGAGAGGTTACTTCACTTGCCCAAGGTCACAGAGCTGAAAAGGCAGCACACGGTTGAGTGTCTTTGAAACAGCAGCCTTGCACCAGGGAAGGGGAGTAGATGTTTGACATGGCATCCTGCACCCAGTTCTGGGTTCCTCCCCTGGGCACGGCGAAGCTGGGAGGGCTCCAGAGCAGTTGTTCCTGCTGATGGCCCAGGAACCCACCCACCCTGTCCCGGCACCTCCCCTCCCCTGGTGCCTGCATCAGGAAAGTGGCTTCCGTGGCAGAGAAGGCCCAGGGAGCCCAGGGGCAGTGGATTAAGCAGAGCGGGGCCCCGGCTAGAGCGAGGAGGCCTGAGGGTCCACGCCCGCCTCCATCTCTGTGGTCCTGCCATGGTCAGCCAACTGCATCTTTCAAGAACCGTTTTCAAGTGCCGTTGCGGCTTCGTGGCAGAAATTCAAGGCTGAGTTTACTGTTTGTGGGATCTATAAACAGCCAGTCATTCCGCTCTCTGAGCAGGAACGTGCCTCGCACGCACACAGGCCCCATGGAGAGGCTGCGAGTGATCTGGCTCCAGCAAGGCCCAGCAGCTGCCCGGTGCCCCCTCGCTCGCGTGACTAGTGACTAGCGGGCTTGGCCTTGTGTTGTTGCTCTGTAACCATGGCGACGGCTCTCAGGGGAGTGCGCCGCTCCCCTAGTCCCTTTATTCCAGGGAGGAGCAATAATGAGGGGCCCTTTAGAATTTTTGTTCCTCTGCTGTGACCTTGACAAAATGATCTTTGAAGTACTTGCTGGCTATGTTTTCTGCCACGGGACTGGACGAGCTCAGGATATTCAAAGGGTTTGCCAAAGGAAGTCCTGGGTTTTTCAAACCTTTGCCTTTATCCCCTCAGAGGGGCTGCGGGTGGTGGCAGTGTCTGGCAAGGCCAGCAGAGTGGGAGGCGCTGGCCCCGCAGACCCTCACCTGCTGTGACCCCGCTGCCTTCCTGAGTGGCAGGTGCACGTTTCGTGACTTTCAGCAACTGAACAGAGATGTGATTTTTTTTCCCCCGTAAAAAAAGTTCAGTCTCAAGTTTGGGACCGAATCCTTTTTTCCACTTGGAAAAGTGACCTCATTTTCCATGTACCATGTTTAAAAAAACACAAAACTCTTGTAGGATTAAAAAGAGACCGGGAGAAAACAAACGTTGGCGATGCATATTTGAAAGACGGTCCCACATGTGTAAAAGTATTTGGCATGATGATTCTGGACCAGAATGTCAATCTGATATTGAATCCATATGACTCGGCAAATAGCGTTTTATGGTCTTTTTCCTTTTTTTTTTTTTTTCCAAATTTCTGCCTTGTGAGTTAAAATTAAGGTTGTTTTTGGTTGTGACTAATCTCATAAAATCTTTTTTAAGAAGGCATTTTATATACTCAGCCTCGAACTGTCCTCTGGTCTCTGAACTGTCATTAGGGGGGCATCACCGTGTGCGGCAGCCTCTGCACTGGGAAAAGCCGTTCGGGGAGCTCGCGGAGCAGCGGGTGCCCCTCTTCCTCTCTGGCTGCTCTGCCGGGGGTGGGGGGGCTGAAGACCGTGCACTCCCTGCCTGCGCAGTCAGCATCACCAGCACCGTGTGGCAGTTGGTCTGACGGCCCACCCTTGAGCACGTCACCGGCCTCGCGGCCTGCTGATGACTTAGGTTCACCTTGTGGTGGTGACAGCACAGAGTTGCTCTGATAGTCCATTAGCAGAATTGATGCCCTTCTTCTCACAACCCCACCCACCTCTGTCCAAATCCCAAGGGTGGGGCTGCACCGGCATCTGTGGTTGGGGGCTCCCGTCCTGGGATGCTGCACCGCCATCAATGAAGTGTGAGCCGCGGTGGTGACAGTGCCCTGGTTTGTCCAAGTGTCCCTGTCACTGCATGGGAAGTGGGTGGTACCGGCCTGTTCTCCCTGCCGCCGCCCTGAAGCCCACCATTCCCCATGGGCACCAGTCCCCAGGGCCTCAACACCATCTGCCCTGCTTGAGCGTGGGGCAGGAGGGAGGCCGGGTCACACCCAGGCAGAAAGGAGCTCCAGCACTTCCGAGTTGAAGTGGGGATAGTGGGTGCCAGGTGCCCTCTTTTCTTAGCAAGACTCCCACCCCTGCAGGACGGCAGCGTGTCTAAATGTCATCACATGCTTCCGTACCTCTTTTATCTCAGGCAGGGGAGGCAGGACTTTTGATAAATGATATAAACAACCCCAAACGTTTATAGATGCCCCCCCCCGCCAGATACTATGTGTCTGAGAACAGGCACCGGGGCGAGGGGGGCGGTGTTTAGGGCTATTTACAAACTCTCGTATAGCCCCTAGGATGAGATCCAGGCAAATACTGGACTTTGCATTCACCACTCAAAGGTGTTAGGAGAGTGGGACCAGACGCTTTTCTCTGGAGCTGCCCAGGTGTTAAAATGGCAACTAATGCAGTTTGTTTGACTCCTGGAGACGTTCTGCCAGACACCTATGTTGTATGAGGTCAATTTCCTATTCTGTAGAAGTACCTTGGGATTCAGGGGTGGGGGGTTTGCAAGGAAATGGACCATTTCAATCCGTGGCCACGGCTGGGGGGCTGCATGAGGCTGGGGTTTCTTGCCCAGAAAACTCAGCACAAATTCTGAGTCCTGTCGTGAAGTCATTATTACCCTGGTGTTTGCGCCTCTGCATCAGAAAATTGTCTAAAATTCGGAAACTTTCAAGTCATGGAGGAGCCAAGCCGCTCTAGGATTATCAGAAAGGGTAGTTTTGCATCAGAAATCTTATCCTGACTGCCTCTGAACACCTAGCTTCTCAAGTGCTTTTTGGACTGGTTTTGAATCTTCTTCCCTCTTGAATAAGACCTCTGGCGAGTGTTTATTTTACACTTTTGTGAGTGCTGTGACTTTCCTTCGGTGGCTGACTGTGTGGCTTTGCCTCAGAGCACGCTCTGCATGAAGTTGGAAGGGTTCGTCCTTTGCCCTGAGGGTTTTCCCGGGAACGTTGTGTGGTGTGGTACCCTCTTTGGGAAGAACACACCAGTGCAGGTCAGCAGGTGTGTTTTCCACGCCTCTAGCCCCAACACAGAAAACACATCTGAAACAACAGTTGCACTGTACTTTGAAAGGAAAAAAGCAGAAAATCTAGAACAAAGTTATCTGAAAACAAAGTAGGGAGCAAACAAAAAAGACAAGCCGTCACCCAGAAGACACGTTCACCGTGAACAGGCTCTGTGTGGCTCCGTGAGACAGAGGCCTGACCACAGCCCCACGGAGCCTGGCAGCTCGGGACCTGTGCAGGGCTTATGATGTTGGGAGTCTCTGGCCCCTTTCACGGCCGGCTCCATCCTTCTGCAGTCCAACTAGCTACATTCATGTAGGAGCGTGAGTGGGCAGAGCAGGGAGGCTCCCCAGAACCCAGCTTTTGCCCTGTGGCATCTGGGCGTGGGTACGTGTGACGTTACTCTGGACAAAGTCATGTTGCACTGAGGGCAAGAGCAGAGCTGGGGGGGCGTCTGCGCCACTTGTTTCTACAAGTAAGTTTTAGGAAACCTCTGAGGAGCAGAAAATACCAAGTTCCCCAAGCCATTGCAGAGCACAGAATGGAGGAGAGGGTAGGCGGTTAATTCTGCAAGGTCAGGAACCCTGCACTGAAGCCTGATGAAGGGTGCAAAGGAAGAATCAGCTGGTCTGCTTGTGACAGTAGATGAAGGAACTCCAGTAGAGCAATAGTGAACTGGCTCTGTATGTGTCATAAAACAATGAGCCACGGCGGCCGTGGGAATGAGGTGATGCTCCACAGGAACCCCTCAGCTCAGTAACCTGGAGGGGAACGTCCCTGTGGTCGATTCTCCAGCCCTGACCAGACAGACGAACAGAAAGCAGTAATAAACGGTGGACAGAGCGTCATTTATTGAAAGCCGCCTTTGTCCCAGTGGGTTGGGATGATGCCTGCTTCCTATGCCACGTTTCCATTTGAGCTGGGGCCTGTTTCTGGACTCCCTGCGCCATCCATGACCTACCTGCCCACAGGAGCACGACACCAGCTGCTGTGACTACAGAGGTCGGCAGCCGCCCTCCCTGCTTCTCCTGTGTCTTGTAGCTCTTAGTGCATGGTTACCTCCCCTATTTAGCACCAACTTGCTCGCTCCATAAACAGTGGGGCACAGATGGGGCTGCAGCCTGCTGATGGGTTCACCTGTTCAGAATGGGCATCTGCACGATGCTGAATCACCCCCGGGAACAAAGGGTGTCTTTCCATTTGTTCAAATATAATTTTGTGTCTCAAGATGTTTTAAAGTTTTCTTCCCATGGGTTTTACACATTTCTTGTTATTTATAAAGTACTTGGATCTTCTTTGATACGTTTGTAAATGAGGTCTTCTCTCTCATCACACCCTCTGATTCAGTCATTTTTCTAGTATAAAGTATACAAAGATTATTGAATATATGTATTTAATTTTATATCCTGCCTCCTTACTGAATTCTTTTTTTTTTTTTTTTTTAGTCATTTTATCATTGGCTTTCTGAGGTTTTCTGGAAAAATAGTGAGATCATCTGTAAACAGACACCATTTTACTTTTCCCAGTTCTTACACCCCCTGTGGGTTTCTCTTGTCCTACTGCAACAGCTCCAGTGGTCACTATGGGACGGGAGTCAGCCTACATTTTCTTTAAAAGACCAGAGGGTAAATATTTTCAGCTTACGTCACAACTACTCAGTTCTGCTGTCGTAGTGCAAGAGTGGCCACAAACAATAAGTAATGATTGGGTTGGCTGTGTCCCAGTAAAATTTTATTTACAAAATCAAGGGGCAGGCCGCATTAGGGGCCATAGTTTGCACACGCTGGATGGGAGACCATGGGTATCTTTGCCTTGCTTCCTGATCTTGCTGGAAACACACAGAATATTTTCCCACTAAGTAAGTTGGTGCCTTAGGAATAACACACACACGCACACCATCATGTTAAGAACGTACCTATAATTCCCATTTTCGTAAGAGTTTTTATAAAGAATAAGCGTTGAATATTGTGGAAAGCCCTTTTACCATCTATGGAGATAATTATAAGACTTTACCCCTTAGATCTATAAATGTGGTGTATTATGCTAACGGATTTCCTAATATTGAGTCAACCTTGCATTCCTGGAATAAATCTACTTGTTCATGTGTACCATATTTCCTTAATGTGAAATTGGAGTCTGTTTGCTAATATTTTATTTCTACATTCTCATTAATAATGAAAGGTCTGTAATTTTATTTTTATTGTACTTTCCTTATCAGAGTTAAGTGTCAATGTTATATTTCTAAAAATAATTTAAAAATTTCCCTCATTTTCTATGTTCTGGGACAATTTATGGGGCATTGATGTGATGTGATCTTTAACACTGGGTGGAATTACATTTTAAAGCCATCTGGGCCTAGTACATTTTTGTGGGCTGGCTCCTTGGTAACTTCTGTTTCTTCTACAGAAATCAATTGTTTAAGGTTTCTGTCTCTAATGGGTCCATTCTCGTAAATTATATTTTCCTAGGAAAACATATACTTATTTAGGTTTTCAAATTTTTTTGTATAGAGGTCTTTCTCCTACTTTCATTTAATTTGTTCCCCTCTACCACTACCGGGGAACTGGTTTCTGGTATTTATCCCCTTGATTCGTTTGGCCTACTCTTGGGCTCCATGTAAATAGATGCACAGGCCCCACGATCAGCGGGGTGCTCTTTTTCTCTGTGTGGTTCTTCCCACATTTGGGTTATTCTGCAGTGCCTGCTCTAGGTGGTAGATGCTGAGTTATTTCCAGGACTATTGTGAATAAAGCCACTATGAACATTCTTGTTTGGGTGTTTTTTGTGAACACACCCATTTCACTTGGGTAAGCACTAAGAATGGAATTTCTGGTCATAGGAGAGATGCACGTTCATGTTTATGAGGAATCACAAAATCATTTCCCAGTGTGATTGTCGCATTTTCTGTTCTGACCAGTGCTGCTTCATATTCTCACCAACATTTAGTGTTGTCTGTTTTCTTGACTGTAACCATCCCGGTGTGTATGAAATGCTATCTTAATGTGATTTTCCTTTGCATTTCCCTGATGACTAATGATATTGATGAATTTTCATCTGTAGACAGGCCATTCTTCCATCTCCTTAGTAAAGTATCTGTTCAAGTCTTTTGCCCATTTTTAAAAATTGGGTTGTTCATCTTTTTACTGTTGGTTTATGGAAATTCTTTATTTATTCTGGATAAAGTCCTTTGTCAATATACTGTGAATATTGTTTTCTCGGTCTGTGGCTTGTCTTTTTCATTTTTAAATGGTGTCTTTTAATAAAGCCCAATTTATCAGTTTTCCATGAAGGACTAGTGTTTTTGTGTCCTATCCAAATCTGCCTATTTCCAACTTAGGAAGACATTTTGTTTTCTTCTAGAAACCTTATGATTATGGGGTTTATCTTTAGGCCTAAGCTATGTCTTAAATTAATTTTTGTGGGATTAGATAGGAGTCAGTGTTCATTTTTTCCACATCGACAAGCAGCTGTCCCAGACTCATTAACGCCATGTTGACCTGGTTACCACAGCTTTACGCTAAGTCATGAAGTCTGCATAAGTTCTGAAATTTTGTTCTTCTTTAACATGGTTGCTTTGGTAAATTGGGCCCTTAGCACATACAAACTTTAGAATTAGCTTGACAATTTCTGCTGAGAGAAGAAACCCTCCTGAGATTGGGAATGGGATGGTATCACATCTACAGACTGATTTAGGGAACTGGACTCTACCTGAATGGGGTCTTTCAATCCAAGAACATTGCATATCTCTTGGATTATTTGGGCCCTGCAGATCTTTTATTCGATTTATTCCTAGTCATTTTATGTTTTTTGATCTGCAACTGGAGTTTTCTTTGTGGGAAGGTTTTGATTACAAATTCAACTTGTTTAGGGGTGCCTGGGTGGCTCAATCAGTTAAGCATCTGACGTCGGCTCTGGTCATGATCTCAGGATCCTGGGTTCAAGCCCCGAGTTGGACTCCCCACTCAGCAGGGAGTCTGCTTGTCCCTTTCCCTCTGCCCCTCACCCTCTCATTCCCCCTGCTCATGCTCTCTTCCTCTCTCAAATAAATAAAATCTTTTTAAAAAATAAGTTCAATTTGTTTAATAGATATTGGGCTATTTAGATTTTCTAGTTGTTCCTTTTTTTTTGAGAGAGAGAGAGAGCGAGCAAGTGAGCATGCATGGCGGTGGGGGGCGGGCAGAGGGGGAGAAAGAGAGAGAGAGAATCTCAAGCAGGCTCCATGCCCAGCGTGGAATCCCATACAGGGCTCCATTTCATGACCTGAGATCACGACCTGAGCCATAATCAGGAGTTGGATGCTTAACCGACTGAGCGACCCAGGTGCTCCGTCTAGTTGTTCTTATATCACTTTTGTTAGTGTGTTTCAGGGAATTTGTCCATTTCATTTAAATCACTTAATTTTTTGAATTTCATTCTTAATATTTTCTCACTGCCCTTTTAATGGCTGTAGATCTGTAATGATTTTAAATCTCTGATGTCAGTAATTTGTATTTTTCTTGATCAGATTTGCTAGGGGTTTATCAATTTATTAATCTTTTCAAAAAACTGAATTTGACTTTCTTGATGATGTTTATAATTTGACAGTTTTAAACAATATCATTGATTTTTTCACTCCTGTTTTTACTTTTTCTTCCACTTACATTGGATTTAATTGGCTTCCCCCCCCCCAGTTTCATAAGGAGAAACTGCACACTTTCTTCCTTTCATACTCACTGGGACATAGTACTGTCTTTTCTGCTAATATGTACTTGGAAGTTACCAGCTCCCTGTGTTCTCATCATGACAAGGGCATAGATTTGTGTAGTTTTACACAAATTTGTGTTGTTTTCCATCATTTATCAGTGAGGGTATTTGGGTTTAAGTGGCTGCCGTTTTCCTAGAATGCCTTAGAAATCTTCAATCTCAGTAATTTAAAAGCTCTTAGAAATTGATATTTATAAACCCTAACAGAAAAATTAGCACATGATATGCACGGGCAGTTTACCAAAGAAGAACTACAGGCTAACAATGAATGTATGAGATCTCCTTAATATCAATCTCATTAAAAGTCAAAGAAATGAAAATTATAATAATGGTAAAAAATTTATCACTAAACAAATTGGCAAAAATTTAAAAAGAAAGAAAGAAAAAGTATCCCACATGGTCAATAATTAAGGGAAATGAGTATTGTGATACATTGCTAATAACCACAAACTTATAGAGGTTAATTTAGCCTCTAAATGTCTGTATTTTCTTTATTTTATTTTATTTTATTTATTTTTTTAAAGATTTTATTTATTTATTTGACAGAGAGACAGCCAGCGAGAGAGGGAACACAAGCAGGGGGAGTGGGAGAGGGAGAAGCAGGCTCCAGAGGAGCATGAAGCCTGAGGCAGGACTTGATCCCAGGACTCTGGGATCACGCCCTGGGCCGAAGGCAGACACTTAATGACTGCGCCACCCAGGTGCCCCTAAATGTCTGTATTTTAAAGACACAAACTGAAATATTTATGAACTGCACTGTCCGGGTGCCTCCCTCACCTCCAGTTTCCACGCTGACCAAGTAGAGTCAGAACCTCCCACCCCGTGGAGGTGACGCGGAATCGAACGAGCTGCTTCCCGTAGAGCCCCTGACACTCATGAGGACCTACACGGCATGAATGTCATTTTCTTTATCATAATGATGATGATGGTGAGGAGGAGGAAGAAGATAATAGATGGTTGGATAGATAGATGGATGAAATGCTCATTGATCATGCAATCCAGTGGCTGTGCTCCCCTGGGCACCTTGACTACTGGTGGTTCTGGGAAGCCACTGCAGGATGGGGCCGCAAAGCTTGCTTTTCAAATAAAGACTTGAAGTCAGGCACAACACAGCCGCATGGCCTAATTTTCTACACACAAACACACACACACAAGTTATGGATACAACTGAGATTTAATAATCATAAAAATATTATGAATAACATACACTAACAAATTAAAAATCAAGAGGAAATGGATGCACTGCTAGACAATATTTTAAGAAGCATTATAATTGATATAAGAAAAAAATTAAAAAACCTGGATACACTAACAACCGTTACATAAATTGACGTGGTGCTAACATCTGCCTTTTTTCACTTGCCCTCTCCCCAGAATGCGCCCAAGCTGGCTGCTCTTGGAAGTGAAACCAAACTTTCAAAGAGCAGGTTATCCTTGCCTTAAAAAAGTGTGTTCAGGAAATGGGAAACAGAGAATGGGGTCTGACTCATTTCTGGTGATCCTGACACCAAAATAAGGAGACATGCTCATAGGCTAGCTTTTCCTTAAATACAGATGAATATCTCCTAAGTGAAATGAGTCAATCCCAAGAACGTATTTAAAATTATAAGGCTTACCCCATAATACACAAGAATGATTCATCATCAGAAACCTATCAACAAATTTGCCACAATAGACAAAATAAATTCTATGTGATTATTTCAGTAGATGTAGAAATAGCACTTGATGGGGGCGCCTGGGTGGCTCAGTCGTTAAGCGTCTGCCTTTGGTTCAGAGCGTGATCCCGGCGTTCTGGGATCGAGCCCCACATCAGGCTCCTCTGCTGGGAGCCTGCTTCTTCCTCTCCCACTCCCCCTGCTTGTGTTCCCTCTCTCGCTGGCTGTCTCTATCTCTCTGTCAAATAAACAAATAAAATATTTTTTTTTAAAAAAGAAAAGAAATAGCACTTGATGGAGTTCAACACTTTTTCATGTTAAAAACTCTTAGGAAAACCAGAACATAGGCTGGAAGAAAGTGCGTGAACAGGGGAAGTCCACAGGTTTCCTGTCACGTCTCAGATACTGGTGGAGTCTCATCTCGTCATGAAGAAAGTTTTATTTTGTAAAACACAAGTTTTATAATCACTAGAAAAAGAAGAACACAGTCCTGAGGCTTATAAACCATGACCAAGTTCCCCTGTCATCTGCTAACTTGGGACCTGTTGCAAAATAGTCATAAATGAATTAAAAGTGAGTGTTTCTGGAGGTTATGAATACAGACTACAAAATGAGAAATGGTTGACAATGCAGTAAAAACAATGCTTGCACTTTCTCATTGTGAGGGTTTTGAGAATGTCTGCTGGAGCCAATTCGAGTTCTTGTCTCTTCTAGTCTCTCGATGGCTTCGCCCTGGTCGTGAGTGCGGAAGGCATGATATTTTATGCTTCAGCAACAATCGTGGACTATCTGGGCTTCCACCAGGTAAACACAGCCCTTCGACCTGCTCTGCAGTGGGTCCCACTGTCTTGCACGTGCTTACTGTCTTCCAGCCTTACACGTCTGCAAAATCAGGCTTTTCTTATCACAGAGCTTTTATCAGGTAAGGATTTTCATACCCCAGCTTTGTCTAGGGCTTGGGGTTATACAAGAGATATGACATTGTCCAGGGTGTCACAAGCTTACGGGGCAGTGAATTTTGCTGGCTGTGCCTCCACCATGCATCTCACATTCAGGTGAGGGGCTGGTGAGCACCAAGGCGCCTCTCCTTACTGTAGCATCACTGTCTGGAACCCCAGATTTGGGGCACATGCAGGAAATACCGTGTTCTGGAAATGCCCTTATTGATTCACAGATGATTCATTTGGTCCGTTACCCCAGGCCTGCCCAGGCTGGATGATGCTAGACATTGGGGCAGGGCTCTGGGGTTGAGACCCATCAAACACTGGGATCCTCCTCCAAGAAAAGGTGCAATAAGACCCCCACCCATGGCCCAGGGAGGGCAAAGGAAAAGAAGTTGCTCATGAGAAATCCAAAGCTTGAGCTTGAGGTCCAAATCCAAATTCACACTCTTGCATAGTGCAGGCCCCCAAGTCCAGAGCTGGTGGTGGACAAATGAGATCGTGGGGCCCCAGGGAAACATAAATGTGACCCTTCAGCAGCAGGGCCACAGCCATTCCCATAAAAATATGCCCCCCGAAGAGGGGTTCACCATGTAAAATTATGAACACACTCCATTCAACATACAAATAGGCGGATAAGAGAAAGAACAAAATAGAACTTTGGAAAATGAGGCATACAGTGTCTGTCAGTCAGGATCCAGTTTGGAGGCAGAAACTGGGAAGTGATTTGAATAGCTTAATATAAAGAATTGATGCAAGTTTAGTATAAAGAATCATTAACTAGGAACACAGGAACACAGGGGATGGAGGGTCTACAGAGCCCGCAGGAGGCTTGGCGCTCCAGCAAGGAGCACATTCTGGAGACACCTCATTGTTGAGGGTGAGGCCATGCCCCTGGGTGATGGAGAGGTCACGGAGGTGCCCCAGGCCAGGGCTAGCCAGCGGGAAACTGCCCACTGGGACGCTGACCAGACTCTTGGGGAGGCTACCCATGGCGGGCAGTCCTGGGCTGGGTGTGGCTGACACTCGAGGGGCCCTCCTATGGTGCCGGGAGTACCTTTGCCAGCAGAGGGGAAATGTGTGCAGGATCCAGGATCAGAGCCAAGTGATGAATGAAGCTGAGAGGCAGTACGTGGAGTTAATAACAAAAATCTCACTGGATGGGTGGAAGAGCCAGGGGGTACCCAGAAGCAAAGGGTTGTGGAAGCCAAGATCAGAGAATGTGGGTCCCTGACACATGTGAAAATTCAAGTTGACCTAAGGCCCCTGAAGCTGATTGGAGCATTTGATCTAATTTCCATGAAAACTGTCACTTTGATTCATTTCCAAAACTGAAGTGGCTGCCACGGTACAGATGATTCTGCGAAGCAATTCCTCTTACACCCACCTCTACATTTGCTTTCTTACCACCTGAACCCAGGGCGGAATGGTTGACACACCCCACCCTGATCAGGCCTCTTCCCTGCCACTGGCTCTTCCACAAGACAGCCCTTGGCGACAGCCGACCACGTGGCCTGGGTCAGCCCCTGCAGCGCATGGAGGTGTGGCCCCGGCAAGGACCCCACAGATGGGGCCAGCGAGTGGCTAGTAGATGAAGTGTGGTGGGCGTGACCACCAAGAGGCACTCCCAGGGCTGCCCCGTCAGACCAGGGGGTGGAGCCTCAGCTCTGCTCTCTCTCAGCCTCCTTTTCCTCCTCCGCGTACAGAGCACCGGACGGAGCATTAGCCGCCCGATGACACTCAGGGGGAAGGGTCCCCACCACCAGCCCTGCCGCAGGGGAGGCTGCCTGTTGGCTGCTCCTGGCAGTGGGTGACGGGAGGGCTCCATCACTGTGTCCTTGTGTCCATCTCCACCTCCTGAAGACAGTGGGGCAGGTGTCAGGAGATGTGAAGTGGTTGGGAATGCATCACCCACCCCAGATAGGTGAGCACCTGGAGCGCTGGCGGCCTGAGGCCCTTCCTCCCCACTTTAGCTTTCTGCACGTGCTCTCAGGGTTGCCGAGTTTGCACAGCTCCCTGGCAGTAGGGCCCCCTCGTGCAGCACGGAGCTCAGGGGCCCCCTGATGTCCGGCGCCAGGCTGTGGACACGATGTGATTCCAGCCCCCAAATGATGAAGCCTTTGTTTTTGTCTCCTTGATTGCATGTGCAGGGTCTAAATCTAGGAAAACATGGTCTGGTCTGCCTTTTCCATGCTCAGAATTCCCTTCAGCTCCTACCACTGTCTGCTGAATTGCCCTGTGAATTCTCCAGACACACCCAGAGCCGCCTGCCTCCAGCCATAATCCGGAGGTGGCTTTGGTGATAGATGCAAGTGTCCTGAGGAGCAGCTCTGGTCCAAGGTCTGAACGTACTCCCTGGATTCTCTGTTTTATTAGAGCTTGGTTATTTTCCACCAAGTGTTAGATGTAAAATAAAGTTTTACCTTTTATTATAAGGAAATTGTTTCCAAATGCCATTAAATCAGGCACTGCCTCTATGCAAAATATTTCAGGAAAATATTAGAACAGCTTTGTGCTGTTGTGAACTTCTTGTGCAAAATACTTAACAAAACTCGGGAAACATTTTAGTGTGTTCAGGTTCAGGAGTCTTTGTGATGAACAAGGAGGTTCTAGATGTATATTTTGTTGCCGTTGGCGTTTATTGATTCAGGAGGTGGTCCATTCTCTCAAAGGCCGGCAGTTGGGGGAAAGCTGTCCCCATGTGAACCAGGGTGAGGGCACTGGGGCAGTTAGGAGTCCTACAGGCTAGGGAACAGATGTGTACACAATTTGCACAGAAAGTAAGGATGACAACTGCTGGAATGGGGTTTGTAAGAATTGGTAATGATTTTATTCTTAACTCCATAAATGATGGTTTAGAGCTAAAATAAAGGCTGGCTTTACTTGATTAAAGCTGTGTTTGTTTTTCCACTATTTGTTTTTTGCCCCACTATTTGAACAATTACTATATTACTCTCTCCACTCCTTGTCACATTTCCCCACTGTTTATTTTTCTTGACCTTGCTTTGTAGGGAGCAGACTCTGGGAGATTAAGGGAGACTAAGGGCAGTCAGACATGCCACACTAATTATTACACCTTTACTCGCCCAACCTAGGAAGTATTCATGTTTGATATGTCTTCAAATTTGTCTGAGTCAGAAATATCTTTTCCAGTTTTATTATGACCCCCCCGAGTTGGTATGTCTCCTGTTTTTGTTAAGCCACAGACCCCCATCTTGCATGTTAATTGCACACATCCCTTCCATTAATTAACTAAGGTGTGGAGAAACATGAACAGAGCATCCAGGGACACCCACCTCCTGGGATTCTACAAAAGTGTAGGGTCGCCTACTAAAGCTCACAAGAGAATAACTGAACGACAGTGCCTGTTTATTAACTCACCATGGGAACTATGACTGCCCAGTGCTTAGAGGTCAGCATGGTCTTTTCCTTTCATCAAAACTATAGAGGGGAAAATGCCATCCATCTACAGCAGGATAGAAGAACCCTGAATTCCCAGTAATGAGTCAATCAAGTGGTATGCAGTACCTCACACAGAAAATAGAAAACATTATTTATAGAATTTAAAGAAGAACCAAACAGAAAGATATGCCATATTCGTGAACTGGAGGGCTCCAATGATCATTATAAAGATGTCAGATCATGTTATAGAGGTAATGACATACAAACTGAGCAGCTTTTCTAGGTGGAAATGAACAAGGTTTTGGGAATTCAGAGAGCTGTGACTATCCAGGACCATCCAGAGAGGGCAAGGGGGCAAGAGTGCTGATTACTGGGGACTTACCTGCTGGACACAAGACTTTCTGTAAAGCCAGTTGCTGGGGCAGCGTGGGATTGGCACACAGGTTGATGAACAGACTCACAGGACGGGACTGGAAGCTCAGGGCAGACACGTATGCATGGGTATGGAATTTATAACAAAGGGGGCACTGCCCGGTGGTGGGGAAATGGTGGTCTCGTCAACAAATGGAGTTGGATGAACCGGATCCATGTGGAAAAGAAACAAATCCTGTAAATATCCAGTAAATATCAGGTGATGGCAGAAGTTTCTAGAAGCTTCAGGACCAAGTTAGGAAATTGGTGAGGAATGATGAGGGCAAGACCCCACCCATGAGGAAAGACTGATGAGTCGGCTGCGTTAGCTCCACTAAGAGAGCAGGAAGGCAGGCCAAGGAGTGATGATGTTGGCTGTGGAGCCGTACCAGTAGGGGACCCATGTCCAGAGCAGATGAAGAACAGAAAAATCAGCAAGATAGCTCAATGGAACTGGGAGAAGGACAAAGAAAAGACAACAGACACACACCCACATGACATGTGGCACACACACACATTTGCACCTGAAGACCAATAAATATGTGAGAAAATGCACGGTTTCATTGGGCTTTATGACATGCAGGTTAAACCCACAGTGAGAAACGGTGACACATGCACCACAGCGGCTCAGTTAAAGAAGGCTGGGAATGTTACATGTCAGCCAGAGTGTACAGCGCCTGGACTGGCATCGCCGCTGCAGTGGCGTACTTGTGCACTCACTCTGGAAGGTTGCTTGGTGCCGTCTACTAACAATGGCCCTTGGCCACTGCGGACCCAGGAATCCCACCCCCAGGTGTGCACCCAGCAGAGATGCACTCAGACACAGCAGAGGAGTGTGGAAGAGGCCAAGTGGATTAATCAGGTGGAAACACTCACCATATGGGCACGAGACACTGCTGCCACACACACGGCATAGGTGCACGTTACAACTGTGATGTTGAGCAAGAGGACAGACATCAAAAACAGCATTCCATTTACAAACATAACCAGCCCACAGCACGAGTAGTCTGCACCATGCCCCCCCCCCCCCGGGGAGGTTGGAGGGAAGGGGAATCTGAGAAGCTTTTGTGTCCTGTTTCCTGATCTGAGTGTTGGTTACACTGAGAACTCACTCATCCAACTGTATGCTTTTGATGTGGTACTTTTCAGCCTCTATGTTATACTGAATCACAGAAGTTTATTAACAAAGTATCCCTGTGGGAAGGACACTCATGATCATAGGGTTGCCAGGTGAGGTAGGAGCTGGCAGGTGAGTGGGGAGTCACCAGGTCTTGAGCTTGAGTGGTGTCCACTTTAACCATGAGTTGGTCTCTGCCTGTTGGCCCCAAGTTCACATCCAGAGCCTCTGACCTTGGACGACAACGACCAAGGACAACAAGCATTCTGACCTCTCTGCGACCACTTCTTTCTCTGATAACATAGTCTGTTTGGACTAAGAAATGCACAGATGATTGTAGTACAGCTTTCAAGTTATGATCATGTTCCTTTTACCTTCCTGCAGTTGTATCTTGTTTGACATTTGGGGTCCCAATGAACCCTAGACACGGAGTTATGGGCTAGAGTATAGCCCCTTGAAAAGATGGTGGGTCTCATCCAGTCTGGGTGAGTTTACTAGTTACTTTCTTTAAAAGTAACCTAATTTCTGGTCTTGATTCTTCAGGAACTTTCCCTCCATCTAATTATCATAATGATCCTGTTGGGAAATGACACACACTTAGAAATGGCCCATTCCGAAGAGATCACCCAGGGCACCTGGCAGGTTATTCAGGTGTTGACGGGACAGGGTCTCACTGTGGATAATGGGCGACCTGCTTCAGTTAAGGGAAGGTAAGGGGGAGATGTGCACCGCCCTCTGAGAACACTTCTGCTGACAATCGCAATAGTCATGTTCCTCGGAAACCAGTCTTTGTAGCCCCAAGTTGTGGCCTCTGCACCCTGAACTGCAGCTTCCCGTGTAGACCTGGTCCTTTTGTGGGTCGACCTCTGTGTTCAGGGCTCAGGTAGGTGGGAGGACAAAGGACCAGAGAGAGGGTGGGACACCAGCATGTCCTTGTGGCATCATAGAAGGAAGCAGCAGCCAGGCCTGGAAGTGCTGGGATGAAGGAAATCACTGGCCAGGAGGCCTGGCCAGGCCCTCATCTGCTCTGATGGTTCCCAGCTCACCTGGCAGCTCCTGTCTCACCTTATGACTCTGTTCTCACCCGGCAGTTCCCACCTCACTTCTCAAGGATGCTTTCCTAATAAACTTTTGTGATAGGATGAAAAGTGCCCACATCATAAACACACAGCTTGATGAGCTCTCTGAGTCCTGGAGAAAAGTGGGTATCCTGGACCCAGAAGGTATTTGGTCTCTGAGCCTCCTGCTCTGTCCCCCCCAGAGCACTGCCTGGGTGAGTGAAAGGCTGGGGACGGGGGGCCTTGCATGAGTCAGATGCCAAACTCTTGCCTTTCCCATGAGACATCTTCTCGGCTGAGTGAGACAGTTTTTGCAGTTATTAATCACTGGAATAAAAAGCATGCAGATTCACTTAGTTTAAAACAATGTTGCAATGTTGCAGACCGATGTGATGCACCAAAACATTTACGACTACATCCACGTGGACGACCGCCAGGACTTCTGCCGGCAGCTCCACTGGGCCATGGACCCTCCCCAGGTGGTGTTTGGGCAGCCCCTGCACTCAGAGACAGGTGGGTCTTTGGGTCTTCCATGGGCCTAAACAAGACTTGGAGCAGTTCGTGTAAACATGAGGATGTGTCCTGAGAAATTACCATCATGCTTTCTCATCTTCCTTTGCTTCACATTGCATGCAGTGCCCGACGTTTCTCTCCTTCAGAGACCCCCTCCCCCACACCCCTCCTGTCTCCAGGGGCCCCCACTCAGCTCTCTGGCTCCTGAATGCATGTGTATCTCTGACTTGGCTGGAGCATGAGACCACCTCACAAGAAACTACAGTACTTGTCTCTCATTTTGCAAACTCCCCCTCAAAATGCACATCTTCCAGGAAATTCCTTTGGCCCATATTAGATTTACCTGAGAAAAGGCCTAAAGATTATTGTCTGTTCAGAGACCTTGCCCCTTGTGGGCAAGCCCCCCTGCAAAGTGTTTCCTCCAGGTCTATGGCCCCTGCCCCATTGCAACACATGCGGCAAGCATCCGTCTCCGAGAGGTAGTGGAGCAGACAGGAGACAGAGGGGAGGGGATGGTGTCCACTGGGGGCTCCCTGCTCTTCTACACACTTCCCCCGAAGTTGTAAACAATTCAAGAAAAGCTTCTACCACAATCTCAGGCAACAGCATGATTAACCTCACAGAGTTGAGTGAAAAAGAAAACCCCAGGTAGCAATATGCAATATCATTTTATAAAGGCCAAAACAAAACTAGACAACTGATCCATAGTCATTCATGCAGTTATACTGAAATAGTATTTTTAAGGGCAAAGGCTATGTGTGAGAAGGGCTGAGGGTGTGTGAGTTGAGGTGTATGTGTGAGGCGAACTGTGTGTGTGGTGGTGGTGTATTCATGTGTGTGTGAGAGCCAGGCTATGTAGAGATGTGTATATGAGTTAGGGTGTGTGTAGTGGGGTGTGTGCATGTGAGGTGGGCTGTGTGTGTGTGGTGTGTGGTAGTGTGAGGTGGGCTCTGTGCGGTAGAGTGTGTGTGGTGGGGTGTGAGTTGGGATGTGTGTGTGCATATGGTGGGGTGTGTGTCAGTTTGGAGGTGTGTGTGGTATGTGTGAGTCAGGGTGTGTGTGAGTTGGGCTGTGTGGGGGAGGGTGTGAGGTGGACTGTGTGTGTAGGTTGGGGTCTGTGAGCTGGGATGTGTGTGGTGGAGTGTTTATGTGTGTGTGTGTGTGTGTGTGTGTGTGTGTGTGTGTGTGAGAGGCAGACTATGTAGAGATGTGTGTATGAGTTGGGGTGTGTGTGTGAGGTGGGCTGTGTGAGTTGGGCTCTGTGAGCTGGGGTGTGTGTGGTGGGGTGTGTGTGTGTGCGTGGTAGAGTGTGCGTGAGGTGGAGTGTGCGAGGTGGGCTGTGTGTGTGTGGTGGTGTGTTTGTGTGTGACGCAGGTTATGTAGAGATGTGTGTATGAAGGGTGTGTGTGTGTGTGTGTGAAGTGGGCTGTGTGAGTTGGGCTCTGTGAGCTGGGGTGTGTGTGGTGGGATGTGGTGTGTGCGTGGTAGAGTGTGCGTGAGGTGTGTGTGCGAGGTGGGCTGTGTGTGTGTGGTGGTGTGTTTGTGTGTGACGCAGGTTATGTAGAGATGTGTGTATGAAGGGTGTGTGTGTGTGTGTGTGTGTGAAGTGGGCTGTGTGAGGTGGGCTCTGTGAGCTGGGGTGTGTGTGGTGGGGTGTGGGTGTGTGTGTGGTAGAGTGTGCGTGAGGTGGAGTGTGCGAGGTGGGCTGTGTGTGTGTGGTGGTGTGTTTGTGTGTGACGCAGGTTATGTAGAGATGTGTGTATGAAGGGTGTGTGTGTGTGTGAAGTGGGCTGTGTGAGGTGGGCTCTGTGAGCTGGGGTGTGTGTGGTGGGGTGTGGGTGTGTGTGTGGTAGAGTGTGCGTGAGGTGGAGTGTGTGAGGTGGGCTGTGTGTGTGTGGTGGTGTGTTTGTGTGTGACGCAGGTTATGTAGAGATGTGTGTATGAAGGGTGTGTGTGTGTGTGAAGTGGGCTGTGTGAGGTGGGCTCTGTGAGGTGGGGTGTGTGTGGTGGGGTGTGGTGTGTGCGTGGTAGAGTGTGCGTGAGGTGGAGTGTGCGAGGTGGGCTGTGTGTGTGTGGTGGTGTGTTTGTGTGTGACGCAGGTTATGTAGAGATTGTGTATGAGGGGTGTGTGTGTGTGTGTGTGAAGTGGGCTGTGTGAGGTGGGCTCTGTGAGCTGGGGTGTGTGTGGTGGGGTGTGGTGTGTGCGTGGTAGAGTGTGCGTGAGGTGGAGTGTGCGAGGTGGGCTGTGTGTGTGTGGTGGTGTGTTTGTGTGTGACGCAGGTTATGTAGAGATGTGTGTATGAAGAGTGTGTGTGTGTGTGTGAAGTGGGCTGTGTGAGGTGGGCTCTGTGAGCTGGGGTGTGTGTGGTGGGGTGTGGGTGTGTGTGTGGTAGAGTGTGCGTGAGGTGGAGTGTGCGAGGTGGGCTGTGTGTGTGTGGTGGTGTGTTTGTGTGTGACGCAGGTTATGTAGAGATGTGTGTATGAAGGGTGTGTGTGTGTGTGAAGTGGGCTGTGTGAGGTGGGCTCTGTGAGCTGGGGTGTGTGTGGTGGGGTGTGGGTGTGTGTGTGGTAGAGTGTGCGTGAGGTGGAGTGTGCGAGGTGGGCTGTGTGTGTGTGGTGGTGTGTTTGTGTGTGACGCAGGTTATGTAGAGATGTGTGTATGAAGGGTGTGTGTGTGTGCGAAGTGGGCTGTGTGAGGTGGGCTCTGTGAGGTGGGGTGTGTGTGGTGGGGTGTGGTGTGTGCGTGGTAGAGTGTGCGTGAGGTGGAGTGTGCGAGGTGGGCTGTGTGTGCGTGGTAGAGTGTGCGTGAGGTGTGTGTGCGAGGTGGGCTGTGTGTGTGTGGTGGTGTGTTTGTGTGTGACGCAGGTTATGTAGAGATGTGTGTATGAAGGGTGTGTGTGTGTGTGTGTGAAGTGGGCTGTGTGAGTTGGGCTCTGTGAGCTGGGGTGTGTGTGGTGGGGTGTGGTGTGTGCGTGGTAGAGTGTGCGTGAGGTGTGTGTGCGAGGTGGGCTGTGTGTGTGTGGTGGTGTGTTTGTGTGTGACGCAGGTTATGTAGAGATGTGTGTATGAAGGGTGTGTGTGTGTGTGCGAAGTGGGCTGTGTGAGGTGGGCTCTGTGAGGTGGGGTGTGTGTGGTGGGGTGTGGTGTGTGCGTGGTAGAGTGTGCGTGAGGTGGAGTGTGCGAGGTGGGCTGTGTGTGCGTGGTAGAGTGTGCGTGAGGTGTGTGTGCGAGGTGGGCTGTGTGTGTGTGGTGGTGTGTTTGTGTGTGACGCAGGTTATGTAGAGATGTGTGTATGAAGGGTGTGTGTGTGTGTGTGTGAAGTGGGCTGTGTGAGTTGGGCTCTGTGAGCTGGGGTGTGTGTGGTGGGGTGTGGTGTGTGCGTGGTAGAGTGTGCGTGAGGTGTGTGTGCGAGGTGGGCTGTGTGTGTGTGGTGGTGTGTTTGTGTGTGACGCAGGTTATGTAGAGATGTGTGTATGAAGGGTGTGTGTGTGTGAAGTGGGCTGTGTGAGGTGGGCTCTGTGAGCTGGGGTGTGTGTGGTGGGGTGTGGTGTGTGCGTGGTAGAGTGTGCGTGAGGTGTGTGTGCGAGGTGGGCTGTGTGTGTGTGGTGGTGTGTTTGTGTGTGACGCAGGTTATGTAGAGATGTGTGTATGAAGGGTGTGTGTGTGTGTGTGTGAAGTGGGCTGTGTGAGTTGGGCTCTGTGAGCTGGGGTGTGTGTGGTGGGGTGTGGTGTGTGCGTGGTAGAGTGTGCGTGAGGTGTGTGTGCGAGGTGGGCTGTGTGTGTGTGGTGGTGTGTTTGTGTGTGACGCAGGTTATGTAGAGATGTGTGTATGAAGGGTGTGTGTGTGTGTGTGTGAAGTGGGCTGTGTGAGGTGGGCTCTGTGAGCTGGGGTGTGTGTGGTGGGGTGTGGTGTGTGCGTGGTAGAGTGTGCGTGAGGTGGAGTGTGCGAGGTGAGCTGTGTGTGTGTGGTGGTGTGTTTGTGTGTGACGCCGGTTATGTAGAGATGTGTGTATGAAGGGTGTGTGTGTGTGTGTGTGAAGTGGGCTGTGTGAGGTGGGCTCTGTGAGCTGGGGTGTGTGTGGTGGGGTGTGGTGTGTGCGTGGTAGAGTGTGCGTGAGGTGTGTGTGCGAGGTGGGCTGTGTGTGTGTGGTGGTGTGTTTGTGTGTGACGCAGGTTATGTAGAGATGTGTGTATGAAGGGTGTGTGTGTGTGAAGTGGGCTGTGTGAGGTGGGCTCTGTGAGCTGGGGTGTGTGTGGTGGGGTGTGGTGTGTGCGTGGTAGAGTGTGCGTGAGGTGTGTGTGCGAGGTGGGCTGTGGGGGGGTGGCAGCGCGGGTGGGTCGCAGGGTGGTGGTGTGGGGAGGCCCGCCTGTGACCCCGTGTGGCCGTGTGCACGCGCGTGTGACTGTGTGCACACCTGTGTGCCCGTGCGCGCGCGTGACCCCGTGTGGCCGCGGACGCGGCAGGCCGGCGGGCGGGGGGGGGCGCTCAGCCCCAAGCGCACGCCCGAGCCCTCAGAGCACACTCACCGCCTGTCTCTCCGCCGCGCCCCCGCGCCGGTGCCGTCGCGGCCGCAGAGGACGCCGTCCTGGGGAGGCTGCTGCGCGCGCAGGAGGGAGGCGCGGGCTCGCCCACGGACTTCTCGGCCTTCCTGACGCGCTGCTTCGTGTGCCGCGTGCGCTGCCTGCTGGACAGCACCTCGGGCTTTCTGGTGAGTGCGCGCCCCCTGGCGGCAGAGGCGCCCCTCGCGCGGAGGGGGCAGGCGGGGGCGGAGCCGCGCGTGAAGGTCTGCGCTCGGTTCCACCGGCTTAGTTGCACCCCCGCGTAAGACTCCTTCAGACACGTTGGCCCCGCGAAGCCCGCGGCCTGGCGTGCGCTTCCGCTTCTGCGCAGGCTGTTGGTTTTAACCTCTTGTCTTGCAAGCAGACACTTGGGATTTCCATCTCCCATCCTCTTCCGGCCCCCGGGGAGGGGGGCGGACCCCAGCCCACCTAGACCTCCGCGGGCCTCGCGTCCCTGGAGGGTGGGGGAGGGGGTCCTCTCTGCGGAGCTCCCGCTGCGCCCCCCACGTGCCGCCGTCCGCAGAACAACACCATGACCTCTGACCCCAGGACCCCCAGGCCTTTCGCCATGGGGGGGGCCCTCAGGATGTGCGCACTCCTCCGCAGCCCCACCTGGACTGTGGGCCCTCAGGAGTTTTTCCCTCACCTTGACCTTGGGGTCCTGCTGGGGGTCCCCAGGAGGGTTGCACCCTCAGTGTTCGGCAGGGCTGGGCCGGGCTGGGTATTTCCAGTAGGTGCTCAGCTTGTGTTGGAGGAAAGGTGAGCAGAGGACAGTGGGCATTCCTCTGGATTGTCTTCCAAATGGCTCTGAAAACAGGGAGCCCTGGAGAAGCCCCCACAGACCAGTGTGAGCCTGAAGCGGCCCTCACCTGTCAACACCAGCTCTTGGGTATCCCGCCTTCTGGCTTGTCCCATCTCATGCGAGCTTCTCTCCATTTTCTTGATTCATGTTGGCCTTTTCCAGCCCAGGGCCTGCTGTGTGCAGCACCACGCAGACCACAAGCCCCAGAGCTTCCTTACTGCTCTTTGAGTGGCTTTCAGGAAATGCACACCCAAGCCATTCCACATCCAAGTCATCTGAGGGTCCTGGGCTGAGCAGCAGCCTCTGGAGGTCAGAGCACCGCCGACTGCATAGCCCCATCACAGGCCGGGCTCACTGCACAGAGGCCTCATCCGCCCACCAAGGGGGTGGGGGGGGGAGTACTTTCCATGAACTCTCTCCTGTTGGCTGGTCTTTTTTTTTTTTTTTAATAAATACATTGCTCATATGTAATATATATCCAATCATTTCAGAAGAGCAGAGAACGAAATACAAAAATGTCCTTCCTTTGCACACCCAGACCCCTTTCCAGATATCAGCACCCCAATACTATCCTTCCTGAAGCTCTCCTCACCCTGCCTCCCCAACTTTCTGTTCTACCCTGACCAGTGTGAGTGGGCTGAGCTTGTGCTGGTCTTGTGGACTCTCCCCAGGACCCCCTCTGCCTCCATGTATGCTTCTCTTTGAGCCTCACCTGGTTGAGCCCTCTCCAAGCTGGAGGTCCCCAGGCAGAGATGCTGCACTTCCAGAGTTCCATGTCACCACTCACGCCATCCAACCCTCCAGGTTGCTCTACATTTGCCCAGAGTGATGGCAGCTTAGGAAATCACTCCAGGCTGCCTCTCGGTGGTCATGTGTCATTTATGGCAATATTTTGGCCTTAGCCATCTGGCAGTACAATGGCAGCTTCCTGTTCCCGGGATTTATTCTCTTGATCCAAGGGGACAGTGAAGAAGGTCGCTGGTGGGAATGTCTCTAGAACTAGCTCTGAAGACCCAGGAAAGGCTCAGCCCTACAGCAGAGGCATCCCACACTGCGTATTTCTGCAGGCCTTTCCATGCCCACCAGGACCTTCACAAGAGAAGCAGCTTCTAATTTGCACTGTGGTCCCGATCTGCTGCCACCATGCATACAATGATTACTCATCTTTTATTTAGATGATTGGTTGACCATAAAGCTTTTATTCTGATAACATTTTGTTCTAAATTTTGTGGAAACTAATATAGTTACTATTTATTGGCTTATAAGGAACGTCCACTTTTTAAAATTGGATAACCAATTCCTGCTAAATTGGAAATTCTTATTTCCAGATGACATAAAATTGGAGGGATTTTACCATACAATCAAGCAGAAACTAAAATATAGGTTACAATGAAACTAAAAATCAGTGCACTTCATAGAGGAAACAAGCAAAAGAAATTTGTCTGAAAATATTCGATTATATTAATCTATGAAATTTGTTACTGCACACACTGGAAGGGGCTCAGGCATTCACAAGGAATGCACTCAGAACAGGCAAGTGGGCATGACTTACAGCTCTTCCTGGCATTCCCCTGTGACTCTATGCAAGCCACCCTCTTTCCACAGTCAGGTCAAAGTGGCACTACTGCCCAGACTGGCTCAGGCCACCCATGAGAGCCCATTGTTACATCAGGAATTTAGAGGTCTGGTTGACATTTAGGTGGTAGCTTGAAATCAGCCATGATGAGAATATTTCCACTGAAGAAATTGGCAAAAATTACAAATCGGGTCTTTTATCTCTGGAGAGCTGGATGTTGAACACGTCCCAGCACAGAGCTGCCTCGAATTCTCCACACCCAGCACGTGACTGGCAAGCAGTAGGTGTTTTGCAAATGTTTGTTCATTCAGTACCTCCATATAAAAAATGGGGAGATGGAAGGATGGATGAGGGTAAATGGATGGATGGATGAGGGACTGGGTGGAGGGGTGGATGAGGGGATGGAGGTTGGATGGGTAAGGAGAGAGAAGGCCACATTGTGGGGTCATTCTTTCATCAAGGGCAGGAATACCCCGAAAGCACTTAGTAATTTAGATCAGCTTTTCTACTGTAGAAAGATCTCTTATTTTCTTTTATCACAAACTTCTAAATTATTTGTTGTCTGTAACTCACACCATATACTCTAGATAAAACCAAGGTGTCCCCGAGCTTTATCATCATGAGTGAAGGAATGACAAATTCTGAAATGGAGAGTTACAGCTGGAACAGCCCTCCGAGATTTTCTGATCCGGCAAATCCTGTCTGGGGTGGCTGATGGCTCTGCCATGGGCCAGGACAGCTCACGTCCATGCACAGTAGCCCCTGTGTGAGGCTCCCACACCTGCACACCCATGATGCCCACACGAGTGCATGCTTATCAGCTAAAGGGCATTACTGAGACTGCAGAGAAACTGTGCCTCGCTCTGAAGGCCCTGGGACGGTCCACATCCCCAGGAGGCCAAACATGGAAGACTTATTGGTTTGTGTTTCCTTAGTGACTCAGGATAAGATTCTTCTCCACGTTCCTCTTCCTGAGAATGTGGGTTCTGCATTCTTGGATGGTGTCGCTAATTCACTTTGTGGACACTCATTCATTTCTGTCTTTAAAACACCAGACGATGCAGTTTCAAGGAAAACTAAAATTCCTGTTTGGACAGAAGAGGAAAACGCCATCGGGGATAGTCCTGCCCCCTCGGCTCTCACTGTTCTGCATCGTGGTGCCTGTCCTCCTACCTTCCGTGGCGGAGATGAAAATGAAGAGTGCGTTTTTGAGGGTGAAGCACAGGGTGGACGTCTCAGCCTCGATGGATGCAAAGTGAGTGAGAGTCCCCTTAGAAAGCAGCCACACTTAACTGCTGCTGGTGGGTAAAACGGGTGCCTCCACACTTAGTATTCTCTGTCTGTTCTTTCTTCATTTCCAGCAAGCAATAACACGACAAGGTTGGTGTTTTTAAAGCTAGTACATTATGTAGGAAACAATGCTTAGAGAACAGAAAGGCTTTCAAACTAATGTTTCTGAACGGTGCTACTACGTCCTGCCTGCATCACAGTGTCCCTAAACCCCTCAGTTACAGTCTCAAAGCAGGTGCCCTGAGCCCTGGTCATCAGGACGTGGGAGGCTGGGGGCCTCAGACTTCTTTCCTCTGCGCTGGCCCTCCCTCCACACACAGGGCTCAGCATGGGGACCGGATGCAGGAGACAGAAGTGCCCGGGCAGTGGGGACATGGCACAGCTGCCCCTTCTGCACACTCCAGACTTTTCTCAGCTTTTCAATGGTAGAAAACACTTTGTTTCAAGTTTTCTAGCGATTCATGTCTATGCTTTGTGGAACAGATTAAGTCTGTGTTGCATGGATCAGTGTCCTGGGAGTAATTCAAAATGTGCTTCTGGGAGTGCCTGGGTGGCTCAGGTGGTTAAGTGTCTGACTCCTGATTTCAACTCAGGTCATGATCTCAGAGTCGTGAGATCGAGCTCCCTGTTGGGCTCTGTGCTGGGTGTGGAGCCTACTCAAGATTCTCTCTCTCCCTCTCCCTCTGCCGCTCCTCCCTCCCCCGTGCACGCTCTCTCTCTAAAAAAAATGTGCATCTGTGAACTGCGTTTTCCACACCACGTGAGTGAGACCAAGGGGTGGGGCAGGATAGCTCACATCTGACTGTACCAGCTACTGGTACAACATGTCAAAGACCTCTGAGTGCCCGACCACTTCTTTACCCCTCAGTGACAGTCCCTAGAGTGGGGCTCAGCCAAGCCAGCCGCTCACCGGCTGCAGGGGGGCCTCATCCAGCACCCATCAGGGCTCAGAACAAAGCCCTTGGAGTAGGGCTGTGCTCTCAGGTTGATTTAAATCCAACCAGTATAGCTTTACAGCTGCACTAACGATGTCCCCTCTGCCAGGGCCACAGTGCACTCACCCCAGGAGGGAGTCTTTCTCAGCACCCTCCTCGCCAGCATGTTATCACTGTGTGTTTGCACCCTGCCTTTGACACCACGCATGGTGACCCGTCCAGGGAGCTCGAAGACACAGCATCTCCTCCTCTGGGAAGCCCCTGTCCCCCCTCCTGCCTCCCACCAACAAGGAAAGGCTTGGCCTCCGATGCTGCCCCATTAATACCAGGTTGGGCCCTTTCAGGAGGCAGGTGCACAGCCCACCCCTTCTCACCTCCCTTACCAAAGAATGTCTGGCTTCACAGCTCCTGGTGCATCCTCAGGGAAGGTCCTGGCCCCGTAAACCACTGCCTGATGGTGAGGGGTCTGAGCATAGAACACAGGGACTGGTCTGAGCTCCTCAGCTCTTAGGTCCATGATGGCAGATGAGATTTAGTTCTGGGATTCAGCAGCACATTTGCACGAAAATCTGACGCATGTGCTTCCCTCCCTCTGCCTGTCATGTTCAGTGTCGAGAGCGTACCTCTGTACCCACGTCCACATCATCACTGGAAACATCACTTCCACCAGGAGTCCCTTCTTAGCTCTGAGTCCTGCCTCTGCTTACACATCTGCTGATGTCCGGCCACGTGCCTCCCCCACAACTGGGCCCATCTAGAGGGAGCCCTAGGGCCCTGTGGCCCCGTCTGGGGGATTCCTGCTCACCCCCCCTATGTGGCCCTGGGATGGGAGGGAGTGCCCAGGAGGCTTCTCTTTCCTGCCCCAGGGCCACCTTTGTGACTCTCCCTTTGGTGGGTGTGAGTGTCCCTCCCTCCCCATGTCCACCATTCACCTTTGGCTTATTCAAGCCGACCTTTAGGATGAGAAAATCTGATGCATCTGCCGTGGCAAGAGGGCTCCCATTCCAGGCTCTCACGTCTGGCCCCGTAGCATGGTCTGCCTCGGTCTGCAGCTGGTGAGAGCAGGGGCTGGGGTGGCTGCCAGGGACAGAGCCCCCCTTGAGCCCCGACACGTGCCAGCATGCTGAGATAGCTGTTTACTGGAGCATTTATAAATAACTCTATGTGCCCCTTATTTTTGAAGATATAACATGTCCTGAGCATGAGGGAGGAAAAACAGAATACCCAAGGGCAAAGCCTATAGAAACAGGCGAGGGAGCAAGCTGACCCTTGAAGCACGGAAGCAGAGGGTGTCCCCCCTGCTGGTCTCCACACCTGCCTTCTCACCCCCCTCCGCCCCCAGGCCAGACCCGCACTCTGCAGCACCCCCACCTTCACATACCGTCCCCAGAGTTTTCTGATTTCAGCCTGTTTTTGTCTTGATTATCATACCTGAAACTCACAGGCAGTGTCCTCTTTTCCATATGTTTTTCCACCCTGAAATCAAGGAAGAGGGGAACCATAGCCTCTCCTGGCTTTTCACTCAGGTGGGGGTGCAAGGCGGGCTCCGGCTGCCCCCTGGCGCCTGAGCGGGGAAGTGCCGGCTGGCGGCGCAGGAGCCACGCTCACCTGGGGGAGGCAGGTGTGGCTCAGCAGGTCACCCAGCGCTCCTGTGCTCGCTCGGAGGAAGGCCGCCTCCCCGAGGGCTTATAGAGCTTGCACACAGAAGGACAGTTCAATCAGTACTAGAGATCGTATCATACAGAATACCGTCAAAACCTGAAAAGGGAAGGACAGAGGCTCCCACCCAACATTTTAAGAGAGAAGCAAACAACGTCTCCACTTCCTCGGTTTTTCAGAATTCCTACCTGCTTCCCCGTTTCTACTCCCACATCTTCACTCCCCCGTCTCCATTCCCCATCCCTGTTCCCCCATCTCTGGTCTTTACGGATATGACCAGAGGATGGGGAGGGACCCGCATGCACTATAGGGAGCTCTGACCCTGAGGCCTGTTGGCCTGGATTTCAGCCCCAACACTGACATCGGCTAGAGAGGTGGCCTCGCTGAAGTCCCTTAAGCCTTGTTTTTTTTCTTTTGAAAATAATGGAATAGTATCTATGAGGGTGAGTTTGCTTAGAATTTGAGATTATGAGCTCTGTGATATCTGTGTATGTGTGTGCTTGCTGCCCTATGAAAGATGGTTTACTACTCACTAATTAAGGGCTCTTGGTGAGTTTATGAAATGTAACTACTGGAAATCACAAAAATTGTATTTTCATTGTGGTCATCCAGAAAAAAACAAAAGCACAGCTTATGTGTATGTTTACTTTCTGAAGCAAATTCATTAGCCCTTTATTGGCTTGACAAGTGACGTAAATTGGAGTTTTTAACAAATCTGTAGCTGAGGAAAGACTTACAGTTTGTACGGAATTAGAAAGTGTCTTCTCTCCTCGACATGACAGTGACATCAGCACGGTGTCAGTTCCTACCAGCAGCACAGACCCGCCTACGTGTGTTTTCCTATTATCTGTTCTTCACAGAGCAAGAGTGGCCGTGAGTCAGTGCGATCCAGAATTCCGTGGGAAACCCAGTTACTTCGCAGGTACTTTCACAGATTCCCTGTCTCGTGTGTTTTAAAAGAGTGAAATGTGCTGTGTCCCTCTGGAGGCTCTCCCTGTCCCAGCGCTGCGGTGAATGCCTACAAAACCCGGGCTGGAGGGTGTGGGCATCCGTGCTGAGCACCCCTCTCTAAATCCTGACAGGGAGGAACAACGGAGAAAACATTCCAGTGCTCAGGACACAAGCGGACACGGGACGCTGGGCCCGGGTTCCAGCCAGGGCCCCATGCCTGTGCCTCAGAAATGGCCCCGACCTCATTTCTGACCCTGAAGGGGCCCCAGGGTAAGTGGTGCTGTGGCCCAGCTGGGCCTTAAGGAGGAAGAGAGCCACCAGCTGCTGGTCTGGTGGGCTTGACCATGACAGGTGAACCTCACTCTTAGGGGAACATGCATGCACACATGGAGCATGCCCAAACACGCTTCCCACCCCGGGAGTTGTCCTTCCACGTCTGGCCTGTGGCCGAGGCTGCCAGGCCCCTCCACCTGAAGCCTGGACCTTGGGTGGCCACCCTGTCCTCTGTCCTCACCTGTGCTCAGAAACCCTCTCCACTTCCTCTTCCCACGGGCCCCCACTGCCGGCCCCCGCCCTGACCGGCTCGTCCTCTCTTGGAGGACCGGCGTAGCTGCGTGGCAGGGCTCCACCTCACCCTCCTGGGCACTGTCTCCCCGTCCGCTCACGTGTTGTGGGCGCAGTGGCGTGTCCAGTGACAGGGCCTGGCTCATAGAAACTGCGGAGAGGGCATCTGTCTGCCTCTGCGTCTGGGTGGGTGTGTCTGACCCTTGGCACATGGCATAGGCCTCGTGGAGATACCTCCCTGGGGAAGGGTGGGTGGCACACGCCACTCCCTGCACCCCCACCACACGCCTGGGCCTGCAGAGCCCTGCGTGGGCGTCCAGCAGTCCGCGGCAGGATCGGGTGCTGGCTCCAGGGTCGTAGGGCTGCTGGGGGCGTCCAAAACGGAGGTGTAGCGGGTATAACAGCAGGAGTGCACAGCAGCCCTTACAGGTTCAGCCAGTTATCATTTACCGCCTTGACTTAGAGACCCCACCCAAGCGGGTCAGAGGGTCACTACCCCCGCTCTGTCTGATGGGCCATCTCCTCTCTGCAGGGACAGGGGAGGAGAAGAGCACGGCAGGGTGCCCGGCGTCTCCTCAGCAGCCAGGGGGCGGAGGGAAATACATGCACACAGTTGCTGCTTCGAGGCACCCGGACCCGTGAAGCACCTGAGCTGGATGACGGGGCGACACGGCCAGGACGGGGGCAGCAAGCTGAAGCTGGAGCCCGGCAGGAGTGACCCGTTCTCCATGCATGCTGTGTCCCTTGGCTCCTGCGCGCCCTGCCCAGGCGTTCAGGGTGCCGTCAACACCAGTGGGGTAACTGCTTTCAGGAATCCCCCCAGCTGTCACCCAGGAAGCAATTCTCCCAGCGCCTATGCCAGCCGCACCAGCAGAGCTTTGCGGGACAGCGATCAGGGCCAGGCGCACCCTCCACCCAGCTGCCCCTTCCCCCGGGGGAGCCTGGACAGTGGGCTCCCTCAGCCCAGAGGGCAACGTCTCACAGCGGCGGGCTATTCCATCGAGGACACCAAGTTTCGAGGTGGGCCAGTGCCCTCGGGAGCTCCGTGCAACCCCATCTTGTCACTTGATGTGCCCATCAAGATGGAGAGTGACTCTGGGTCTGAGGATGCCACAGATGGCTACTCCCTATCCCCGCGCCAGGCGTGGCTGGGAGCCAGCGGTATGGCCAAGAGACAGCTGGTCACTTTCCCTACCAGGATGCACCTGAAAACAGAGCCGGAAGCCAAGCACCACCTGTATGCTCCGCACCTGGAGCACAGCTTGTTGGAGGCTCACCCGAGCGTCAGGGCTCCACTCAGACCTGGCAGGGAGCTGGCCCCCTTCCACCCCGCGCACTGTGCCTGCCTGGAGCGTGGGCATGGCCTTCCTGAGCCAGATCCTCCCCACCACTTCTGTGCACAGGGTCACCAGCCCCCCACACTGGGCTGTGACTGCCGAGCTCCGGGGACTGCGCCCATCGTCAAACGGGAGCCCCTGGACTCCCCGCCATGGGCCAGTCACAGCCAGGGCGGGGTGCCCGGAATGTTCCCCAAAAGTGCCGTGGCAACGCTGATGCCTCCTAAAGCCCCCGAGTGTGCTTTCCTGCCATAAAGTGGGGGTGTTTCTAAAAGCTAGTCCCTGTCCACGCTCAGACTCACCACTCAGCTGGGACAGCACGTGCAGCATCGGAGCCGTTCCTAAGGGGCGCTCTGCAGAGACGCGAGTTCAGTCCCGTTGGGGTGGGCAGCGTGTGCAATAGCATATTCTGTATTTTGTAAAGTGTTGCGCAAGTTCTTCAATGCAAAGTGGTCTTAAGTCTGCTCAAGTATGACAGTATTGCTCTTTGAAGGGTTAAAATTTTTCAGAAAGTGGCCAGAGTGAGAAGCGTCGGCCCAGCAGGGCACACCCCACCTTCTGAGAGGCAGTGGGCTCCTGGCCGCCTGCCAGTCGTGCAGCCGTTTTCCAGGGGTCCCTACGCCCACTTCCCAGCTCACGTGCACCGTGAGAGCGGGCTGATGCCTCTGTGGAGTGGACTGCAGACAGCAGCCACACCCTGGGTATAAATTAGGGATATAATTCCCTTGAGCCACAGGTGACCAGGCCCCCATTCATGGAAGGAATCTGGAAGGTTCCAGGCAAAAGAGGCTGTTTGTGCTGGGCCCTGCCCTCACCACTATGTGCAGCTTGCACTCCTCGACCCCACGGTGGAGTTTGAGGCCATGCCCAGAGTGGAGATGGACAGGATAATGTCCCGTTCCTCCTGGAAGTCTGTCTGGCATTTTTAAGGGGTTTCTGAAGGTGATTCATGCTAATCTTCTCCCATACATGGTGAACCTCGAGTTCACCGAGTCTGGGTTTGGAAGCAGAGAGAAGGACAAAATGTAGAGAAAAGAGGTACATAGTCAAGTTGTCTGTGGAGGCTGTGTATTGGTTTTCAAATGAGAATTCCAATCACCAGCTAAGAAAAAATTATTAGAGAAAAGATGGACAGGAAATGTTTTCTAGAAAAACTGTGAAGGTCACGCACTCTGACCGTAGGAGACCTGGATGCGAAGGCTTGACTCAGAAAGTGGAAGTCTCCCACAGTCACCACCAGAGATGGGCCCCTTTGCCTGTGCTGGTGCGGCTGGTGCGGGGTGTGCTGTCAGGGTGTGAAGGCCACCACCAAGCCCACCTGTACCGTGGTGGACACACTCCCGCCTCTCAGGGACAAGGGCATTATCCCTAACGTCCCCTCCACCCAGGAGTCTCGGGAGGTGGCAGGAGCCCCCGGGCAAGGACTTGCTGCTGTAGATTCTGCTCTTCGGCGTGGGGCCTTTCTCTCTGTCATCTGTGGCTTTGGGATGTCAGTTTTCAGCTGAGTCCATGCACCTTGTCAGAACTTGGGGCTCAGCTGGCAGGACCGGGGCTTCTGGACACTTGGGCACACCCTTGGGTGCCCCTGCACAGGTTGCCAGCTTTGTGGAAGGGTCCCCCTTGTGGGATGGCAGGAGCTGAAGGCCTCCTCCTGGCACTGGCAGAGAAGGTCACCCACTGGAGCCCAGGGTTGGGAGCGGTCAACGCGTGGCTGCCGGGGGCCGGCCCAGAAGCCTCTCCTCCACTCACCTCACTAGGCCTTGCAAAAGGTGACATTGGTGCTGAACTGTTCCCAGAGTCTCCCCCATCTGTTATGTTGGTGACACAACCACCTGGGGACACCTTGTGGGGCCCTCTGGCTGGCCCTGGGCCCTCCTCACATGGTTCTCATGCTGAGCACGGCACCTCTGCTCCCCGAGACACGGGGTGGAATCTCGGAAGCCTCCTCCTCCTGTCCTGGTCAAACCCGGCACGCAGGTCCTGGCCCTCTCTCACATGTGACCGTGCACCTCCCTGGGGTCCCCATCTGGGAGGGCACTGACCCTCTCACTTCATCCGTGGAGAGGCCGCACACTGGGCCCAGGCTGGCTGCAGGATCGTGTCCTGAGATGCACTGGGGCTCCCCCAAGAGTGATGCCTGCCCTTCCCCACCTCAGGGCGCAGCAGACAGGCAGTATCGCACACATGTGACGTGCACCCTGGAAAACACAGGACTGGAAAGATGGAATTCAGACATCATTGCGTGTTTGCACGCTGAAGCCAGGCCGCAATGTGACCGAAGAAGAGCTCCAGACAAGAGCCTCAGGTGAGAAGGCTTTCCGAAGCACACAGTCGCCGCTGCCCACCGGGGCCATGGCGCCCGTGCCGCTCCCTCCCCGCAGGCAGATGCCCGTTCCTCATCCTCTCCCTGCGGACAGGTCCCGCTTCGCTGACAGAGAATGCGACACCTGGAAGTCGGCTCTGTGGGTCTTGTGATCTGGACACACTCCTCATTCCCTGGGCCCCGTGAACACGCCGGGTCAACACCAGCAAAACGTCCTTAAGTCAGCACATGCCCCTCCTAAAACCGATTGTGTAGGACGATGACGGAATGTAGAAGGTGCAGATGGGGTTGCTTCTGCTTTAAACTGTCATTGTCAGTACTAACTGCAGGCTTACAGTTTTCTGTTGTCTCGTAGCTTTTGCTTATATAGCTAAAAAAACATTAAGACCAAATATAATGTGGGAATGGACACAAGGAGATGAACACAAGTAAAATTTTATATTTTTACAGCTTCTACTGGAGGAAAAAAGTTTTCGATATCTAGACCGACTCATTGAATTTTTAAAAATGGATATATTATAATGAAACTTTGAATACTGTTTTCTCAGTGCCTTTAGAAAGAGCCTTCAAATATATTTCTGATACTGTGGTTTGTATTAAATATGCAATATTGATATAAAATAAATCACATGTTAAATAATGTTTACCGTAAACAGAAATGTCTGCTTGGTTTTCCAGATGAAGTAAGTGTATTTCCTTTAGTGCGTGTTGGTTGGTTTACATTCTAAGACAGTCCCTTACTACTGGATAGAAGGCAAAAATAAAAGTGAAAATAAACACGCTGGCGCCAAAAGTTGCTTGGAGGAGGGAGGAGACTGAGTACTGGCCATGTGCTTGTGGGGTACTTCCTCCCTCCACCCGCCAGTCCCTCTCCTGCCCATCGTTGAGGGTTGGGGGACCCTCCCAGGTGCCACTAGGATACCCAGACTTGCCCTGTCCTGTAGGGGACGGACCCTGGTCCCCGTGAGTGCACGCGCGCGTGTGTGTGTGCAGGATACCCAGACTTGCCCTGTCCTATAGGGACAGACCCTGGTCCCCGTGAGTGCACGCGTGTGTGAGTGTGCAGGATACCCAGACTTGCCCTGTCCTATAGGGACAGACCCTGCTCCCCGTGAGTACACGCGTGTGTGTGTGTGCAGGATACCCAGACTTGCCCTGTCCTATAGGGACAGACCCTGCTCCCCGTGAGTGCACGCGTGTGTGTGTGTGCAGGATACCCAGACTTGTCCTGTCCTGTAGGGGACGGACCCTGGTCCCCGTGAGTGCACGCGCGTGTGTGTGTGCAGGATACCCAGACTTGCCCTGTCCTATAGGGACAGACCCTGCTCCCCGTGAGTGCACGCGTGTGTGTGTGTGCAGGATACCCAGACTTGCCCTGTCCTATAGGGACGGACCCTGGTCCCCGTGAGTGCACACGCGCGTGTGTGCGTGCAGGATACCCAGACTTGCCCTGTCCTGTAGGGAACGGACCCTGGTCCCCGTGAGTGCACGCGTGTGTGTGCGTGCAGGATACCCAGACTTGCCCTGTCCTATAGGGACGGACCCTGGTCCCCGTGAGTGCACGCGCGTGTGTGTGTGTGCAGGATACCCAGACTTGCCCTGTCCTGTAGGGGACGGACCCTGGTCCCCGTGAGTGCACACGCGTGTGTGTGTGTGCAGGATACCCAGACTTGCCCTGTCCTATAGGGGACGGACCCTGGTCCCCGTGAGTGCACGCGTGTGTGTGTGTGCAGGATACCCAGACTTGTCCTGTCCTGTAGGGGACGGACCCTGGTCCCCGTGAGTGCACGCGTGTGTGTGTGTGTGTGTGCAGGATACCCAGACTTGTCCTGTCCTGTAGGGGACAGACCCTGGTCCCCGTGAGTGCACGCGCGTGTGTGCGTGCAGGATACCCAGACTTGCCCTGTCCTGTAGGGGACGGACCCTGGTCCCCGTGAGTGCACGCGCGTGTGTGCGTGCAGGATACCCAGACTTGCCCTGTCCTGTAGGGGACGGACCCTGGTCCCCGTGAGTGCACGCGCGTGTGTGTGTGCAGGATACCCAGACTTGCCCTGTCCTGTAGGGGACGGACCCTGGTCCCCGTGAGTGCACGCGCGTGTGTGTGTGTGCAGGATACCCAGACTTGTCCTGTCCTGTAGGGGACGGACCCTGGTCCCCGTGAGTGCACGCGCGTGTGTGCGTGCAGGATACCCAGACTTGCCCTGTCCTGTAGGGGACGGACCCTGGTCCCCGTGAGTGCACGCGCGTGTGTGTGTGCAGGATACCCAGACTTGCCCTGTCCTGTAGGGGACGGACCCTGGTCCCCGTGAGTGCACGCGCGTGTTTGTGTGTGCAGGTATGTGATCAGGGTGCCAGCATGGCCCAGGGAAGTGTGGTAAACTTCTCGTGAACTCACATGGAATGACGGGCAAGGGAGCGCGGTGGAGTCTCTTTTTCTCAGGGCACTGATCCCCTTTTCATGGCCTCACAGGGTAGGTTTCAGCCTATGAAGACTGGGGACATTCAGGCCACAGCAGCAGCCCGCAAGCCCCCACTGGTCTCACGCCTTCCAACACCTGGCCTTGTCAGGCGCGTGGTCTTGTCCACCTGGGGGTGAGATGGTCGTTCGTTGTTCTATGTGCATGTCCTCCTTCCTTCCATTGTCCCTCAGCACTGTTGTTGGGCCCCTGCTGAGTGCCAGGGCTGTGCTAGTGCTGGGGACACAGCAAGGAGAGAAAGACACAGAGCTTGTCGGTGCATGTGCACAGGGACACGTGAGCACAGAACCACCTAATTCTGTAGGGCACGTTAAGGGGACAGGCGCTACACAAACAGCCTGGGGGAGTGTAGCCCGGGGGAGGTGTGTGGGCAAGGCCACACTGAGAGTCACAGAACAGCAGCCTACAGGGCTGGGGGTGGCCTATGGGCTGCAGCCAGAGGCCAAGCAGAGGGTGGGGACAAGGTCCTGGAGGGCCTTCAGGTCACACGCAGGCCTGAGAGGGAGGAGATAGAGGGGTTCCATGGGGGAACAGCCCTGAGCTGCAGTCTGAAGGTCATGTGGGATGCAGGGCAGCAGGGGCCCTCAAGCCCCTCCCCCCGCCCCCACCTGGGCTCTAGCTTGGAGCCCTGCCCGCCCCCTTTCTGGTCTCTCCACACTTGTCTGCCCTCTGGTTGATTTGACCACGTTCTCTTTGTATCAGGATAGCAGCATCTCCTCAGTTCCGGATTCTCTGTGTCGGTGGCTTGTTTTTTCACTGAAAGATTTTTATGAAATATACAAGAGTTTAAAATTTTAGCATTGTAGTCTTTTTCTTTATGGCTTATGCATTTAGCATCTTAAAAAACGGACAGTGCCTTTGACATTAAGCCCACATTGTCTGATACTAACATTGCCTCCCTAGCGTTCTATGGCCCTGACCACCCTGTTCCTTTGTGTTTTGGATGTTTTTCTCATAACCATTTGCCTGTTTTAAAATCCATTTACTTGTGCTCTGATAGTTGATACATTTGAATGTATTTCTACATTCTGGGTACAACGTCCTTTGGTGTTTTTCTCCTGCCCTGTGTCCCTAATGGGATTGCCGCTCTTTTCTCTGTTCCTTCCCGTTTGTTTGGAAGTTACAATTCTGGTTCTATTCCTCATGTATATTTAACAAAGTCTAAGCTGGAGCTAATCAAGAGCTCTATTCTCCCAGAACAGACAAGGACCTCAGGGCTTTTAGAACTTGTGACTGCTCTTTACTCCTGCCAAGGTTGGGGGGCTTCTCTAGAAATATTCCTGGGGTTGCTTCTGTCAAAGGGCTTCAGTGAGAGCCGCTAGGCTGAGGAGGGGGTTAGACCCAAGTGAAGTGCTAGCTCCCAGCTCTGAGTTCTTGGGCGGGGGGCTGGACTTCCCTGACTCAGAGCCCAGGACCTGGGAGAAGCTGCTTTTGAGGGTTTTGTTGTTTGTTTTTTTTGGTCCACGCTTGCTCTGAGGATGTATCCTCTGAGCATCTGCTTCATGGAGGAGCCCCGACCCCACGCATGGGTGCGAAAGCCCGCCCTGGGCATTAGCCCCCTCCCATCCTCACCCATCCTTGCTCTAGGGTAGTTTTCCTTTATGCTTCCCTGAGCTTGCTTGGGCTCAAGAAAAGGGTGATTTAAAAGGGTGGTCGCTATTTTCATCCGATGTTTTATGGGAGGCTTTTAGTTATTTGGTCTGCCAAAAAGAGAAGTCAAAAAATTTTTAATCAAGTTTTGTTTTTTTTTTAGTTTTAAGGAGAAAAACAGTCCTTTAACAACCATCCCAATATTAACCATCCTGGCTCCTACCTCCTTAGGGAGTCCTATCTCTAAACACAAATGTCAATAGCACAAGACTCCACCCAGGTATGTTAAGTGTTGTTATATTTTGAATTAAGCCTAAAAGCTTTGATAATTTTGGCAAATTTTTTTTATTAATTTCAAAATACCTTTACAGTTATAATTTCAAACATAATTTCAACTTTTTGTTTACATTCTTCATTGCTCAACTTAGTCATATATTTTTGTAAGTTGCTAGGTACAGACGGAGTAACAAAGGCATTGGCGTCAGAGTCAGTATGCCCAAGTACTGCCCCTTGTACGAGGGTCAGCTCATGGCGGATGGCGGGGGGGGGGGCTCCCACAACTGCATCTTCCTCCCCCACCCTGCTGTGTGCGCACACTGGCGCACCCCACTCCCTAGCTCCCATTCCTGCGTGCTGGTCTCCTTCCTGTTTGTATGAACTTGGCTGACTTTCAGGAGGTGCTTATCCCTGCAGTCTCGTGGTTGTAACAGCGAAAGGGTTCCTGTTCAGTCAGTGCGCAGGCAAACAGTGCTTCTTCAGCAGGCTAACCCCGAAATCTGAGAGGCTTAGCACTGCGCTCTCACTCTGGGCGTTAGTTCTGACCAGTGGGCCTCTCCTCCACGCTGTAACGCAGGGACCGGCTCCCTCCGCTCCCTGAAGCTCTGCCCCACCACACTCCTCGTCCCTGAGACGTGCCCAGCGTCAACGGTGGGCTGTCTCCCATGGGCTTCTGTTCTGTCCGTACTCAGCAGAACCGCCAATGGTGACATGTGCTGGTCCTGAGGGCCCGAGTTTATGTTTGATTCCGGGGGTAACAGCAACCGCTCACCATGAAGCTGCCCAGGAGCACGGGGGTGTTGGTTTGCACTCAGATGTGGCTGATGACCAACTGTGATCCACCTTGCTCATCAATTTACTGAACGTCTGCCCGATGCCGGTCACTGGTCTGGGATGGAGGCAAAGCCCCTGCCACACCGTAGGGGAAAGACAGGTGTGAGCTGACAAGGGCAGAGCATCCCTAAAGGAAACCGCGGGGAGCACACAAAGGAGGTGGAGTGAGGGAGAGGCAGGGCAGAAGGCCACACGAGGAAAGACACCATAGTGGAGGTGAGTCCCGAGAATCGGGCCCCGGAGGCCAGCCTGGGGACACCGAGGGGAGAGGGCAGGAAGGGCTGGCATAAGAGGGGCTGCGCGAGAAAGGGACCTTCCCCACCCCAGCATCGCTCCGCTCCACGGAAGCAGTCCTCGGGGCAGGGACCCCGTCCTGATGGTCACCCCCAGGGCGGCCCCGTCCTCAGGCCACACATCTCCCCATGCGCAAGCCCCTCGGCAGGAATCCCTGTACAGGTCGCCAACCGCTCCGTCCGACAGCTCAGGCCCCGCCTTTCCGGCGTGCTGCCGGAAGCGGAAGTGCCCGCGGGCGGCTCACTTCCGGTTGGGCTCCGGGCGGCGGCCGCGGGAGGTGAGTGGGTGCCGGCGGCGGCGGCGGCGGCGGAGGGCGGGCTCTGGGGCGGTGGTCGCCGAGGTGGGAGGACTGGGGGGTGGGCACGCGCGGCCCCGGGAGGTGGGCAGCTCAGTCGGCCGCTCCAGACCACGTCCGCGCTCCGCGGCCCGGAAGGCTGGGCGGAGGCGGTGGCGTCGCCGTCCTCCCGGGGCCCCGTCCTCCCGGCGCCCCGCCTCCCGGCTCGAGGAGGTGACCCTGGACTCCGAGAGCGCCGCTCGCTGGAGGGCTGCGGGGGCCGCGCGCGGGGGCCGGCCGGGGGGATGCGCGGCTTGTCAGGTCGGTGGCAGTGCCGGGAAGGTGTCCGAGCAAACGGGAAGAGAAGCGTGCAGGCACAGAGTCACCTGTGCGAGTGGATGTGGGCTTCACGGGAACGCGTGCCTCCCGGTGCTGGGGTTTACGGCTGTCGCCTTTGGCATGTGCGTGTTTTGCTGTCCCGCTGAGACTTTGTGCGTTGGGGTAGTAACCAGTCGGATGGAAGGAGAGGCCGTGCTGGCGGCACAGTGCTGTTGGAAAGAGGAGCGAAAAGCCTGTACGGACGGTGGTTATTTAATACAGAGCCCTCCGTGGACGTCGTTCGTGGAGATCAGGGCTTTGCTGAAAGCACGTGGGGGTGGGGATAAGGAACTTAGGGAGAGGACAGATCTTTTTCATCTCTTTAAGAAGTTGTATACAGAAGACATGCATGGGAATAGTGTAATGTCTGAGGTCAGGGGAACACATGTTTATTAAATCCTCTCATTTGCCAGACGCTCACCGGATACCCCTTTTGGCGCCAGGACTAGGGCTTTGGAGCTGGGATGGAAGGTAGGTTTCCTCTGGCGTGCGAGCATCTGTGCTCTGCAGGTCGTGCCTGAGCAAAGGTGCCTTTTGCCTTCTCATCTTTGTTTATTAGGGTTGTTAAATGTACGAAGTAGAATTTCAGATATTACAGATGGTAGTGATTTTTTAAATATGTTTTTTAAAATTTTTTTAAGATTTATTTATTTATTTGAGAGAGTGAGCTAGTGAACACGCATGCAAGCCGGGGTAGGGGGTGGGGGGAGGGAGAGAGAGAATCCCAAGCAGACTCCACACTGAGTGCAGAGTCCCAGCATGGGGCTCGATCTCACGACCCTGAAACCACGATCTGAGCCGAAGTCAAGAGTCGGGCACTTAACCGACTGAGCCACCCAGGCGCCTCAGTAGTGACTTTTGAGGGGCATGTGCTGGGACTTGAGCTGGGGGTGGGTGAGGCATGTTGAGGCATGTGCTGTCCCTATGCCTCTGTGTCCTCTCTGAAGCCTCCTGGCGCAGCTGCCCCACCAGTGTGGCCAAAGGGTGCTGTGAAGGCTTCAGAAATTGGCTGTGTCTGGGGGAGAGAAGAACCTTGGAGACTGACATCTGATAGGATGAGGAGTGTGAAGTCCACGTAGAGACATCCTCCATTTGTTCATAGCTTATAGCTGTAAATGTGTCTGCTTTACTTAAAGGTAAAAGTGCCTTCGTATCTGAGTTCTGAAAGCTTGTATCTATTATTAAGGAGTTCACAATCCTGGTTTAGCTTTAAGGTTTACTGGATTAATGATCTCAGATGTTCTCCTTGTAGCTCCACTGTGACCAGCTGAGACTATCAGGGAGCATGAGTTTTGTACCTACCTTTTCTACCTTCCTAATACATCTTCCCCTCCTGCTCCCTCTCTCCTTGTCCACACAGCATACCTCTAGTATGACAGGTGCTGAGATTCCGCCTGCTTTTTAACCATGAAGGAGACGGACCGGGAGGCTGTAGCAACAGCTGTCCAGAGGGTTGCTGGAATGCTCCAGCGCCCGGACCAGCTGGACAAAGTGGAGCAGTACCGAAGAAGAGAGGCCCGGAAAAAGGCCTCCGTGGAGGCCAGACTGAAGGTACGAGACCAGAGAGGCCATAGCCATCCGCTTTACTCCCAGTCAGGACAGATCCATTTATCTTGAGTTCTGGGTTCCTGTATAACATCATCATTGTAGTTTTGCTAAATTAGATTTTGTGATGATCTAGAAAGAGGCAGAACAGACCATCACCTTTACTTAACACATTCCTTCCAAAACTGTATTACCGAGCAGTAGATTTACAGAGAAGATTGTGGGTATATTGGAAACACTGAGGAACAACCTTTCTAGCATCCAGAAGTGTCCATTTAAATTTTAAACAATACTAGAAGAATAGCAGCTATCCTTATTTGTTAGCAGGTCTATAGAGTGCCACAGAGAGCATTTTGTTTAGAACTTTTCAGCACACACTGTAGCTGGCTGGCTATGTGCCTGGCACTCTGCTGGCCCTGGGGAGGAAGGAGAGTGAGGCACATTTATTAAGAATGTGAGAGTGGGGCAAGAAAGAAAATTACTCTTTTTCAAGGTATTTTATGATTGGTTTCACTTTCAACTTAATTTGTATGAAGATGTGAGGTTTTGTTAAAACACATACATTCAGTGTAGTTATAAAAATGTTAAGACCGTGGTGTGCTGTGAGTGACAGGGAGTAGAGCAGACTTCCGGGTTGAAGAGAATGCCTTTGAGGAAAGTTCATTTTCACATTCATATGGCACTTAAAAACACTGTTAGCATCTGGATAATGGCAGACTTGATCATTCATTTGTACCAAAACGAAGTATCCAATTACTGGTTAGACTTATTTAAAACAGTAGTTTTACTTTAATTTAAGAGTTTGGATCTGCTACATTTTTAGTTAGCATTTTGATCTGATCCAGAAATTTGTGGGATTAACTGGTGATCATCACTAGTGGCCTAGAAAACTTGTGTGGTCCGTTACCATCATCAATAATTTCCGTGTGTAAGTTACGGCTCCTGGGTTGAATGTGTTCCTGGCTTTGGTTGTGCCACCTGGCCTGGCCTGGCCTCCCCTCCCCTCGCCTGGCTGCCCCTCCTTCATGTCCCCTTCCCTTTTGGCTGTACCACTTGCTGATGGCATTTCAGCATGCCCACGGAGTGAGTCTGAATCCCAGATGTACCAGTTCTTTGCAGTAGGGCCAGCCATCCTTGAGCCAAGTCTGGTCCTGGCTGAGCAGCAGGAAGCCCTCTACCTCAAAGCTGATGAGTGAGTCCTGACAGCCTCAGATGAGGCCTGAGGGAACTGAGGGATGCCTGGGGCAGCCACGGGACCTGAGGCATGCCCGTCGTGGTATCCAGCATCTTCAGGCTGAGGGCCTGGATGAGTAGTTTAGGAGGTTTTCTCAACAAAGTTTAAAAGGCATTGTTCTGTTCTACGGCTGCAGTGAAAAACAGAAAAAGCTATTTTGTGAATCAGTTAAGTCCTTGTTGAATTGTATTCTCTTTTCTCTGAGTATTGACTGTTTGCAGCTACTGAAATTTGTCTCCTGTGAACTTGAAACACCTGAGGAAGACGTGTTTGTGGCTGTCCCAGCTCTGCTCACCATCCCCTCGTCCCCGGGTGTCTCCCCTAGGCTGCGATCCAGTCCCAGTTGGACGGTGTGCGCACAGGCCTGAGCCAGCTGCACAACGCACTGAACGATGTCAAAGACATCCAGCGGTCCCTGGCCGACGTCAGCAAAGACTGGAGGCAGAGCATCAACACCATTGAGAGCCTCAAGGATGTGAAGGATGCTGTCGTGCGGCACAGCCAGCTTGCCGCAGCTGTGGAAAACCTCAAGAACATCTTCTCAGGTGGCCCGTGGGGACAGCTGGGGGTGGTGGGTGCCTTGGGGGTCAGAGGCAAAGTGCTGTCTGTTCTCTTCCCCGTGACTCATTTTTCTTTGCTGTACGGGTGATGTAGAGGTGGATCCAGCTTTTGTGCGGTGTGTCTTGTAGACCTCCCTCGGTGTGGACAGTGGGTTTGATTCCCACCTGTATAGTTAACTTCTTGTTTGCCCTGAGGGTGGAAGGGACCAGTTGAACAAGTAGGATGCTTATAGTTCTGTTTGGATAGAGGCACAGAAATGGGTTAAGAGAAGAAGCGCTTGTGAGCTTCATTCCGTGGGCTGCAGTGTGGCTGTCAAATCAGTAGACCAGATGGGACTCCAGTAGATGAAAAAGAGAGAAGTGTCCTGGTGAACAGGACAGAGAGGGGCCAGTTCCCAGCTGGAGAGGTAATGGAGGCGAGTGGCAGTTCCTGGGTGGAGAAGAGTGTGCACAGGCCGGGGGTGGGGAGAGCAGAGAAGGGACACACACTGCAGCCTTGGTCAGCAATGAGCGGGATCTGGTAGAGGCCTTGGGGCTGGTTGGGGTGGTGTGGGGACAGGAAGTGTGGGGGTGGCCCTTTCAGAGCCATGTCCCAGTACCTCACCAGTGAGAGGCTCTGCAGCCTATCCTGGAACAGTGTCAGTTGTCATGTGGGTGGGGCTCCATGTCTGCTCAGCACAGTCTAGGGCCCGTCTCAGCCCTCATCCCCTCCCCTCTGTCAGAGTCACCAGTATACCAGCAAGAGGCCTTGGAGTGGTCTGACCCCTTCCCTTCCTTTCTCCTGGGTCTGGTCTCTGAATTCTTTCTGTTCTTCCCTAAACTCTGTTCAACCCATGAGCATAATGTGCCACAGTTCTTCATACCACTTTAAAGCCACATCATGGTGGCCCTGCTCCAGCTGCATTGTACCTTGGTAATTTGTGTCCTATCCAGCTTCGCTCCTCGGACTCCTCTCACGCTTGCGTCTGAAGGCAGGTTGTTAAGTACCTGGCCCCCTTGCTTGTCTTCCTGGGGGTCTGATGGTTAGGGCCACATTCCAAGTTGCTTCTCGCGTTCCTCCCACGAATGGCGCAGCATTGCCGACTCCACAGTGGGTGCTAAGGAAGCAGCTCGTCTTGGTGACTGTTAACTGCCTGGAATTGGAACACAGTAGTCCCCAAGCCCAAATGCCCTTCGTGACACTGAGCCAGCATCTTGCTAGTTAATATCCCTCCTTACGATTTCCTGTTGATTGGTAACATTTCCTTCCAGGCTTCTAAAGCTCATGCCAAATGACCAAAAAGTTACTTTACTGGAAGAAGGTCATCCACAAGAGTTGAAAATAATTTTCTTCCCTTGAGGAATGAATGAGGCCATGTTATATATGTATTTTTGTTAGGAGTAGACTTCATTGGGAAGATTCATTGCCTGTAATTTGGTAGTACTGTGCACACCGCCTTTTCCCCTACTTTGTTTTAACATGAGATACACCTAACATAAAATTTACCGTCGTGATTGTTTTTGAGTGTGCAGTTTTTGGTGTTACTTTACTTTCACGTTGTGCAGCTGTCACCACCATCAACCCCCAGAACTCTTTCCATCTTGTAAAACTGAAACCGTATGGTGGTGTGTGTCAGTGACATGCTAGTAAAACTAAAACAGAAAGACCAAACTTTGCACCCATTAAATGATAGCTCCCCATTTCCCCTCCCCTTACTGGTTGTGGGTCTGTTGAGATATTCTGTTTCTTCATGACTTAGTCTCGTAGGTCTTTGCTGCTACGTCTAGGTCACCTCTTGATTGGCGTACAGTTGTTCATACTGCTCTCGTGGTCCTTTCTATTTCTGTAGAATCAGCAGTAATATCCCTACTTCCATTTCTGATTTTAGTATTTGAGTCTTCTCTCTCTCTCTCTTTTTTTAAAGTTCATTTAGCTAAAGATTTGTCAGTCATTGATCTTTTCAAAGAACCACCTTTTGGTTTTGTCAGTTTTCTCTGTTGTTTTCCTGTTCTCTATTTTGTTTCTTTCTGCTCTTCTCATGATTTCCTTCCTGCTGGTAGCTTTGGGTTAGCTTGTTCTTCTTTTTCTCATTCCCTAAATTATAAAGTTAGGTTGTTGATTTGGTATTTTTCTTTTTCTTTAATATAAGCATTGATAGCTATACACTTGTCCTTAAACATTGCTCTCCTTGATGCCGTTAAGTTCTGGTGTGTGGGGTTCTTACTTTTGTTTGTCTAAGTATTTTCTAATTTCTCTTGTGATTTCTTCTTTGATCCAGTGATGGAGTGTGTTGTTTAATTTCCACTAATATGTGAATTTTTCATCTGTTACAGATTTCTAACTTCATCCCATTCTGGTTGGAAAAGATTTTTTTTTAAAGATTTTATTTGACAGAGACACAACCAGCGAGAGAGGGAACACAAGCAGGGGGAGTGGGAGAGGAAGAAGCAGGCTCACAGCAGAGGAGCCTGATGCAGGGCTCGATCCCATAACGCCGGGATCACGCCCTGAGCCGAAGGCAGATGCCTAACCGCTGTGCCACCCAGGCGCCCCTGGAAAAGATATTTTGTATACTATCTACCTTTTAAAATCTATTGAGATTTAATCTGTGATCTAACATAAGGTCTATCCTGGAAAATGTGCTCTTGGGAAGAACGTGTGTGTGGCTGTGGGTGGCGTGTTCTGTGTCTGTCTGTTAGAGGTGGTTGTCCTCTGTGTCCTTATCTCCTGACTGCTTGTCCTGCCCACTACCGTGAGTGACACTGAAGTCTCCCAACTGTTAGAGAACTGTCTATTTTCCAGTGTTGTGAATTTCTGCTTTGTATGTTTTGATGGTCTCTCACTAGGTGTGTAATTGTGTATAATTGTGTCTTCTCGCTGTAAAAAGCCTTTTATGAACATATGATGCCTTCTTTGTCTCTTGTAAACTTGTTGATTTCAAGTCTATTTTGTCTGGCATTAGTGGGGCCACCTGCTCTATTTTGGTCACGGTTTGCATGGAATGTCTTCTCCCACCCTTTCATTTCAGCCTGTTTGTGTCTTTGGATCACAAGTGAGTCTCTTACAGATAGCATGTGGCTGGATCTTGTGTTTTTATCCGTTCTGCCAGTCTCTGTTTTTTAATTGGAGAGTTTAATCCATTTACATTTAAAACAATGGGTGAACCGAAAATGGGTGGCTTACTTCTGTCGTTTTGCTGTTTGATTTCTATGTGACTTACAGCCGTTTTGCCCCTCATTTCCTGCATTCCTGTTGTCTTTTGTGTTTAGTTGATTTTTTTGTGGTGAAATGTTTTAATTCCTTTCTCATTTCCTGTTTTATGTATTCGGAAGTTGTTTTGTTTGTGGTTACTGTGGGAGTTACATTTAACATCTGAAGTTAAAATACTCTGAATTTACACCAGCTTAACTTCAGTAACAGACAAAAGCTCTGCTCTGACACAGTGCTGTTTCATCTCCTTTCAGTAAGTGATGTCACAAAATTATATCTTTATACATTGTCCAAAAACATAGACTAATTGCTTTTTATGTATTAGCCTCTCAGATTCTGTGGAAAGCACAGTGTGGAGTTACAGACCAGCTACAGTAATACTAGCTTTGGACAAATAATTTTTTCCCCTAAATGTATTAGTCTGTTACATTATGTAGAACAGAAAGTAAAGTTACAAACCGAAGTTACCATCACACTAGCTTTTCCAGCTGCCGGTGTGTCTACCGTTATTGTGATCTTACCATCCAGCACGCTTTCATCTCACCCACAGGACTCACTGGGGCAGCTCTCCAGCGTTAGGAGCACTCAGCTTGTGCTTGTTTGGGAGTGTGTTTTTGTCTCCTTCACTTTTGAAGGACAGTTTTGCCAGATGTAGGACTCTGGGGTGACAGTTGTTTTCTTTTAGACTTCGACAGTCCCAGCCCACTGCCCTTCAGCCTCCAAAGTTTGTGATGAAAAGTCGGCTTGTGGTTTCACTGAGGCTCCCTTGTAGGTGACCTGGTGCTTCCCCCTCACTGCTTTCCAGTTTCTCTCTGTCTTTGATTTCAGCAGTTTGTTCGTAATGTGTCTTGTTCTGGGTCTCTGAGTTTTTCCTACTTGGAGTTTATTCAGCTTTAAATGTTTATATTCCTGTCTTTCATCAAGTTAAGCAAGTTTGATCATTCGGATAATTTCTCTGTCTCCTTTTCTCTCTTTTCCTCTTCTGGGATGTTCTGGGATGTCCACAGTGTGCATGTTGGTCCACTGGATGGTGCCCCACGGGTCCCTTAGGCTGTGTCCACTCTTCTGTCCCTCGTGCTTGGTAATTTTCATTGTCCCATCTTTGCTGATTCATTCTTCTTTTTGTCACATCTGCCTTTGAATCCCTGAAGTAGGTTTTTTGTTGCAGTTATTGTAGTTTTCACCTCCAGAATTCTTTTTGGTTTCTTCTTAGGTTTCATATCTCTTCATTGATGTTTGCATTTTGTTCCTGTATCGTTTTCTGGACTTTCCCCACGTTTTCCTTTAGTCCCTGGAGCACATTTAAGACTTGTTTTAAAGTCTTCATCCAGTAGAGGGGTGTCTGTTAAGCTTCAGTTCAAGTCGTGATCTCAGGATCCTGGGATGTGGCCCTGCGTCAGGCTCCCTGCTCAGCGAGGAGCCTGCTTTTCCCTCTGCCGCTCCCCCTGCTTGTGCCCGCCCACTCTCACTCGCTGTCTCTGACAAATAAGTAAATAAAATCTTAAAAGATAAAGTCTTTATCCAGTAGATGAACCACTTGGTGTTTGTCAGGGATGGTTTCTGTTGGGTTATCTTTCCCCTTGAACCTCCATCCTTGCCTGTGTCTTTATGTCTTGTGATTTATTTTTGTTGTTGTTGAATGTCGGACATTTGGATCTGCTGACATAGTAACTCTGAAAATCAGCTCTCCTCCTCCCCAGGGTATGCTGATTCTTGTTTATTGTTTGTGTTTTGGTTATTGTAGGCTGTCTCTGAGCTGAGGATCAGACTGAGATGTAAACTGAAGATCTTCTCAGGTCTTTTCTGAGCTGGACCTTTCCCTGGGCATGTGCAGGCGCTTTTTAATTCCCCCGTGTATGAGGTTGCTTTTGAATATCCTAGTCTTTAATGTCTGGAGGGGGAAGGGAATAAAAATGGAGGGGAATAGAGGCACTGGTTCTTTAAATCGCCCAGAAGTCACCTGGCTCTAGGGCGAGGGGTTTGCAACAATGGTGGCCTGAGTGCAGTAACAGCGGGTTCCACCACTGTGTCTGCAGCTCCCTGATTAGAGACAGCAACCAGCAGTTGGAGCACAGATCCCCAGTTTTTGGAGGACGTGTTTTGCTCACCCTGGTTCCCTCAAGCTATGTGCAAGCTGCTTTGGGAATGCGTGGCAGGCTGGGCTGGGGCTGGTGCTGGGAAGGTGGTCCTGTGGTAAGAGCTGAAATTGACCAAAGTTAACCACTGTTTACTGCCAAGCCATCTCCTGGAAGTTGCCAGCCTTCTGCAGACTCCACAGTTCCAAAATAGTCACTCAGACAGATTCTGCCAGTGCAATTGTTGTCTGGGTGCAGAGATAGGTTCCTGGTGCTCCCTCCTTGGCCATCTTCCCAGGGTCCTACACAGCCTTTTGTGTGATTTTTCACTGTGCCATCTTGTGCCTTTTTCCTAGTGCCCGAAATTGTGAGGGAGACCCAGGACCTCATAGAACAAGGGGCGCTCCTTCAGGCTCACCGGAAGCTGATGGACCTGGAGTGCTCCCGGGATGGGCTGATGTATGAGCAGTACCGCATGGACAGTGGAAACACTCGTGACATGACCCTCATCCACAGCTACTTTGGAAGCACGCAGGGGCTCTCAGACGAGCTGGCCAAGCAGCTGTGGATGGTGCTGCAGAGGTCACTGGTCACTGTTCGCCGTGACCCCACCTTGCTGGTCTCAGTTGTTAGAATTATCGAAAGGGAAGAAAAAATCGATAGGCGTATCCTTGACCGAAAAAAACAAACTAGTTTTGTTCCTCCTGGGAGGCCGAAGAATTGGAAGGAGAAAATGTTCACCATCTTGGACAGAACCGTGACTACTAGAATTGAGGGCACGCAGGCAGACACCAGGGAGTCCGACAAGATGTGGCTTGTCCGCCACCTGGAAATCATAAGGAAGTACGTCCTAGATGACCTCATCGTTGCCAAAAACCTGATGGTTCAGTGTTTCCCTCCCCATTATGAGATCTTCAGAAACCTTCTGAACATGTACCACCAGGCCCTGAGCACGCGGATGCAGGAGCTTGCGTCCGAAGACCTGGAAGCCAATGAGATCGTGAGCCTGTTGACGTGGGTCTTAAACACCTACACGAGGTAACTCCCAAGCCGCTCTTGTATTTTCTTTCACATGGAGTTGAGTTGTTTTGCTCTAGCATGTGCTCAGCACCCTCAGACTTTGTTTTCCTGCTGGTGAAAGTCTCCCCTCTGGTCCATCTGGGGGCTTAACCTTGAGGTCAGGGCCCAGCCTCTGGCTGTGTGAATGCTCTTGTGTTTGGGTGGTGTTTCTGCCCCTGACTTCCAGTTCTGTTGAGCAGTTCAGCATTGGGCGCTTCTGTGGTACTGAGTGCCCACCGTGCACCCCGCTTCCTCCTTGTGGCGGCTCCCTGAGGGTGTGGTTTCACCCCGGTGGACGGGGGAGGACACACGGACACACTGCTCCTGGCTTCCAGTGCCCCCCCCCCCCCCCGCTTGGTTTCTACTCACCAGTATCCTGGAAAAATCTTTTTACATTTCCGCCTTGAGGTTTTGTCACTTCACAAAAGGGAAGTGAGCCATTTTCTGCTTGTATGCGTTTGACATAGGGTTTGAAAATTGAGGCAATGGTGGGTTATTCTGACATTCTTTAAGATTAGCTAGCTGAGAAGGTGCATTTTGATTTTGCAGGGTTTCATGAACAGAGAACAGTATAAACTACTGTTCTGGAATTATTTTTAGCCTCTCTTGCTGCTCGTGTGCGGAAATTCGTTAAACCTCTTTAGCAATCAGGTTTTGGATGTTTTATTTGTATTTTAATAACTGGTTACAGTAGAGAATACGTACATCTTAATATAAAAAAATAGGAGAAACTGTCTCTCACCCGTGATGATGATGGTCACTCTGTCTGGCACATCTGCAGCTTCACTGTGCCACACCTGGGTCCTGCCTCCCGGGCACTACCCTCACCCAGCGCACGAGTCCGGAGTGATCACCATTTCCCCATCCTGTGGCCCTCTCTGTACCGGCCTCGATTTCACGTTGCCCCATGAGGACAGCACTGTTAGGATCATCTTCATTTTGTGCGTGAGGAAACTGAGGCACAGAGAGCCATGTTTCCAGCATTTACGTGGCCAGCAAGTGGAGAGCAGGAGTAGAATCTGGGCCCTGGGCCCTCGTGCCTGCTCCAGCCACCAAACTGGGTGTGCATTTGTTGGTGTGCACAGTTTCGTGTCTTGGTTTTGTGTGTTTTTCTGTGTGTGGACACCTGCATACTGGCTATCACCTTTTTTTTTTTTTAAAGATTTTATTTATTTATTTGACAGAGATAGAGACAGCCAGTGAGAGAGGAAACACAAGCAGGGGGAGTGGGAGAGGAAGAAGCAGGCTCATGGCGGAGGAGCCTGATGTGGGGCTCGATCCCAGAACGCCGGGATCACGCCCTGAGCTGAAGGCAGACGCTTAACCGCTGTGCCACCCAGGCGCCCCTGGCCATCACCTTCTAGCATTTGGACTTTCTCGTTTGAAAAATTGAGCGGCTTTCATACAGGAAACATTTCACACTGAATAAAGGTTCTTGGGTGAAAATTAGGTTGAGTGAATAGTCTTTTAATACTTGCAGAATTTTATGAAGTGCCTTTTCACTCAGGAAGACCTTGTATTTCTTATAGATAGTAGATTAGCTGATAGTACTCATTGTTTTCTTCATAAATACGTATTTAGGAAATATGGCAACAGTCGTGTGATTTTGCTGAACATTCAAATCTTGGACTTTTAAGGACCTAGCCACACAAAGATATTAACTGTTTTTTATGGAAACTTTTTTCTGAAATTCTGTCCATATCCCTGCTCTCTTAAGCACAGTTGTCTGAATGCATTGATACTTTGCTGACTCATATTTTGCTATGAAGTGCAGGGATCAGCAACGTTAACTTCCGCACTTATGTTTCTGAGTTACGGTCCTTGTTCGTCATTCCCTTGTTTGATAGGACTGGTCTGCTCAGCACCTCTGGTTTGCCAGGCCCTGGCCTTCCCCAGGGGGAGGTGCTGAGGATAGACCAACACATCTGGTTGGACATTTGTGTGTCAGAAGAAATAGCAACACTTAGCTGAGTGCTTTCTGTCTCCCTAGTAATTATTCTTTCTCATACCTGGTTTTGCCATAGTGCAGAGATGATGGGGAACATGGAACTGGCCCCAGAAGTGGATGTCAGCATCCTGGAGCCTTTGCTTTCTCCAGACGTGGTCTCTGAGCTTCTTGACACATACATGTCAACTCTCACTGTGAGTAGAGTGCTGCATGGTCCCGAACCAGGCTGTGTTGGCTCTCTTAAGTCATGCCTTAACCGAGGCCAGTGGGCAAAAGAAGACGGGGGAAAAACCTGTTTTGATGTTCACTTCCTAAGGATGTGTGGGCTCTGTTTCTGGGAAATTGGATCTTGAAATGTGTGTTGGCCAGTTAGATGGGGCGGCTCACTCTCTGCCTGGATCTGGAGATTGAAGCGCGTGTCCTGCAGGTATAGAAACCTCCTCTGGCTGGAGTAGTGAGCCTGTCCAGCCCCCGGTAGCCTGATGGGCAGTGGTGCCTGCCAGCCTCCTAGAGCTGAGCCCAGGAGTGGGAGGGTGGCAGTTGGGGACCAAGTGCCCACACCCCTCCCTCCCGTAACCCCCAGGTGGTGTGCGAGTAACAGGAGGAGGTCAGGGTCTGCTTCCTTGGACAAGGGGAGCCCGAGTAGCAGACAGCATTCTGCCTGAGATGCTGAGCCCCACAGTGGGAAGCAGGGAGGGGTCTGTGTTCCCGAGGTGATGGTGCTGCTGTCTGGTCTTCCGTGGACAAGCCTGCTGGGAGCACGTCTGCCCCATGCTTCCGTGTACGGCTGACCGGCCTGGCCCCTCCTGTAGTGCAGTGCTCGTCCGAAAGTTGGTCGGCGGAGGCAGCACCTGCCGTGGAGGCAGCTTGTGGGATGGCTTCTCCGGCAACCCCTTGTTTGGGAATAGCGGCTCCCAGGGCCCTGAATTTGGTTTCTGCTGCTGCACTGCTGAGGAGACGCCGTGTGCATTGCTCAGCGTGGCATGTTCTGTTCTTCCTTTTTCTGTAATGCCAAACTTCTTTAGTCAAACATCATTGCCTGGCTGCGGAAAGCACTAGAAACAGACAAGAAAGACTGGATAAAAGAGACAGAGCCCGAAGCCGACCAGGATGGGTACTACCAGACGACACTCCCTGCCATTGTCTTCCAGGTACCATCGTGTGCTTCTGAGGCTCATTGCCGGATCGCTCCTGGGGTCCGAGGGTTATACAAATGAACATAGAGTGCCTCCCTTTGTAAAGACAGAAGGAGCCCTTCCTGGTGCCTCAGCCCCTCTCTGTCTGGAGCAGAAGACACAGAGGGTCGCCTGTCCAAGCAGTCTTGCCCAGAGTTACTCTAGTTTTCCTAAAGTGTTTGAATTTGAACTAGAACCGAATCACATGTTATTTGCATGTGACGCTCAGATTTGAGTTTGCTTGTTTGATGTTTTCTGATGTTGGAAATGGCTGAGATTTGTCTTCTAAAATACCACCTGATTGAGTATAACCTGATGGATTTGGGGAAGAGTCCTTTCTATTTTAACCATAATTGTGCCTCTTTATGGTTCCTTTACTTTTTGATGCCCGGCACCTGCTGGTGTCCTCTGGTTTCCTTACTGTCCTTTTCTTCTGGTCCGTTGGCTTTTCTTCTTGGAGGAAGGTTTCTGGCAGGAGGAGGGCTGAGTCATGTCTCATTCTTGTGTGGAATCATGTCACTGGCCTGTGCTTGGACGCCAGCCAGGTGCAAGTGAGCGCCGTGGGCATTTGTCTCTGGGTGACACCTTGAGTAGCAGAGGGGTCCTCACCCTCCCCTTTATTTTGGAAACCGGTGTCATGACAGACTGCACGTGCCACGTGCCTGGGGTGAGGTCGGCCTTCGGGCCCTTCTCCGCCTCGCCACGTGTAGCTTCCCTCAGCTCCCAATCCTTCGTAAGGAATCCACGTCAGATTACAGCCCAGCCCCTGGCACCCATGCAACCCCAGCCGCACCTGCCCTCCCCGAGCCCCCGTCTCCCTGTCAGCTCAGTGACAGTACACGTTTCCCTCTCTGCGGAGACCAGCTTGTTACAGGTAATTTGGAGGAGATTCACTTGGGTGGTTTTTTCATCTGGTGAGAAGGCTGTTCATTTAACTCACTTGTTATTTTTTGAGTGGTTTCCTTCTTTCTTTATGAATTCTGACTGTAACTGTCAGCTGGCAGATAGGGGTTTTACATATGGGAAACTTGCACCCTGTAAGTTTATAGTAGAATTCATAAATTCTCCAATTTTTAGATGTTTGAACAGAATCTTCAGGTTGCTGCTCAGATAAGTGAAGATTTGAAAACAAAGGTGCTCGTTTTGTGTCTTCAGCAAATGAACTCTTTCCTGAGTAGGTATGTATTTTTGCCAGTGTGCTCGTTTAGAAAATGTATGTTTTTAAAACTTAAAAGCAAAATTTTGATCCTAATATGCCTGAGAGTAAAAAATACTGTAAGCCTGGATTTGCTGTCGTGACCTTCGTTACTTTGAAACAAGCCTTTGGAATGGATTACACTGTTTTCCTGAGAGCCCAGATGGGCCTGCTGGGCCAGAGTTAGATTCTCTTCCAGACACTTCCTTTCTCTTGTCCCCACTGCCCAGGGCCTGGGAGGGAGTCCATCAGGTGGCGGCTCCCCGTTCCCATCACTGGGAGTCGGCCCTCCGACGGGGCTGGGGAATGTGTCTCCAGGACTCCTCCCTCCCTTTGACTTGTTGGTGAAGATTTGCAAACCTATAGAGAAGCAGAAAGAGTGGTGTAAAAAAACTTGACCCATCGTCCACCTTCAAAAGCTGTCCCTTAAGGCCCCCCTCGCCTCATCTGTACCCACCCCCAGTAATTTAAAGCAGATCCCAGACATCCTGGCATTTCATTCCCTATGTCCTTACTCTGGCTGCAGGGCCTTCTGACACCAGGTTTGCATTTGGCTTCAGACGTGCCTTGCTCTAGTTGTGTGTGAGACCGGGCCAGGAGCAGGTCTGGGCTCCTGGGTCTCAGGTGCAGTAGCGTGGCCTTGCCCCTCTTTGAGCCACTGGCCTGTGGACACATGCAGATTTGTCATAGTGCCTGGCACCTTCTTGTGTGGCCCCGACTGGCTGCCTTCCCCGTGAGCCACATGTTGGCCCTGAAGGCTTGTGAGATTCCTCTTCACCGTCTGACTGTTGTGCAAGAAGCCGCACAGGCCGTGTGTGTGTGTGGTCCTCACTGCCGCACATCACGAGACGCGTGTCCCTCTGCTCCGCCCGGGCAGCCGAGCATCCCGCCAGACATGCCCCTGGGGGTTGTGGCCTCAGTCATTTTGTTAGCGGAAAGGAGATTTTCCTCGTCAGCCTCAGCAGTTTGATTACCTGAACCACACGTTGGACAGAAAGGGGGGTAAATGCACAAATATTTCCCTTTAATTGCCAACTTTGCTCCTTTCTTCAGGTCTTTTACACATACGTACAGTGTGTTGTGTTCTGCTGTTGTGCGTGAGTCTCTGTAATGAATTCAAAAGTAAAATATGTCGTGATCTCAGTTACTTGTTTGCTTGACCTCAAGTGAATAAGTTATTTATTTTTGAGTAATTTCTTAATTTGATTTCTTCAGGGAAAGTTTCAGAAAGTGACATTTTATCTAATATTTGATAATGTTTCCAACACTATTGTATGACTTTCTAGGCAGATTCTGTGTCAGATAAAATAATAATTTTCCACTCACAAATATTTCAAAATATTTGTATACTCAGAATACTGAATCACGTTTCAAAGCCTGATATAAAATTTATTTTCAATAATCCATTTAAAACGATTAGCTTCCCTGATTTTTCATTAGTATAGATTATCCAAAAATTTATTTTATTTGTAAAGACTTACCTGGTCGGATGTTAACGATGCCAAATATATTTATCGGGTGTGATTTCGTTGTGGTGCTTGGCACACCCCCGGGCTCCCCCTTCCTGATGGTTTGCTGGGGGCTGTGTTCTCAGATACAAGGAGGAAGCTCAGTCGTACAAGGAAGAGCACCTGCGGGACCGGCAGCGCCCGCACTGCTACGTCCAGTACATGATCGCCGTCGTCAACAACTGCCAGACCTTTAAGTAGGTGACCGCGGTGCGCGGGGCGACCGGGAGCCGACGAGCAGAAGGTGAGGGCGCTCAGCCGTTCATCGAGCCTTAACTGTTTCCTTACAGAGAATCCATAGTCAGTTTAAAAAGGAAGTATTTGAAAAATGAAGTAGAAGAAGGCGTGTCTCTGAACCAGCCGAGCATGGATGGGATTCTGGACGCCATTGCAAGGGAGGGCTGCAGCAGCCTGCTGGAGGAGGTCTTCCTGGACCTGGAGGTGGGAGCCGGTGCTTTACTACTTTATTTCCAGGCTGAAAATAGTGTTTCCATCCATTGTGCGTCTGGAACATACATCCTGTGACTGCATACCCGAGTGGAGCTGACACTCCAGTTCACTTCTCTCACTGTGAAAGGGCCTTTGCTTTTCTGTGATGTATGCCTTGTGTGACACAGGCCCAGACTGGAGGTCCTTCTGATGTACAGTTGAACAGACTCCCATGAAATATTAAGGAAACTAATCTGCTCGGTGGATTACAAAATGGAAACAAGTATGTAGAAGGAAGACGGACTGTTCATTAGCAAATTCTCGATACCAGAACCAAATTGAGAACTCATGCACGTGTGCACACATATCATGGGGACCGGTCTCAGCTTTGAATAAAAATACAGAACAAAGTCATTAACAAAACGCATTTAGCATCATATCAAAGGCACAGTACACTAAGAACAAGGAGGGTTTATTTCAAAAATACAAAGATGGTTTAGCATTATATAGCTGTATGGGCAGAAACCAGAATATATTTTAAAAATAAAACCAGATCATCTTGGGTCCTGCTGGGAAGGAAGTAGCTGGAGAGGAGCTTCTGGGATGATTGGTGAGATCATTTTGTGATGTCTGTAACTTTCTCGAAAATGGTTTAGAAAACAGATGAAATGGATGCATTTGAAATTATTTCAAAATTAAAGAACTATAACAGAAAAGTAGATAAAGGACACAAGTAAGCCCTTTCACAGAAAAGGGATCTCCAGTGTCCTAAATGAGAACAAAGTACCCTGTCTTCCTGATGTTCAGAGATAGGCAAACTGGAACCGAGCATTCTCTGTTGCTTCGCAGTTTGGCAGGTGGTGTTGGAGGCGCGGGAAGGGGGATGCTCTCGTGTGTTCTCTGTAGACCCGGAGCTGTGGTTTTGGAGGGCCGTGTGGGAAGTTTCCGGGGTTTTAATTTGCACACTTGTTGGCTGAGCAGTTCTTCTTTTGGGGTTTCACCTGCAGAAATGCGCACAGGTTCATTACGCTGTTCTTTTTAATTGCGAAATGCGAACAGTTTTAAATGTCCATCAGGATTGGCTGAATGCAGAATATCCATGTAATATACCCAAACAGCAAAGGCAGTGTGTGAACGGACAGATCTCCACAGTGAACGCCAGCTCATCACCGAAGTTGTGTGTAACGAATGTCTCACGTAGTGACCGTACGTGTTTGTGGATTCCGTGCCAGGGGAGTCTTTCCGTGTGTATTGCTGTCACAGAATGTCACCGAAGCTCGGCAGCACCTTCCTCCTGATACACGTGACTCGGGGACAGTGTCCAGGTGATGTTTTCTGTGTTCTTTTCAGCAACATCTCAGTGAGCTGATGACAAGGAAGTGGCTGTTAGGATCCAACGCTGTGGACATTATTTGTGTTACCGTGGAGGACTATTTCAATGATTTTGCCAAAATTAAAAAGCCGTATAAAAAGGTAAGAGTGTAGACACAGTGACATGGTGGGAGCTCACCTGCAAGCTGGAGCCCACCTGGCATCTTTTGTGGAGCTCAGTGTCCAATTGGTTCTTCTGTGAGTGGACGTTCACAGGTGGTTTTATTAACCCAAGGCAGGCAGGAGGCATCCGTGTCTAGAGAGAAGCTAGGTGGGGGCGATGGTGCTTCTGTTCATTTAACCTTATGCCTCCTGACACCCCACCAAACCCTCTTTGACACACGGCCGCAGACACAGGCCGCGCTCATGATAGGGACCTCCTCAGCGGCCCCGGAAACCCCTAGAAGGGAGGGTGGGGGCAGCGGCTGTGGACCAGGGATAAGCGGCAGTTCCCGCTCCAGGATCCCTGTCCAGGGCACAGGCAGGCTGCTGGCCTTTCCCTACTACAGCAGAGGCCCCAGGGCTCTTCTCTGTGTAGCTGAGCCCTGGAGGACCCAGGAGCCCTGCCACAGACGCACGGAGCCCCTGTGTGCCTCAGCCGCGTGCATGTCCTCTGGGGCTTCCCTGGAGTAGCCTGTTGCCTCCTGCAGGACCTGGGCCTCTGCTCATGGATTCTCAGGGCCTTAGGTAGTGTCGGCTGTTGTTGATGTAACCAGTGACCCTTTTACAAGTCAGGCTTTCCAGATGTTTTTTCCTGGCTTATAGGCAGTGGTTTTAACATACTGACCTCATGTCCAAACATTTTGTAAAACTTTCTGTTTGTTTCTGGGATTTGTCTCAGGACCCTTTTAGATCTCTGTGTAGACGGTTGTGTCGTGTGAACAGTGACACCGTTTTCATTTCTGGTCCTCACACCTTTCATATCTTCTTGTCCCGCTGTGGTGACTGGGACCCAGTGTAACCCTTGTCTAAGTCCTCATTTTAAAGGAAATTGTTGTGGCTCTGCCAATAAGACTGATATCTATAGGGAGACCTGGTGATTGGAACCCCAACTGTCCTGTCCGAAGCCTCTGGCTGGTCGGAAGTCCGTGTGCTGCTGTCTGGTCTGTTGCTTGCACAGTTTTGGTTCCAGTGTTAATTTCTTTAAACATATGGCATGTTGATTCAGTAGTTGGTGCCTGAGGAGCCCGTGCCTGGGTGCAGCCCTCCCTGTGGGGGCTTGTCTGGGGGGTTCATCTGATGCGATTGGGCACGAGTTTCCTTTCAGCACTTACTTGAAAGAAACCCCGCACGTGCACTCCTTCAGGTTCTGCCATCTGTTGACAGGTGGGAGGGCGTGTGCCGTGCACAGCTGCCTGGCCAGCCTGGGTCTCAGCAGGTGCCTGGGGTGCGGTGCAGGGCGCGGGGGGGACTTCAGTGGGGAGCCTGGAGGGTCTCAGCAGGGGGCTGCCACAGCGGGAGCAGGGCTGGGCGTCTCAGCGGGAGCCTCTGCCTTGCTGACCCTGTGTTTGCCGGCAGAGGATGACTGCAGAGGCTCAGCGGCGAGTGGTGCTGGAGTACCTGCGGGCCGTCATGCAGAAGCGCATCTCCTTCCGCAGTGCAGAGGAGCGCAAGGAGGGCGCAGAGAGGATGGTCCGGGAGGCCGCGCAGCTCCGTCTCCTGTTCCGGAAGCTGGCCTCCGTGAGTGCTGTCTTGGCTCTGTTTCCCCCCCAGCGCTGTTTAGGCCAGCTGATCACGGCCAGTCCCATCAAGGACCAAGTGACCAATCGGTCCTCCTTGTGTGCACAGGAATGTCTGTTGGACCTTGTGGCTGGAGGTAGCTTCCGGGCATTACTCCTAGCCCCGTGGGTGTGGCAGTAGCCAGACTGGTCTCGCCCCTGTGGGCTGCCCACCCCCTGCCCACAGCGTCCCTGCTGAGGGCGCACAGGACAGCTCCACTGTGGGTGTCCCCTCACAGGGCTTGGCAGCTGCATGCACACTGTCTTCCAGGGGTTTGGCGAGGATGCAGACGGGCACTGCGACACCATTGTGGCCATTGCCGAAGTTATTAAGCTGACTGACCCGTCCCTGCTCTACCTGGAAGTCTCCACTCTGGTCAGCAAATACCCAGACATCAGGTAAGGGCCACGTGCCCTCTCTTTCAGCTGGAAATCATGGAACAGAGGAGTAAGCTCGTTCCTAGGGTCACTGACGGGGTGGAGCCTGACCATGGGGCATGTGCACTGTTGGGGGTCTCGGCTCCTGGGAAGACAGGCTGTGTGGATGATAGCCAGGAGCAGAGTGGGCTGCAGAGAACAGTAATGGACACATCATGTCCCTCTGTGTCCCCTAGCCCTGCTGTTGGACCTGGGGCCCGTGGGACCCCAGCCTTGGTTCACGCATCTCCCAGGTGTCAGAACACAGGTGGGGAGCAGGTGGCCTGAGTGCGGGTGGGGCGTCACCATGCTCTGTGCATTGAGGGGGGGGGGAGGTGGCAGAGCAGAGTGGTTTCAGGAAGCTCATCTTGTGCTCATGGATTCAGGGAAGGGAGCACATGTACCATGTACCTGTCACTCGCAACCGAGGCACCCCCGCCACCATCCTGCGTCAGCCAGCGTCTTCTCTTTTTGCCGATGCTGTGGGTTTGCTTGAAGCAGGAGGAACTGGTGGTCCTGGTCTCTCCAGGGTCCTCTCACTCTAGTTAGGCAGTCTGTTAAAGATTTAGGAGAGCAGAGTTTAAAAAACTTTGTGATTATAGGTTGAAGAAAAGGCCACGGTGAGTGGAGAACTCCGTTTTCTCTCCTGTCATGACAAGGGGGATGCGCCTCTCATCTACAGCTGTTGACCCTGCTCTGGGGCCTCAGTGTTGGCTGAGCCAGGCCAGGGGAGCACTGGGGGGGAGTCTGAGTCAGGCGTGGGGGGTGAGCAGCTGTAGCTGCAGCCCCTGACACTCCCTGGTGTTCCCTACCGCCTGCAGGGATGAGCACATTGGCGCGCTCCTGGCCATGCGAGGGGATACCAGCCGGGACATGAAGCAGACCATCATCGAGACGCTGGAGCAGGGCCCAACGCAGGCAAACCCCAACTATGTGCCCATCTTCAAGGAGATCGTGGTTCCCAGTCTGAATGTGGCAAAGCTCCTCAAGTAGCCTCTTGGGCCCCAGTCTTGTTGCGATGCTGTGCTCATCACCCCAGCCTTGGAAATGTGTGGCAGCCAGAGTAACATGAGACACCCAGGACCACGTGCCTGCCTTTCCCGGGGCCACGCTCACGGCTTCTCGAAGAGCAAGCACTCTGCAGCCATGGTCCTTCCGGCTTTCTCCTAGTTTGTAATGTCCTTTATGAGGCAGGCTCTGGCGTGAAGGGCCTCATGTGCCCATCCCCCTTAACCCCTGGGTCTCCCCTCGTTTCTGCACAGTGTAAACACTTCCAAACTCTGCTGCTCAATAAAGAGTCTAACCTCCTGCAGGGAAATGCAGACTGCCCGAATTGAAGGGTTTCTTACTAGGGATGATGTGTGTGTCCAGTGCCTGGAGGCTGCTCTCAGGTCGTCCGATGTGTAACCCGGAGGTGCGCCTCAGCCTGGAGTGGGGGCCTGGGTCCTGCAGCTCTGCATCGACCCCTCATGCTGCGTGTCCCTTGACTTGTGCCACAGGCTCTTTAACGTCCTCCCCGCAACCCCACTGAGGCCAGGCAGGTGTCCCCCTAGCGTGGCACTCCACACCCTCCCCCGGGAGCAGATCTGGCGGGTGAGGGATGTTGTGCGATGTCGTGCGTGTCAGGTCTGACAGAGCAAATTCGAAGGTGAACGCAAACATTTATCTGGTGCACATTTCAGGATCTGCTTATTGCGGATATGGGATCCCTTAGACCCCTCTCGTATAGCAGCTGCTTCGTGGTGGCCTCGTGTTGCACGAGTCCTGGATCTCGTAGTAAATTAACTCCGAGGCTGCACCTGCATAAACGGGGGGCTGGGTGTGGGTCCTGACCCTTCCCCACAGTGCAATAGTGAGGAAGTTCTCATGCACCTGTGTTCTGGTTCACCGTGCAGTGCTAGCTAAAATGAGGAATGGAGAGTGGCCCTGTTCCCCCGTCCCTGCTTCAGGGAACCCCGGGGACTGGCTGGTTTAGGTGGGAGAGGGGAGGTGCGGCCCCTTCCCCACTGTGCCACTGGCCCCCGTGGTGGGTGTGCCCTGTGCTCCTCCCCACTGCGGGCCCCGAGTGAGTGCAGCGTGGGCTGCTCTGATCACCTGAGCTCAAGTCTGATGAGGCTTTGTTTCCTCTGTGGCCACATCCAGCTGTGTAAACAATTCTTGCAAAGGACTTTTTCTTCAAAGAATCAAAACCTAAATGGAATTAAGTGACAAGAAACTAGATGCAGTTCTTAGGGAATGTTCCTGGCTTGGAAGAGGGATAACTTCTCTATAAATAGGGAGCTAAAGTCCTGTCTTTTCATATACATATTAAGTATGATGTGTTTTAATGTCTAGCATGTAGTAAGTGCCAAATGTTTTTTGAACTAATGATATTGAGTCTGTTGTCCCTTATAAAAATACATTTATTTTTCCAGTGACTGGGAGAATTTTCACTCCACGTTACTTCAAGAACAAATATCCAAGGTGAATATTCAAATAATGACAAAAGACCCAAGTGGCGCACGTTGTCCTTGGCGGTTCTTGCTCTGATTGTGTGATGGTCGCCCCTGTGCCCTTGGCCATTGGTCACACTTGCTTCGGAGATGCCTGCGGTAACGCGGCTGAAGCGCTGGCTGCCTCGTGAGTGCCCGATGTCAGCATGTTCCGTGTAACGGGGACATGTGATTTCGAAGGCAGCACATTGGCCAGGATGTGGTGGGGGTGGGGGCACAGCGGAGGACCACGTCCTGGTGGCTCGGTGACACCCAGGGGAGGGTCGTCTCCAGGTCACTTGGTGCCAAGTGCCCATTGGGGAAAATGGGTTTACCAGGACCGGCAGCCTGCAGCCCGTACCAGAAACAGGTCATGCTGGACCACTGCAGACTCACTCAGTCCTGGGGTGGTTCTTCATGACAACACTTGCCGTTCAGTGGAAAGAGCATCTTCCAAGGCAGGAAGTTGCTCTCAAGTTTTAGTCATAGGGTTTCCAGAGCCTGGCGGGAAAGGGGCTCCTGACCACATTTGTTTAACTGGTGTAGGCGCTCTGCCAGTGTACAGTCTAAACTGCTGTGACCCCAAACCACGGAGCTAGTAGGCATGGACACTAATTTGTGTCCAGAGGAAGTCTTCCAGGGAAGGTGGGCCACATGGGGGCTCCTGGCTGCTCCGCCCTCCCTCCTGTCTGTGGCACGCCTCTGCTAGGGATATTTTAGCTACTAAAAGATGTGTCTGTGGGGCGCCTGAGCGGCTCTGTCCGCTGAGCATCGGACTCTTGGTTTCAGCTCAGGTCATGATCTCAGGGTCCTGGGGTTGAGTCCTGGCTCTGCGCTCAGCAGGGACTCTGCTTAGAATTCTCTCTCTCCCTCTGCCCCCCCCACCACATGCTTGTGCCCTCTCTTTCTAAAAAAAAAAGATGTGTCACACAAGAGGGGGCAGGTGCACTTCTACCACCCCCATCAGCCTCATCTTGGCCTTCGGAGACCATCCTCGCCCACTCAGGCTCTGGACCCTGATGTCCCCGCCCACCTCTTTGCAGCCCTGGGCCCACCCTCCCACCCCCGGTGTCTCAGGTGTTTCCTCCTTCCACTGGAGGCTGGGTGGGCGCTGATCTGCCCTTTCTGGGCGTCTGCCCCTGTTTGCAGTGATGAGTCTGAGTAGGTGAGCGGGTGATGGTGCCCACCTGTCTATGCCTGGGAAGAACCAGGTCTCAGGGCTCGGGGGTGCCCGCGGTCACATCCCAACGACCTCCTTGCACCAGCCAGAAGGGGCTGCCTCTGACGCACGCATGCACACACGCGTGTGCATGCACTGATGTTTAGTGCCAGAGCAATGTCTGCCTGCAGCAAACTGCCCCTTAAATTCTCGATACGATTTCTCACTTATAAATTTTCCAGCCAAAGTGCCTCAAAACATTTTTAATAGACTTGATCGTGCAGGCGTGACAGGGTCTGTGACGGAGCCCCTGCCCAGCACATCCAGGGAGCGCTGTAAGGCACGTTGTTCTGTGATCAGGGTTACACAAAATTTGACTTAAGATTACATTCACAAAATTAACATACACAATTTTCACCACTCCTAACAACACACATTTCGGGTCTCAGTGAGATTCTTTAAATCTCCTTTCACGACAGAAGATCACTGGTACACAGTAGAGAAGCACTGTAACAAAATTATTTTCCAGAAAATACACAAGTGAGAACTAGCAACTCCTACATTTGTGTTCTTTACAGTCTACCATAAAGTAGGCCAAAATTCAGTATTAAATAAATAGGGATTCTTTTATAATAAAAAATTTTACAGCAGTTTTCCTAAGGAAATACATTCATAAGACTTTGTTTACATTCTGTTTTGCAACGACAAGAAGAGCTAGGATTCTCATTTATGAAATGTATCCACAGCGCTAGGGTGTGTAAGACTGTCCGCAGAGGAAACACCAGAGTTCTCTCGTGAGCACTGCAATGTGGGGTTCTGCCAGGGGGCTTTCCCACCTGGAACTTCAGTTCCGTTAGGGCTGTACTTGGCCCTGGGCCATTCCGCCAACTGCTCGTCCGCTACAGAAAACACCAGCCAAGAACTGAGCCATGAGACAGCTGTCAAACAGAGGCATCACCTGCCGGTTTGCTATTTCTGGGGTTGACGGAAGTGCCCCTGAGCCGCTTTCCCCGACTCAGCCTCTAGCTCCGCAGCTGGGAATCGGATCCGGGTCCAGCGGTCCAGGTGAGTTGTTAAGGCAGCTGGAGATGCCGGACCAGCTGGGCTGCAGGCCCTGGGGAGCCTGATGCGGACGAACCCCACAGGGAGTGGGCAGGGCGCGGGCCCTCCTGGACATGCGCTTGCTGCAGCTCAGCGGCCAGGCTGGCCTGGGAGCCTCTGTTGGGCTCGCTAACCGGCAGGTTTTGTTGCACAGATAATGGCTGGATTCTGTGCTCACAGAGTTGGTCAAAATGGTGGCATGGCGTGGAGAACAACTACGGCAAACCAAACACCACCCCTGTACGTGTGATTTCGGTAACGGGCAGGTCTGCTGCTATCAGGGTCAAGAGCTGAGCAGATATCACAGTGACTATTCCTTGTTTTTCTCAACAGCAAAGGTGTGAACAGCAGATTGCACAGACTCTTCCCACCAGGGGCTCAACGCTATTAAAACACTACAAAGTGCTATCAGGCCTTGCCAGTGATGGCTGTGAGAAGTTGCACCATCAGAACTCGGTCACAGCCCAGCACAATCAGTTTCCTTTCCTGAGCAGAGCTGAGCTGGGCCTCTTCAGAAAAGCTTCTGGGAGTGTCCGTCCTAAGGCCCACATCCCTCTGATCTTTACCACCTCTTTCCCACAGAAAACCCTGTCTGAGGAACAGGCCAGGGCAGATGAGGGCCTCTTCCCTGGATCACTGTGGCAGCCTCCTCACCACCCAGGACAGCCAGACAGTGGTCTCCCTCCAGAGAATGGGGGGCAAAAGGTGCAGCTCTGTCCAAGGCCATGTTCCTGAGACCCTGGAGGGGGTGAGGAGGGTTCTGTGCTACATTCTCAGGCCCAGAGGTCCTGTGAGGTCTGAGCCCTGCTCCAAGTCCCTTGGCTCTCCATGAAACAGCAGCTCCCCCCGCCCCGCCCTGGCCCCATTAACCTGCTTGCCAAGTGAAGGCCCACTCTACTCAGTTGGAGCCGTGTAGACCTGCCCAGATGGCCAGTGCAGCCTCTGACACAGCCCGGGCCATCTCTCAGTGTCAGGTGGGACAGCAAAGGCCAGAGACCAGGTGTTTGGGGGTGGGGGACACCTGGAACCCAGAGGCTGCCACATTGACGCCTGGGCCAGAGCCAGACCAGTGCTGGGCTCTGCAAGTCACAACACAAAAAGGATAAACAGATGTTTCTGCAATTGTACCTACAGTCCCTAAGGTGACAGGTAAGTGTCCGTTAAGACATCACACAGGGCCAACCCCTCGGCCTACACATTGCTCCTGGAATCAGCGCTCCTGCCTCCTGGGGGTGAGAGCCCTGCCTGGGCCTGGGACCACGGGCTGGCATCCCGTCTGTGTCCCTGGCAGTGAGGATGAGAGAGCGGACATGCGTGGCGAGAACTCGAACACAGAGCCCACTTCTGGGGACACGAAGTCAGGGGTGACGGTGCAAGTACCGGCCGGGTTCCAAACCTGGGCACGTGTCCGGAAGGACCCACGGCCCGGCAGCTGGAAGAGGCTCTGCCACGGTCCACTTCCGAGCCCGCAGTGGCCTGTCCGCAGGGGCTCCAAGGAATTCCAGGGGTCAGGCCCCTGGGACGGATCCTAAACCTGCGAGTCCGGCCGGCTGCGCGAGGCCAGCACCGACCCCGGGGCCAGGCCGTCACAGCGGCGTCTCCTCCTGCTCCAGCGCGTGCGGCGGCGCGTGGCACGAGGGCGGCAGGGACGCGAGCTTGAGCAGCGCGGGGCGGCGGCGCGCGCGGGGTCGCTGGAAAGAGCGCCGGCTGTGCACGCGGCGCGCCGCCGCCGACCGCGCATGCGCACCCGGGAGCCCGCGGCGCTCGGGCCCGGCGCCCGGCTCGCGGTCGGGCGGTGCAGTGGGCGGGGCCTCGGCGGGCGAGGCCTCGGTGGGCGGGCCCTCGGCGGGCGGGGCCGGGCTCAGGGCGCGCGGGCGCGGGGAGCGCGCGGGGAGCGGGGGCTTCTCGGCGGCGGGAGGGGACGAGCGTCCGGTCAGCGGCACGTCGGAGCCCGTGTCACCTGCGGGAGAAGACGGCGTGAGCGCAGAGGGCACCTAGCGGGGGCCCTGGGGGGGCGGGGGAGCCCGGGAGGGGGCGCTCGTCAGGTTCCCGGCCCAGTGCCCGACTGCCAGGCCTTCAGCACAAACTGCACGAAGTCAAGACTCCCCGGGTTGACCAGAACCCGGAGCATGCCTGCGGGCAGGGGGCATAGCCAACCTTCTAAGTTGACCGCTGGCGCCCCCACCTCTGGAGGCTGCCACCGCCCCTCTGCAGGTAGGGAATTATAGGAACACTCCAGGCCGTGGGACCTTCCCTCTAATCTTCCAGGGTGGCCTTGCAGCCTGGAGGGTCCCCAGCGCACCCAGCCTGCGCCCCACCCCCACTACGGGGTGTGTCGTGGGGCTCTCTGAGGCCATCCCCTGGCCGTGCGGCGAGCACGGGCCTCTGCAGCCCCCTGACCAGCACCTCTGCTCCAGCATGGTGCTCAGTATCATGCCTGCCCCATACAGCCACCCTGCCCAGGAATGGTCCCGGCCACATGGCCTCTGTGGGACACGCAGTGCCCTGCTCTAGGACAAGCAGGGTTCAAGGAAGAGACAGGGGATGGTTATAGAGTTCAGAGGCAGAAGCCAGGAAGAGGCAGAGGAGCAGCGGAAGCACCAGACCGAGGCCCTGCCCACGTGGTGTTTCCCACGAGCTCACTTCTAGTCCCCAGAACATCCCGAGAAAGCCCAGCATATGCGTAAAGAATATGCTGCACGGGCACCAGACTTGCTAGAACACCCTCTGTGAAGGCATGGACCGCCTCTCCCCAGCTGGACAAGGAGGTCCTGCTTCGGTTGAAATGAGTGGGGAAGCATCGTGCCCGAGAGCCCCCTCCTGTGCTGGGGGAAAGTTTTGCTTCCTGTTTCCTCCCAAGTGCCCACCAGACACCCAAGGGAAATGTGAAATGAGCCCAAAACCTTGCACAAAGGGGTGAACCCTCTTCCCTGTGGAAGGTAAAGGGGGGACAGCACCTTCTTGGGCCCCAGCAAGAAGGCCCTGAAGCACCTGCAGAATAGGTGCCTCACCCCCTGCCCCCTCCCCTCCCAGCCCTGTCTTACCCCCTCACCCCCCCCCCCCAACCCCTGCCATCTCTGGCCTCCTCTCCTGAGAGAGGTGCTGGGCTGGCTGGCTGGCTGGTGGCCTGCCCCTCTGCTTCCCTGTACCCTTTCCCCGAGCTCCTCTCTGTATGAGGCTGAAAGGGACCCGATGCTCTTCTCCTGGACTCAGTTCTGTCACATGGACTTTTCCCAAAGCCCCGGAGCCTTTAGGGGAGAAAAACAGATGTTCCCTACCCACGCAGCCCCCACCCAGCCCTGTGCTCAGCTCCCTCTGAGCTCAAGACTTAGATTCATGGGCTGAGCACGTGGGTTAAAGAAATCCTCAAACGGCTCTGGATCCTGACATCTCAGCTGGAGAAGCTGAGACTCACACGGGTCTCCTAAGAAACGTGCAGCTGGAAAAGAGGCTTAGAAGGAGGAACAGTTGCTGGAGAGAGTCTGCAGAAGTTCAGGTCCAGAGGCAGAGAGGCAGCTGGCTAGGGGAGAGGAGCTAGGAGAGAGCAGGTGTCAGGTGGTGGGCGGGGTCAGGAGTTACATGTGCGTGGACTCAGGGAGGGTTGTGTGGAGCTGTTCCTCGGGGCCATCAGCCTGCAGAAAGGAGTCCACGGACTTGTTGCTGAGGCGGAAGGGCGCCAGGCGGCGGAAGTTGCCCGGAGAGCAGGGGATCTGCACACGGGCCCTCTGGGAGGGCACCACCGTCTCCCCAGGGGACAGCCAGGGTGGCACCCTGGAGAGGATGCTCAGGTCCTCATCCGGGGAGAACACGGGGTTGTCAATTCCTAGGAGAAAGGGCAGCGGCTGGTCAGATTCCCAGGTGAGCCTGGGACAGCAGGGAGGGAGGGTGCGGCCCTGGGGGTCAGACACCAGCTCGTCCCGCAGCCGACACCTGGAAGGTCACCTGGGAGGTCTTTGGGGTTCCATGTTTTGCACTCTATTCTGTCTCTCCATACGCAGCAGGCAGGGCACATGACCTCTCCCTTCTCTGGAGCAGAGACCCCCACCCCCAACTCACACCCCACGTGGACCCAGCACTAGGCCTCCCGGGTCCTGCAGTCCCCATCAACGACCAATGACCATGTTCACGTCTGGGGCCCAAGGAGGGCCGGCCCCACCCCTCACCTGAGGGGGAGTCTGTCGCCGTGGTGTCTTGCGTGATGTTTGCCAGGAACTCGATCCCCCCACCCATTTCAGCATCGTAGTCCGGGGCCTCCTCTGGGTCTGAGAGTTCCAAATCTGGTGGCAAGGGAGGGCAGCATGAGGGAAGTGGGTAAGCACACAGACACCCCGTGTAGTGCCCTTGACTGACACCCTTGGCTGGCTCGCAGAGCACCCCCAGGGTGGTCATCACGCCACCCCATCAGGGCAGCTTGCTGGGAGGCAGTGCCCGGATGGCCATGCCAGCACAGGGCTGGGCAAAGCAAACCCATGCCAGGAGGGTTTCCCTCCTACCCAGGAGCCACGGTGACTGTCCAGCCCTCCTGCCCCTGCTCTGCCTCCTCAGCCAGCCTGGCCTTCTGGAGGCAGGAGCACCCTGGACAACAGGGTCTGCTCAGAGGGGACACTCCTCTTGTAGCTAAAACATGAGTGGGGACTGGGACAGGGGATGTAGGGCCCACCTCCAGGGCATTGCCCACCGAGTGGCTGAGCCCAAGGTGGGACCAGTAGGACCCCGCGGAGGGTCCTGGCTGCCAAGGGGAAGGGTCTCTCTCTCTCTGGCAGGATAGCGCTCTGCACCCCTCCTGCCCCATCGCATGTGTCTCTGGGTCCTGCTGGCAAGCATCCCGCCAGCCCCCTCGCCCCCCGTATTACCTTTCTCCTTAATGGTGAAATTGGGCATGGGGTTCTCCATGGGCAGTTTCCCGTTGGGAATGCTGCTGTTTCTCTGAGGAACAAAAGAAACTGTTAACAGGTGAGGGCACAGCTACACCTGGACCCCGACTGCCCCAACAGTTCCCAGAGGAGCCCCTGCTGGTGCTGCCTGGAGCCCTCCAGGGCCCCTCCTGCTCTGTGAGGGGGCTACAGGTGCAGAGTGCCTGCCCAGTCCTGTCCCTGGGGGGTGCCCTGGTGTGACCCCAACCCCCAGGGAACCCCACGGTCCCTCTGCCAATGACCCCGTGCCCACTGCCCTCACCCGCTTCTGGGCCCGTTCCCGCTTGTAGAGCTTTGCCGCCTTCTTATTCTGGTTGATCCTCAGCTTGGCCGACTTGAAGGACTCCAGGCGCTTCCGCATGGTCCTGTGGAAGATCTCCTTGTCCTGCTTCTCGTCTTCGTTCGGGGTTAGCTCATGCCGACTGTAGAGGTGCTTGTACTGGGAGAGAGGCAGCCGGGACGGTCACGTGGGACACCACGCAGGGCTGGGTGCCGGGGCTGCCCCAAACCTCACGGCCCCACGAGCGCCCCCAGCCAGACAGACCCGGGGTGAGAGAGCCCAGGGACCCGGCCGGGAGGCTGAGCCCCTGCCTCCCACCAGCCCTTGCAGCCAGAGCGTCATCCGCCCTCAGTGCAGGACGCTGTCCCAGGCGGAGGGGGAACCAGGGCCGGCACCCCGCCCGGCTCCGCACGCCCACCTCCTGCCGAGGCTTGTACAGGTACTGCTGCAGGGTGTGGTGAGTGACCATGTCCTCTGTGTCACGGATGCTTCTCCTCCTCTGCTCCAGGGACTGCATGTCCAGGCACACCGCGCTGACGTTCTCCCTCCTGCATGGGGGCCGTGGTGATTGCCCGCCCTGCCTGCCCTTGCCCCTTAGCCTGGGCACCCCCAGCGTCCTGGGGGGCTAGTCCTGGGACTGACTTCCCATGAGGCCTCCCCCCGGCACACACAGTGCTCCCTGCCCTCCTCACTCGTGCCCCTCGAGCCTGCACCTGCACGCCAGCCAGCCGAGCCCAGCCGTGCCGCGCTACAGGGGCAGGAGGGCCCTGCTCGCACCGCCTTCTCTTGGTGTCCGGTCAGGCCAGACACTAGCATTACTGCAGGTGCCTTTGTGCCCATGGGCGCGCCCTCCTTGGGGGCCAATCTGGGGGCCTCTACTCCAGCCATTTATGACTCACAGTCGCCCACTGGCCGGTGTCTGTCCAGAGGGGCCCTGCTGCCTATGACCAGGAGGGCCTGGGGAGTGCAGGTCAGGTGAGACCCCTGCCCACAGCAGCCTCCGGGGTCATGGTGGGAGGGGCCCCGGCCAGGGTGGCCTCTTCTGGTGGAAGCCCGTGTGGACAGGGGCACGTACAAGAGGTAGGAGACAGAGGCCTCCACGGTTGAGGGCCGCGGAGTGCTGAAGTCCACGTTGACCATGTTGTCGGTGCTGGGGGAACGGATGAAGGCCAGGGACCCACGGCGCTCTCCCTGTGGGGAGGAGACAGCCTGTGTCAGCCACACCGTGGAGTGCCTTGAAGCCAGGAGACCAGCAGCCCCTGGAGAGCTGAGGCCACAGGTAAGGCCTCGCGGAGCGGTTGGTGGCTGGTGGGTTGAAGAGGAAAGCGAAGACAGAACCATGGGTCCTTTAACCCAGCCCCTCAGTGGGCACGGGACATCAGGAAGCATTGCAGCTCCCCAGAGGACTGGGGAGGTGTCCCCTGTCCCCACTGGGGACTCCCAACCATCTGCCCTCAGTTGCCCTAAGAAGGGAACCCCCAGGCCTCTGTCCAGAACTGAATCATATTCAGATCGTGTAGAGCCCAGCCTGACATGAATGAAAGTTGAAAACAGCCACTCTCCTTGGGTGGGAGTGTGGGGCCGAGTGCCAAGGGGGCCGCTGGAGGAGAAGTGGGGACTCCTCAGGTGAGGGCATGAGGCTGTGAGGGCACTAGGGTCAGGGCCCCACGTGGCGGTGCAGGAGACCCAGAGGCACAGCCCAGGAGGACGCACCACCCAGCTGCGGTCTGAGTGGGCAGAGCCAGTCCTCACCAGGGAGGAGTCCACGTCATGGGCCAGGGGCACTCAGTGTGGTGGGCATCGGGGGCCCCGCCAGCAGCCTGCATCTCCCACGTGGGGGCTAGGGGCGCCGGAGTGTCCAGGGGAGACAGGACAGGATAGAGGGACATACCAAACACACTGTCCCAGCACACACCATCAGGACAGCCCCTCCTGCCCACCCATCCAGGCTCGAAGGACATGAAGGCCTTCGCAGTCCCAGAGGGCAGAGATTTGAGCACTGAACTTTCCCAGCCCAGGGCCAGAGGTGCAGACAGCAGGTGACCTTGTCCCTCCCAGTGCCTGGAGCTGGTGGGCTGGGGTTTCAGGGGAGCAGCGTTGGCACGACATTAGCTCGGTAGATGGTGTAGGGGCCCTTCTCTTTACTTATCTCCCTGTGACCCTGCGTCCCTCTGTCTTGGAGTGACCCCTGGTTGTGTTGGGTCATCAGGCTGTACGTTTGGTGTGGACAAGCCCACTAGAAACAGGAATCACTTTCCCCTCTGAAGGAAAAGTTGCTCCCAGGGCTCTGGCTACGCCCTCTGGATGAGGTCCATGGGATTGGCTGAGATGGACGTGCAGATCCCTAGCTCGCCAGGCTCTGCATAGGCCTGAGCTCGTGAGGCGCCAGGTGACCTCCGGGGCCAGGGGCCACGTGTGGGGATACGCATGGGGCAAAGGCAGCTGGCCGATGGAGGCAAAGGCCAAGTGATTGTCACACGTGTGCACTGCCTGGAGGCATGTGGCCACTGGGGAGGGGCCAGCCAGACTGCGTGTCCAGGAGGAGTGGGGTTTGACCTGCAACCTGCGACGAGTGGCTGTGCCGGGCATGCGGCACCAGAGACAGCAAGATCCGGAGAGTCACCATGCAGCCCGCGTGGCAGGGCTAGTCCCTCATCCTTCCACACGCTCCCCGAGCCCACTCAGTGACCCCGCCCTGGATGCACCGGCCGCTAGTCGGTGGGGAGCCCCATCAGCCCCACAGACACGGGGGTGGATTCATTACCTACCATACTGTGGATGCAGGAGAGCCCTGTTCACCTGCAGGGACCTTAGAACCACAGGTGTGTCCCCTGTTGACCCCACAGGAGGCAAGACATCCTTGCTGCTTTCCCCTCTGTGTGCGTGGTTGTACGTGTGCAGACATGCATGAACATATGTGTACACATGCATGTTGGGGCATGATTCCATCATGCCCTGGCTGGTCTTTGATCTCAGACCCAGCAGACCACAGAGCGTCCTACAGAAGGCCGTGGGGGAGGGTGCTGTGCCTCTGCTCCCACAGCCACTCTCGAGGTGTCGGAGGACCCAGGAGCTTCTTGTCGTGAACTTGTCGGCAGCCCCAGCATGGTGCCACCTGGGCCTCGGGGTGTGGGGGCCTTCCCTCCCTGGCCCACTGCCCGAGACCCCAGTGGCTGTCCACGTCCCGTGGCTGGGTGTTTCAGCCCCCAACTCCAACAACAGAACAGACGGAATGTTCTGGTACCTCAGCCACATAGCTGATGGCGTCTTTCAAGTTGAGTTCATGGAAAACATTCAGAATCCGATCTCGTGACTTCTGAGCTGACCTTCTCATAAGGATTTTGCTGAGGAATTTCCTATCAAAGTTGGACCACCTAGGGGGTCAAACCAACACGATGTCAACCGATGGACGGGGACCCTGGCAGCATGGGGGGCCGTGCCGTAGGGGTCCCCCTCCCACTGCCCAGACTTGCAGTGGACATGGTCTCCCAGGAACTGAGACACAGGAGACGCCCTCTGTCCCCCAACCCTGAGTTCTACTTACTGTAAGAAGCACCAAGGCGAGATTTGGAATAAAAGGAATGGCTCTCAGGGTGCTATTTCCCATCCGTGCTCTGTCCCTACCTTTCTATCTGAAGGCACATGTCATTACAATGTATGTCAAATGCGGGATTCTGTCTTCTCATTTAATACAGTAAGGCCAAGTTTTCCAAGCGGCTGCCTAACTCTGGAAAGGGTGGGGCCGGATGGGGGCGGGGCCCTGGGGCCTCAGCTGCAGTGAAGGGGCACATTGAACCTGCAGAGGGATTGGCTGGGGGAGGAGGAACCCCTGAGCTCCCACACTAGGACAGAACCAGGCTGGCCCAAAGGAGGCTTTAAATCCATCCAGTTAGAATACAGGCGAGCACTCCGGCTCGGAAGGGGAGGGGGCTGGGCGAGCATTGAAGAGGAACACCTAGCCGAGGCCCAATGGGCCATGAGCTGGACAGACATGGTGAGCAAGGGAGAAGAGTGGGCTCCAGTGGGAGGAGGGGGTTTGGGGAGTCCTAGGGGAGGGAGTCCCAGGGGAAGGAGGGGCTCCAGCAGGAGGGGCCCCTCGGGGAGAGGGGTCCCAGAGGCAGAGGGACTCCAGGGGGTTCCCCGGGAGAGGAGGGGGTTCAGGGGAACAGGAGTCCCAGGGGGTGGGGGTCTCAGACAGTCGGGCAAGCAACCTTCCCGCCCCTTCACAGGCAGCGTTCTTCAGTTACCTGCACTTTGTGAGGTTGGCTTATGGGGAATATCAGTGGCTCTTTCTACCCTGGGGGTCCTCCCCTTAGAGGTGGGGGGGGAGGCCGACAGTGGAAACAAAGATGCCTCCAAATTTCGCCATTTCAGCCCAGCCACGGGCATCTGCAGCCACTTACTTGTCTCTGAGGTAATTGTGTCCAATTTGCCCTGATATGTCCTCAATGGCTGAGAGAATGTGGTCGAAAGCCTTTTGCAGGAAAGAGAAGCGGATTAGCAACACTTGGGGGTTTGCAACTGCCGGGCCCTGTCCCGCCCCACCCCACCCCACCCCTCCCCCGCCCCCACCCCCACCCCAGGCGGTCCCCCTACCCGGCCATGCAGCTTCTCATTGAGTTTGGGGTCCCGATGCTCACTCCTTTTCACCTTCAGCCACTGCACCAGGGGCTTGATGGTCAGGCCCTGGAGGACGGGTATTGACCCTGGTGGCAGGCAGGCTCCACCCCAGGGCCCACCCTGGCCCACTGAGCCCCCAGGGTGTGAATCCACGACACCCTCAGGTGCACAGGGACCTGACCCTGCTCTGACGGCCCCCCAGTTGGCTCCTTAGATTTTCCGAAAGCAAGGGGGAAGTGGGACACTTTCCCGGGCGTGTCTGGTCAACGAAATATTAACTGGGGCTTTGTCAGCCAGCAGCGGCACGGGAAGGACATTTTTAGGCCAAATCGTGCTGCGTCCCCTGTGGGGCCACATGAAAACCTAAAAAACGGCTCCTAGTTACTAAAATAGTAAAAACCAATTAGGGCCTGGAGGCTGGCGAGGCTCGTCACAGCGCCGGGCTGGCATGGTGAGGTCGGGAGGACGGGCAGGGCGCGCGCTCAACCCTACCTGGAAGATGACCGTGAAGAAGACCACGATGATGGTTGTGCTGACGAACAGGTCCCTCTCCTTCACCTTCTTCTCGTCCAGAAGGACGACCAGAGCGAAGGCCACGGCCCCGCGCAGGCCACCGTACGACATGACCACCTGGTCTATGATCTCCAGCTGCACCATCCGGTACCGGTTCAGGACCCAGGTCTGCAGGACGACACCTGCGGGCCGGCCTGCGCTGAGCTCCCACACGCCAGGAGCGCCGCCCCACCCCTTCCCGGCAGCCACCACACTGGGGGGAGCAACATTTGGGAATTCCCTCCTTGGGCAGTGACAGTGAGGGCGACAGGTTCTGTTCTGAGCGATGGCTCACAAAAACGCCACCCCGGAGCTCTGCTCTCCCCACACCCTCCTGTCTACACCAACGCTCTCTCTTGGCCACGGGTCAAACCTGCCCCTGTGACCCACGTGGCAGTGGAGGCCTTGTGTCCTAGGACCCCTGACACTGCCTCAGTCTGGCAGCCCCTCCCTGGAGCCCCCAGTCCCCACTGAGCACAGGCAGAACGGGTGGTGGTCCCAGCCTGGCCTGCACCCCAAGGACGGGCAACAAGGGTCACAGCGGGCAGCAGGGCTCCTGCCTCACATGAGCCTCCATCTGCTTCCTCAGCGACTGTATCCACAGTGAGTCCAGGGGAACCAAATGGGTTCCTCTACGTTCTAGAACCTTCTACCCTGCCCCCCAGCTGTGCTCTCTCCATCTCAAGGTGACAAGGCTGTGAAGAAAGCCTGAACCTTCACTGAAGATAACCAATGGCCTGGCCACTGAGGCTCCCCAGGGGCTCCTGAGCCGGCCATTCACCGGGCTGGGGAGTTCCACAGACTCCCCACAGCTGGTCCCCACTGTCCACCCTCCACTGTCCCCACCATCCCTCGTCATTCCTACTGCCCCCCATCATGCCCCATCCCCCATCGTCTCCCCTCCACCCTGTCATCGCCACCTCCCGCCACTCCCCATCTCCCCGTCATCCCTGTCACCACCCCCCATCCCCCCTTGTCCCCACCATCCGCCCAGCACCCTCACCAATGGCCCGGTACACGGAGATGAAGACCAGCGTGAGGAGCACAAAGGCCGTGTTCCACTTCCAGATGAGTGGGTTCACGGCCGAGATGCCGAGGAACATGAAGATGATGGTCTCCGCCCCGCTGGCCAGCATCTTCATGGTGTAGCGCACGGTGGTGGCCGACTGCTCCGAGATGTTAGCCTTCACGTACTTCTGACAGCAGATGCCGCAGAAGGTGATGCTGGGGGCGGGACGGGCTCTCAGTGAGACTGGGGGCTGAGACTCGCCCGCACGGGTCGTGGGCCTGTGTCCTGGGCGCGCACCCACCCCACTGAGGGCCCTTCTCTGGGAGCTGGGCTCCCCACGCTCGAAGCCCTGAACCCGGAGCCACCCCGTGGGCCGCCTCGGTGTCTGCCCACAGTCCGGCGGCAGCTGGCCGGGGCGGGGGTGGGGTGCCGGGGCAGATTTGGCCTCCCGTCCAGGGCACCCAGAAGAGGCCGCGTGTGTAGGCAGAGCTCAAGGATGGTTCTGTGAAAACGCCAGCTCCTGATTTAAAACTGAATAGGCCAGATTCTTCACCCCACAGTGGCTTCTCACCCTCACAGGGAAGCGGGCCAGGCAGATGGGGGCCGGGAAGGGACCAGGAAGGTGGTGCCCAGGAGGGGAGGGGCCCCGTCCCGTCCCCTCTCCCTCCCCTCTTCCCTTCCCCCTCCCCTCCCCTCCCCTCCTGGGCACAGCTGCTTGGCTGTGCCGTAGGCGACCCCGCCCAACCCCTGCCCACCAGCAGTGGCCCTGACCCAGGATGGCCCTGGCGCCCCGGGCTGTGGGAGTGAGGGGACTCACGCCAGGATGGCCCTGGCGCCCTGGGCCGTGGGAGTGAGGGGACTCACGCCAGGATGGCCGACAGCGACAGCATCTCGGACGTGAGGTAGGACAGGTAGGAGATGATGAACACAAAGCCCGGCTCGATGATGCGCACGTGCTTGGTGAAGCGGGTCACCAGCGACAGCAGGAAGGCGAAGATCACCCCCACCAGCGTGCCCCCCAGGCTCACCACGAAGAAGGACACTGCGGGCCGAGGACGCGGGCTAAACTGCCTGAAAGGCCCTTTGTGGCCGGGCGTGGCTGGCCCCTGCGTGGGCGCGGCTGACCGGCAGTCCTTCCAGGCCATTCCTCATCGGGGGTTGCCTGGTAACCCCCACAGAGGCGCCAACAACTCAGCAAACAAGAGGCCGGTTCTCCCCCCCCCCCCTCCAGAGGCCTGCACGTGGAGAGCGGGAGGCCTAGCTCCCCTCCCCCCATTGTGGAGAAAGCCCAAGAAGGTAGCCTTAGGCAGGGCTGTCCCTGGGCCCCCAGGACGGCCGGGCTGTCATCGTCCCTGCCCAGGGAAATGTTTGCTCAGGACCACCCAGGACACCAGGATCCATGTCCTCCAACCAGACATGCTGGTGGGTCTCACAGGGCAGCAGCCCTTGCCTCCCCACGGTGCCAGGACCCAAGGAAATTGTGTTGGTGAAACACATTGGGACAGGAGGGAACTGCCATGGAGACTTCAAAGTGGAAATGCCTTTTCCTACACAGGCTGTGGGTCCCGGGGGGCCTGGTGCCGAAGCCTGGAGGTGGTCCCCATGCTGAAGAGGAGATGTGACCCCCACACTCCCCAGGTGCATGGACCCACCAGCCACACACCTATGCCTTTCACACAATCCACGCCAGTCACCTTGTCACCACCCAGCGTCACGAAAGATTCAAACACGTTGTAGAGGACCTGGGGTGGGGGGACAGAGAGGCAAGCATGACATCAGGTCGGCCCTCAGCCAGCGCTCACCCCTCCCTGACTCAGGCCCTAGGCCTCGAGGACTTGGGCTGGATGGAGCAGCCCATGGCGGACACCAAAAATCACTGGGAGGAAATCATCACGGGGTAATAATGGTCAATAAGACGAAGGCCAAGGATGAGCCAGCAGGTGGGATAGGAGAGGCAGAAGAACATTCTAGAAGGAACTAGAATCTTCAGGAGCAAACGTGGCCCTTTCCTACTCTCAGCAAAGCACAAAGCTCCCCACTGCATTTAACTCTGTTTGTTTTCCAAGATGAAGCCAGAGTTTCATGTTTAGTGACTTCACTCTCGCATTGACTCCTGACTGTGGGATCACACCCCTTGACGTCTTTGCACGTTGACATTTAAACTGTAACCCACCAAGATATTAGAGATGAGAAGCTCGAGAACTGTTTGCTAGGCTCGGCTGCGGAGAGTGCTGTGCTTCCTGGGCCAAGCCCTCCCAGGGACGCCACTCCACATGGCCGGGCCGAGGGGCTGCCGTGGGCAGGATGCAGGCTCCTCGGGAAGCAGCTTGTCTCTGGGCCCTGAGCCCAGCTCTCCAGGTCTGCTCAAGGGGACAGAGGACCCCAAAAGGCAGGGTGTGCGGCTGTCTCTGCAGCAGGAGGTACGCGGACTGGACGATGTGCTGGCGGTGGGCAGGGCCTGGCCTCGGAGGGCGGGCCCCGGGGAACGGACCACACTCTGGGATCTCCGTGGAAGCGCGGGCGGGGGGCGGGCTGAAGCCTCTCACAAGATGTACGCAGACCTCTGTGGTGGGCTCTGCGGTCAGGAGAGGCGGAGCCACGGCACACCGCAGCCCGACCTCGAAGGAGCCGTGTGTCACATTTCTGATTGAGTTTCCAATTAATTATCAGATTCCCCCGAGAACATCTTCTCTGCTACAGAAGGAATCTGGTGCAGCCCAACCTTAGGACTCTTCAGCCTCCTGAACCCGGAAGGGACGCGAGAAGGGAGCTTCTTGGAGAGGCCACTGGGACTTTCAGAGCCCAGACAGATCTTCATATCCCGCTGCGCCTGCAGAGCCCTCGGGACGGGGAAAGGGGCCGGTGGGGCCAGGGCAGGCGCTCGGAGACACACCGCCCGGCTGACCCGCGCGGGGAAAGTGCTCTGTGCGTGCCTCCGAGTTACCCATAAATCACTCACACAGGCGTAGTGGCCCAGTTTGGGGACGGGTTTCGAAAACTCCATGCTGGACGCCATGGTGACGAGACGGTGTCCCCACATTTCATGAACCTTCTGTTCGCTTTGTGGAGAGGTTGTGGCCTCACAGCCTAACACAGGGTCCTCCAGCTCCTGCCTGCCCACGGGGGCCCTGCCCTCCTGGAGAGAGAGCTGCCTTCGTGGGCACACGACCCATGCCAGCTCATCTTCCTTCCTGAATTCTGGTGAGATCTTGCTGTGTGTCCTCAGATGCTCTCTTAGGGCACTCAGGAACCGGGGGCACCAAGTCTGGGCCCGAAGTTAGAGCCGTCCAGCTCTGGGAACCGAGGTGGTGGGCCGACTGATCGTTACCGCAACGGGGGAGAATGGACGAGGAACTGGTCAGGCAGGCGGTCATTCTGAGTTAGGAGTTGCTCAGGGAAGGGAGCCATGCGACAAGGGTGGCATGGGGAAGCCTCCTGCGGTCGGAGCTGCGAGCGGAGGAAGAGCCCCTCCCACAGACGCGGCCTTCGAGCACCACCTCCTCGAGGCCGCTTCCTCTGCCCTCTGCACCGAGGGGCACTGGGGCCACAGGGGGACCGTGTTTCTCCCGCCCACAGTGGCTCTGAGATGCTCTGTGCCAAGTCCCAAGGCCCGCCCGGCACCCGCTCACCACAGTGACAGCGTCGTTCAGCAGTGACTCCCCAAAGACGATGATGAACAGGACCTCGTTGACGTGTACCTCCTCGAACACGGCCAGGACAGCCACCGGGTCCACGGCGGCAATCAGGCTGCCGAACAGGAGGAAATCCAGCAGCCCAATGTTCAGGTCTCCTGCAAGACAGGCAGGGCCATCAAGGAGAGCCCTTTGGGGCGCAGGCACCCTTCCTGCCCTTGGCCTTCTGGGGGGCTGCCTCAGGCTGCTGTCTTGCTGATGGCTGGGTTGGAGGCCCCTCAGGATGGGGACTCGAAATCTCTTAGGTCTGGAGCTGGCTGGTTATGGGAACCTGGGTCAGACTGCCTGCCTCCCTCCCACGGGCTCCCACAACCTTCAGGAACGGTTGGTCTCACCCCCAGCGGGGACTGACCGCCCCTGCTTCTTCCCTTCATCTCCCCTGGGCCTGGCTGCTCCCTTCTGGCCAGCCTGCCGGGAGGGTGCTCAAGCAGATGGGGGGCCCGGGGTACCCGGCCTGGCACAGCATGAAATCAGACCCTGGTCCTGGGCGGTCTGCAGGCCAGGGATGGACATGGCGTATGTGCTAGGTGGCAGGTGGGTGGTTGGTATGTGCTAGGTGGCAGGTGGTCCCCCTCGACAGGCATGGGGGAAAGGGCTCCCTGGGAAGTGATATCTCAGGCCAGATCAGAGCCACCAGGACCAGCCTGAGGGGAGGTGATGGAGGGGGACAGGGCAGGGACAGGCCTCACAGGGTCTGAGGAAACCCTGGGGTCTCCAACAGGACGGGCTGCCAGGGAAGTCTGAGCGACAAGAGGGGAAATGGGGGCTCAGACAGGAGGAAGGGAGCTTGGAGGCACAGGTCCTCAAAGCTCAGCCTAGCCTGCTTCTTGGAGCAGGTTCCTGGTGCCCTGGGGGGCAGGGGTCATGCTGAGATGCACTTTCCAGCTTCTCTGTCCTTCCAGATTCATCTCAGTCTCCAGCAGCAGTCTGCCCTGGACACCACCTCAGGGATCCGCATATGGTTGCCTGTCCCAGCTCTGTTTGGGACACACAGGCTCTCAGCAGGCTGGTTGGAGGAGGGCCTTGTCCAGGGGCCTTCTTGGCATGGAGCCTCCTTCCCCAGGCTGAGGGGACTTAAACAGAACCCAGGGGCCTGTCAGGCCTGGAAGCCATGGGAGAGGCCCGCCGGGGTGGGGAAGGTGGAAACCGTGTGGGCTGGACGCCTGCCCGTTCAGGGCTGTGGGCCCCCTCCAGGTCGAGGACAGGAGGGTTCCGCAGGAGCCCGGCTCTCCCGCGGGGCCAGGCAGGGCCCTGGGTGAAGGTTGTGTCTGCGGAGAGACAGGGCTCTGGAGGGGGTTTCCTGTGAGCTCCGGGTGTTGAAGCAGTGACAGGTGTTAGAACCAGCTTCCAGTGACTTTAAAATGTCTGTTTTGGAACAGGAATCACAGGTTTTGCTCTCCCACCTCCAGACACCTCGGGTGAGGCGGAGGGGGGAACACAGTCCTTCCTGGCTTCAGAGGCCAGGGGCTCCCAGATGCACATTCCCCTGCACATTCCCCTTTGAGGTGTTCCGTCTTTAAGCGCTTCCTGGCTCGATGGCCTCTCGCTGTCCACAGACCCTGACAGACCTGGTGGTACATTCTAGAAGCCAGCCATCCAAGCAGCAAGTGCCCCGGGTCCGGGAGCAGCCTGCTTTCCTCCCTGGCAGGACAGTCCACCACCCCCTGCCAACAAGTTTCCCGGGACCGGACTGCACTGTGGGTGCCCGATGACCAGCTGTGTGCTCCAGGACCCTCTTTCTGCCACGGGCAAGAGGACCTGAGTTTACACCCATCTGAGGGGGCCTCTCTGACTGACGGCCTGGAGCCTCTGCTGGGCCTAACCCCAGCTGGCCTGTCCAGATGCCCACCCAGGATCCCCACCGCCAGGCCTACCTGTGGCCTGGCCTAGGCCGACCGTTCCTCAGAGGCGTATCTCCCTGGCCTTGACCTGCACCTCAGAGCCTGGTCACCGGTCTGCAGAAACTGACCCCTACCTCCCCAGCCCCATCAGGCTCCAGACTCCGGGTGTCTGGGGACAGGAGAGACTCATTGGCCCCTGGGTGCTGTTCTGCTCCGTGACCTTGCCTCACGCCCACCCTTGACCACCTGCATCCCGAGGGCTGAACGCAGGCGCCCTCAGGGACTCTTGTTCCAAACCCCAAGACTTGCCCCTGGGTCCAGTGGCCGGAGGTGGTCCTGTCATCTTAGCTGTGACCCAGCTATCTACATGCATCGCCAATAAATGCAACTGAATGCCCCCAAGGCTTACTCACCAGCGAGGCCTGGCCAGGTGCCCTCTGTCACCTTGGGGGGGGGTTCTCTGGGTTGGGCCTGGGGGTGGTGCCAGAGGGCCGCAGGGGCTCAAAGGGGCATGTGTGTTCCCCACGGGCTGAGGACAAAGTCCTGAGATGACAAATGGGCCAGGCAAGGCAAGGGTTCCTGTCAGGAGCCCTTTGGCCTCTCTCAGTGCATGTCCTTTGTCACCAAGGCTCCAAGGCCCCGATCCTTGCGGGGAGCGAAGCACAGACTCTTTCTTCAGTCAGATGGAAACCACCGACTGGGCCCCTCCCTAGGAGTCTGGTTCTTGCAGGTGGAGGTGTTTGGGGCCAAGGCTGAGCGCACAGACAGGTGCCCGTGGTGCCGACCGCCACTTCTCCTTGGTCACCCCCGGCGCTGTGAGCGAGGGCCGCCGGCCCACGCCGCAGACGGGCAGCAACCCTGGAGCCGGCCGTGTTTGGGGCTGTGTGCGCTCTGTGCAAGGCCTCAGGGGAGCCCCGGCCCCGCCTGCTCCAGTTTCCCAGGTAGATAATGGCCAACTCCCAGGTGGGTGGGGTGCACCTCGGCTCCACGCCAGGGCTGAATTAAGTAACCCCAACTGCAGGAGACACAGGCCGGGGAAGCAGGTGCAGACACACCGATGAATGGTGGCCGCGCGGCGGCCGACGTGGCTTCTCTTGCAGGCTCGGGTAGGAGGGACCCCATCTTTGCTCTCAGATGCGTGTCTGCTGGGGCTCCTCAATCTGGCCTCTGCCAGAGGGGGCCTTCCCCTCCCTTTCCCTGGGGGCTTGGTGCAGGGAAGGGAGGCCCAGCCCCGCCGTCTTGCTGAGCGAAGGGACAGCAGCTCAGCTGTCCCACCCACCCCACCCACCTGCTCACCTGGTTGGACAGGATTTCATTCCCAAGCAGGACGCAAGCCTCAGCCTGGGGATGCCCAGATAGCTGTTGTTTATTAATTAAACCTTATTTTAAACACACCAATCCGGTTAAACAGACCCACCAGTGAGCGTTGTCACCCCAAACACTCATCCTCTTTCTGGGTCTGTATTCTGTATCCTGAGCTTTCTTAAGTAGGGCTGCCACACCCTGCTCCTGCAGAGTCCACCCTGAGAACACCCCCCAGGACCTCGCCCGAGGACCCCACCCAGGACCTTGCCCCGAGGACCCCACCCAAGGACCCCACCCCGAGAACACCCCCCAGGGCCTTGCCCCAAGGACCGAACCCCAAGGACCCCAGCCAGGACTTCATCCCCAAACTCCATCCTGAGGATCCTGCCCCAAGGATGATGTCACCCGGAAGATGACTCCGCCCCGAGGATAACCTCATCCTAAGAATCCTCCGCTCCGAGGACGCCCCTGTGGACACCATGCCCACTCACCCATCAGGCCACTGAGGAAGACACCGTAGAGGGACAGTCCAGTGGTGGCCGCGTTCCACACGGTGCCGATGACGGCATACAGCAGGATGGTGCCCAGGTTTCCGAAGAAGAGCCGGTTGGGCATGAAGTAGCCGGCGTCCAGCACGATGGGGGGCAGCAGGTAGAAGAAGAAGACAGTGGGGGTCAGCGTGAAGGAGGCGATGTGGTCGGCTGCCCAGACGATGCCGCCCAGCACCAGGCCCAGCACGATGAGCAGTGCGCTTTCAGGGACGACGCTGGTGACCTTGTGCGACAGATGGAAGCCTGGGGGGAGGGGCAGAGGGCGGTCAGTGCGCTGGGACCCCTCTGAGCCGGGCAGCCGCCGGCGGGAGTGGGCTGGTCCAGGGCCACTGCAGGCCCCTCCCGAGCGGGCAGGTTTCCTTCCGGAAACGCAGAGGGTGCTCAGGCAGACGGGGCTGGTGGGCTGTGCTGGTGGTGCTGGGACCCACCTCCTGGGCCCCCTCTGCTCACACCCGGGAGGGGCTGCTCACACCTCTCTGTGGACACACAGCCCAGCGGCCTGGGAGGGGCTGTCCTGGCTTACAGGACAGACATCTGGGTCTGGTCCCACTCACGTGGTCCCCTCGGGACCCGGCTCCCAGGATACCTGCCTCGGGGGTCTCCTTGTCTCCCGCAGGGAGACTAGCCCCTCCGCTTCCATGGGCAGCCCATGAGGCTGGTGAGGAGGTGGGTTCGGGGGCAGGTAGACCCGCCTATGATAGAGCCAGGCCGGAGGGGCAGCTCCAGGTCCTGAGGACAGGAGGCCCGAGCTGGGTGGGCAGAGCGCAGGGCACCCGCGGCCCCCACGTGGCCCGCTCCAGCGCTCTGAGCAGGGATAGCCCTCACCCCTCCATGCCGCGTCTGGCCTAAGCTGACCAGCGAGTCTCAAGGTGCTGGCGCCCTGCTAGAAGCCCTGCTGCTTGGATTGGCCTTGGAGGGACCGTCCCCCCTTCCTGGTCCTCTGCAGGTCACAGCTCCCCGGGAACAGCGCCTTCTGAGGCCAGGGTCTCAGGGCTCCCCCACAGGCACTGGCTTCACTGCCCCTATTCGAGCTTGCAGGGGTGCGGAGCAGTGGGCCCCAGGGTCCCCCTGTTGACAGCTGGTCCCCTGGGGTGAGGGAGGCAGCCTCACAGAACGATTGGGGCCCATTTCTCCTTCTATTTTATTTGTTCTATTTTAAGACTCAGGAAAAAAGTGAGGAGAATTCCTATGTTAAGCCTGACTTCAAAACAGTTGGAATGTTGACCGGACAGGCTGGCTCCCGTGGCCTCAGCAATGTTCCAGGTAACTCTCCTTCATTCACTGAGGTTCTCTTTATTGAGAGGACTTCTTGGGAATTCAGAGGACAGCTGTCTTCTGAGGTGCCAAGACCTCAGCTCCGCGCAGAGCAGGCTGCCCCTGCTGACCCCGTCCCGTCTTGGGGGGCTGGAGTGCCCAGGGGGGCTGGCCCTCTGGGCCTGGGGTGGGGTTCTGGTCCCACCCACCCTTCCCACCAGGTTGCCTGCCCCGAGCCCTGCTCTCCCTCCCTGGCCTGTTTGATGATGGGGTCATCATGGGGGTCAGATGCTGGCTCTGGGGGAGACTCCCGAGGCACAGTTCTTTCCCTCCTGCGTGGCCCCCCAAGTCTGGCTGAGAAGCAGAGTGGCAGATGCACACACGGGCCCTTCCAGGTGCACCGCAGTGTCACCGACCAGCTTGGTCACTGTGCCCTGGGAAGGACCAGGTCTCCGCTTGTAGGGGCAGAACGGGTTAATGCTTCTGGGATCCGAGCATCTGCAGGGGTTCCTGCCCCCCACACGCCCTGAAGGTTCTCTGGCTCTCCTGTACCCTCAGCCATGGTCGCACTATCTCTATTCCTGTCAAGTTCCGTTCTTTCTTCAGAAAACTTTCACACTGCTCAGGTGAAGGCGGCATCCCTGCTCCCCTGAAGCGGAGGCCCGCAGAGGGAGAGGCCCACAGAGGGAGGCCAGCACCTTGACATTGCCGCGTGACTGACGCTTACCAAACCATGCAGGGGCACGTGTGACAAAGGGCACAAGGAGGTGGCTGCCCAGAATGACAGACGGCAGCTTCCCTGGAAACCCTCAGGGCCGCCCCAGCTGGTCAGCAGGAAAACATCCGGAGGGTTTGGCCTCACTGGGGTGTCCAGGCTCATGTCTGCCTGAGGGGTGCTCTCTCGGAGCCTGGGAAGGGCACCGGTGAGCAGGACAGTGCACGCGCCCGGCACTGCACACCCCAGACCTGGCTCTGCTCACACACGACCGGGCCCGAAAGCCCGGTCCTTGGCGGCACGTGGCGCCCCAGATGCAGCCTCACGGGGCTGGCGTCCGGCGAGGCTGTGGCGGCGCTCTCCAGCGCCCTGGACCTGTGGTGGTGGGGCTCCCGTGCTTTGGGAAGACAGGGGGCAGCACCTGAAGGCCTTGCCGGTCTGGGCCCTGCTGCAGACACCAGGCTCCACGGGTTCGGCATTCTACCAGCTCTGAAGGCCCTGCAGACCCCACCACGCTGCTGTCACAGAGAGGGTTGGGGGACGTGTCCCCTCCATCTGGAGCCTCCCTGTTCATTTGCTAATGTCCAGAGACGGCTGGGTTTGTAATTCCCTCTGTCCCAGTGGGCTTGCTGCTCAGGAGTGGTGTTAACGAAGCCCCTGGTCCCTGCCCGGAGCCGCGGTCCTGCAGGCGGGGCCCGCTTGGGGTCACGCTCAGCTCTTGCCTGCATCTCTGTCCTTGGCAGGGCTGCTGGCAGGGGTGCCTTTCTCTGGGGTGGGCTCCATGCCCTCTCCTGGCCCCACGACTCCCGGTGAACCCCGGGTCATGGGGGGCTCCCTCTACGGCCCACCAAGCTGCTGCTTTCTATAAGGTGTGCCCCCTGGCCAGGCTGCAGGAGGGGTCACAGTTGTGACAAGCTCCCGGATGCTCCTCTCACCTTTTCAGGGTCATGACCCTGCCTCTCCAGGGAAGGCCGTCGAGCAGCAGGCACCGGTGTGCGTGGTGCCCGCTGGGGTGTGGGCTGGGCCTCTCTGAGGACGGAATCCACGCCGTGTCCTCATGAGCTCTGAGCACCACAGTAGGGGTCAGGCTTGGGGGCACCAAACGACCTCTGAACTCTAGAAAGTCCCCTTGCCCAGGTTTTGGCCCCGGAACTGGCTTCAGGTCGTTGCTGAGTATTTAGCCTTTAGCCACAATGTCTGCCCAAGTCAGAGATTCACACGGGATCCTGGTTTGGTCAGTTTGCCGCTGGTGCCAAGGACCCGGCTTATCTTTAACAGGAGGACCCTGTGTGGACACCGCAGGCCGGTCCTTGGGAGGGTCCCTGTGTGGCAGCCCGTTACCATAAAATCTTATGAATCTGGAAAACGGGTGGATGAGGGACAAGCTGGCCTCAGACTTGGTGTTCGGCTCAAAAGTAAAAATCCACGGAAGAGGCGACTTGAGGTTTTGACTCATCGAGAACGAAATCCGGGCACAGCCATGCTCTGGACGGACAGGCACGTCGGTCCCGTCTCTCCGTCCCGACGTTGGACACGTCTCGTGCAGGGTGCGTTTCTGGAGGGCTGGGAGGCGTGCGCGTCTTCATCCAGAGCTCACCTGCGACCCGACGAGCAGCGCCTGCCACAGCGGCCCACGTGGCGGACACCCGCCCTCCAGCCAGGCAGGGGAGAAGGTGTGTCTGCTGGGACGTTTGGTGTAACTCTGTCCTATTCGGAGGGAGGTGTGAGCACCTGTTCTCTGCGAACCGCTTGCTCCGGCATTTGCTGGCCTTCGCCAGGGGACGGGGCACGGCTGCCTGTTGGCGCCTGCAGCAGGGTCCTCGCACCGAGGTAGGCTGTTCCCCTTTTAGCTGTATGTCGTGCAGACATCGGCCGTGGTACCCTTACTGGTCTGTTTCGTGGCTTCTGAGTTTTGTGCCTTAGAATAAGCCATTGTACTTCTATGTTTCCTATTACAGATTTTAACATTCCACTTAACTTGGTTTTAACCAAGAAAATATTTAAAACTAATTGTGACACGGAAGGACTTGCCCATCCGCAGAGAGAAGGTCTCCCACACAGACGTCTGCTCCCCGATTCCCTCACTTCTCTGTGCGCGCCTGGCCTTCCGGCGCGTTCTCTGCTCCCGAGCGGCTGCCTCGCATCTTCCTGCATCTGCCTGTGTCAGCAGCACCAGACCGCCGGCTGGTGTCCTGGGGTCACACACGCTGCTGGGGCCGTGAGCGGGCACGGAGGAGGGAACGGAGCAGCGCGCATTTTCCTCACCTCACCCTGATGGGCCGTGTTCGCTTGTTTTTCCTGCCGCTGTCAGGAGGACTCTCTCACCCTTGAGGACACCCTTGTAGCAAGGACCTTGTAGCAAAGGACACTGATGTCCTTTCCCCAGCGTTGGGGACGGCCCTTCAGTCTGCGCAGGCTTCTCCCCACCCGCCCAGCGCCCAGCCGGCCCCTCACCCTGCCTCGGCTGCTTCTCTCACCCCGCACGGTCCTCGACCCCGGGGCAGAAGGTGGCACTGGGGGTACGTGCCGGGCGGCATGCACCTGTCCAGCAGGCGACGCTGCCCTCCGGGTTCGGCTGCCCCCGGACCGTGTGCGGATTCTCCAGACCGTCCTGTTCCCGGCCCCCTATATCCATGGGAATCTCTCAGACCTTCCTGTCCCACCCGCCAGAGTCCCGCTCACGCGAAGCTTCCCCTCCTGCTCTCAGTCAGTCACGTCTCAGAGCTAACCCTGAGTGTTTCCCCACGAAACGCTCTTTAACAATTTCCCTGTTTCATGGTCGTCCCTGGAGCGTCTAATTGAGTTTGCGTTGACCCTTTCCTGGGATGTAAAGCTCTGTGGGGACTTCCCTTCTGTTTCCTGGGTCACATTTTATTCTGGTGGGGTCCTCCCCCTTCTTCTTAGGACATCAGCACGGCTGCCGGGTGCTCCTCTGTCCTGTTGGTGCCCGACCTCACTTTCTCTGCATTCATGGGTGTGGGGCAATTTTCCGAGTCAGGTTTCTGTCTCACAGGGGCCCGTGTGTCTTCTCTTGAGCTACGGACGGGAGTGGGATGTTGTCCTTGTCCTGCGGGCTGACAGCTTGGCAGTGGGCAGTGGGGAGAGCCCTCTTGGGACCCTCTTTCCGGACTCTCAGCTGGTGTCGGGTGGGCAGCTTGCTCCCAGCCAGAGCTGTTTCTTCCAGGCTTTGCACATCTCTGCCGCCCAGCCCCGTCAGGAGGGGAGGTGACGGTGTCGAGTGGCTGGGGTCTCTGGTTGATGGGAATTCTTCACGACAGGTCCAGCCAGCCAGAGACTGGTCAGGCCCGCAGGCAGCTCTCCCCATCAGCCATGACCCTTCTAGACGGCAGCTGCGCTGTAATGAGCTGATGAAATGGAACACTTGATGGATTCTAAGTGGCAATTTGCTGCGGTTCAGCCATGAAGTGTATAACGGGCATTTTAGGAGCCGGTGAGCCGAGTTCCTGCTGGAGGTGCCCTGTGGCGTCTGGCTCCTGTCGCTGGCCGGAAACCTGGATGGACACCGGCTCCCAGGTGGGGCAGGTCACCGTGGACAGACCCTCCTTCCCGTGGTTGGTGCACATCATCAGGTCACTGTGGAAGTCACCGGCGTGGGGCGGAGGCCACGGATCTCCGTCCACAGCCTGCGACCCTGCCTCTGCTGCAATCCCGCTGGGAAGGGGGAGGGCAGGGGAGCAGGGACCGAGAGGCAGACGACTCGTCACTGGCCCCGTCACCAGAACCCCCAGTACCTCGGTCCACGCTGCAGGGGCCATGTGCTCAGGTGGGCTTGGCCACTAAGGCTCCAACGGTGGGTGGAAAGATCCCGATTCCCTCCCAGCCCTTGTTGGCTTCACCTCCAAAGACAGAAGGACCTGAGCAGCAGCCCAGAGCGCCTCCTCGGGACCCACAGCTCTGGGGCCGCCACATCTGGCCTGTCCCAGAGCCTGAGCCACGAACACAGAGAAAGGCCACGTGCCATGAGGGTGGCCGTTACCTTGGGAAGCAATTAGGTGGTGCAGCCTTCCACATCAAAATTCCACTGCATTGGCTGGGGAGAAGCCAAACCCTGTAGGCTGGAAAGGCAGAGGGTGTCCGAGCCTTTGAGGGGCCGCGGGCTTTCCCTGTGTACTCGCCAGGGGAGAGGGTAGCCAGTGGCCCAGCACGCACACCAACCGTGCAGTGTGGACGCCGGCCCAGCTGTGGCAGAACGGCCACGGGGACAAAGCTGCAGGAACACAGCAGCTCCCCGCACACCTGAGGCACAGCTCCAGCCAGCAAATATTTGAGGTGCTCGTGGCAGGCACGGCCCGTGGCACACACTCCCAGGACACACAAGACAGAGCCACAAGGACAGCAGAGGACAAGTGTGCCAAGAAAGCCCAGACCACAGGGCCGGGGTCGGGGATGGAGTGGGGTCCTGGGCTCCCCCGCCTGCCGTGGCCAGTGCCTTCCAACAAGGGCATGTTAATCAAGTGACTTCCGAACCCCCAGGTAGCGGACTGCTGCGGCCGGGAGAGTTACAGCTAATTAAGCACAGACGCCCGGCTGCAGGGTGGCAACGACGGGGGACACACGCTTTTCCTTGTAATTACAAACCCTCGGACTGGTGTGAAAGGTCAGGAGGCGCCAGCCTGCCCGCCAGCCGCTTCTGGAGCAGGCCCAGACCAAGCAGTGCCGGGGGCTTGGGAAGGTCATTGCTGACGGGTGTCACGCCCCCTCTGGACGCAGCTGGGCACCCGGGGTCAGGCCCTACGTGGCCACCGCCTCCAAGGATCTCCCAACAAAATTCAGCTGAGTCCACGCAAAGGCAACAGCACAGTAAATCCTTTGGTTTTACTTTAACATGTACGAGCCGTGGAAAGTTAAACGCTGCTTGACAAAGTAACCAGACCGAGCGGTGGAGACCATCCCAGAGAGAAAGGGAAGCCCGGGCCTGGGGCACACACAGGAGACCCAGTTCACTTAGGAGCCCAGGCAGGTCAGGGTTGGACCTGAAATGTCACAGACTCAGGCACAGACACACAGACACACAGACACACAGACGCACACGGACACGCAGACACACAGACACACACGGACACGCAGACACACAGACACACAGACGCACACAGACACACAGACGCACACGGACACACAGATGCACACGGACACGCAGACACACAGACACACAGACACACAGACACACAGACACACACAGACGCACAGATGCACACGGACACACAGACACACAGACACACAGACGCACACGGACACACAGATGCACACGGACACGCAGACACACACAGACACGCAGACACACAGACACACAGACACACACAGACACACAGATGCACACGGACACGCAGACACACACAGACACACAGACACACAGACGCACAGACACGCAGACACACACAGACACACAGACACACAGACACACAGACACACAGACACACACAGACGCACAGATGCACACGGACACACAGACACACAGACACACAGACGCACACGGACACACAGATGCACACGGACACGCAGACACACACAGACACGCAGACACGCAGACACACAGACACACAGACGCACACGGACACGCAGACACACACAGACACGCAGACACACACGGACACGCAGACACACACAGACACACAGACACACAGACACACAGACACACACAGACACACAGACGCACACGGACACGCAGACACACACAGACACGCAGACACACAGACGCACAGACACACAGACGCACACGGACACGCAGACACACACCGACACACAGACACACAGACGCACAGACACACAGACGCACACGGACACGCAGACACACACAGACACACAGACACACAGACACACAGACACACAGACACACACGGACACGCAGACACACACAGACACACAGACACACAGACACACAGACACACAGACGCACACGGACACGCAGACACACACAGACACACAGACACACAGACACACACAGACGCACAGATGCACACGGACACACAGATGCACACGGACACGCAGACACACACAGACACACAGACACGCAGACACACAGACACACAGACGCACACGGACACGCAGACACACACAGACACGCAGACACACACGGACACGCAGACACACACAGACACACAGACACACAGACACACAGACACACACAGACACACAGATGCACACGGACACGCAGACACACACAGACACACAGACACGCAGACGCACAGACACACAGACGCACACGGACACGCAGACACACACAGACACACAGACACACAGACACACACAGACACACAGATGCACACGGACACGCAGACACACACAGACACACAGACACACAGACGCACAGACACGCAGACACACACAGACACACAGACACACAGACACACAGACACACAGACGCACACGGACACGCAGACACACACAGACACACAGACGCACACGGACACGCAGACACACACAGACACACAGACGCACACGGACACACAGACGCACACGGACACGCAGACACACAGACACGCAGACACACACACACAGACGCACACGGACACGCAGACACACACAGACACACAGACGCACACAGACACACAGACGCACACGGACACGCAGACACACAGACACACAGACACGCAGACACACACAGACACACAGACGCACACGGACACGCAGACACACACAGACACAGACGCACACAGACACACAGACGCACACAGACATACAGACGCACACGGACACGCAGACACACAGACACGCAGACACACAGACACACACAGACACACAGATGCACACAGACACACAGACGCACACAGACATACAGACGCACACGGACACGCAGACACACACAGACACACAGACGCACACAGACACACAGACGCACACGGACACGCAGACACACAGACACACACAGACACACAGACGCACAGACAGACACGCACACGGACGTGCACACAGACGCGCAGACACACAGATACAGACGCACAGACACACATACACAGACACACAGACACAGACACACAGACACACAGACGCACAGACGTGCACACAGACGCACAGACACACACAGACACACAGACGCACATGTACACGCAGACACACACACACAGACACACAGACACAGACACACAGACGCACATGGACACGCAGACACACAGACGCACACGGACACGCAGACACACACAGACACAGAGACACAGACACAGACACACAGACACAGACACACAGACACACAGACGCACAGACGTGCACACAGACGCACACACACAGACACACAGACGCACACGGACACGCAGACACACACACACACAGACACACAGACACAGACACACAGACGCACATGGACACGCAGACACACAGACACACACGGACACGCAGACACACACACACAGACACAGAGACACAGACACAGACACACAGACGCACAGACACACAGACGCACAGACACGCACAGACACACAGACACACAGACGCACACGGACACGCAGACACACACACACAGACACACACGCACGCCTGCATGTGTGTCCCCAGCACTAACTCTACGCGCAAGTGTGGGGTCCTCCAGCACTTTCTCAGGATGGGGCGGCCCTGAGCCCCCCCCATGAGGAGGGGAGCAGACCCCTCACTCTGACCCCCACGCCACCTCACGAGGCACCAAGGGAGGAGCTACAGCGAACGTGCCAGCCGCCAAGCCCAGGGCAGGAGCCAGAGACTAGAGTATCCTCAGGTATTTCCTAGCTGACCCCACGCCTCCCGCCGGCAAGGGTGTCGCGGATGAGCGCTCAGTTCCTGTGGGACGAGCCAGCCTGGCCTCTCCCCGGGGCGCCTGCTTCCGGGACCTGAGCAGAGCTTCGAGAGCAGTGGGGCCCTTTCAGGACTGGCCCTTCTGCTCACAAACCACAAAACTCTTTAAACATTGCAGGCTTATAAAACTCCAGCAAAATTTCTCAATTTTTTAGTTAAAAAATGAAAATTGTTAATAGCTTCCTAGGAAGCATGAGACTCCTCAACACTGAGCCATTGTGAACAAGGGAAGTGAGGACAGAAGGAAGGCTGGGCCCCGGCCAGCTTTGAGCTGGACAGAGACCGAGAGCAGCACTTTGATTTAAAACGAAAGCCCCATCCTGGGTTCAGGGGAGTCCACCCCAGAGGCCGTCCCTCGTAGGGCCATCCCGCCACATGGCAGGTGCTGTGATAATCGCACGTGGAACTGTGTACACTCGTAATAACCAGCAGTGAGTGTTGTCGAGCGAACCCATGAACGGGCGTCCAGGCAGACAGCATGCCAGAGCTGGGCAAGCGCCAGCCGGCCGTCCACACCCGCATCCTTCTCCCTGGGCGCTCGGCCCTCCTTCTCAACCCTCCTGCGCCAGGTTGCTTCCAAAGTGCTCTGAGTATAAAGGGTCACACACTTAAAGCTTTGCTTTCTTAGGATTTCATGGTTGGCTCTAACTTAAAGGTTTGAGAGCAGGGTCTATGACAATTGTAACTGTGGGGCCGGACACTGTATAGACCCATTGTACCAACTCTCCCCGGGAACAACCACCGAAACACAGTAGGGAGACGGAAAGAGACACCGGAGGGCTCCAGACCTCAAAGGAAGGGGCAGCAACGGGCGGGTGCCCTGTTTTCTTTTTTGCATTTGTTTTGCTGACTTCCCTGTTCTTTATGGCTTTTCCCCGAAGACAGGCCCCAGCCAGGGTCGTGCGGAGCAGTGAAAACTCAGATAGAAAGCTGTGGTCTTACTTACTGGATCGAGAGAGTGGAGGACAGGGATGGGAATGGCTGCAGGAGCTGGGCAGTGAGAGGCCAAACCCCACATTCTGTGCATGAACGCTTTCCAAATTCCCGGCTGATCCTTGAATTACACGCGAGAGAGACAGGTCCCAAGCACCTGTCACCACAAGGGAGACATCTTTGGAGTTTCGGTCCATTCCTGGTCAAATGGCAGCCCAGCAAGAGCCACCACAAAGATCTGTGCTCTCCAGAGGAACACAGCAGAATACAAAGTCCCTACAACGCAGGAGCCCCAGGGTCCCGCAACAATCCAGGATTACCAGGTATATGAAGAAACAGGAAATGGGACCCACAGATCAACCGAGATCTCGAGGTGATCCAGACGTTGGATTTAGCAGACAAGGGTTTAAAAAGAGCTACGTAACTATGCTCTAGGATGTAAAGGGAAACATGCTTGTCATGAATTAAAAAATGGTAAATCTCAGTAGCAGAAAAGAACAGGAGTCGGCAAACTTTTTCCGTAAGAGGCAGATAGCAAATTGTTTAGGCCTGCGGGCCACCCGGTCTGCCTGGCCCCGGCTCGGCTTTGCCGCCGCGTCGTGAGAAGTCTCAACATGCAGCAACGGTTGGGCACAGCTGTGCTCCGCGGAAACTTTGTCTACAGAAACCTGTGGCCAGCCCATGGGCTGCAGTCGGCTGATTGCTGACCAAATGAAAATTCTAGAACTGTAGAGTTCAATATCTGAAATAAGAAATTCAGTAGATAGGCTTAACAGCAGAGAGGGATGAGAGAAGAGATCGTGAACTTGAAGTCACATTGGTGGAAATGGTCCCACCTGAGGAACAAAGATAAAAAAGATAAAAAGTGAGTAGGGCATCAGTGGTCAGTGGGACAGTGTGAAAGGTCCAATATGTGTGTAAATGGAGTCCCAGAGGTGAGGAGAGGGAGGATGCGGTGGAAAAAAATATGAAAAAGCCATGGCCCCAAATGTCCCCAATTTGGTGAAAGACATAAATTTATAGATTTGAGAAGTCCTTCAGATTGGATTTCTATTTCATTTCCGTTTCTATTGATCCGTCTTCAAGTGAGGCTGGAGTAGGTCTGAGAAGAACTGAGGGTCCAGGGCAAGTAAGTGTGGGTGGGGGAGAGGCCTAGAAGCTGCAGGTCAGAGGTGAGGTGGGGAGAGCCGCGGGAGGGGCTGGGGCCAGGCCCGGACCTCAGAGGATGGAGGGCAGCGGCCTGAGCAGAGCCACAGGAGTCAAGCTGACTGCTGAGTGCACTGCCCACGGGCATGGCTGCTGAAGGAAGCTGGTGGTCGGCTCGCTGAGACCCACGTAACAAAGCGACTCCTTGAACTCCAGCTGCGACACGCACAGGAGCCAAAGGACTGAAGGTGGCAGGAAAGGTGTCCACACCAGAATCACACGATCCCAGAGCCCTTCCTCCGTTCAGGATGTGGAAAGAGCCGCAGAACAGCACGGACACAGTGAGGAGGGACCTGGGGCCGGGGCGCTGGAGGCCAGACAAAGCAGAAAAGGCATCCTTCTTCAGAGTTTTCAATTAATCTTGACCTGACGGTTGGCTGGAGCTTTGGAGACTGACCCTCATGAGCAAATCCACTCGAAAATCCACGGAAGCAAAGATACAGACCCTTCCCTCTGGGGCGGGGCCGGGGGCCGTGAGGGGCCCTGGAAAGGCCACAAGGATTTTGTGAACAGATTCTCTGTAGGGGAGCAAGTTTAGATCTTAGTGACCTTTACACCTTCATGTGAAAATTCCAGTAAGGCCATTTTCTCTGAGGACATCTTTTGTGCAGATAATGTGTGGGCAAGGTCCCAAGGAGCCGTAAACCAAGCCTGTGCCCACTCACGCGGCTGCCGCGGTGCTGCGGTCACCACTATCAGGGCGTTCCTAGCGCCGGCCCCCGAAGCCAGGACTTTGTCATGGGCCGCTGCCCAGATGCAGAGCAGCAGGAAATGATGGGGACTATTGACTTTTGATACTGACGCAGCATTGTAGGGGGGTGAAGGGCTCCCCAAGGTGGGAAGACGGCAGGACAGCAGCCAGCCTGAGGGCCCGGCACAGACACCAGGTCTTGAGAAAAGCTGGACTGACGGGCAAGGGCAGATGGCGCAGCCGAGACACCCCTCACCGACACGGCTCTTGTACCCCCAACCTCCCATCATTGGCTCCAAATGCAGGAGGGTCAGAGGCGAGGGCACAGCCTGCTGGGTGGCCTGGCTGGGAGCTGCCCCCAAACCCTCCCCCTCACATCAGCCCACGTGCTGGGGGTCCCCCGGTGGAGCGGCACCTCCAAGGCGTCTGTTCCCAGGGACTTTAGCAAGCTATTGTTATTTTAGCCCTCTGGACTTCGTTTCCTTGTGGTAAGATGATAGTCAAAACTTTCTGGGATGTTGTAAAGTGAAAATCAGATTCTCGCAGGAAGGTGGATTGAGTGCTTTTTCCCCAGGCCCGATGAAAACAGAAGGGGGAGATGTCACTTATTTTCTATATTTTCAGTTCCCTGGTCGGGCCAACAGGAAGGAGGGATATGAGCGCACTGGATGCCGGTACCTGGGAGTCCGCACTCCCCAGGTGGCCGTGGCACCCTGCTCCCACACACGTGGGCCCAGGTCTGCTGCTGGGCTGTCTCGGGCACGGACCCACGGCTGAAGCATGGAAGCAAGTGAGGAAAGGCTGGAGGGTTAGCCTCGAACGTCACCACCTGCACCCACGAACGAAGGGTTGCACCCTCGATGAGAAAACGCACCCAGAGGTTTAAAACCTTGTTTCAAACATGAGAGCAGAAGTACTCAGCAGAGGAGGTGAAAGATGAAGATGAAAAGCTATCTCAGAAGATAGAGGAAGAAGACACAGACACCAAACTCAGGAGGGAACCCTAAAGGAAGGAGAATAAAGGCACAGGGATGTTTGGAAGGAGCGGCAGGGCCACGGCCACACTGGCTCACAACTGCAAACACCCCTAGAGCTCACGTTCCCAGGGACGGAATCAGATCTGCCCCAAAGCACACCGTTATGAACGGCCAGGAGGAGGGCGGGAAGAGAGGGCAGAGAGCCCACACGAAGCGTGGGGCAGGGAGCAGGAGTCCATGGCCTCAACACTGACTCTGGAGGGAGCCGGAGTGCTGCCTCCCTCTTTGGTAGGGAGGTGACCTCCAGGTGTGTCCAGGGGCGGTCAGGCTGCTCCCGATGTTTGGCTGTCACCCGCCCCCTGCACAACCAGTACCCGAAAGTAACAGGGGAAAAGGCACATTTGGCAGGGAATGAACCCACCATACCGAGGTTTTCCCCAAGGCACAAGGCATGGGATTCAGGAGAGGAGGTGCCTGGCGTGGGGGAGAGGAGGAGAGAGGAACTGAAGCTGTGCTCCACAGACAGCAGGAGCCTGGGCACTTGCTCACCTGTTCTGCCCAGCAGCCTGCTGGGAGTTTCGGGCAGAGTCATTTAAATACATGGAAAACTATGCCAACAGAAACAGTCACTAACTTCAGGTGAAGCAAAAGGCTGTACTGCAAATGGAAAAATGGTCCCACACGATCTCATGGCTACGGAGACAGTTCGTGTGGTCGTAATGTACAGCACTGAAATTTGGGCGGAAAACGCCAGAACTTAGCACGCGTGTGGTGGCAAGGCAGGCTTTCCATGTCATCTCCTTTGGCTAGAGCCCCACAGCTGGCAAGCTCACATCACCGCTCCTTCCCGCCTTGCACACCCACGTGCATGGTCCTGGACAAGATAGCCCCACGTATGTCAGCTAGCCAGGAGCACAGGGCGAGTGTGCTGGCCTCGCTGCGCAGGGAGGGGCAGGAGCTGGGCTGCTGCCGGGTGATGTGATCCTGTGCGCAGAAAATCCCAATGAATGAGGACAGCAGGGTTTCAGGATACACAAAGTCAGTCACTTTCCTATAAACCAGCAACGAAGGCATGGAATTTGAAATTTAAAACAGAATGCCATTTACATCAGCACCAAAAACAAACAAACAAGCAAACAAACAAAAAACCTTAGGTATGAACCTAACACAATATGTACAGGACCTACATGGGGAAATTTCTAAACTTGGATGAAGACCTCAAAGAAGACCTGTGTAAATGGACAGGTACTCTACAGACACGGATAGGAGGACTCGGCCGGGTCAAGCTTTTAGCTCTTTCTGGCATGATCCGTGGACACAACAAAAATTCCATATTTTATCATATGGAGAGGCAGAAGACTCCGGGCAGCCCACACAGCATCGAGGGAGAACCAAGCACAGGACTGACACTTCCCGCCTTGAAGACTCGTGTAAAAGCACAGTAACCCAGTCAGCGTGGTGCTGGTGAAAGAACAGACGAATAGAGGAGCACGACAGGGCAGAGCGCGCAGAAACAGACCCACAGAAGTGCAGGCACTGAGCTCGGACGAAGGAGCAGAGACCGTCTCTTCAGCAAGGGGTGCCGGAACAGCGGGGCGTGCACGTGCGGAAGTGGATCTGGACGCAGACCTTGCAGCCTTCACAATAACGGACTCAAAACGCATCACAGACCTCCGTGTGAAATGCCAAGCTCTCAGTCTCCTAGAGGACAGAGTAAGAGGAGACCTAGGGGACCCTGGGTTTGGCGGTGACGCTTTAGATGTGTGAGCACGCATGACTGTGAGTTGTGTGAGCAAGCACGAGCGTGCGTGGGTGTGAGTTGTGTGACTGAGTTGTGTGACAAGCACAAGAGGGCGTGGGTGTGAGTGTGCGTGGGCAGGGGAAGCACCGCCTCAGGAACCAGCAGCTGGAGGCTCGGCAGCGGCAAAGCAGGTGCTGTGTGTGGCGCACGTGGTCGTGCACCTCAGGCCACCCGCCGGTCGGAGTCAGAGTCAGAGTCGGAGACGCCCGCCGCAGTGGAGAACGGCCTGCGCCTCAGTGGGGGTCAGTGAGAGCTTCTCCAAGGGAGAAGCCCGCCTGCAGCCCAGCAGCCACGTGCCCCTGCGAGATGTGGGTGTCAGACATGGTGCACACCGCAGGCCCCTGGACGCACCACCCATCCCCCCGCCCCGTCCCCCCCGCTGGGGCGGACGCTCCCCAGAAACAGCCTGACATGTGTCCATCCCGGGACAGGAGCTCCATGGGAGGTGACAAGGTCTCCATGGATGCTGTGACCCGCGTGCCTGTGAGGGCACGCACATGCCTCCATCATGGCACCCACGTACATCCTCCGTGGGCTCCGGTGTGGCCCAGCCGTGCAGCTCCAGGTCAGGCTGCCTGCGGAGCACAGACCCTCCCCGGCTTCCTTTGATGAAGGCACAGAGCACATTACAAGGAAGGAGGACCTTATTTCTGGAAAAGCAGACAATTCATCTTAACTTCCCACCGTTAGGCATTGGGGCCTGGCTCTGTGGATTTAGGCTGAAAACAGCTAAATGTGGCCCCATGGGCTGGTGCGGGTGGCCGGGCTGGAGATGATGGCCCCAGCTCCCCGCCAGGGCTGCCTGCTCTCATGGGCCTCTCCCTCTGCAGGCAGCCGCCCCCAGGACAGCTGGCCTCCTTCCCGCTCCTCTCCTGGAAACAGATACGACCACGCCAGAGATCCTGCTGGGCTCCGTGGCGGCCACAGGCCGGGAGTGCTGCTCAGGGTTGCAAGGACAAGGGTGTGCTCAGCAGCACGCCAGCACCTGGCTCGGGAAGGCACTCTGCTCTGCCGCGAGACACAGACTTCTCCGCCATGTTCAGCTCACGGACACTTCAACTAACCTTCAGATCCTGAGAAAGCCAGGACCCTAAGCAGAAAGCCAGCGGGAGGTACCCCAGGGTCAGGTGCCCCTGAGGGCAAGGTGGGGCCTTGGGGGAGGGGGAGGTGCGGAGACACAGCCTCTTCGTCTCCACCCCTTATGCCACTGCAGGATGCCGCTGCGGCGGTGGGGGGTGGGAAGAGGGTCCCAGAGCACTGGGCCTGGGGGTCGGCTTTCCCCACCCCGAACTGGAGGTCAGGGGTTGGAGTGGCTTCTCTGGTCTGGGGAGGAGAGCCCGTCCTTGTCCCCGGGCAGCTAGCCACGCGTGCCCATCCCACCTCTGCCAGTGCCTCCCATGGGGGGCACCTCAGGTGAGCCAGAGCGGGTGTCGGGCCACAACATGCTCCTCTCAGGCTTTGGGGACCCGAAATACAGGGTGCAGGGCACGGCTCATGCTGGCCTGGGGCTGAGGGCACCTCAGCCATCGGAATGTTCTCGGCATTATTGAGTTAATGAGTAAAGGGTTTTGACAACAGAGGCTGTAATCTCAACACCCGGGGCCTTCCCAGAAACTTAAACCTTCTCCAGTTATCCTCCGCAAGGTAAGCTCTAGGGGGGAAGGTGCCTGGGGAAGGGCTGAGCTTGACCGGCCACACACCAGCAGAGGGTGACAGTGCCCTGGCCCACACCCGCACCCCTGGGCCCTGCTCTCTTCGCTCACCGTGTTTTTTAAATGGTAGTCGGATGACCCCCACCCCAATCCTAGCAGCCCTGGGCTGGAGACGACCAGAAACACCAGCCGCGGGGCAGGAAGCAGCAAGGAATCAAGGAAGAAAAGGTAAACTAGAGGCCAGGTCTGAGGCACTCCAGTGCAGGGCCAACAGCCCAGTCACAGGGTGGTCCTCCCAGGCTTGGCCAAGTGCACGAGATGCCCCGTCCAGCTGAGGACTCAGTGGGTAAAAGCCAGCACCCACCAGGACGAGGCCACAGAATCATTCTGCCCCAAGGACAGCTGAGGACCAGAAGGCTGCAGGAGCCAGCGTGAGGGGGCAAGGCTGCTGAGTCCCACTCTCACTGGGCACGGAGGGACACGGGTCCCCAGAGCGGGGGGGTGTCCTGGCTCCTCACTCTCCTCCTTTGATACAGGCAGCTGTACGTGCAGGAGTGTCTGGGCATCGCGGTTTCTGCACAACCATCGTTAGCAGACCTGTTACTATGACCGGGTACCACGCAGGGTCATCCCCACGTCCCCGGGACGGCCACCGGACGCCTCTGAAGCAAACTACATGCACTTGTGCACCTGCTTATGTCCACCCTTGCGGCCACAGCCACGGGAGATGTGGGTGCAGGCCACTTCCCTGCTGCGGGGCCAGGGCATTGGAGGGGAGAGCCGCTAGCCCACAGCAAGGCCGCCACACATCCCCCAGATGCGGCACCAGACCCGGCAGGAGCCCCAGCGCGGGAGGCCCTGAAGTCGCATGTGGACGTGTGACGTGGCCAACCTCCAGAAGCGTGACTGGGCAGTGGCTGCTCAGGGATGGCCTCCTTCCTGCTCCCTGCCCCCGACATCCTCGAGCGTGGTTCCTGGCACCAGCCTCGCCCCCAGAAGCTCTGACTCCTGGAGTTGGCTGAGCTTGACCGAGCGCCACGGGTCTCACCAGGCTCCTCAGCTGCCCGAGAGAGACTGAGGCCGGAGACTCGCCCGCTCCAGGCTACACAGGGGCCGGTCCCCATCTGGATCCCCAGCTAAGGGGCAGGACGAAGGCTCTGCTGCTGCAGGACGTGGGGAGGGCAGCAGCTCCGCGCACATGCCGGTCACACTTGCTCAGTTGTTCACTTACACTTTCTGGGAACCTGGCCTCTGGGTGCGCCTCTGTGCAGTAGCAGAGGGGGTGGGGGCCGCCTGGCCCTGGTGTTCAGCACACACCTGGGGCCTGCTCTGGGGGCCTGCCTGGGGGCCGGCTGGCTTCTCGAGCCGGAAAGGCCTCTGCGACCCCACGACACAGCTCTCGGTGGGCCACCTCCAACGGGATGGTCAGGAGGTGGCTTCAGCTCCCTCCCTCACCCCCAGGCTCTTCCTCAGCCCACTCCCCTGGGAGCCCAGCTGCTCCTCTTGGGGTTGGGCAGGGAGCCCCCCCTTGAGACACTGTGTCCAGGGCTTGACAGCCAGTGTGGACACACTCCCTTGGATCTGTGTGTGTTTGGGGGGGGTGACGATAACTTGATCATTCGCCTCATGTCCCCTGAGCACCTGCCTGTCTGTCCCCCTGAGCCTCCATAGGGAGTGCTGGTGCTACGGAGGCTCACAGGGGTACCTCAGGACCCCAGGAGGCAACAGGCCTGGAGCCCATAGCCACGTGGGGAACGGACTGCAGATCTTCAGCCACAGGCTGCAACACCCTCACACCTCCGAGGAGCCCACACACGGGGCCGCGCATGCACGCGCACCTGCATGTGGACACGAGGCACTAGGCGCACGTGGGGTCCTCCTCCTGTGGCACTGCCCCGTTCGGGTCCACGTCTAGCTAGCAGGCTGAGGGTGACCTGCCCCGAGCACCGAGCACGTGAGGGCTACGATCTAAGGGGGACCCAGGTCCACTGCACCCAACAGCCAGGGCCTGTTGAATCTGAGAAGAAACAGATCCCTAGGGGCTGGTGGCCTTCTGCCCTGTTGCTCCACGGCTGTCAGAAACAACCATTTTCAACTTTCCATTCTGCCTTTGCAAGAAGAAACCCTTCCCCAGCTGAGAACTCACAAGCAGTTGGACTTTAGCATGATAGCTCGGCAGGTGGTGAATTCACTGAGGCTTCCTGATTCACCCAGGAAAGGGAGAAACAGGACCCAGCCCTCCCCCACGCAGCCCTGCACCCTTCCTCCATGAGCACTGGGCTCTCCCTGCCCCCAGGGGCTGGAGGTCCTGGCGGGGGAGGGGGGGGCTCGCAGGATGCCTCCCAGAGCTGACACGTCTGTGCCAGAAGCAGAGTGTTCCACTGGGTGAGGGGAGCCTGGGAAGGGACTTGCCTCAACCCCCCCACCTGAAAAGTCCACACCTGCCGGCAGGCCCCCAGCCTCCATCATTGGCCCTAGCCGCCTGCCATTCCAGCCCGGTGGCCCTGACCCCCACTGGGGCCCCCTGAGCTGGTGCCTCCACTTGGACCACCTCCCCCCCAGCCCCTCTCACTCTGGCTGGCCGCCTCCCTTCCTGTGTGGCTCATCTCAACTGTGCCCCAGATGGGAAGTCTACACCCCGGCTACAGTCTGACTCCTGAGCCTGGACTCTGACCCCCTGTGTCCAGCAAACCATGGGGCTCTTAATTCCTCCTAGAACTGATGAATGAACACTTGGGTTGTAGATGTGGACTTGAGACACTAGCCAGCTCCAAGGAAGGCCAGTGTGAGGCCGAGGTCCAGGCCAGACCCCTGACCTGACTGGGGCATTGCATGACCTCGAGAGTGGCCAGCACAATCACCCATCGTCAGCCGAGTGGGTGGCGTGTGTCGGGCAGGCAGGGCTGGCAGAGCAGGGGCTCCAGGCGGAGGGGGTGCCACGTGCACTCAGCCTCTCGGCCCATACCTGCCTACCAGTCCTGCGCCCTCTGGGACGCTGGAGGCACAGGGGCTAAACCATATGGCCTGGCGAGGCCCTTCAGTGCTCAGATGTTTTGTCTCATGGACACTCAGAGGGGAGGCCTTCAGTCTTTGAGGTGACCTTAACCTCTGGTCAGACCCTAGAGCACATATGCACTGGTCTCTGGCTTGTTTGTTCTGAACATGTTTGAGGAAGAACTTTATACCGTGAGAGGGATTGTGCCAGCATCCCAATGCCCCTGAGGAAGGCTCAGCTCACAGGGTGACAGGTCTGAGCTGCCCTCATTCTCCCTGGAGTCTTGTCTCTCTCAGGGAAGCCGCGCGCACATCCCCCCAGAAGCCTCCATGGCCCCTCTTCCCTGTGACGCATGGGACTGGTTGCCTTGAGGACCCCTCTGACCTCCCCTCCCCTCCACTGGCAGATTCCCCCCAGCTGCTCCTCAGACACACCCACACACGCCCACCTCAGGGCCTTTGCTCTGGCTGCTCCACTCCTACACTTTCCCCTCACCCACAGGGCTCATCCCCTCCGTCCCTCAGTTGTTTTCACTACAGTACATAACGCCAAGTATCCCGTGGCATGATCTCTCTGTCTGCCCCCCAGGCACCTGCACTTGTCCCATGGCACCTGTGTTCTGTGGCACTGTACTTGTCCCATGGCGCCTGCATCCCGTGGCACCTGCACTTGTCCCGTGGCGCCTGCATCCCGTGGCTCCTGCACTTGTCCTGTGGCACCTGCAACCCGTGGCACCTGCACCCCGTGGCACCTGCACTTGTCCCGTGGCGCCTGCATCCCGTGGCTCCTGCACTTGTCCCGTGGCACCTGCAACCCGTGGCACCTGCACCCCGTGGCACCTGCACTTGTCCTGTGGCGCCTGCATCCCGTGGCTCCTGCACTTGTCCCGTGGCACCTGCGTTCTGTGGCACTGTACTTGTCCCATGGTGCCTGTGTCCCATGGCTCCTGCACTTGTCCCATGGCACCTGCGTTCTGTGGCACTGTACTTGTCCCATGGCACCTGTGTCCCGTGGCTCCTGCACTTGTCCCGTGGCACCTGCGTTCTGTGGCACTGTACTTGTCCTGTGGAGCCTGCATCCCGTGGCACCTGCATTTGTCCTGTGGCACCTGCATCCCGCGGCCCAGAGCACCATTCAGGGCTGGGTGGCACTGACGTTTGTGAAGTGAGCACTGAACTGGAGAGCACTCCCCCGGCAGCCAGAGAGGCAGCTGCTAAAAATCTGGAGCTGGGAAACTGCATTAATCAAGTAAATCAGCCTGGTCGTGCCGCCAGCAGTGGGCCCTGTGCCGATGGTATCGACCCGCTTGGAACCCAAGTCGCAGGCTCGGCACAGGCGTGTGTGGGCCGGCAGCCATGGGGTGGGCGCCCATGTCCCTGGAGCCTGTGAGCTGTGACCCGGTGGACTCGTGGTGTCCTGTTCCAAGAGGCACAACTGGGGCTGACTCGGCCGCAGGTTCCAGCTGGTGGCAGAGCGTGCTTTAGACCAGACCTGGCGGGGGTGAGCGCAGCTTCTCCCGGGGACCTGGCCCGCCCAGGTGAGCGCCGCGTGGGGTGAGGTGCTCCGCACCCTTAGCCCCGACGCACCCTAGGTGCTCTGGGCCGATGCCGGTCTTGCTCGTCGCCGGTCTTGCTCGTCCCCGGTCCGCCCCCCACTGAGGGTGTTGTCTGCGGGCGCGGCGCTCCCAGGAGGCTGTGTGGCAGCTCGGGGAAAGAATTCAGGTAAGGAGTCTCTTCGCGGGCCCAGAGCCTGCAGGGTCTGGATGAAGCTTACAGACGGAGGAGCTGGCCTTCAGGGCTGTGCTCAGTCTCCCACCCACCCATCCATGCAGAGCAGCGAGAGCAGTGCTGGGCAGGCCGGGTGCCAGGCATGGAGGGCACGGCACGCACCAGACACAGGCCCTGCCTTCACTGTGCTGACCTAGTTGAAGCCATGGACTCGGGTCCTCAGGAGCGGGGGTGGGCTTGCAGGACGGGTAGTCTAGGGAAGCCACACAGGGCGGGGCCGCAGCCAGCGCGGGTGGGAGCCCACCATGCACCCACGGGGCTGTCCTGCTCCCCTGTCCCAAAGGCTCTTGGGCCTCTGTTGCCCCACCAGCCCCTCTGCCACCTCCCCTCACTAATGCTATACGTGCCCCCAGCCCAGAGGCCCTTGGAGCTCACCCCCACCCCCAGTCCCACAGGCTCTGCAGGCAGGGCCACTGCGGCACCTGGGCTTACTCAGCACCCCTTCTCCCCTGGCCTGAGCAGAGACAGGAGACAGAAGACAAAGGTATGAAGGAGAGATAGGGAAGGGGGTGGGGGATAATAAGTAAGGTCAGGAAGGAGGGCTGGGAGGCAGGAGAGGAGCGAAGGTGCAGGCACAGGGTGGGGGCAGAGACCCACCCAGTGAAGCACCCAAACTGCCTCAAAGGTCTCGTTGGTGCAGAGAACAGGGACCCCAGCTGCGCCCCCACGGCCCAAGCAGGAAACCACCCAGTCCGGGCTCCGGAGTGCAGACAGGTTGGGTAAGCGGGCTCAGCTTGAGCCAATCACCCAAGACCTGGAGCCTCAGATCTAGTGCCTGGCAGCGGCCAGCTGCTGGCCTTGGAGCAGGGGGCCCTGTGCTCCTGGGAAGAGGCCCGTCCCAGTACCCAGCCAGGCAGAGGCCAAGGAGCCCTTCTCCGAGGGAAGCCGCGAGCATGTGCCGAGGGAGGGCAGGTGGCAGACTGTGGAGGAGAGACCTTGGTCAGTCCCGTCCCTCGTTCGCTGAGTTCCACCCCCTCAGCTGCACAGGTCCAGGTAAAACTTGCTGCCGGATGGGCTTCAGACGGGGGAGATGCATGGCCGGGAACCCTAACTTCAGACACACCTGAGCTTCAGACCCCGGCTCAGGGGCCTGGCAGGTGCGGCAGGAAAACTTTCCTCCAACCCAGAGGGACACAGAGGAACCTGCAGCCCCTTCCTCACAGGGCAAGACCTGGGCGCAGGGGGAAGGGGCATCCTGACACGTCTGCCGAGAAATAACGTGTGGGGCTGAACGCAGGACAGGTCAGGTGGGCACACAGACAGGTCTCAGGCGACGGCGGTCACAGAGCACTGTGTGTTCCCCCGAGAGGCTGACCTGGGTCCAGACCCCGCACTGGGGCTGGGAGCCTTGGGAATAACACCAAGACTCTGCACTTACAGGAAGTTGGCCCAGGCGAAGCCTCCCCGGGGAGTCCCTTCCATGAGCCGGCAGGACTGGAGGCTATCAGCACTTCCCAACCTTTGCCCCTCTTTCCTTGGGATATTTCAGTGTGATACCTTAGCTCCAAATGCCTGTGGATTGTTTTACAGCCTGTGGCTGCGTCCCCCACGGGCCTTCCCGAAAAGTGAGACTTTACACCTTCCGCACGGTAGAGGCTCTCGGAGGGGCCCTTGGTTCTAGGTTTGGATGATGGGTCTCAATTCCACGCCCGCTGACTGCATCTGTGCTGCTGGGGCTGGGGTCCACTAGGGCCCACTGACTCTTCTACCCCTGGGAGGATGGGGCCTGCTGGGGACTCCTGCTGCTCACGCTGTCCTTCTAGATCATCTTTTTCTAGATCCCCTCACGTATTCCTTTGAGGGGAGTAAGTGAAATTCAGTGGAAGCAGGCAGGAGAGCAGGATGGAGAGTGCCCAGGAACCCACAGGAAAGAGCAGGACAAGGGTGAGACCCAGCATCAGGGGCTCCTGGTCCTAGGACCAGAGCACACGAAGTCCAAACCAGAAGCTTCTGGTTTTAACCCCAGGACGTAAATACCACCCCATGGCTTTCCCCGCAGCCTGGGAACGCGCCTGGGGCAGACGCCCAGCCCTCATGACTGTACCTCAGAGAAATACACAGATTAGATGGGGGTGTGGGCACCCTGGTTAATACAATGGAGAGCGTGGGTGGAGTGCCCAGAGATGTCCCAGACCGTTGGTCCACAAGCCCCCCATCAAGGGCAAAATCACAATGATGGGAAGGGGCTTTGGAAGCAACAAGAACTGGGGCCCAGGAACCTAGGGCCCCGAGGCTCGAGACACTGGATTGATAAGCCGCCTGCATGTCAAAGGTACAATCCGGGCTGCACTTGCCTGGAGCACAACTGGGGAGAGGCACTTCCTGCGGAGGCACAGGGCTGCTCAGAGGTTCCAGACGCTGCACACCTGGCCCTGGTGCCCCCACTCCCAGAAGCTCTTCCCCCAAGACCAGGGGTGACAAGGGCTTGCAAAGCCCCAAGGGTGCCAGGGGAGGAGCTCGAGGCTCTCAGAGGACATGGGCACCAGGAGAGACCACCTCGCCACCACCCCTGAGCCTCCAGCCTTCCAAGCCAGAAGGGCCCATCAGCCACTGGGGTCCTCCTGGGGGGTTTCCGCCTGGTTTGAGTATGTGGGGTGTGAGCCTGGACTGCCCCCTTTCCCAAGAGAGACCATGGTGGAGAAGCAGAGACTTTCGGGCTCAGAGAGTGAAGCCACCCCTTCCCAGCTGGCCTAAGACAGGGGCGCCCTCACCTCCAGCCCGTCAGCACTGTGAGCTCTGCTTCCAGGGCATGTCCCCAGACTGGTGACTTACTGGCCCACCCACACCGACACTGCCCCTCACCCTGACCTCTGCCGCTGCAGCCCATTCTGTCCAGGGCTCTCCCTATGGTTCAGGCTTCCTCCCTGGCAGGGTCTCAACCCCCTCACCACTCCCACCCTCTCAGGAGGCTCCTCTCTGATCTGAGCCAGTGCTCACCTCTCCGGACCCACTGGGGTGTCAGCTGGACACCTGAGCCATGTCTGTCCCCTGAAATCCCCTACCTAATGCCTGGGAATAAAGGGACACAATCAACCTAGAACTACCCCCTCCCCTAGAATCCCCTCTGGTGCCCCCCCCCCCCCCATCCATTCTCTGCCCTAAGACCAAGGCAATAGTCTAAGAGCCCAGGTCTGTTCAAGTCCCTCCCCTTCGTGCCACCCTGGGTAGAGATCAAAGTCCTCCAGGGTCTGTGGTTCTGCTGGTTGGCCTCCTCTGGCCTCCAACATTCTAACCTCCCTCTTCCCCCAGAAGCACTGTCCTGGTAATCCTGCCACCCCCAGAGCTCTGTCTCCAGAAGCTGCCTGGATCTCTACCCCTGGGGAGCTCTGCCTGGATCCCTACCCCCAGCAGGGCCCTCTACCCAGTGCTCCACAGCCTCATGACTTCTGCATGGCCAATGGGGGCCACTGAGCCTGGTGCTGGCCCAGCCTTTGGTCCCCAAGGAAGGTCTGAGGAGAGAGAACACAATAAAGGGGAGAAAGCCCAGCCTGGCCCAAGGCCCAAAGGGACCGTGGTGTGGGCAGCTGCAGGCCCAGGAGCCCCCAGGAGTCCAGAGGAGGAAACGATACCCCCACTCAGGGGCAGATACTATCCCACTGCAGGAGCGCCCTCGACCCCTTGGGCCCAGCAGGCCCCACCTGTGGGCGAGCTCCCTGAGCTTCTGAATTTCCTAAAGATACAGTAACAGGCAGGGGGCCCCTGGGGGCCCAGATGTTTACCATAAGTCCTTTGCTGAGCCCCAGACATGGGGTCTTAGAGGTTGGGGTCCATGGGTTCAGCAGCCACACCTATTTCTCACCTTCGCAAAGGTGCTGCTTCCAGTGAACCCAGACTCCCGGGCCAACTCGCTGGTGGCCATGACCCTGTCCTCTGGCCTTTCTCTGTCCCAAGCTGCTTGAGGTGAGAAGCCGCCTCAACACATTTGTGGGAGTTATTGCTTCGTCCCAGGGTCCCCGGCAGGTTACACGTGGCTGGAAGAGATTGGACAGCGCAAGGTGGGCCGTGGACCAAAACGAACACTTGAAGCTGCCGGTAAGACATCTGGCAGGTGCGTGGAAATGGATAGAGACCTGCTTTTCTTCTGTTCCTGCGCCTTGAGAACGAAACAGCCTGACCATTTTCAAAGACGAAAGCAGCCAGAGAGGTTCAGGAGCATGAACCCTGGACCATGGGGTCAAGAAGGAAGCACACCAGGATGCAAACCTTCCCCCCATTATGCACAGACCGGACACACCACCACGTGGCCTCCAGGCCCCACCCAGATGCAGGGGAGGGTGTGGGGGAGTGCTCTGTGGGGGTTTGCGAGAAGGGGCGCTAGGGTCGGCTGTACAGGGAGGGTCTGGGAGCCAGTTCTGTGGGGCAGGAAGGGAGGAGGAACCACATGGCAGGGGGTTTCCTCCCTCCAGGCGGGGAGGTGGGCTAGGCAGTGGGGAACCCCCAGGGCGTAACCCCTGCCCAGGTTAGATCTCCGCTTGTCAGTGTGGAGAACAATGGATCCCGGGGGGGGGGGGAGGGGCTGGGGCTCCAGCGCACTGGGTCTGTCAGGAGTGCGGGTACACCACTGAGGTGGGGCGAGGGCTCTGTTGTAACTCTTGGTTTGTGGGGCTGAACAGGAGCAGGGGGGTCTGGCTTGTCTGCTAAGGTTTGGTTTTGATTTTGAGTTCTGGAAGGCTGAGAGACGGCAGGGGGTGGGGGTCCCAAGGTGGATGGAGGAGAGACAGCTGAGGGGCAGTGGGGAAAGGGCCAGAGTGGAAGGGGGTGCGGGGCTGCAAAGGAAAGGGCAGAAGTGGGTGTCCCCTGAGGCCCACACTGAGCCACCAGGAGAGCCTAGGGGACCCGGGCAGGGTGAGCACGGCCAATTCCAGGGTATGGGAGTAAGGTGGTGAGCCTGAGGGAGGGACAGGGGAGGGTGAGGCTGGGAGTGGGGCTGGGCATGGAGAGATTCCTGGCTTACTTTTTCAGGCGGGGAGACTGAGTCTCTGAGGTGCTGCCTGCTCACACGTGAGACCACAATGCCACCACAGCGGGGACCTTCAAATACATGACAGGGCAGGGCTTGGCCCAGAGCAGGAGGGCTCCGTAGGTGGAGCTGGGTCAGCCCCACGGGTCTTCCCTTAGGGTCCTTTTCATGTTGTCCTGAGAACCCCCAAAGTCTCCACCGAGGCTCGACTCTTGCAATCCCAGATGACAGCAACGGAATGAGGATATGGTGCTCATACAGCCAGCCTTTTTAAATGAGTGTGGGTAAGAAAACGGGTTCTGGGCTTGCCCTGACCAGGACACAGAGCTGGCTGGAGCACGTGGCCACCCCACCCTGGAGAAGGTGCCCTCAGGACAAGTCTGAGGAGCTGGAGACTTGCAGGGACGTGGCTCCTTCCTAGGTGAATAACAGACTCTGGGGCCAGGCAAATACTCGGTCAGGGCGCCAGCCTCCCGCAGTCTCGCCGCTCAGGGCCTACTGGCCAGAGGGAGCGCTGGCGGCTGTCACTGGAATTTCAGATGCCAGGCTCCATGTCTGGATGCCGGGGCGGGACTAGGAGAGGCCCCAGCTTACAAAGAAAGCACGCATTTGCTTTACAAAGCAAGGGTGCTCCGTGTCGCAGGTGTGGACCCCCGGAGTGTCACAGGTTCACCCTGCACATATCATCCTTATGGTGGTTTCCAGGAGAGAGAAGGTGGCAGAGGACAAGAGCCCAGCCCCCTGGCCCAGAAACAGGTCAGTTCCAGAAACGGGTCACTCGTGTGAAGGTTGGGACAGGGCTCTCAGAGCCCCAGGTTGGGGCCGGACCTGTCCAGTAGATGACCGGTAGCAAGTGGCCGGTGTCAGCCATTCCCCCACGAAAGACGTGTTCAGAAGGTACACAACATGAGACCTCACGTGGGCGCTGGAGTCTTACTCCCGGTACCGCAGAACCCCGGAAAGCCCAGGGCGGGCCCGGTGCGGGCCCGACTGAGCATGACACCAGGCAGCCAGCGCCAGGGACAAAGAGAGCCACCTGAGGAAACCGAAGGAGGCAGAGGGATGGCGAGTGCCTTCAAGAACCAGAAAGCAGAAACGAGAGGGACCTGTACGGAGGCAGGACACAGACAGGACGTAGAGCAGGCAGTGCTGACGAGACACGAGCTAACCGAACACCACAGCGGTCCAGGCACCCCAAACCCCAAATTCCCTAGCAGGTTCTCCCCAGAACCTGACCCTCCTGTCCTGCTGAACACGTCAGAGCCTGATGCCGCAGGAGGGGCGCTCGCCTCTTTGCGGTGTCCCTCCCCATTCCCAAATCCTGCCTCCTGCCCTTCCCTGGGGAGGGTGTCCTTGGACCCCCTCCATCACCCTGCCCCCAGGCTCCACCTGGTAAGTCACACAGGCCACTACGTCCAGGAAGACCCTCCCTGGTGGACCCACATGTTGGAACTCTGGTTCTCATAAGCTCTTAAGAAAGCTGACCTTCCCATCACCTTGCCCGCGAGTTGCCGGCGCTTCCCACTTGCTGGCTCACTGGAGCAAGTTAAGAGAAATCTGACAGACCAGGATTTTTAAAAGAGAAACACTGTCAATGGAAAACTTGCTCCTATAAGGAGGATTTTACTGGGTTTAATCTTGAGTGGCACGGTGTTTCTTTCTGCTCTGGGAGCCAAATATCACCGCAGCGCTTGATGGCGAGGACCTGCTCTGTCTCCCTGCGTGAAACAGCCCCGACAAGCCCGCAGGCAGGAAAGCTGGCTGAGGGCGCCCCAGGGCAGGCGCAGCGCGAGGTCTACGGGCCTGGATGCGGCAGAAGGGAGCGCCGGACACGAAACCCAGGAGCCTGGCGCGCGTGGGGCTCCGGAGGCTGCTCCCGCCTGGCCGGTATCACGTCACCCTCGGCGACCGGCACAGCCGCTCCGGGCCCGGCCAGGCTCGCAGTGCGCGCCTCGCCCTGCCTGACCCGAAGGCCTGACTCCCTGGGGCTGGCAGCGGCGCCCCACGGCCGGACGACGGGGCAGCTAATGCCGGACAGGGAAGACCGCGGACCCGGCAGAGACCCGGAGGAGGGCGAACGCGGGCGCACCGCTTTGTACTCGGCGGCGCAGGCGGGGTCGCGCAGACCCCGGGGCGGGGGGCAAGTGGGAGGGGAAGTCGCAGCGGGGCCATGACCTCGAGACCCATCGAGCCCCGGGCCTCTTACCGATCTTGGCCAAGCTGGCCACGAGGATCCACAGCGCGATGATGTACGGGTCCTGGACATGGTGCCATTTGAAGGTGACCACCTGGAAACCCTGGCTGTCTTCGTGCGCGCTGCCGGGCTCCTGCTCGACGCCCCGCACCCGCGGCAGCACGCCAAGCGCCAGCAGCGCCAGCAGCAGCCCCCAACTGGAGCCCGGGGCCCCGCGCCCCAACATCGCCGCCACCGCTCAGCACCCTGTTCAGACGCTCATGGCGTGTGGGTCCTGCTGCGCTCGGCGGGACGCGCTGCGCCCGGAGCCGTTGGACGTGCGGGACCCTCGGGACTCGCGCCGGGTGGCGTGGAGCAGAGCGCACTCCGGGCGCGGGCGGCTGTCCCGGTCCCCGCCCGCCCCGGTGGCCTTTAATCCTGCAGCCCCGGGGCGGGGCCTTCCCGCCCCCGCTGCGCGCACGCGAGCGCGGACACCGTCGCACGCTCTCGGCACGCCCGCCCAGCCTGCACACGCCCACCCCGGGCCGACCGGTCGCCCTGACCTCATCTCCTCAGGTCCGCGCTCGGTCCCCTCCATCCCCCTCCCCTACCGGCCCGCGCGTGTGCTGGAGCCCGGGGCTGGAGGGCGCAGGCCGGGAGGTCTGCGGAGCCGCGCAAAGAGGCGCAACCGCTTCCCTAGGGGTGGATCCCAGCGCCGAGTCCCTGCAGGCTTGGCTGCGGGACGGTGGGCTCCTGGTGCCTCGGGCGCCCCTCAGTGGCGTTCGCTCAGCTCGCCGCAAGCCGCTGCTTACCCATAAACAGGATCCGGGCTGGCTGACCCCGCTAGGGGCGCGAGGGTCCAGGAGGGGGCCAGCCCCAACGCCTGGGACTATGTCTTCAACACACACCCGCACCTCGTAACAGGATGAAACGACCTGTCAGAAACGAGGTTCTGTCCCTCCAAACCCGGGGTGGTGGAAATCCAAGGCACTCGGCCGTTCCCCAGGCGTGATGGCCCCTCCAACCCTGACCTTGGAGACACCTGTGAGGGCTCAGAGTGGAATGCTCTTTCTGCCTGAGGGCTTGGCCTCCAGCGAAGTCCCCCATAGCCCTTCCTGCCTGCGCTGTCATCTGTGATGACTCACCTGGGCACCTCCGATTTCCCCTTGTTCCCTCCCCCAGCCCACCCTGCAGCCCCCCTGCATCGGGCAGCTCTATCGTCCAGCGGTCTGCTCCACCTTCAAGCTACAAAGGAAGCCCAGCCCCTGTTCAGCAGTTCTAGCCACCACTGGGCTGCGGCAAAGGCCTCTTGCCTGCATCCCTGCACCTGCCCTGTGCGGCTTTCCTGTTGAGCCTCCAATGCAGGGGGAAGGCCCAGTCCCCCCACGATTCAGGTCCCTCTCCGACCTCCAAGCTGTCCTCCTGGGGACCTCCGCAGGTGCACCCCCTCTACTTCCCAAGGTCCTTGTCCCATAGCTGATCTCTCAGCTCTCAGTTGTGACATCCGAGCTCCCCTCCCTCCCAGCTGTGTTCCTCCACGTCATCTGACTTGCCATCCACTCAATCTGACTGATGATTGCTCTGTCCCTGGGAATGTCTGTTCCATGAGTGAGGGGCTCCACGAAGCCCACAAAGCTCATGGCTGCATCCCCCTTCCTGAAATGGTACCTGGCGTCCAGGAACACTCAGGGGAAATTGGGTGGGTGGATGGACAGAGGGGTAGGTGGGCAGGTGGGGGTGCAGATGGGGGGTGGGCAGATGGATGCATCTTCTTATATCAGAATGTACATCAGGGTGCCAGGAGGGTGGAGCTGGACGGAGCTGAGCTGGATGGCTTTGCTCCTCGGGTTCTGCCCCCAGTTTCTTCTGACGGGAGGCGGTCAGCAGCAGTGCAGGAGACAGTCCACTGACATCAGGCCCAGCCAGGTGAATTGGCTGGGTGGCTGAGCACTGAATGTCTGGTGACCTTTCGGGAGGGTGCTGCAGAGGGCTTCGGTCCTCACTGGGTGTCCTTGGAGGACTGTCCAGATGGAAGGGACTTTGTGGTAGCCCAGGGATCCTTGGTAGAGGGAGAGTGCCAGGCTCGACAGGAGGGGGCTGGCGTGAGCTGAGCACAGTGTCCGACAACAGGAGGAGGTGACCGACGGCCGGGACGGCCTCGTGTGGAGGGCCATGGAGGGCCGTGGGCTTGCTTCCAGCTCGGCCATGTCTGTTTCTCTCCCCCACACCGTTCTCAGCCTCCTGTCCCAGAGATAGTGCCAGGTGGGCAAGGATGGTCACCTCCAGCCCAGACACGCTTCTCTGCTCTTCTCTCGTGCTGTGTGACTGAAGCCTGTAGAGGAGTGCCCTCTTTGAAGATGATGCCCTTGCCTCTCACGGGAAGGCCAGATTCACGGCGGAATGGCATGTGCTGTGATGCCCAAAGTCCCTCTGGTCACTCCACCCTCTGGGGTTTTCACCAAGAGCTTGTTCTAAGAGCTCACGCCATTTCTTCTGGGAGGGGCTGCTTCTGAGGCCCAAGGAGTAGTTCAAAGGGTGGGAGAGCTGCACGTTGTCATCTGGACTCATGGATTCGGCCTGAAGGCTGGTGCTGATGATCGGCCATGAGCCCGTGTGCTGCAGAGGCGGCCGGAAGATGCCCAGGGTCAAGGGAAAGGGATACCCAGGGAGAGTCAGAAAGCGAGCCCCCGAAGTGGTGAGAACTTACGGGGCGACACGGCAGGATGCGTGGGCATGTGAAGGGTGAGTGCGTCTGTGCTCCCGGGAAGCTCGGGGCCAGATGGGGCCTCTGCCTAAGGCTTCCTCACCGCGGAAGCCAGCTTGGGGGAGTGCCTGTGCCCCCCGACACCCACGGCTGGCTGAGCCGCGTCTCCATCCGTGCCCCCCCCCCACATGGACGGGGTCCACAGGGTGGGCGGGCAACCCTGCGCCTCTCTGCCTCTGAGCTGTGGCTTCAGACAGTGCGGCCCCCCGGCACTCAGGCCTCCATCCACATCCCGCAGGATTACGAACGGCGCCCCTTATTGTGCTGTGTGCAGTCATACAACTGCGAGGCCACACGTACCTGGGGGCCTGGGTGTGTGCGTGTGTGGCGGGGCGTCTGGGGACGTGGCCTCAGGACCCTGCGTGTGTATGACGATCTGATAAGCGCCTTCCCCGGCCTGCCCTCAGGCAGGCAGGAGCAGCCGCGGACGCCTCCCCTCCCCACCCCTCCCCAGTGACCTGGGTCACCTGTAGGTCTGCCGGCCGTACGTGGTCTTAGGCCGCATGGGCCATCGGAACAGGTGCCGTGAACAGGGGCTTACACAACAGGAATCTATGTCCTCACAGTTACGGCTGCAAGTCCAAGAGCAAGGTTGTGACTGAGTCCAGTTCTGGAGGCTTGCGGGGGGCCGCAGTGTTCTCGGGGGTCTGTCCTCAGAGCACAGGACGGGGGCGAGGGAGGCAGAGCTCTCCCGTTGTCTTCGTACAGGGCCGCCCCATTCGATCAGGCCCCACCCTTAAGACCTCATCCAACCTTACTTTCCTCCTAGAGACCCTATCTCCGAACACCATCACAGTGGTGGTTAGGACTTTCACTTCTGAATTTTGGGGGACACAGTTCAGTGCCTAGCACCCAGGGCCGTGACCATGTGACGTACTCAGAACAGTTAAAACAAGGCAAGGAACCAGTCCAACCCCCTGCCCTGCACCTGAGGTGCTGTGAGCAACCGAACTTCACGGTGAGTGAGGGGTGTCCCGTCCAGTCCGTCGTGCTGACTTCTGGTTAGGAAGCTCATTCGTGCAGCTTGGGAAGACCTCCCGCGCATAAGGAGACAAGGTTTTGAGTCTGTTTATGCTGCTGCTGACAGCACAAGACGTGCACGTTACGTATGTAATGTGACTGTCAGGCCACACACACCTCATCGTCCCCACAAGCTTATTTTTATACCCAAAGAATCACACACCAGCCCTGGCTAAAGAGGGGAGGGAACCTGTGTCATTACCCCCCAAGCCAGTAATTCTGCACGGGCCCTTCTTCTTCCGTTTGCGGAGCACCGGTGCTATTCAGACAGACGCAGCCCTCTGGGAGCCGACCAAAATCGTCACAAGGGCGTACTTACCATTTCATATGTGATCGCTGGATTAAAATTGCCTTTCTTACAAACCGGAGCGATCACGCTTCTGGGGTTGGCCTACTGGTGCCGTTGAGACTCCAGCTGAGCCTAGAGCCCGTGTAACCTGATGCCCAGCCTGCAGTTAAGGAGCGTCTGGGGACACTGCTGGCTGGGTCTCCTTCTCATTCCCGTGGGGGGCCCAGCACAGCGCACAGTGCCACCCAGGACCCCAGCCCCCACCAGCGTCCCAGATTCCTGTCTCCCCTGGGATCCGACGCCCTGCCGGGACCCCCCTCTGCGCCCAGCACCCATGCTCCACGTCCCACTACACACCACTCTGCTTGGCTCTTCGGGACACCGGGGATCTTCTGTGACAGGGGCTCCTGGGAGTCCACTGTGCTCCTGCAGGAGCCCCTCCCCCCGACCACATCCGATCACGCCCTGGCCTCCCACCCGCCCCCTCTGCCCACCGAACTCACACAGACCCTGGACACATGCCGGTAGCCCTGGACACAGGTAACCCCCATCGTGGGAGCCCCAGCTCTGGGCCCTGCCTCTTCCTCAGGCTCCCCCTTCTTTCTGGAAGCTAGACCCCTATTCCGGGAGGGAGCCCTACCGTGGACCGCACCCCTGACATCCCCATGCTGTCCATCAGCTGTGACTTTCTCCTGGAACTGCGTCCCCACAAACAGCCCTGGAAGCCCATGCCACCTGCAGCTGGCAGTCCAGTGTAGACCACTGACCCCGAGCTCCTCCTGGAAGACCTAAAAAACCCATCAGATGAGGTCACAGACTTGGACCTCCCAGAGCCTGGTAAGTGGTCTGCTCCCGAGGACCTGCCAGCTAGGCCGAGAAACCCACCCTGTTCGGGAATAAACCTGGAACCATCCTAAACACAAGGATTCACACCTGAACCTAGAGATACGCACGGAAGGTTACAGGGACCCAGCAAGGTGAGCATGTCAGGGGTGAAAGGTGGACTTAATATTGGAAAAGCCACTCCTGTCATCCCTCAGTTTACAGATTGAAGGAGAAAGCTCAATGATGTACCCACAGAGGCAGAAAGCCTTTGGTAAAACTGAAAACCCACTCGAGACAACATATACAAGAAGGAAAGCTCCTAGCAAACTCAGAATGGAAGCTAATTTCCTTAAGCCAATCATCAGCTTGTATAGACATCTGTAGGACACACAGGGAAGGACAGGACAGGAGTTCGCAGGGGCTGGAACAAAGCCACCCTTCGGGGCATGTGGGATTGCCGCCTGCACGCAACACCCCGGGGACTTGGAGACGGATTATTGGAATTAATGAGAGTTAGGTCAGCAAGGCTGCTGGCTTCAAAATCAATATTCTGAAATCAGTTCTATTTCTATACACTGCCACACACTTTTCAGAAAACGAAAGTTCATTTAGAAACACTATTTAATACAAAATACATAGGGAAAAAATCTAACAAAAGATATACAAGATACAGAAGGATCCTCCAGTGAACACTGGAAAGATTTTAAATTATGAATTCAACTTCTCTGTTAGATACATGACCGTCCAGACTTTCTGCTTCTTTTTGTATCCATTTTGGTAAATCTTATTTTCAAGAGATTTGCCCATTTCACCTAAAATTTCATGTTCATCAATGTAAAGTTCGTTATGCCCTTTTTGTGTCTGTAAGACTCTGCTGTGATGCTTCTGTTTCTTTTTTTTTTTTAAGATTTTATTTATATATTTGAAAGGGAGAGAGACAGAGATAGTGACAGAGATAGTGAGAGCACAAGCAGGGAGGAGAGGAAGAAGCAGGCTCCCCGCTGAACTGGGAGCCCGATGTGGGACTCGATCCCAGGACCCCAGGATCAAGACCCAAGCCAAAGGGAAACGCCCAACCATCTGAGCCACCCGGGCGCCCTGATGTTTCTCTTTCTATTCCTCATGGTGGTTCACTCTTGTGTTTTCTCATTAGTGATCAATATTTCTGGAAGTCCACCAACTTCATTAGTCTTTTCACAAAACCAGATTTTGATTTTGCTGATTTTCTCTATTGTATTTCTGCCTCTGATTCACACACTTCTTTATTCTCCCTTTCCTTCTCTGTTCATATTTTGATGTTTTTTCTGGCTTCTTGAACTGGAATCTCTGGTCACTGATTTTCAGTGTTTCTCTTTTTTAAATTCATGACTTCTCCCAGAAGGTGTAAAGTCCCCTCTGGTAGCTACTTTGGGGCCTCCAGTGGTTTTAATATGTTGGGTTTTCCATCTTCACGTCAAAGGATTCTCTGATTTCTACTGCGATTCTTCTCTGCGTGGGTCACTCGGGAGCGTGCTCTTTATTTCCAGACTCTTGTGGCTTGCTCCTGCCCCAGTCACTGGGACCACATGATTCCACCATGGATGACGTCAGTCCTTTTACATCTGTTATACTCACTTTGTGGGGGCGCCTGGGTGGCGCAGTCGTTAAGCGTTTGCCTTCGGCTCAGGGCATGATGCCAGCGTTCTGGGATCGAGCCCCACATCGGGCTCCTCCACTAGGAGCCTGCTTCTTCCTCTCCCACTCCCCCTGCTTGTGTTCCCTCTCTCGCTGGCTGTCTCTGTCTCTGTCAAATAAATAAATAAAATCTTAAAAAAAAAAACCTCACTTTGTGATTTGGCATCTGGGCTGCTATGGTGGACGCCCCATGTGCTCTGGTTGAGAATGTGTGTTCGGCGGTTGTCGGAACGGGGGCTCCATACTTGCCCATTTGGTCAAACTGGTTGGTTGTGCTGTTCACATCTACGTTCGTACTAATTTCAGTGGTAAAAAGACGCGTTACCACGGTCATCTCTGCTGGTGGCTTTGTCATTCGAGGCTTGTTAGCTTTTGTTCTCTGTGATCTAACTATGTTAACAGGATTGGTCGGTCTTCAGGGTGAACTGGCTCGTTATCGTGTGGAATGTCCCTCTATCTCGAACACTCGTGCCTGAAGTCTGCTCTGATACTCACCCGGCCACCCCCATTTTCTTTTGGTTAATCCATGCAAGGTGTATCATTTCCATTCTTTTGCCTTCAATCTATTCGTCTTTCCGTTTAAAGTGCCGTTTTTGTTTTCTCATTGGGCCTGAGAGGGTTGGTCCTCGAGGGCCATCCTGGACTACGCCGCCCAGCAGCGGCCCCGCGGCACGCAGGCCTGGACCCTGCAGCCGGCCTCTCCTCACGGGAGCGGCAGGCGGCAGTCTTCCCATCAGGGGCAGCTCCGGTGTCTTAGCGCAAAGAGAAACCGGCTCGTTGTGTCCCTACGTCCTCAGAAGTTTTCCCCGCCTTTCGGGCCTGGTTAGTTTCTCCGTGTGTCCCTTTTAGACTCCCTTCCCTTCAGCCGAGGCTTACTGGGACTGAGGTGTTCGCCCTCCGCCTGCTCGGTCCACACGTGGAAGGGGACCCCGTCCGTAAGTGAGTCCTGCGCCTGCAGACACGGACGAGGGGACCTCGGAGGGGCCGTCCCCAGGTGGATCTCACCCTCCTTCCTGAGCTCCGGGCCTGCCCACCTCCCTGCTCTACTTGGTTCCAAGTCGCTGTTCATACCGAATTCGGCCGACGGTGTCCTTGGAGCGTCTCACACTCGAGTGATCATGCCACTCTTCTCCTCGGGCTTCCCCCCCAGGCCCAGCGGCCCCCTGGGTTCTGTACCCGCAGGACACAGAGCCTTTGGATCTGCCCATTTTCCAGGACACTTGCTCTTGGCTCCCGTTCTGGTCCTGCAAGCCCACCGTCTGGGAGGGAGAATCCATCCCTGAAGACAGTGCAGCTGTCATTCCGGCTAGAGCCTGAGGCCGAGAGCTGGCTGAGGACCTCGGAGCCCAGCCCAGCGGAGCGGCTGGGGGCAGCTCGGGGGCAGGGGGCTGAGCACGGGCGCGGCTCGCCCTCTCTGTGCATGGAGGCCCTCTGGTAGGATATGGAAAATACATCCAGGGTTGTAGGGCTGTGCGGGCCAGGAGCACACGTGTGCTCTGACGGCTGGCCTGTGCTCAGAGCGGGCACGCGGTGGGGCTGCATGCGATCTTACTCTTGCTGCCGTTCGCCCACCTGAATTCTCACCCTTCGCTTCGGGAAGCAGGACCTGTGCCCTGTCACCACCAGGGCTGCCCTCTAAGCCATCTGCACTCTGGCCCATAGACATTACTGAAGAAGGAGGGAATGGAGTAACCAGGCCGTTGTTTTTTACCCCATCCTAGCTCAGATGTTCCCACCCTCTACTTTCCACTTGAACCAGAAGAAGCCCCCAGGTGTCTCTGGTCAGAAGCCTAGTACGGAAGATGCACTTTCTAGACCCCACCTGGCCCAGACCCCGCCTGCCTTGGGCGAGATCTTGTTTATACCGACACGCCTCCGTGTCCCCTAGGTAGCCCCTCGCTGCAGCACATAGAAGTGGACAGGGCTCCAAGCTGAACCCGTGGGCACCCCGTGCTATGCACCACGGTGGGTCCCTGTCTCTGAAACTGGGACTCACCGGTGGCAGGTCCCTGCTCCTCGAACCTGCCAAACGGGGCAACACACAGCTAACATGTCAGCATGAGACGTCTGCAGAGCTCCCACTGAGGCTGCTGGAGGTGGGCCACTGCCCTCCCTGCCCAGCCCAGAGCCCCACCTCACCTGGCGATCAACAGTATCAGGCCAGGCTGAGAGCAAACACACAGCCTGAAAGCCTGGTGACAATAGCCGGACAGGGGTGAGTGGGGCAGCTGGGCTTTGTCTAAGGGCTGATACGGTGTGTGCTGAGGATTTAGGAGGCTCTCAGGGCCTCTGAGCCCGGTGCTGCCCGCCCGGGGGAAGCACAATGCACATTGTGTTCCTGGAGAGACTGCCATTTGTAGCCGAGCCAAGGGCTTTGGGTGCTCTTGGGTGAGCCCCTATTCGCTGGTTTGGATGTAGTTTTGTTAACATATTCACTCCTGATAGCGTTTCTTCTAAAAGGAATCCAGGGAGATTTCTACAAAGAATGGCAGTTTTGCTGATGGGAATAACTTTAGAACTCCTCCGAGCATGCTCTGAAAATTGGCCGTTAACATTTTCACGCATTTGTCCGTTGACTCGCATTCTCAAGTGTCAGCAAAGCCTAAAGTCTGGTGGGCAGATTTAGGAAGAATTGGAGTTCTCAAAGCGAGCCCCGGGTTCAAGCACCCGGAAAGGTGTTGGGGAGACCGGGGGGACCTGGAGACAGAGGAGCCGAGCTGGAGACTTGTCCTTGTGGTGGGGTGGGGGTCGTGAGCCCGCTCCTGCTGTTGGAGAACCTGCTGGAAAAGCCGGGAGGGGTGGGCGCCCGTGGGGAGGCAGGTGCCGGGCAGCAGGCCTGGACGCCGAGCTGCCTCTGTCCAGGGTTCAGGCAGGGGCTGGTGTACAGAGGGGTGGTGCAGGGGGCCGTGTGCCCCGTGGCCCCACTCATGTCCCGTTTCCAGCTGTTTGGCCTCCACCGTGGCCTGCTGGAGCAGTGATGGCAGACCCGGAGTCTGCTCAGCCGTCTGCACAGCCCAGAGAGCTGTCCTCGGCCAGCGGGTGGGTACGTTTGTTGCTGCTGTCCCTGGAGGCCTGTCACTGGCCCCAGTGGGACCCCCCACGTAGGAAGCATGCCACCAGTGTCATATGCCCCCTATGGTGGGGCTCTGTCCTTAGGGGAGTTCACAGTAAGCCCAAGTCAGGGACCCATGGGAGCTCAGGTGGGGACTGAGGCTTCAGTGATCAGAGTCTAAGCTCAGAAACCCACTGATTGTGAGGCTGCAGCCCCCCCCCCCCACTGCTGCTTGGCCAGGCCTCAGAGTATGAGACCAAGGGCCCTCTGGCTAGGTGACCCCAGGCCCTGTGATCAGGGAGTTCTGTCCCTGACCTCCCCACAAGCACTCTGACGACCTCAGGTGTCACCTCAACCCCAAGACAGCAGAAGTGTGGGAGCGGGGCTCCCCCAGAGAACGACCGCAAGGGTTCCTGCCCCCTGGCCCAGCGGCACTCACCTGACAGTGGAAAGTTTTCACAGAGAGGAATGTGTGCAGTGTGTGCGGTGGGGAAGGTACATTCCTAGGGAGAGCACGCGTTTACACAAATTAGCCTTTTAGATGGGAATGCTGCTCATGCAAGACCTGGCTGGCACGGAGCAGCTTCTGGGGGACTCGGTGTCCTGGGGCACAGAGTCAAGGTCCCAGCACACACTCCTGGCTCCCTCCTGCCCCGAGAAGCTGGCCCCCCTTCATCACAGGGGCAGAGGGCGACCAGCTCGTTCCACATCTGAGGGTGGTCGGGGGCTGCGCACGAGCACCCGGACTCCTCTGCCCGGCGCTGCTGTGGGGGCTTTTAGGAAAAGGGACTCGCTCTTTTGCTCAGCTCCGCTGCGCTCAGCGACAGAGAGAGCCCTGTGCCCGCTGGTGCAGTCCTTAGCCCAGCCCACAGGCGGGGGCTGGGGCAGCGTGGGGGACTCACTGGCGCCCAGGCAGGAGGTGGCCCCCAGCCCTGGGCCTGCCTCTGTCCCACCCAGTCTGCTCCACTGCTACTCGCTGGGACCCTCAGGCCGCCGAGACCCTTCAGAGCCTCCTGGCCCTGGCAGGCCTGAGCCGGCCATGTGGGGAAAGGTCTGAACGTGCAGGGATGAGCACCTCGCCCTGTCCAAGGGACGGCAGGGAGACTCCCTTCCCGGCCTGGTCCCTGTAACCCAGTCCTGCTGACGTGTACAGGGGCACACCCATGCAGGGGGCCATGCTGGGGTGGACCAGACGTGCCCGAGCATACCTCTCTGTTTAGACACTTGTGAGAAACACCCCCACAGCAGAGAAGCCCGGCCCCACTGGAGGAAGAGCACCCGAGAGAGGCTGTCTGGTCCCGAAAGACCCAGCATTTTAGTGGAGGCCACAGGGCCAGGAGAGGGTGGGCAGCATGCACGGGCCTCTGGCTCCTTCGGGAAGGGTCAGAGGGCAGGGCAGAGCCAGAGGCAGGGGCAGTCCTTTGTTGTCCAGATGCGCATTTCCAGGCCCCTAGACTCCCGGGCCTCGGCCCTGATAAAAGGACCCTACCTTCTTGGGATACCAGAGGACATGGAAGCCAGGGATGGGAATAAGCCAGGCCCCCACGGGTGGCCCAGAATGCATGTCCCACAGGACTGTACTGAACCAAGACTGCAGGTGGCAAGGGTGCAGAGACGGCCATGGCTGGGGATCCCAGCCGGGCTCTGCAGGCGCGCTCTGCATCTGCCTGTCCCCTTGGGGCCACTCACACACCGTTTCAGCACACTGTGCGTCACGGCGCTTTTGCCGGGGTCTCTCCGTGGACGCCTCCTCCGGGCTGAGCTGTGTGCAGGCCTCGCTGGCCCCACATTCAGGGGGCAGCTGCACTGGGCTTGTCCCCAGGCTTGTCCCCAGGGTCGTCCCCAAAGGCCTTGAGTGTGAGTCCACACCCTTTGCAGGGACATCACCATGGCTCTGGAAGCACGGCTGCTCTGTCCCTGGCACCAAGATTTGCTGGTTGCTCCCTGCACCGGCTCGCCGTGACACAGGCTTTCGTGGGGGCTCGTGCACTGCGGTTGGGCATGTGGTTTTTCTCTGCCTTACTTTTCCCATCTGTAAAATGAGGGTGAAAGCGGGGTTGAGGGAAGCTGAAACCAGGGACTGCACCTCCTTTTTCACAGATGAGGAAACAGAGGCACAGAGAGATAGCAGGTGACTGCAGGCCCTCACTGCTCTTTCTTGTCACGCCCTGTGCATGGGGGAACGCGATGTCCCCAGGTTCTATGAGCCAACACCAGCTGGGTTGGGACTGTCACGTGCCAAGGCCCAGCTTGAGGAGTGAGGGACAGGCATGATGAGTCCGTCACCCAAGGACCATTTGGGGCATGGGTTTGGGGTTCCTGGCCCCCACAGATGCAGGACGCTGCGGTTCAGGGGGCTTGGACTGGAGCCCAGGGGCCCCTTCTCAGTCCAGCTGTGCCTCTTGTGGCCTCCACTGTCTCCCCTGCCAGAGACGACCTGCTTTGTCCTGGATCTGCCCCTCGAGCCCATGTTTTCACACCCCTCCTAAGACCTCGTGGGGCAGAACCCACAGCCTGGCCTCGAGCGCCCACCCAGGGCCACAGGTGCCCTGTGGCTACGGGCTGTCCTGGGCCAGCCCTGGCTGGGCCGAGGTCACTTGTACCGTAAAGGAGACATACCAGAGGACATGGAAGCCAGGGATGGGAATAAGCCAGGCCCCCACGGGTTATAATACATGAATATAACACGGGACTTCTTTCCGGAGCTAGGAGTTGCTGGGTTTGTTGCGTGTAATCCTGAGGAAGAACTGGGAATCTGCATCACCAGAGTTATGGTTTAGTGGCCAGGAGAGGGTGTGGAAGGTGTGAGAGGCACAGGAGCCGCTCCCCGCCCCTCCAGCAGCCCCCCGGGGCAGGCCAGCACTAGCACGGAGGCCCCGGCAGCTAGCTGTTGGGATTTGGGGTGGAAGACGATGCATAAATTCGGGTTTTTCCTCCTGGTTCATGTGCTTCCTTGACTGGTTTCAGCCAAACCCCAGGGTGGACGCCGGTGCCCCAAACCCGAGATGCCCAAACAAACACCAGCCCCAAGTTTAGATTTCAGGAATAATATTTTCAAAAATCAATCTGGCCTGCTTTTGCTGTGTCTGCTTGTGAAATCCAGGCTGTTTCCCTTGGATATGTGCACGGTGCAGTCGTGCGGAAGAGCCGGGTCGTCGGGGCCTCCGCGGGCTCAGCAGGCAGAGGCGCGCAGACGTGACAAGCACCATAAAATGAGAGGAGAGGAGGCTTGCTCATCACCTCCCTGGCATAAAAATGCCTCTGAGGTTTATTTCGGTAATTCCAGATTCTGACGCCGTATCAAATGCGTAAGGCGCTGCTCTCGGCCGGCACCAGGTCACCTGCACATGCTGTCGCCCCCGGGGGTTCATTAGAGTCTGCTGAGTCTTCTGTGTGGGTCGGGACCAAGGTCTCCCTTATCGAGCGGCCTCTGACATTCACACAGCCCTACCAAGAAACAGCACACTCCACTCTCAAAGCTGCATGATTCTGCCACGGGCAGAGACGTGGTGCTCCCTATTTTCAGGCAGCGCGGGGGGCCATCGGGCTCCCGACTCAGGACTTGGCCAGCTCTGTCGTTGAGTGAATATGCCCATTGTTCTGCTCCCCACTTCCCTATTTGGAGATCGGGTATTAAATACACAGAAAAATAACAATAGGTCTGGCTGCTGCCTACCCCCTGCCCACGTCCCCACCCTGCTTTCACTTGATACCCATGGGAACCCCATATGCAGGTTGGCCTGACACCCACCAGCTACACCCCCTAATCCCATTTTAAAGCAAGGAAGCTGAAGGTTTCCGTGATTCCCTACAAATCACATGCTTGTGGAGCCAGGGCCCCCTCCACAGCCCCACACACGGACATTCTCCCTCAGAGGCAGCTCGTGTGCAGAGAGAGCCTGGGGAATCCTGCCCCTACCGCTGGCCGTCTGTGTGGCCTTTGGGGACTTACTGAACCTCTCTGTCCCTCATCTGTCAGACAGAGTGATGGCAATAGCACTCAGCCTGCCAGCTCCACGTGAGTGTCCAGCGTCCAGGATTGCCTGTACAGAAGGCCACTTGTGACGGTCCCAAGGAAGCCACTGCCCGGGTGTGAAGTGAGAGCAGAGCTTAGCCAGAATGAATTCCCCCTCGCTGAACACTAGGCTTGTTGGCAGCCGAGTGTGGCTGGTTTATTGCAAGGAGAAAGCTAACGGTACGCTGGCTGGCTAGTTTGCCCAGATGGCCCTGGGTCGTAGGAGTTCTGTGAGCGGGCAGCATGCCACCAACCTCGACTGTCACCCCTTCCCTGGGGTGCATGCCTGCAGGCCCCAACTTGACAGGACTGCTGCTCCGGGGACGTCTACGTTTCCAAAACCTGGAGCCCCCGATGGGAGAAGCAAAGGCTTAAGAGGGCTGGCTAGGGACAGCAGCAGTGGGGGGCCCAGGAGCCCCAAAGGGTCCTTGACCAGTGGCTAGAACCCATCACGAGGCAGGTTTCCGGAGACAGAGTGTGAGAGCCAGGACAGTGCTCAGCCTTACCCACAACCCTGTCTGTGGACAAAATTACCTCTGATGCCCCAGGACTCCCGTGCACAGAGCGCCCCAAGCTCCCCGCTGAGAGGTGCGTGGGCGGGAGACCGGCTCCACTGAGGGAGAGGGCTTCCTGACTTGGTACCAACAGTGGGCTGGCGGCCTGATTATCCCCGTATCTGCTGAAATCAACAGCGGCTTTTTTGCCGCGACGCCCCTGGGGCGCCATCTACAGTGTGTGACAGCTTTGCTGGGCTGGAACATGTGCGCACTTGCAGGTTTTCTCCTGGGGTTCTTCTGCAGGGTCTCCCTCATGCAGCTCCCAGCACCCACACACTGCCCCATGCCAGGCCCCAAACGTGCCCCCAGAGTTGGCGCTCTCAGCCTGCCGAGCCCAGGAGACAAAGGCAGGCAGGGTGGGGGACTGACTCACCAAACACATTTGTCTGGAGAGCTGTCCTTGCGACTGGGACCAGATGTCTGAAACAAAGCTGTGCCTCTGTGTGCCCCGAAACCGGGGACGATGAGCTCTGCGCACCTGCATCTTTGAGCAGGGCCCTTGGCTGGGGGCTCACCTGTGGAATGGTCCACGTGGACTGCTCTCTGATACACATGTGTGTCCATGGGTCACCTTCCACCTTTCCTTCCTCTATCAGCTATCTGAGGGGGGCTGGGCCCAGAGGTTCGGGGCAGCTCTGCCTGCCTCCCGGGCGGATGAGGGTGGAGCTGTGGCCTTGACACAGTGGAGGACTCCTGGCTTTGGCACAGAATCACCGTGTGGATGGAGCGACCAGAGGTGGAGGGCGGGGTTGGGGAGAGGGGCCCTGAACTATTCCTCTTCCACTTACTTGGAAGGCTGGGGCCCCACCCGTCATGCCCTACCCCACCCTGGCAGCATTATACTGGGGAAGAGCAGGTGTCAGCACTGAGTCACCACCCCAGCTCCCCGATGACAGCCAGGCCCATAAACGGGCAGTATGCCACATCCCCCGAACTTGGGACAGGCTGGAAGGTAAGCCCTCTATGACATACCCCATTCTCTCCTCAAACCCCAAACGCCTGTGCCATGTTAACCTGTTTGCAGGAAGGGAATCTTCTGTACCCATGCACTCACTCCCTGACCTTGCCTCCCAGGATGGCTGTCTGTGAGCCAAGAGGGAAAAGCACACAGACATGAGAAGGCCTCGGCTCCTGTGGGTGACCTGTACGGACAAGCCCCTTATCAAGGCTGCAGCCTGTGGTATATGTAAATACAAAATAATAAGAATAAATTCACCCCAAAACTGTGCTGAGACATCACCCCAGAGACCCGGACAAGGTGGAGCCCCAGGGCTTGGGCAGCACTGGGGGGGCTCCCTGTGGCCCTGCCCACTGCTCCCACCCTGACCTTGATGTCGCTCACAATGAGAGAAGGCTCTTATCAGTGTTTCTCTCCTTCTTCTCATTAAATCCTTATCAAACAAGAGCCCTGGCGCTGGCGAGATCCCCATGGGTGCAAAATTATATATTAACCTCTGCTAATTAATGTTTAGGTGGCAGTTTAGGGCAGAGGGAGCCTCGGACCCCTGTTCACAGCCACTGCGGCAGCTTCTGTGCAAAGGTAGCCACGGGGCACGCCAGACTCAGGCCCCAGGGCTGGACGGCCAGGGCAGCTGCAACCTCTGGGCCCCCAGGCTGGCTGGGCCCTCCCCTCCCCATTGGAGCCCCTCCCCCGTGAGACAGTTGTTCCAGACACTTCTTGGGCCTCCCTTCTGAAAGCAGCAGGAGCAATTTTGGGGGGCCTTCTCTGGGCCTGTCTATGCTCGCTGCCCCAAAGGTCCACCTCCCCTCCAGCCCGCATCTGGGCTCTGGGTCCTGCCCTCGGTGCCCCCCCACCCACCCATGCAGGAGTCTCCAGGGCCCAGCCTGACTTCTGTATTTCCCATTTCTCCTTGGCCTGCTGCTCCTTGAACCGGCTCTGCCAGAGTCACCCCCTCCCTCCCTGCCTCCCCAATAGTTCTGAAGACATCCCAGACACACTGTCGTTCAGCCACAGTAATAGCAATTATCCCAACAACAGCAGTAACCAGACAGGGGTGTGAGCAGCGGGCCGAGGTGTTCCGAGAGCATCTCCTCCTGGAAAGAGTGGACCCTCTGCAGGGGCACCAGGGGCGCTGTGGGGAGGGTCTGGTCAGCGGAGCGCTCTGTTTCTGGATGGCCGTCCCAGGCTGTGCTGAGGCCAGGCCCCCCCTCCCCCGGAGCTTGGGGAACGTGCCCACTGGGGCACAGATGTCTCTGGAGGAGCCCCAGCTCAGGCTGTGCCGGGAGCCGAGGACTGCAGGACATTGTGAGGAAGGAAAGCAGGGCAAAGGCACCCAGCGGTGACCCAGAGCCTGACCTGCCTCCTGTGTCAGCAGAAACCCCCCGTGTGGTAGGGCCCGCAGGGGTTGCTGGAGGTGGTCAGGTAAGGAGGCTTGCTGGGACTGGTGGGCCAAGGAGGGAGGGGTGGGGGTTTCGGGGGGGGGGCGGCGGTGAGGGTCAATAGGGCTGTGGAAGTTAGGGCAGGGGCAAATGGGGGGTTGGGAGTTGGGGGAGAGGAGGTGGGGAGGAACGGGGAGGAAAGGTGGGGGCTAGAGGAGGGTCTGGCTGGAGGCTGTCCCTGACTGAGGGTCCTCTCAAGTCTGAGACAGAGAAAGGGCTAGCGTCTAGAGCACCCCTGCCACAAGCAGGGTGTCCGGGGTGGGTTACAGGGCTGGCGGGCAGGGGCGCACAGACGCCCTTGAACTGTGCCAGGCACTGGCTCACACGCCCCATCCAGCGTTTGACCCCAACAGGACACTTCACTGCCTCTTGGCCCTTTGTCCTTCTTCCTTCTGTCCAGCCAGCCTCTCCGGGTCTCAGCTCCCTGCTCCCCCTCCAACTCCCCCTCCCCATTAGAGGGGGGGGCTGTGAGGGTGGAGCCTGTGAAGACCTTGGGGCGGAGCTTGTGCGGGCCGGTGGGGGCGGGGCCTCTAGGGGTGGAGCCTGTGAGGGCCTGGGGATGGGGTGCGGAAGATGCAGCTAGGGGGCGGGGCCGGGGTGATGTGGCCTTGCGGGCGGGGTCTGGCCGAGGACCAGTGTCTCCCTCAAAGCCAAGCCTGTGAGGCGCAGGCCCGGGACAGCAGGACAGCACGTGGTCGGACGCATTCTTCTGTCTCACTGCATCTGCGGAGTCCGTGCAGCCGCGGTTTACTGGGGCTTCGCAGTGAAAGAGGCAGCAGGGGCTTCGAGCGCGGGTCCGGGACAGCAGCCCTGTTATCACTCGGGCTGCGGGAGGGGCGGCTGGCCGAGACGGGCCCCAAGATTCCAGAGCGAGCAGGTTGCTAGCGCATGTCATCCCCCGAGCCCTAAATCTGTCCATCCCTCACCAGGCTGGATGCCCCAGGCCAGGTTCCCAAAGACAGGTCCCACCAGGTGCAGCGCAGGCCAGGTCGGCGCCCCCCAGGCTGTGATTTCCCACCACAACTAAGCGGAGGCTGTCCTTGAAATGTCGACATGAGTCTGACCGTGGACAGGCCTCCTGGGTCCCCGCCTGGGAGCACCACCTCCCTCCAGCTGGCCTGCGCCCCTGCTTCAGTGGCCCTCCTTCCTGCTGCCGGTTCTCTGGGGAGGTGGGGCTCCAGCCAGGGTCCTATGGAGGTTTGCTGTGGCTGGTGGACCCGAGACCTGGGTCACCTTCCCTGGGGCTAGTAACGGGCTTTCAGTAAGGAAGTGAGACACCTGGTGGTCTCAGGCCTAAGGCTGGAGTGCCGCCAGAGCCCCCAAGGCACCCGGCTCCTCAGGACGCTGGGGCTGGGATAGGCCAGAGGGAATGGTTGTGCCCGGTGTCCTGCCCTCAACGCTGCCGCAGAGTGCCGCTGTAGGGGCTGGCCCTGCTCCAGACACAGGCCCCACTCCACCCCAAGACTTCCTCCTGCACTGTCGGGTCCACGTCACGCTTGGCTTCAAAGCAAACTTTGTATTCATTCCCTCAGAAATCCCTGCTAGTCCCTGATTTGTCCAAGGGAATGTTCAGATGGATTCGATTTCCAGAGTCCACGCACTGAAGGGGGGTGGCAAGTGTGCTGGGGCCCTGGGCTGCAGAAGTGGCAGCCCGGAGCGGGGTGTCACACGTCCAAGTGTGCGATCTATTTATGGATCGGGATAAACTAATTCTAAAGTGTCTGTGGAGAGGCAGAAGACCCCGGGCAGCCCACACAGCATCGAGGGAGAACCAAGCACAGGACTGACACTTCCCGCCTTGAAGACTCGTGTAAAAGCACAGTAACCCAGTCAGCGTGGTGCTGGTGAAAGAACAGACGAATAGAGGAGCACGACAGGGCAGAGCGTGCAGAAACAGACCCACAGAAGTGCAGGCACTGAGCTCGGACGAAGGAGCAGAGACCGTCTCTTCAGCAAGGGGTGCCGGAACAGCGGGGCGTGCACGTGCGGAAGTGGATCTGGACGCAGACCTTGCAGCCTTCACAATAACGGACTCAAAACGCATCACAGACCTCCGTGTGAAATGCCAAGCTCTCAGTCTCCTAGAGGACAGAGTAAGAGGAGACCTAGGGGACCCTGGGTTTGGCGGTGACACTTTACATGTGCCACCAAAGGTGAGATCCGTGAAAGAACGGAGAAACTGGACCTTGCTAAAGGTAGACCCTTCTGCTCTCTGAAAGACAGTGACAAGAGAACGAGAAGACAAGCCACAGACTGAGAGAAAGTATTGGCAAAGACATGTGTGATGAAGGACTATTATCAAAATATGTAAAGAACTCTTACGATTCAACAATAAGAACACAAACAACACTATTAAAAAATGGACCAAAGACCTTCACAGACACTTCACCAAGAAGATGGGCAGATGGCGGATAATCATGTGAGCAGCAGTCACGTTCCTTGTATTTTCCCAACGGAGTCCACACAAAACCCACACACAGATGTGTGCAGTGGCTTTCTTTATAGTTGCCCAAACTTGGAAGCAACCAAGATGCCCTTCAGCAGGTGAAAGGTCAAGAGAACGGGGTCATGCCGATGAGGCGATGTCACCCAGCACTAAAACGAAGAGCGCTATCACGCCGTGAAGATATGGAGGACCTAGATGTGTATGACCGACAGCCATCTCAACAGGCCACCTACGGAGGACTCCAGCGCTACGACATTCTGGAAAAGGCAGGACTATGGAGACGGTCGCAAGAGCAGTGGTTGCCGGGCTGCGGCAGGGTCAGAGGGGATGGACAGGAGGAGAAGGAGGGCTTCGGGGGCAGTGAAAGGGCTCTGACGCCCTAACAGCAGTTACATGTCATTGTCCGTTTGTCCAAAGCCGCAGAATGAGCACCAGCCAGAGCGAGCGTAATGGAACCTACGGACTCCGGGTGATTAGGGCGTGTCCGTGTGGGTTCATCACTGACGACAAATGTGCCACTCTGCAGGGGATGTGGATAATGGGAATGGCTGTGCATTTTAGGGGCACGGGCGGTATGGGAAATCCTTGTACCTTCCTCGAAATTTTTGGGTGAACCTAAAATTGCTCTAGAAAACTTAAGTCTTGAAAAAATAGGAAGGGACAAGAAAAGGTGTGTCTGGATGGAATAATGGAGTTTAGTTAATCCCCAAGAAGGAGCAGAACTTGGCTACGGGTGTGAGGCCGTCCGAGAGCGTGGTCATCGGAGGAAGACAGGCAGGAACATGATACTCAGTTGCCCCTGCTTCCGGGCCACCTCCCTGGTCCGGTCCAGGATCTTGGTGCCCTTCGGAGGCCGAGTGGTCCTTTTAAAGGGTGGGTGGGCACCAGCCTCCTGTTGCTGAGCCCCCGGAGACCTGGCTGTGCACCCCTGCCTCGGACTCCACTTTGGCCTCTGTGGGAGCCACCATCCCTTCAAGCCTGTGCCGACGGGCACAACACTGAGCGGCCTCCCCACCTCCACCCGTGGAGATGGTGCCCCCCAACCTCACCGCCTCACGGGCATGGCGTCTGTTCCCTCCTCTGTGTACCATCTGTCTCCCTGCTCACTCGGGGCTCGTCGGACAGGGTTTCTCTGTGTGGGTAGTGCTGGTCCCCTGGTGCCCGGAAGGGTCGTGCATGCTGCAGGATGCACAAGCAACGAGGAAAGGATGGTGCACAGGTCCCCAGCCGACGAGGGGCACCTGGGCCGCAGCGTGCCAGGAAGGCCCAGCTCCAGGCCCCACACTGCTAATCAGTCTGCACCGTGGTTCTCCTTTGCCATGAAGTTATGGAAGGAATACTTAGGGATGCTTCACTTTTTGTTTACTAGGAAGACACACCACTAGCTCAGATAACCCAGGGTGGAGAAGGTCTTTGTGGTTTCTGGAGGCTCAGTCTTGACGGGGTGCTGGATGCAGGGTGGAGGCAGGGAGCCTGGGCGGGCAGAGAAGCCAGGTGGGCATCTCCAGGGGAGCAGAGACTCCAGGGTTCCTGTGAGGCTGTCTGGGCCATCGGTGGAGGTTGGCAGCCTTCTCAGGGCTGGTCTTTCGCCACCAGCCCAGAACGCCCATCCCATGCTCCAGGGGCCCCACGAGCCCCAGAGGCAGGGCCCTGCTCGGGTCCTCAGCCCACCGGACCACTGACCACACTTGCCTTGCCATCTGATGGTGGCAAGGACCCAGCGCACGCCCACAGAGAAGGGCACAAGCAAAGCCCCCCAGCCAGGACCCAGAGCGGGGTCAGGTAGTTGGCCTCCTGTGGTTTCCCCCATCCTATCAGCGAAGGAAAGGGTTACATGTCAAGGACAATTAACGAAACTGGATGTTGTGACATTTGAACAAAGAAAAAGCGGCCGTGGTGGAAACTGGTCGACAAGCAGGACCATCTCACCGTCAGGGCTCCTGCCCCGACCCCGGGCAACCTCACTTTCTGATCACATCACCTTCCGCCAGCCTGGCTCTCGGGAAGGGCTGGTGTGGGGAAGTAAACACGGAGAGCCGAGCTGGGCCCGGGCCTCCGTGACTTCCGCTTCCCCACCCGGCTTAGTTGTTATGTGCTGAGTGTGCGAGTGGAGTAGAGGGGGCAGGTGGCGCCAGCCCGGCCATGATCAGATACTAGGGTTCCAGAACGCGGAGCCTGGCACACCCAACCCTGGGAAGTGAGCAAACAGTGGCCGTGCACAGCGGCCCTTTCCCTGCGGACGGGGGCCGTCGGCGGCACGTGGGCCTGCTTCCTGGGCAGAGCTGATGAAGGGCTGGTGCGGGGCCTCGGGGCAGAGCCAGGGCTGCTCCCCAGGGAGACTGGAGCCAGCTGTGGCCTCCCAAGGGTGCCTCCCTGGTACTCGCAGGGCCCATCCAGCCGGGCGTGAGCCTGGGGAGTGCGACACCCCAGCAGGCCTGATCAGCCTGGGTGGGGGTGTCCCTCAGGCTTCGGCTGGAGGGCCGAGCCGGACACAGACAGCCGTGCTCCCGTTTGCTGTGCCTGCCACCTGGCCCCCTTCTCTTGCCACTGCTCCCGAGCAAAGAGATTCCCCACACGTTTCGTGGAGCTTCTCTGCCGGTCGAAATTCTCCCCACCCATTCTCGAGGAATGCACAGGGCTCGTCTTTGTAAGAGCAGCGCCCGCCCCGGTGGCCTGCCTTACAGTCAGTCACAACCGAAGCAGGAGGCCTTGCTCGATTCTGAGTGTAAGCCGGTGATCTGCTGAGGACTAGTCGAGAGAACTAACTAGTACTTGGACTTCGCACTCAAACCTCATTGTTAGAAACCCCTTCCCACTGGGTGTGCTGGATGACGTGTGGCTGGACACGTGAATGGACAGAGCCTGGAGGTCATACGTGCAGGCCGTGGGCAACCTCAGGGTGGTGTGGGTCCCCCGGGCCCACTGGTGACAGCCCATGGCCAAGACAGCCTCCCCTGCCCCGGGCGTGTGACCGCTGGGTCAGTGCAGGGCACCCTGGGCGTGGGTGCTTGCCGTGGGCCACAGACCCGGCTCTGTGCGCTGCGACCAGGCAGGGGCAGAGGTCAGGTTTCTGCTGAGACAGCTCTGCCCGAGCACCTCCTCTTGGCCTTCCTGAGTGGGGAGGGGCTCCCAGGAGGCAGGTGTCTGGACGTGTGAGCAATGAGCTGCACCTGGGGGCTTCTCAAGAACCTGCTGTCTTGGGGCTCCTGGGGGGCTCAGCCGGTGACATGTCTGCCTTCGACTCAGGTCATGATTCTGGGGTCCTGGGATCCAGCCCCGCATTGGGCTCCCTGCGCGGCGGGGAGCTTCCCTCTCCCTCTGCTCCTCCCCCTGCTCATGCTCTCTCTCTGTCAAATAAATAAAATCTTTAAAAGAAAAACAAGAGCCTGTTGTCCACAGCAGACCCTGCTCGGGAAGTGTTGGTGATGTCCTCTCCAAGGTGCTCCCGGCGCCTCTTCATTCCCTCTTCCCAGCACGGCCTGCCAGCTGGGTTCTAGCACATGACCACCCACCCTTCACCTTGGCTCGGTGCTGAACAGCTGAAGGCACGACGAGGACCGGGGCCCTCGGGGCTGCTGCCTCCCCACCTGGCTCAAGGCCATGAGGACCTCCGTCTAGCGAAATCGGGCCTGGACCCTGAGGGACACAAGGGCAGGACGTTTGCACAGACCCACAATCTATTCCTCTAGTTTCCAGCAGGCTCAGCCTCGGGAAGGTACCTGGAAGGAGGTGGAGGAAAGTGACTTTGTCTGTCCCAGCCAAGACCTGGAGCAGTTGCCAGGGGCTTATCAGGAGGAAACTGCACCTCTTGGTTGAGCCCTGTCATTGTGTGACCTCAAAACACTGACACTGGGGCTTTGTGCAGCCGTGGGGCTCCCTGGCAATGGGCTAGCCTTCCCAGACTGTGGCCCCAGCACCAGCAGCCCCTGCCCCTCAGGGCCTGGCCTCCTTCCACCGTCCTCTGCTTTTTATGTCACTGGAGGCTGAGCTCGGATGTCTCGTACCCCAAACTGCCTTGCTCTGGGCTGAGACACGACTTACCTTGGTGACAAAACCACTCTTAGAATAGGGGTGAGGGGACAGGGAGATGGCCCCTCCTGCCAGTAAAGTTCACAGACTTACAGGCTTGGACTTTGTGACATCTGATTATTTCTGCTGCTCAGACCCGTCGTGCTGACTTCCTGCTTCCTGATAGCCAAGGCAAGAGAGGTGTCTCCATAGCTCAGCATTGGTCTTGGAGGCTCCCAGTGGTCAGGAGCCCAGTTCCCACCCACTGCTGCCTCCTGCCCGCTCAGGAGGAAAACTCAGGGGCCCATCCTGGAGGGGCAACGGGCCTCTGAAGGCCTAAGACCCCCAGGCAGAGGGAGAATTAAGGGCAGGGCCTCCAAGGAGCCATGAGGCCCTCACCAGATGAAGGGTCTCCCCTTTGCTGACTCAGGTCCTGGAAGAGTGAGCGGCCTTGAGACGGAGTGGGGTCGGTGCCATGGCCCACCGCTCCCGTGGTGCACCCCATCCCAGGCCCCCGGACCTGCCAAGCCAGGGGAGGGGAAGCTCTACCTTCAAGTGGAGTTTCGAATGTCTCAAGAGCCAGACATTAGAACCACTGGAGAGGAACCGCCTGTACAGAAAATAGCAGAAGCAGGAGCCCCTCTTTCTCGTCAGTACCTTTGTGGCCTTGGTGGCCACGGGGTGCTGGCCAGGCTGTCCAGTCCAGCAGCTGGGGCTTTGGTCTGGAAAGGGGTCAGCTTCTTACTCTGGGTGGTCAGGAGCTCAGGGCCAAGGCTGCTTGAACCTGGCTTCATCAGCCAAGACAGCAATTCCGGGCTGCTGGACGTCCAGCCAAGTGGTCCTGAGTTTCAGACCCACACCGAAGCAGCAGCTGCAGCCCCGAGGCCAAGTGCAGCCCACACAGGTCTGAACCCAGAAACACGGATGGTCAGTGGCTTACAGAAGGGGCCTGGCTGGGAGAAGGGCTGGTGAGGCGGGCAGGGGCAGCCCCAGGCCTGCTCTGCTCCCAGACCTCCATGGGAACCCACAGGGTGCTGGTTGTCCCAGGACGCCTGGGGGTGCCAGCAGCACTGTACCCGTGCTGTGAGGCGGGGCCCAGCAGCAACCCCACTGCCCCCCCCGCCAGGCGGCCTGGCCCAGGGCAGCCCGGCTCAGGGTGCAGTTGGGTCGGTGCTTGCCCCACGGGCCTGCCGCCGCCCTCGGGACCACCTGCCTGCACGGTGCTCCTGCCTCAGGAGGGACCGTTCTTTCTTTGCTCACCTGAGGCTCAGCCACCAGCGGGAGGAAGCCCCTAGCTCTGCCCATACTGGCTGTTGAAGCCAAGCGCTGGCCCCTCAGCCACTGGGCTGAGATTCGATACCCTTGGGGCTGTGCTCTGTGGGTCTGGGCCAGATCTGCGCAGGCAGGCCTTGTCTCAGTGGAACCGCTGTGCATGGTGTCCTCACCCGTTTCTGTCACAACTCACAGGGCCTAAGCAGCAAGCGTACAATGAATTGTTTTCCATTTCCCTAAAGAATAAATTTCCATTTTAGGCCAACTTTAGTGCTGCTACAGGATAATCTTGTCTTTGGGGCACAGTCTGTATGAGACATGGTGTTACAGTTAGGACACCCTCCTACGGCTGTAGATCGGGCTACCCGGACCCAGCAATCAGCCTTGAATCACTAATACCATTTTGAGCAGCCCTGGGGACCACGAGACCCAACACTTTGTCTAGAGGTGGTCCATCCACTCTCTGTTCTCAGGAGACAACCTGGGGCTCCTGCACTCCTGACCGTTGAGACGTGCGATTGCACACACGCACACACGCACAGTTTTCTTTTTATGTTAAGCCTTGTGCTTCCTTTAATCTAGGCTTGTCACTTTTAGGGACCCGCCCAGAGGAAACTGTGAATCGTGAAGACAAACTTGGGTCCATAAAATGCATTTTAGTAAGCAAAACTGTGGAAATTATGTGAATGAGGGGACTGGTCACATAAATTACTGTGTATTCACAGAATGGGGGCTGTGTTTCCTCTAAAATGTCAAAGAACTTTAATGATGTGAGAAAATGTTCACTATGTGGTGTCAGGAGAAGAAGATGGGGACCCACGAGTGTACACTGTGCTTGTAACTACCCAAGAGGGGCCTGTCACCCACGGATACACACAGAGGAAGCACTGGGGGGGACGCAGGCAGGTCTTAACCGTTCTCCCGTGAGTGGGATTCAGGACGCGTTTTATTTTGTTCACTTACTTTTCTGTGACTTTCAATGTTTTCTGCAGTGAACATGCAAGGCTTACAAATGGTATTTTGAAAAGTGGATTGTCTTCCCCTACCAGCAAAGTGGAGTAACTGGGACCAGATTTACCACCTGCCTAAAACAAATAAAAACACAGAAATGATATATGAAACAAACATTTTCAGGACACTGGACATTAGGCAACATAGAAGAGTGATCTCTGAGATATGGGAAATAAATGAACAATGTATCATGGGATTTACAGCACGCTGAACTAAATGTATGTGAGAAGTAGCACATAGATGTATGCTGTTGTAAGGTCTTGCTTGGCATAATATCACTTGAAGACAGGGTGAGATAAAGATGTATATCATAAACCCTAAAGGGACCATGGAAAACAACAGTGAGCGACAGCCAAAAACACAATGAAGGACACTTAATGCAAACATAGAGATTACGCAATCTTAAAACAGGAAAAAAGGGGAAAAAGTAGATGGGACAAATAGAAAAATGGTAGATGTACCAAGCTTTATCATTAATCACATTAAATATAAATGGTCTAAATACCCCAACTAAAAAGCAAAGGTGGTCAGATTGGAAAAAAAACAAAAAACAAAAGCCAAGACCTGACTATATGCTCCTTACAGGAAGCCCATTGTATTTATTTTTTATAAGGATTTTATTTATTTATTTGAGAGAAAGCACAAATTGTGGGGAGGGAGAGGAAAAAGAGATTCCCCACAAGCAGGGTGCCCGATGTGGGACTCGATCCTGGGACCCTGAGATCATGACCTGAGCCAAAGGCAGACGCTGCACCGACTGAGGCACCCTTGTGCCCCCAGAAAATCACTTTAAATATAAAGACAAATATGCTAAAAAGTAAAGACTGGAAAGGTTCCAGAATGCCAACCATAACCAGAGAAAGCTGAAGTGACTAAACTAATACCAAAGTAGAAACAATTCAGATGTGCACGGACGGTAGTGGATGCAGGGATTTGTGGTGAATCCCTCCAGGGGGACACCACCCAGCTGTAAAAGGAAGTGAAATCGCGACCCGTGCATACGCATCGGTGAATCTCAGCATAACTATTCAGAGTGAAATAAGCCAGACCAAAAAAAGTGAGTACTGTATTATTATGTTTCTATGGAAGTTGTAGAAAATGCCTCCTAACCAGTGGTGGCAGAAAGCAGGTCAGAGGCTCCCTGTGGCTAGGGAGGTGTGGGAGGGACGGGTCACCAAGGGGCACGAGGAATCTTTGGGGTGATGGAGGTGTTCCTGATCTTGTTTGTGGTGGTGGTGTCACGAGTGTAGACACATGTCGAGTGCATCATGTGGACAGTGGTGGTGGTGTCACGAGTGTAGACACATGTCGAGTGCATCACGTGGACACTGCACAGTTCATTCAGTGTCAGTTGTACCTCAATACAGCTGCTACATAAAAAGTGGATGAGTGAGAAGTTTTACACTAGTTCTTATAAAAATTACCTCTAAACTCAGGTGATACTCAGCTCTGGGTGGTCCCAGCATAGTACACGACTGTTTCTGGTCTGAAGCAAAGTGCAGACATCTTTAAGTCTTCCTCACAACAAGTGGAACCGGGACGCAGGTGTGAGCAGGCGGTCAGGGCTGCCTGGGCAGGGCGCGGGGAGGACGCAGGTGTGAGCAGGGGCGTGAGGGCTGCCTGGGCCAGATGTGAAGGGGGGGCACCCGACTCCAGCAGAAAGCAGGGCAGGGGCCCTACCTTCAGAGGCAGGGAAGCTTGGAGGGTGTGTGAGAAATGCTTCTGCTCTAATGTGCCCGAGAACACTGACCGCCCCGCGTGCAGCCCCGTCTTTTTCTGGTGAGCGATTCCTTGCTCAGCCCTTTACTAGGCATTGCTTCACGGACTGAGCTCTGCCACCGGCCACAAACATCCAAAGGCAACATCAGGAGTTAGGAAATGGGGGAGTGCTGTCTAGTTCTGTCATTTCTAGCTGCTTCTTCCCTAGTTTGGAGTCTGGCCTGCACACCGCCAGCATCCCCTCGCGGGAACGCTCTGGAGTCGGTGCGAGAGCCCCGCAAGGTGCCTCCGCCCCTGTTGCTCCTCGTCAATTTTCACTCGGCACATTATCGCGGCGTGTTTATGACTGAAATAAACCGGCCATTACCTTTCACCAAACCACTCCGTTTTATTTATTTAGGGTATACACCCCTATCTGCTTCCCAAAGGAATTTCGGGCAGCTTAGAAGATTATGCTGAACACGGAATACGACGACCATAAATAGAAAACAAACACAGAGGGCGGCCCGAGGTCCTGGGCGCCTGGGACGGTCCTGCAGATAAGCACGGAGCTAAGCTCAGAGGTTACGCAGCTTCCTCTCGGTGTGGCCCTGCGGGGCTGCTGAACTTCCACAGTTCGGCTTTCCCACCCACAGCTGGGCCTGTGGCCTTCCTCACATTGCCGTCCTGGTCCTGCGAGTAATGTATGGAGCGACTAGGACGGGATGGTCCCGTACGGAGGGGCGGCTGCCCACCCCCCCTCCTCAGAAGAACCGCAGCCCCTACTCCCCAGGCGGCCCTTCCCAGACGAGGCCCCCGAGGAACCGCGCCTGCCTTAAGGAGGGCAGCCTGGCTGCACGGACGGGTCGATGGTGGGGCGGCAGGCCCTGTGCCTCCGCTAAGCTAAGGGACAGGCACGTTCAGGGCTCCCCTAGTGGCTGCCTGGTCCCCTCCCAGGTGTCCCCCCTGGCTGCCAAGAGCCACTCTCTCTAGGGGGTTCTCTCAGCTCTGCTCCATGGATTAGAGTGCCCATAATTCTAAGTTAAAAAAAAGATGCTTTGAGAATAAACAAAATGAGTGTATACATTTCCAAGATAAACAAAAGGTCAGCAAGGTCCTTTCTGTGCTGTGGAGCTGAAAAGGAGCAGAGAAGGAGCAAGCCAAGGAGGGGACTCTGTGGCTGGTGGCCACGGGACAGAGCGACTGGCCTGCCACCTGCTGGAGAGCCACTGCTCTCTGAGCCTCCACTGGCCATGGTCAAGTAGTGGGGAGGAGCAGTGGGTTTCTGGACAACACCCAGTGGTTATGCCCCAGCTGAGATGCAAGGTGTTGAAACCACCCTCCACAGCACCACCTGAGGAAAGGGACGTCGATGCCGCTATGGTCAGCTTCACCTCTGCCCACACTGCCCGCACCACCCACCCTGCCCGGCCAGCCACCTGCACGAACCTGCCACACTGCACAGACCTCCCTCCCCGCACACACCTCCCTCCCCGCACAGACTTCCCTCCCCGCACACACCATCTCCCCGCACAGACTTCCCTCCCTGCACAGACGTCCCTCCCGCACAGACCTCCCTCCCTGCACAGACCTCCCTCCCTGCACAGACCTCACAACTGCACAGACCTCCCTCCCTGCACACACCTCCCTCCCTGCACAGACCTCCCTCCCTGCACAGACCTCACACACTGCACAGACCTCCCTCCCCGCACACACCTCCCTCCCTGCACAGACCTCCCTCCCTGCACAGACCTCACAACTGCACAGACCTCCCTCCCTGCACAGACCTCCCTCCCTGCAGACCTACCTCCCTGCACAGACCTCCCTCCCTGCACAGACCTCCCTCCCTGCACAGACCTCACACACTGCACAGACCTCCCTCCCTGTACAGACCTCCCTCCCTGCACAGACCTCCCTCCCTGCACAGACCTCACACACTGCACAGACCTCCCTCCCTGCACAGACCTCCCTCCCTGCACAGACCTCCCTCCCTGCACAGACCTCACACACTGCACAGACCTCCCTCCCCGCACACACCTCCCTCCCTGCACAGACCTCCCTCCCAGCACAGACCTCCCTCCCTGCACAGACCTCCCTCCCTGCACAGACCTCGCACACTGCACAGACCTCCCTCCCTGCAGACCTGCCTCCCTGCACAGACCTCCCTCCCTGCACAGACCTCCCTCCCTGCACAGACCTCACACACTGCACAGACCTCCCTCCCCGCACAGACCTCCCTCCCCGCACAGACCTCCCTCCCCGCACAGACCACACACACTGCACAGACCTCCCTCCCTGCACAGACCTCACACACTGCACAGACCTCCCTCCCCGCACAGACCTCCCTCCCTGCACAGACTTCCCTCCCTGCACAGACCTCCCTCCCGCACAGACCTCCCTCCCCGCACAGACCTCCCTCCCCGCACAGACCACACACACTGCACAGACCTCCCTCCCTGCACAGACCTCCCTCCCTGCACAGACCTCCCTCCCCGCACAGACCTCCCTCCCCGCACAGACCACACACACTGCACAGACCTCCCTCCCTGCACAGACCTCCCTCCCTGCAGACCTCCCTCCCTGCACAGACCTCCCTCCCTGCACAGACCTCCCTCCCTGCACAGACCTCACACACTGCACAGACCTCCCTCCCCGCACAGACCACACACACTGCACAGACCTCCCTCCCTGCACAGACCTCACACACTGCACAGACCTCCCTCCCCGCACAGACCTCCCTCCCCGCACAGACTTCCCTCCCTGCACAGACCTCCCTCCCGCACAGACCTCCCTCCCCGCACAGACCTCCCTCCCCGCACAGACCACACACACTGCACAGACCTCCCTCCCTGCACAGACCTCCCTCCCTGCACAGACCTCCCTCCCTGCACAGACCTCCCTCTCCGCACAGACCACACACACTGCACAGACCTCCCTCCCTGCACAGACCTCACACACTGCACAGACCACCCTCCCTGTACAGACCTCCCTCCCCGCACAGACCACACACACTGCACAGACCTCCCTCCCTGTACAGACCTCCCTCCCTGCACAGACCACCCTCCCTGTACAGACCTCCCTCCCTGCACAGACCTCACACACTGCACAGACCTCCCTCCCTGCACAGACCTCCCTCCCTGCACAGACCTCCCTCCCCGCACAGACCTCACACACTGCACAGAACTCCCTCCCTGTACAGACCTCCCTCCCTGCACAGACCACCCTCCCTGTACAGACCTCCCTCCCTGCACAGACCTCACACACTGCACAGACCACCCTCCCTGTACAGACCTCCCTCCCTGCACAGACTCACACACTGCACAGACCTCCCTCCCTGTACAGACCTCCCTCCCCGCACAGACCTCCCTCCCTGCACAGACTACCCTCCCTGTACAGACCTCCCTCCCTGCACAGACCTCACACACTGCACAGACCACCCTCCCTGTACAGACCTCCCTCCCTGCACAGACTCACACACTGCACAGACCTCCCTCCCAGCACAGACCTCCCTCCCTGCACAGACCTCCCTCCCTGCACAGACCTCACACACTGCACAGACCTCCCTCCCTGCAGACCTGCCTCCCTGCACAGACCTCCCTCCCTGCACAGACCTCACACACTGCACAGACCTCCCTCCCCGCACAGACCTCCCTCCCTGCACAGACCTCCCTCCCTGCACAGACCTCCCTCCCCGCACACACCTCCCTCCCCGCACAGACTTCCCTCCCTGCACAGACCTCCCTCCCTGCACAGACCTCCCTCCCAGCACAGACCACCCTCCCTGTACAGACCTCCCTCCCTGCACAGACCTCACACACTGCACAGACCTCCCTCCCTGCACAGACCTCACACACTGCACAGACCTCCCTCCCCGCACAGACCTCCCTCCCTGCACAGACCTCCCTCCCAGCACAGACCACCCTCCCTGTACAGACCTCCCTCCCTGCACAGACCTCACACACTGCACAGACCTCCCTCCCTGCACAGACCTCACACACTGCACAGACCTCCCTCCCTGCACAGACCTCCCTCCCTGCACAGACCTCCCTCCCTGCACAGACCACCCTCCCTGTACAGACCTCCCTCCCTGCACAGACCTCACACACTGCACAGACCTCTCTCCCCGCACAGACCTTCCTCACTGCTCAGGGAGTCTGTGCATCTTCCTCTTAGGGACATAACAAGGACAGCCAACACTGTGGGGAGGGCATCACATGCCAGGCATGGCTCTAACCATGGTCTAGATGCTCGTCTTCATCACACCAACTGAGGTAGGGGTTACTATCTCGCTGTTTTGTAGGCAAGGAAACACATCACTGCGCCACCTCTCTGACGGAGCCGTTTTCCCAAAGGAGTGGACATGGTGTGATACTGGGAGGGTCTTCTCTGTCCCTGATACAATTCAGGGGAGACAAGGCACAAAGTTCCTGCTGTGTAGACACGCCCTGAGTCTGGGGCAGAGCTGGGCCAGGGGCGTCTTAAGTAACAAGATGACCGCATCTCAAGATGAGAGCATTGTTTTCCACACTTCTGAGGGTTGCAAACGAAAGAAAGCACGCTGAGCTGGCCCCAGACCAACTCAGCCTTGGGGCTCCCAAGGCGCAGGGTTTGGGAAGATGGCAGATGGCCCGGCCAGCCAGGGGTCCTGCCGCCCACGTGGCTCCTGGAAGACTGCATATGCCCAGCGGCCTTGAGGTGGAAGGCCCCGGGGACGCGAGCTGCCCTGACGCCGGGTACACCAGGGCCTGAGCTCGCGCCCTCCATTCGCGCAGTGTGTGCCCTGAGCCTGCGTGCTGCCCAGGGCCGTGGTCGGCGGGTGGCAGCCCCAGAAGGCAGAAGGCCCTCGTGGAGATTCCTGAGTGTCACCCCTGCACCCCAGCTCTGTCCCTGGAATGACAGGCTTGCCGCCTTCCCTGCCAGCCCTTGGGGCCCCACCTCCGTGCCTGGAACCCCGGGACCAGCCCTGGCTGTGCTCCGACTGTGCCCCCATGGTGCCTGGCCGCCCTCATTCACACCCTATGCACCCCTGCTCCGCTCGCCTCCTCCCCTCCGGACTCCTCTTCTGCTGCCCCTGGACCTTTCTCACCTGGCCATCACACAGCATCTTCCTTTGCCAGGCCACACCCCCTTCACTGGGATTTTAGCTCCTGGCTCCAATCTCCGTTAGACCCCTGCCTGGATTTTGTTGGCTCTTTCCTGAGCTCTTTCCCGAAAGGGTCCTATCCTCCGCCCACCTGGACATCTCACTCCCATGCTGACCCTGGACCTTGTCCTACCCCCCCTGCACAAGCCCCACTGCAGGCCTCCTCCTCCCTGACCACCTCGAGCAGGGCCTCCAGGCCGTGGACCCTTAGCCCTTCACTGTCTCCTGATGCCCTCATCCCTCCGTACCAGGCCCACCTGGGCTTCCTCCCATTTCTCTGCATCATCAGCTCGTCCCCCACGACCGCTGTGTGTAAACAGATCCTGTGCCCTGGTGTTGCCTACTGTCTTCTTCCTGCCAGCCACCGGCTGCACCTGCCCACACAGGATCACCCCGCTCGGCCCCAGGGCCGCCGCCCTTCCTTGAGGCCTCTCTGTTTCATGATCCCTATCAGCACACACGCCGGCTCTGTAGTCCTCCTACCCTGGAAGGAAACCTTCCCTCCGGCCACACCCCACACCGGGCCTGGCTTGTGGTTCCCCCACAGCACCCAGAAGGAGAGGGTGGTCAGTGCCCTGGCTGGCCTTGTGTCACCAAGTCAGGGCAGCTTTCCAGGCCTGTCCCCCTCGGCCCTCCCCTGAAGACCCCCAGCCTGGCCTGTGCCGGTGTCAGGGTGGCCTGCCTGGAGTGCCCTCTCCTGTCCACTGCTGGCAGTTCCCACCAGAGCCTCGGGCTGCTGGAAGTGCCTATTCTGTCTGGTCTGCTCCCGCGTGTAGGTCCACATTGGCGGCCATGCTTCAACACCGGGCACCCCAGGCTGAGCCACGGGCAGCATCTCCCACTGCGCAGGGCCGCCGCGGGAGCCTCAGGCAGTCAGGCCAGAGCCCCAGCCCCACTGCTCCCCCAGCCGCGATCGAGCACCTGGCTGTCTAGACCTCCCTAGGCCCCTGCCTCCACGGGCCTCCTATCCCCTTCAATGCCCTTCAATGTCCTTCGGCTGAGGCCTGTTTCGTGGGCTTCTCTGAGCTCCTGGGAGTTTGCCGGTTCACACCGCAAGAGGGAGAAAAATCTGCCAAGCCCAAATATGTCCTCGGATGTCAAAACCTGGGTTTTGCTCCCTTAGGGAATTCTGGGGAGCCCACCGCGGACAGCTCATGCACAGCCTCCCGCTCCTCTAAAGCCCCAAAGCCACCCTTGAAGCACATTCGCGGCTACGTGATTAAGCCCCTCAACTACAAGGGGGCGTCCCCTCTGCTGCTCGACGAGCGAAACTTTCTGAAGGGTGCTGAAAACCCCGTTAATTCAGAGTTCACTGCTTTGGAACATGAAACCGTGTGCATGCCTCCTTGTGTGAACCCTTGGGGCAGGTGGTTTCGGGATGCAGACCTCTTCAGGTCTTAGAAATTGAATATGTCACCATATGTCAGCTGATGCCCCAGTGGGCTCTGCACAGCGCCCGAAAATCAAACACACTGTGGGACGCTCACAGTAAGTGAGAAATAGAGTCTAGATATAGTTCAAGCCAGAGTTTGCACCAAACTTAAGAAAAACTTGCGGTATTCAGTGCTGTCTGGATTTCATAAAGGCCGGTAAGGGGTTGTGGATGAAATGATCCTGTGCCCACGAGCACATGGCCAGCGTTGGACTGGAGATGCTGGGTGTCCGGGAGTGCGTCCCCCACTGGGAGCCTGCATTCCTAAACCCAGGCCCCCCAGCCCCTGGCCCCACAGTTCCTGGCCTTTCCAGGCTCTCACTGAAATCCCCGGGAGCAGCTTCCTTCTGCCACGGCAGAGAGATGCCGCACGTCCGTGCTTACACGGGGGTTTCTGTCACCGGGGAGCTGGCTGCACCCCAAGCCAGGTGGGGATGACCCGTGGTCTGTCAACAGGCCCTTGTGGGCTTGGAACCTTCGTTTCCAGGCTGGCCCGTGTGCTCAGTAGGACATTACCTGAGGGTCAGCCAGTTCCGCCGCTCAGGAAGGCGACGTGGTGGTCAGCGGCCAGGCAGGGCCGGGACCAGATCCTCGCACACTGCTCACACCTGTGGCCGGCCAGTCCTAAGTCCAGGCAGAGGTGTCCTCGGGAGTTTTCTGGCCAAATCAGTTCTCTTTGTAAAGAGGTCATTGGAATCAGGCATAATTGAATACACGCTATGTCTTTCTTAATCTGATCACACGCTGATCAATTTTTAATGTAATTTGATACTATATTCCCAAAATTCAATTTTCCCTTAGAGCTGAATTTTTTGCTTCGTGAAATTTTACCAAGAGGCGACATGCTTTCTAAGGGATAAACACTCACAAAGTCAGACTCTGCCAATTTGAAATGTGTTAAACATGGGGCATTCGATGTTAATCATCTCACTCTCAGTATAAGACTAGAGAAACGAACGCACCAAGACTTGCACGGGGACAGCTGAGCCGCTGTGCCAGGAACACAACCCTCTCTGTGAGCATCTGTGCACAGACGCATGGGGGCCAGCCACCCGGGGGCCGGCACGAGGGGCTCCGGTAGGCAGATGGCACTGGCCATGAGAGTGTCTTTGTGTGCTCAGATGGGCCATTTCACCTCAAACGGGCCCCGGAAAGCCCAACAGACTCCAGACCTCGGCCTCCCTCCTCCTTGGCCCACTGGCCAGGTACGGGGCGAGGGGGCGTCAGAGTCTCAGAGCACACGGAGGGGGACGCTGACTGACCAGTGCCTATCGGCGGCTCCCCAGGGGTCTTGGAGGCTGTTTGCCATTCTGGAGGAAGAGTGCCCTCTCGAGAATATTTCCAAGGCTCAAGGAATCATGAAACAAAACCAGAAAAGCTCTGTTGATGGAACCAGAGTATATGCTTCTAGAGGCTTGCTTCGAGAGCAAGAGTGCAAACCCTGCACCGACACGGTGTGCTTACCCAGGAGGGATGAAAGGGCCACGAGGGTCCACAGGGTGCCGAGGAAGGGGCCCCACACAGAGAGCCGCTGCAGGCTGGCCGCGGGGATCCCGGTGCTGTTCTGGGGGGCGGGGGGCTCTGGTCCCTGGCTCTCGCTGATGAGTGTCAAGGAATGGACAGTGCCCAGGAGCCAGGCCACCAGCACGAAGGCACACGGGCCAGACCCCTGCGCCCACATGCTGGGTGTGGGGTGCCAGGCTCCTAACAGGCTCTGAATATCCACTATAGGCTTCTCAACTTGTGGTGGTGACCTTGTCACCGCAGGGAACTGCCCTGCTGGTCTCTGGCACGGCTGGCCCCACCTCCCTCTGGCTGCCTTGTCCCAAAGCTGAGCTGGCTCTGCCCACAACCTCCCCACTGCCTTCCCTTTGCTGACCATAAGCCCAGCCTTGTCCTGGGCAGCCTGTGACCCCCATCATCCATCCCCAGATAAGCTGCTAGTTCCTTCCTTCCCTTGATTCTGGCCAGCGGGCCTTCCTTGCAGCTGGCTCTCTCCCCGCAGAAGTTCAAAGTCTTTGCTGGGAAGGGGTTGCCTGTTTCCCTGTGCTGGGAAGATAAGGGGCCTGCCTAACCCTTCACAAGATTACGTTCTGCCTGTCACATAAAATAAAAGGAGATGACGAAATGGGGTTTAATTGGTTCTTTATCAGGGTTTCGGGCTTTGGAATGCGGCTGTGGGATAGGGAAAGCACGCCCAGTAATGTTGCCTGCAAACCCCGAGCACCAGCAAAGTCCCCATTGCAGGGTCGGCAGCAGGACGTGTACCGCACAGAGCCCCCTTCCACCTCCTTGGGCATCAGAGTGGCCCCTGGGCCTTTGCCCGTACCAGATCTCTCTTCCCACTTACCTGTGCCCGGGTGACCTTGCCCCTGCAGGTGAAGACCCCCTAACCTCAGAATTGGAGGCCGAGGTGTAGGGGTGGCCATCCTGCATGGTCAACCCCAAGCACAACAGGCCGATGGGGGTGGAGACAATGGCCTTGCCTAGCCCAAGCAGGGTGAGGGGCATCCACACGGGGTGACCTGGCATGGGCTGTCAGAGCCCAAGCAAGACGAAGAGAGCATCATGGGGGTGACGGGGAGGGGAGGCGGTAAATAGGAGACCAGTTACCTAAGAGGGGATGGTTGAAATACGTAAGTCTACCGAGAAGGACAGAAGCTGAGTTTCTTAATGTCAAAAAAGGGGAGTCACAAATTTTGGACAGAGAGAAAGCCAGGTCAAAGTCAGGACTGGAACTGATAGTATTTGTGTGAACTGATCATTTTCAGAATACATCGTGTATATAGACGTAACTATAGATGTGAATGAGCATGTGTGTCCCCGCCTTGGACGGGACGTGGCGGGAATGGCATCGCCCCACAGCAGGGAGCACAGCCAGTGCCAGACCCAGGTTTCCAGGCGCTGTTCTCCCCCAGAAGGAACCCGGAGTCCTTGGGAAGTTGAGCCAGAAACCCATGTCAGAAAGTGTCGGAAAGGGAAGAGCCATCTCAAGAACGATGAGGCCGTGCGAAGGGACGCGGGCCAGCGGAAACGGGACCATGGCTCATGGAAACAATCATAGAGCTGGGCTGTGACCCAGTGACTAAAGCTGGGCCCGTGGGTCCGTACTTACACAAGTTAATAAATGGGAAATTTGAGGAGGAACGGGATGTTTACATTCTCAGAGAAGCTGTCCGCAAAAGGCTCACTCATGACATGATGGAGAAAGTGACTTCACGGTAAAGATGCCCGGACACAGCACCTCCATTAAAGGTCCAAAGGAACACGGAAGCGCCCGTCCTGCCTCGGGGGCATCGGGGTGCCGGCTTGTTTGGGTTGCCGGGTGAAAACAGTCTCTTGTGACTTCCTGCATCGTACTCAAGCAGAAGCTAAATGCGTATTTTTTTGTATAAACTCTATTTGTAGATTTTTTAATGTAATGTATTTTTTCGATTTTTAATTTTGACAGAATTATTGCAAGTCAGTACAAGAACCTTTTATCCATTTGACCATGTGGCAACAGCTGGCGGGGAGAGGCACCTCCTGACTGAGCTGTAAACGCATCGTTTGTAGGACCCGTCAGAGCTAAGGAGCGAGAGGCCCTCGTGGGGGACAAGGGGCCAGCATCTCGCCCAGCACGGGGGGCGGGGGGTGAGCAGGAAAATCATCACGTGATCTAAAGCCCTTGTAAATGGAGCCCAGCTCAGGAGAGACAAGGAATGCTGCAGGAGCGAGACTTGAGCAAGTGAAGCCCAAGAATCTCTCAAATGGACAAACGACGTCAATCACGTGCGTCCCGGCGAGCCCCCAGCAGAGCGCATCTAAGGACCCCCACACCCAGGGAGCACGCAGCCATGCCCTGAAAACCAACGTCAGGGAAAACCTTTAAAGCGACCAAAGAAAAAAGACGCATTTTCCCGGGGAGCACCGATCAGCCCGCTAGCCGCCTTTGCAACAGGAGCTGTGCATTCCACTGAACGGCCACAAAACCCACAAATGCAAACAACAAAACCTGCAAACTGGGAGTTTTTACGTAGCAAAAACATCCTTAACGCATGGACAGTGTATAAAAATGGCAACGAGATGGGACTAACTCTGCCGTATTAAGACAGGTTGTAAAGCTTAGACGACCAGAACAAGTTCCTTGGCGTGACCTGGCCGAGCGCGGAGACGCGAACGCAGCTGACAGTGCCCCAGCGCGAGGAATCGAGTTATGACAGCGGCGTCTTCTGTGCCACTGGAGAAGGCGTGTAGTGTCCTCTGTGGGAGACGAGGGGGAATGAATATGGCAGCCCAGAAAGCTCTGGGAGCCCAGCCGCCAACCCTAACAGTTGCTTCTGGACAGAGAGCGGGCTGGCTGGGGCCTCACTCTTCCAGGAACCCTTTCTGTCCATTTTGAATTTTCTATCACATATGTGTGTTTTTTGTTAAAAAAATAAAAATACAATTTCAAAACGTGCTATGCTGCCGGTTGCCTCACTCCCTGAAAGGGATGGCGGGAGAGTGGGACCCAGAGCCTTGGCGGCACCTTGGGCAGCAGAGCCGAGCCCCGGGGTCCGTCCCTGGCAGACGCCACGCTCTGCCCGGCCCCACCCGCCTCAGGGCCAGGCGCTGTCCAGTCCCTGGTTGTGTCTGTGGCGTACATGTCTCCCAAGAAGCCGTTCTGTAAAGGAAGCTGCTCTTCACCCTGGTGGAGACACGGGGGAAGTGCTGGGAGAACCCACGCGTGGCGGGCTTGCTCCTCCCGACCGGCCAGCAGGCTTGGCTCTGAGCATAAGATCCTCCGAACATGAGGACCCTGCTTCCAGCAAACTTCACTTCCCTCGGATCTGAGCGCGTGGCCAGCATGTGGTTTGTTCCGGGACTCGGCAAAGCGGAGTGACCGTCCTTCGTTACACGTTGTCTTTCCTGTTGGTGTTTTGTTTTCTGAAAATAGCTTCATTGCGATCTAACTCGCATACCACAGAATTCGTCTATTAAAAGTGTGTCATTCAATGGCTTTTAGTACATTCCAGAGCTACGCGTCCATCGCCACTGCCAGGGCATGGCACTCGCCGCAAAGAGACCCCCATCCCCCCGGCAGGCGCCCAGGCGCAGCTAATCCACTCTGAGTCTCCGTGGCTCCGGGGACCTGCCCATTCCGAAGCTTTGTGGAAAGGAAGCCACGTGTCTGTGGTCCCCTGTGGCGAGCTGTCCTCGTGGAACATTGCATCTCTGGGCATCATCCCCACTCCCGCGGTGCCGGTGCGTCGTCTGTCTTCACTGCCGAGCCATGCTCCTCGGTGTGGACCCCCGTGTTTCCCGCACCCACCTGTCAGCCTGTGGTCGTTGAGGTGTTCCTACTTTCCGGCTGCTAAAACAACGTTGGTGTGAACACTTAGGATGTTGTGCGGATATGCGCTTTCATTGCTCATGGGTATGTACTTCAGAGCGTACGGTGCAAGGTCTGTTGGCTACTTTTACGCCTCCAAACTAGATTTATTCTCCTCAACCACTCTTTCTTACAATTTTTCTCTTGTGGTAAAATGGGTAACATCAAGTTTTCCATTCAAACCATTTTCAAGCGTGCAGTTCTGTGTACTAAGCACGTCCACACGGTTGTGCAGCCACCACCACCCCTGTCCCGACGCGGGACCTCTGTCCCATGAAACACCCCATTCCCGCTCCCCAGCCCCCAGCCCCCACCGTCCCACGTCACGTCTCTATGAATCTGATGACTCTGGGGGGCCCATATCGGTGGAGTCATGCAGGATCCGTGTGTTCGTGATGGCTTCTTTCACTCAGCATGTCGTTCGCCGGGTGCGCCCATGCTGCAGCAGGGTTCGGAACGCCTTTCCTTTTTATTTATTTATTTATTTATGTATTTCTTTATTGTTAAGATTTTATTTATTTGTCAGAGAGAGCACGAGCAGGGGGAGCAGCGGAGGGAGAGGGAGAAGCAGACTCCACGCTGAACAGGGAGCCTGATTCGGGGCTCGATCCCAGGACCCCAGGATCATGACCTGAGCCGAAGGCAGACGCTCAACCCACCGAGCCACCCAGGTGCCCCATTTCCTTTTAAAAGCTGAATGATTTTTCATCGTGTGTTGTTTTGTGCTGGTCTTGGCCTGTGGCTAGCGGTGCTATGGGCTAAAACACCTGAGGCGCTCACCTGGGCCGGTACCAGGTGTGGTGGGTGGGTCGGCACCACGCTTCCTTGACCAGAGCCAGCGTCCGGGCGGACCCGCCCTGGGGGATCTTCCTACAATTACCAGCCACACCTGTGCAGCGGCGTTGTGAAGCGCGGAAGAAACCAGGTTACTACCCACACGGCTGGGGCTACATGGCGCATCGGGGGCCCCACAGTGAGGTCGCAGTGGGAGAGAGAAAGGCCTGCAGTTCTGCCCTTGCTGGAGTCCAGGGTGCACTGCCTAGGGTTTTGTGGGTTCGCTGTTTGTGGGCGAATTTAAAACGTAAGAGCAGGAATTAAAGTGAGGTCACTCGCACCGCCCGTGCCCTGGGTCATCCGTTCCTTCACGGTGGGGCAGCCTGGCGCTTTATCCCATAGCGTAGCCAGACGTTTGTGTTTGTTGGAGATGGAGGTCTTTCAAGTGAGCGCTTCAGCCATCACAAGTGTGTTGCCAGGCACTTACGTTACCGCGCACAGAGAGCACTGTCGAGGGACACTCGTTCCTGGCGTGCCCTCCTTCTAACAAGATGCTGAATTACGTTTGCTGCGGTTTGTTGAGGGACTTTGCTTTGTGTTCGTAAGGGAGGTGAGCGCGTCGCGTTCTGACCTTCTCGTGTGTTCAGCTTGGTAGCAGGTAAATGCTGGCTGCAGAGGGAGTTAGGAACATCCCCAGCTTTTCCGTTTGGGGGAAAGCTTGAGAAAGACTGGTATTAGTTCTTTAAATGTTGGTAGAAGTCACCAGGGGAGCTAACAGTTCCTGGGCTTTGCTTTGTCAGATTTCTGATCACCGAATCCTCCTCCTTACTAGTTACAGGACTCTTCAGATCGTCTACTTTTCATAATTTAGTCTTGTAGGTTTTGTGTTTTTAGAAATTTGCTACTTCATCTAAGTCACCAGTTTATCGGTGTACCACTGTTCACAGTATTCTCACGATCTGTTTTATTTCTGTAGAATCAGTCGTAATTTTCCCACTTTCATTTCTGATTTTCGTATTTGAGTCTTCCTTTTTTTTTCTTAGTTCATTTAGCTAAAATTTTGTCAATTTTGTTGATCTTTTTGAAGAATCAACTTCTCATTTCATCGGTTCTCTCCATCGTGTTTCTATTCTCTATGTATCTCTGCTCTAATCTTTATTATTTCCTCTCTTCTGCTAGCTTTGGGTTTAGTTTGTTCTTCTTCTCCAGGTTCCTTTTTTTAAATTTAAATTCAATTAATTAACGTATAGTGTGTTATTAGTTTCAGATGTAGCGTTCAATGATTTATCAGCTGCATTAACACGCAGTGCTCATTACATCACGTGCCTCCTTCATGCCGGTCACCCAGTTACCCCATCCCCCCCCCTGCCCTCCGCAGCCCTCAGTTTGTTCCCTAGAGTTAAGAGTCCCTTATGGTTTGTCTCTCTGATTTCACCTTGTTTTATTTTTTCCTCCCTTCCTCTATGCTCCTGTTTTGTTTCTTAAAATTCCACATATGAGTGAGATCATATGATAACTGTTTTTCTCTGATTGACTTATTTCACTCAGCATAATACCCTCCAGTTCCATCCATGTCATGGCAAATGGCAAGATTTCATTGTTTTTGATGGGTAACATTCCATCGTATGTATACACCACATCTTCTTTATCCGTTCATCTATCAATGGACATCTCGGCTCTTTCCCTAGTTTGGCTATTGTGGACAATGCTGCTATGAACATTGGGATGCAGGTGCCCCTTCAGATCACAACATTTGTATCTTTGGGGTAAATACCTAGTAGTGCAATTGCTGGGTCATAGGGTAGCTCTATTTTTAACTTCTTAAGGACCCTCCACACTGTTCTCCAGAGTGGCTGCACCAGCTTGCATTCCCACCAACAGTGTAAGAGGGTCCCCTTCCTCCACATCCTCACCGGTTCCTTAAGTTGTAAAGTTAGGTTGTTGATTTGAGATCTTTCTTGTTTTTTAAGGTAAGCATTTGTAGTTATAAATTTCCCCCTTAGCACCACTCTCACTGTGGCCCGTAAGTTTTGTCGTGTTGTGTTTTTGTTTTCATTTGTCTTGAAGTATTTTACCCATTGATTTCTTCTTTGATCTATTGGTTGTTTAGACCTGTGTTGTTTAATTTCTACAATTTTGAAAAGTTTCCAATTTTTTTTTGTTACAGATTTCTAACTTCATCCCATTTTGGTTGGAGAAGATACTTTGTATACTATCTATTTTTCAGCATCTATTGAGATTTAATCTGTGATCTAACATAAGGTCTATCCTGGAAAACGTGCTCTTGGGAAGAACGTGTGTGTGGCTGTGGGTGGCGTGTTCTGTGTCTGTCTGTTAGAGGTGGTTGTCCTCCGTGTCCTTATCTCCTGACTGCTTGTCCTGCCCACTACCGTGAGTGACACTGAAGTCTGCCAACTGTTAGAGAACTGTCTATTTTCCAGTGTTGTGAATTTCTGCTTTGTATGTTTTGATGGTCTCTCATTAGGTGTGTAATTGTGTATAATTGTGTCTTCTCGCTGTAAAGAGCCTTTTATTAACATATGATGCCTTCTTTGTCTCTTGTAAACTTGTTGATTTCAAGTCTATTTTGTCTGGCATTAGTGGGGCCACCTGCTCTATTTTGGTCACGGTTTGCATGGAATGTCTTCTCCCACCCTTTCATTTCAGCCTGTTTGTGTCTTTGGATCACAAGTGAGTCTCTTACAGATAGCATGTGGCTGGATCTTGTGTTTTTCTCCGTTCTGCCAGTCTCTGTTTTTTAATTGGAGAGTTTAATCCATTTACATTTAAAACAATGGGTGAACTGAAAATGGGTGGCTTACTTCTGTCATTTTGCTATTTTATTTCTATGTGACTTACAGTCGTTTTGCCCCTCATTTCCTGCATTTTTTGTAGTGAAAAGTTTAAATTCTTTCTCATTTCTTTTTGTGTATATTCCATAACTATGAAGAAGAGGAAGGGCCCTTTAAACCTGGAAGTTCCTTCAACTGCAGGGGAAAGAGCTTGCTACAGTGGTGTGAGAGTGTGTGTGGGGGCACAGCAACAACACCCACCTTGTGTCTACACCACTGTTCTCCGAAGCTGCAATTAGTGATTAAAGCACACATCTCCAATTTTTGGAGGACATGGTCCTTTTTGCTCACCCTGGATCCCTCAAGCTATGTGCAAGCTGCTTTGGGAATGCGTGGCAGGCTGGGCTGGGGCTGGTGCTGGGAAGGTGGTCCTGGGCTAAGAGCTGAAATTGACCAAAGTTAACCACTGTTTACTGCCAAGCCATCTCCTGGAAGTTGCCAGCCTTCTGCAGACTCCACAGTTCCAAAATAGTCACTCAGACAGATTCTGCCAGTGCAATTGTTGTCTGGGTGCAGAGACAGGTTCCTGGTGCTCCCTCCTTGGCCATCTTCCCAGGGTCCTCTCGCAACCATTTTTAAAAGAAATGTTCCCTCCTGTCATAACATTTTCTTCATTCTAGAGGGTGGAAGCCCCTGGGGGGCTCCGTCAGTGACATGTCTGCCTTCAGCTCAGGTCGTGATCCAGGGTCCTGGGATTGAGTCCCGAGTGGGGCTCCCTGCTCAGCGGGGAGTCTGCTTCTCCCTCTGCCACCCCCCCGCCCCCACTCGTGCGGGCTCTATTGCTCTCGGTCTCTCTGAAATAAATAAATAAATAAATAAATAAATAAATAAATAAATAAATAAAATCCTTAAAAAATGAACATAATAAAGGGTGCTAGTACTCACCCAGCCTTCGATTCCCGTTTTTTCCCCTTCAAGAGGAGCAGTCATTCCTTTTCAGGTGGTGACCAGAAATATCAGGGTGACTGTATTTGACGTAAGATGTTTTTGGCCTTATGAAGAGGTAGGGCATGTCCCTCACTGACCAGATTCACTTGCTTATGGCACTGGAAAAGGGAGACCAAATCCCAGGGCCTTCCAGGTTTGTATGGCCTGGATTTGGGGGAATCTGCATGAAAAAGCTTCATGGGCCCAGACAGGCATCTCTCTCCTTGGCTGTCCAATAGCACCGTTACCACTTATATTTCAAAGGAAAACGAGAAGAAACCAGCTCTTGAGTGTCCAAGTGAAGAAAGAGAGCAAAGCCTGGATGCCCCCAGGTCCCTAAAGGAAGATGTGAGAGTGGCCGGAACACTTTTCCTTTCTGGGCAGATGCCCAGTTGTTGCCCTAGGGCTTGACTCCAGGCTGTAGGAATACTCCTCTGTGCCTGTCCACCCCCTGCTGGCAGGCCACCTCACTCAGGACCAGAACTGTTCAGTCCATTAAGATCTGACCCTTGACAGAAGCAGCAGAATGGGTGGGAGCTCGTGAACATTGCTCAGCGTTGTCTTGGACAGAGTTTTAGGGACAATGAGACTTTGTTGTCTCTCCCAGTGCCTGACGCACCTGTCACATTACATTGAAAGAACTCCAAAACCGATCCAATGTAGGTTGAAATGACATCCTTAATTGTGTCATACCCCAAAACACTGCAATCTGTTTTCTTTTATTTATTTTTTTTTATAACTTAGAGAGTATAATCTTCTCTACTGCCAGGAGTATATACCCGAGGAACTCTTTCCAGGACGTGTGATCTGGGTGCATCTCAGATACTCAGGTACTTAAGAATGGCAAAGGCTGAGGTGAAGCAGATAGTTGGGGTCTAGAAGGGGCGCTGAGAGCATCTGTGGAGGTATGTAGCGTGTGTCCAACACACACACAAAGGGGGCGATCAGACTGACCACAGACGTCCCATCTGCAGCAGTAAACGCCCAGAAACAACGGAACAATAGCTTTATTGTGTGAAGGGTAAGTAACCATTGGCACTGAACTATCAGTTAAGCCATCACTCCAGAGTGAGGATAAAATAGGGCACTTTGGACAGTTAAAGACAAAAGGGAGCATGTAAAACTCAGAGACTCTTGCTGGAATAATCACTAAGTACAGTTTGTCAGGAAGGAAGGAGTGGATTGAAGAAGCAAAAGCAAAGACATTGGTAAATCCTATTAGTAAAGGTAAATGGTGTCAATTGTTTTAAAATTAAAACTTGAAAAAAGATTAAATTAAATTAAAACTTGAGGGAGATATAAAATGTATGTGGGAGTTTCACTTTGTAAACGGCAGAGTAGCTTGTGTCAGAGTAACTTTCCCTTAGATAATCATTACGTGTTCCGTAAAAAATTAAAAACACTGAAGATATTGGAGAGCAAGTAAAGAAGGTGCAAACTTGAATAGAGACAGCCCGGGAGGGACGGAGCTGCAGTAGGTGACTAGCAGGGATACGGCGTTTGGCCTGAGAACACAGCTGGCAGAGGGAGAAGTGGTGGGTGAAGCCCCCCCGGGGAAGCTACCATGAGGCCGGTAAATGTGTGTGTAACTCCATGCAGATCCTTGTCTGACTCCACAGCTGCATGCATGGCGGGGTTGGGGGGGAGGACGCCAAAGGCCTTGGAGAAGAAACGCAACAGCTGAAGGCTGACAGAGCTGAGTAGACGTGGCAGCGGCTTCCATCACAGAGAAGCCAGACGTGCTGTTTGCAGCCAGGCAACCTGCCAGGACAGAAACGAACACCCTTCCAACAAACATAATACAATCCAGAGTTGCTACAACACGCTGACAACAATGACTGGGGCCCAGTAGTTTACAATAAAAAGTTCCTAGACGTGTAAAGACACAGGAAAATGGGACCTATCAAGAAAAAGCAGTCAGTCAGTAGAAATCTACCTCAAGATAATGAAAGATGGTGAAATTCGAAGACAAGGATTTTAATATATTCAGGAAAATATGGTCATAAAGAATAAAAGTATGGGAACTCTCAAAAGAGAAATAGGAATTATTTTTTAGAGAACCAAATGAAAATTCTGGAATTTAAGATTAATATAGATCGTATGCTGGGTCATAATATAAGTCTCAGATATTTCCAGTAATTGAAATCTTGGAAAGTATATTCTCTGATCACAATGGAGTTGAATTAGAAATTAATAATAATTATACATTTAGGCAAATCTTTGCAAATTAAAGAACACACTTTTAGATAATCCATGGATCAAAAAATCACAAAGGAAATTGGAAAATATTTCAAACTGAGTGGCAATGAGTACATAACAAATAAAATCTGTAAGATGAGGTGAAGGTGATCTTAGAGGGGAAATTATCATGGAAAATTATATAAATGTTGGGGCACCTGGGTGGCTCATTTGGTTAAGTGTCTGCCTTCGGCTCGGATTGTGATCTTGGGGTCCTGGGATCCAGCCCTGCGTGGGGCTCCCTGCTCAGCAGGGACTCTGCTTCTCCCTCTGCCCCTCCCCCACTTCTGTGCGCTGTCTCTCTTAAATAAGTAAATAAAATCCTTTTAAAATTTATATAAATGCACATTAAAAAATTCAAACAAATGATCTAACATTCCACCTTAAGAAGTTTGAAAAATGAACAAAATAAATTCAACGTAAGTAGCAGGATGAAGAAGAAAAATTATGAAGGTGAGAAATTAATAACAATTAACTGACAGAGAAATTAATTGACAGAGAAGTCAATAAAGGCAAAAGTTGTTTTTTGAAAAGATTAATAAAACTGATAAAGCCCTAGCAAGACCAGTCAAAGGAAAAATAATCATAAGTTACCAATATCAGAAATGTATGAAAGGATATCACTACAAACTCTACATATTTTAATAGGATAATATTAGAATATTATGAATAATTTAATACTGATAAGTTGGACAACTTATGTAATACATGCTTTTAGAAAGACAACTTACCAAAATTGACACAAGGTAAAATAGAAAATTTGAATAGCCCTATTTTTTTAGGTGAGAACTTTAATGGACTGAACACTATTATTGACAGCCTGTGTCTAATAAGGAAATTATATTTGTTATCAAATGCCTTCCCATAAAGGCCACACCCGAGCTAGAGCACTTCAAAGATAAATCCTATCAAATAGTTAATGAGGGTATGATGACGGTATTTCACGCTTCCCAACTTGTTTTATGAGGCCAGCTTAATCTGATGTCAAAACCTGGCAAAGACATTATAAGATATGACAAATTATGGAGGAACATCCTTCATGAAAAGAAATGCAAAAAATGTGAACAAAATACTAGCAAGTTGAACCTAGTAAAATAAAAAAGGTAATACATCATGACAAAGTAGGGTTTTTCCGCGAATGCGAGGTTAGGTTAGTATTAAAGTCAGATCAATGGAATTCACCGTGTCGACAAAATAAAGCAGAAAACTGTATGAATTTTGCAATAGGAACAGAGTGAGCATTCACCAAAATTGGAACTCCATGCAGGAGAAAGGCTCTCCGCAGTCAAGATCAGCAGAGGAACACCTGAAACCCCTCAGGTCCTCACGACAAGGCACAGAAGCGTTAACTGAGCGCGTGAGCAAACACTTCGCCCTTTTGTTGTAATCCTTACACCGGTGGGCAGTTTCTTCCTTTGATAAACTCTGCCCTGTTTTGAATTTCAGCCAGGCTCATTATGTGTTCAAGATTTCTTTACATTTGCTCGGCCTCGTGAGGGCTTCATGTGACACCACACGTACAGTGCTCCCTGCTGTGCTCTTAATTCTTTCATTTCTGCTGAGACTTAATATTTCCAATTCTGGAGCCTTCACACGGGTATTATGCTCTTGTTTGCCACAGAATTAGAAAGCAGGAAGAGAATAAATACAGTGACGTCTTTCATGCGGTAAGCTCCGGCGATCCTTGCCCTCAGCGTTCCAGCTTGTGCCCCAGCCACCCGAGCAGGTGCAGAAGGTGTGAAACCTCTGGGCATTTTGAAAACACGGTGGAGGAGCTGAGTGGACCAGTGAATGGCTGGGATCTGAGGAAAGTCAAATATGCACACCATTTATAATTGTAATTTTTAGCAGATTTACAACCCAAAGTCACTGTGCAATTTAACATTGTGTGTTACCTCTTGGAGTGATGTGTTTGTTTTTTTTATTTTTTAAAAAAGATTTATTTATCTATTTGAGAAAGAGAGAGAAAGAGAGAGAACTGGGGGTGGGGTGGGGAGAGGGAGAGAGAAACTCAGGCAGACTTGGGGCTCAATCTCAGGACCCCGAGATCATAACCTGAGCTGAAACCAAGAACCAGACGCTTAACCGACAATGCCTCCCAGGTGCCCTCAGGTGTTTGTTTTTTTAAGGTAAAATTTCAAGCTGCTGACAGGACTTACGTGACACTGTTGTGGAAGCTGTGGGTGGAAACCCAGGCCTGCTCCCTCTGCCGCTCTGGACTTGCGGAGAAAGCCAGAGGCAGCGGTAAGTGTGCTGTTTGGTGCGGAAGGAGCAGGAAACACACGCACACAGATGTGTCAGTCTTGCACACATGCACTCCGGAAGGCGGACGACAAGACCTGCTCCGCGGGGCTGGCTTGCAAGAGGACTGGGCCTCGCCAGAGAGGGTCACGTCACTTCTCCATGGTTTGATCTCCTCATCTAACACACTGATCATTTTTATTACTTTGCGAAAATAAAAATAGGCGCTCTGGACAGGGAGATCATGGTCTGCTCTTATTTTCTCCTTGTGTTTTTCTGGATTAAAGTAACTGAACCACCATCTCCACAAACGGCAAATGCGCTATGGGCCTTGATTGGATAGCAGAAGCCACAGGTGCGTGTTACGGTTCCCGGGACAACGGGCAGATGAGGACGTGGACGGGATGCTGGATGACCTGAGGGATTCTATTTGTTTGGTTGAGTATGACCACAGTGCAGGGTTCCATGCGAGCTCTGTGGTCGAGGAGACTGAGGTGCTGGGTTCCACAGGAAACTGGCTTAATATTTTAGAAATGCCTGTTGACGTACTGAGGGGTAACATGCCAAGATGTCTGTCAGTTGACCAAAATCCTTTGACCAAAACAGTAGATAGAGAAAATATAACAAAATGTTAAATTATTAAATTAAGTTGTTAAGTGTCTGGGTATCTGTGATAATATTTTCTCTACCTTTGTGTATGTTAAAAACTTTCATAATTAAACTTGTATATTTTAGAAAGCGTTCCAAGCACACTACCCCTTCCAGGGTTCAGGGACGTGACCCGGGCAGAAAGGTCGTCCCCTGCTCAGCGATGGCGAGACCCTGACAGGATTGCATAGAACTCTATCCACTTCCCCACGGCATCTTGGAAGAGCTTCGTTCCAGGAAGTGACATCTGTCTTAACCGTTGGACTCAATTTCACCGTTCCCAATTTCCCCTCTGGAGGCAAAGGAGCAGGGAGACCCCCCCATGGGAGAGAACCAGACACTCCCCACTTTCTGGTCGCTGCCAGCCCGCCCACCCCTTGGCCACTCGTCACCCTCAGGCTTATCCCCTGGTTCTTTCTAGTACTCTCCTTTCACCTTCATCTCCTCTCAGATTTCTCTTTCGATCTCACAACTCTCTGTTGACTAAGGTGTTGCATGCACCTTGTTTTCTTGGGTCTGTGCAGTGAGCCCCGCAGGGCTGCCCCACCACCCTGTGGGGAGCGTTTGCTGCCCAGTGATGGCAGAGACCCTGTTTCTGTAGAGGCCGGGGCCCATGGAGGGTGCTTGGGCATCTCCCAGACAAGGTGGTGAAAGTATGGGGTGGGCTCCACCTGCAGTCCTGAGGAGGAACGCCCCCTCAAGGAAGGGGAGAAAGCATTATCTTACAGCAGACAGGCCAGTGATCATCTCACTGAACCTCAGGTCTTTAGAAAGTGGGCTTAAACGGTGTGTGGGCAGCATATGTTTGGGTAATTTGCCCAAGATCAGAGTTGGTGCAGCCAGGCTTGAGTCCTGGTGTCAGGGTTCCTCCACTGCCTTCTAGAAAATGCCCCCCCTGGACTCACTGTTTTGTCAGTCCCTAAAATCACTACCTTTTCCTGGGAGCAGTGATGCAATGTCTTCAGGCGCGCCATCACACAGAAAACCTATAGGGACGCTGCGCTGAGCTCCGCAAGGTGTCAGAGCTGTGTGACCGGACGCCCTCCATCAGCGAGGCACCGAGCACATTGCAGCCCCTTGCGCACCCGCAGGCACGGGGCCTTCCACATCTGGCCAGGCTCCCAAATACAGGTGCTCAGGGATTCTGGCCATAGCAGAAAGTAGGATGGCTGCATGGGACACAGGGAGGGCATTTGCTCCAAGGAGTCACCCAGCTGTCGCCAGCAGGCCTCAGCAGGCGGTGGGAGTGGTGGGTGGCGTGTGCACGGGCATTTCAGAGTTTACATTTGGGTATTCAATGCTAAATGTCAGACAGTTTCTATCCTCAGAGCACAATTGCACCAACACCTGCTCACACGGCTACGCGCGTGTGGACGGGCGCCCTTGTCCTGCCTGCACGTCTGCTCCCGTCTGGGACAGACCTGCTCTGATACTGTTGCTTTTCATTCTGAAGATTGTTCTCAGGTTCACGGGGGCTGATGTTTGGTGTGTGGTGACCACCAGTTGCTTCGGTCAATTCCACAGTGAACAGGTAAAGAGGGAGGGTGTGATTTCCGAGGGGAACCGAGGGCACACCTTGCTTTAGCCCCTGGAGCTGCACGTCACCCCATGGGCACGAATGTGGGATGTGCAGAGCTTTGAGGCTGTGCTTACCTGTGTCGTCTCAATTCTAGCGTGTGTCCTGAATTACCATTTTTGGAAAGGAGGTAAATTGGAGCAAAGTTTAAAGAAACACTGGGTGGCTCAGTCGGTGAAACGTCTGCCCTCAGCTCAGGTCATGATCCCAGGGTCCTGGGATCGAGTCCCATGTCGGGCTCCCTGCTCAGCGGGGAGTCTGCATCTCCCTCTGGCCCTCCCCCTCTCATGCTCTCTGGCTCACTGTCTCTCAAACAAATAAATAAATAAATAATTTAAAAAAAGTAAAGAAACACACATGATAGCTAACACATTGGTAGGCACTGTTTCAAGGGCTGGACATGTGTTAGCTCATTTAGTCCACGCAAAACTGCATCCAGCACAAAAGGTCACACGAGACAGGCTACTGCGAGGCAGATAGCCCCGCTGTGGTGTGGGACACCGATGCCGTCCTCCCTGCGGGCGCCCCCGGAGCTGACCAGTGGGTCCGCCCCCGCCCCAAAGCCTCGGACCCTGTAGCTCACCGTGGATGGTGACTGGGAGCTGGACCCTTCTGCATAAGCTGAGGCTCCAACAAACCTTGATGCCCCTTGCTCTCCAAGAGGAAAAGTTGAAAGAAAATGACAACGTTTAGATGACCCCTTGTCAGCTGCCTGAAGCGCAGACTTTCTTCTTCCTGTTGGGGAAGAATATCTTCCTATCTCTGCCTTTGTTTTTTCCCCGCAAAGGGAAACTGCGTCGGCTCCTTTCACTTAGTTAGATGTCAGGAAAAACATGGGCATAGGATCATTTCTATGGCAACCATTCCACATAGTAATCGTGCTCAGTTGTTTCTTTGGAGTGAGTGGTCTTGGGTATCAGCTATGTGTGGGCTGAGCAAAGGGAAGCAAGTCTCTTTGCTGCAGAGCTCCCTGCGTGTGTGCAGTGCCTTTTTCCAGAAGGAGTCTTGTTTCCCAAACTCCACTGACCACAGAGCCCTCCCCACCTGCCTCTTGTCCCGCAGGACCCCACTGTCATCCTTATCATTGCACTCCTGCTCTGTGACCTATTTACTTTAGAAATGCTGCAAAATGTTTGTGGAGAGTGGATTTAAAAATAAAGACGATGCTTTCAGCCATACCATGCAGTTAGAGTGAGACAGCACCCCACCCATCCCAACCCCCTGCGCACAAAACATCACGGCAGCTTGCCCAGGAGGAGCTGGGCTGAGCAGCCCGTGACTCACTCTGCAGCCAACGCCCATGGGAACAGCAGGGACCCACAGCCCTCCTGGCCGGAACGCTGAGGAAAGGCACTGGTCTTGGCACCCACCTCCCCACAGCAGTCGACATGCTGGGGTTTGTCTTGTGGTTCGCCTGTGTGGAACTTTCCCCCTTCAGGAAGAGAGAGTGATCCCATGGCGTCTGGTCCTAGTCTTTGGGCAGCATCTTCAGAAACATCAGGCTCCACGGGATGTTACTCTCCGCACCCCTCCTTGAGATGCCGGGGTCTACAACCTCATTTTGCAGTCGTGCCATTGCTTTGCTGAGTTGTGAGTAATGCAGTTAAGAACACATTGTTTTGGTTCTGAAGAAAGACAACTCCCCAGTCATCACTCACACCGAGAGGGGACAACAGCGACTGTTCACAGAACTGAACCCACTGTCTCTTCTCCACCACATCATCCTGCCCAGAAGAGTAGTGCTAGTCTGTTGCTGCATAACCAGTCAGCCTAAAACCGAGCAGCTCGAAACAGCAAACCTCTGGCAGTGTCTGTGGCTGAGAGTGGGGGCAGTCCCGCTGCGTGGTCTCGCTCAGGGCTCCTGCGGGGTGGCCGTCCAGCTCTTGGCTGCGACTGTGGCTTCATCTCAGTCGGGGGCTGGGAGGTCCACCTCCAAGCTCACTCACTTGAGTTTGGCAGGAGGCACCAGCTCCTTTCCAGATGCTGCTGGAGCGTCTCCCAGAGCCAGCAGTCCGAGAGAGGGCACTGGGGGTGGAAACGTGGTCTTATCAGCCCCGCTCAGAGGTGCCGCCTCCAGCTGGCCCACGGTCGGACCCGTGTGATGAGAACACAGCCGCATGGGGCAGGAAACTGGGAGTGGACCGTGGTGGGCCATCAAGAGGCCGCGACCAGCAAAGCAGGCCCGGTGAGGTGCATTTTCTTCACTGCCAGTAAACATTTACCAGCCGCCTGATGCGTTTCTAATGTTAGAACAAGAAGTCATATAGCTGGAAAGTCGTCTATCTAAGCAAGACATTAAAAACTACACTGTTTAACTTCCATATTTTGCTGCACAAGGAACTGGCCTTCCAGAGATGGGCAGAAGCTTGCCCAGATACAAAGACACAATGACCGGTGATAGGGCTGTGATCAGAATGCGTGTTTCCGATTCATGTCTAGTTCATCCCACATAGTTTCCAAGAAAAAAGCACAACCTTTGCTTTTAAGGAGAAACTGAAAACTTTCTTGGGAAGATAAATGCTGTCTCAATGAATGAATGAAGAGTCATAGTCTTAGTATTTTCCATAAACTATAGAGGAGGTTTCTGTTCCACAGTGAAGGTAATAAAGAGCACTAGCAATCTTAGCATGTGAGCAAAACGTTTGCAACAACCAGTAAAGGCAGCCTGTTCAGAAGCAGTAGAGATTTCCAAGCGTCTGTCCCATGTCTGCCTCACCCTAGATGGAGCTCTGCTTCCCGCTGTGTCCAGGAGGTGACAGGTGGCAGGTGTTCAATAGAATGTTTGTGGGAGAAGAGAGTTTATTCAAATTAATTACTCAAATTAACTAAATGACAGATCCCCATGGGGAACAATAATTCAAACAGCGTGGATTTCTCATCAGACAGCATGGAGACTGGAATATATGGAAGAACATATTCAAAATATGAAACCAAAAGAGCCAGCAAGTCAGAGTTGTATGTCCAGCAAAAGCATCCTTCAGAAATTAGGGAACCACAGACACTCTCAGGAGGAGAAGCCCTCTTAGCACTCGTTGCAACGTGCTTGCTTTGAAAGGCATGCCAGGGCCCTTCAGGCAGAAACAGGTGATGCGGGAGGGAAAATCAAACTTCCAGAAGGAAGAACAAGAGAAGCAGCAGATCCCTGAGCGAACGCAGTGGGCTATCTCCCCTCTTCACCCCTACTGCTTGTCCTGGCTCTGATGTCTATTCTGTCTAACATTAGTAGGGCCGTCTCAGGATTTTCAGTGCGTATGGGTGTAATACACACAGCGACCACACATCAGGAGTTAAGTTAGAGGGATCCATGTGGTGATGGCGCTTCATGCCACCTACAAATGTGACAGCTTCACTTCTTCCTCACCAACTTCGGTGTCTCTTATTTCTTTTTCTTGTCTGACCGCTGTGGCTAGGACTTCCAGACTATGTTGAATGACAGTGGGGAACTGGACATCCCTTTCTTGCTCCTGACCTTAGGGGAAAAGCTCTCAGTTTTTCCCCATTGAGGATGATGTTCGCTGTGGGTTTTTCGTATCTGTCCCATTGATTTTCACAGTGGATGCAAAAGGGATTCAGTGGGGGAAAGATCGTCCTTCAACAAACAGTGTTGAACAACTGGATGTCCGCGTGTAAGAAGACACACATTGATATACACATCTGCGCTGATCCAGGAGAATTCACTCAAAACGGGTCATAAATCTAAATGCAAAATGTAAAACTATAAGAGTTTTAGAAGAAAAAAAAAGGAGAAAACGTTTCTTACTTTGGGATAGAAATTGAATTCTTAGACATGACACTAAAATCACACACCACCAAAGAGAAAAGGGATAAATTGGACTTCATGAGAATCAAACCTTCTGCTTTGCAAAATACGTCATTTAGAGCATGAAAAGACAAGGTACGGGCTAAAGGGAAGTATCTGTGAGCCCTGCCTCTGACAAAGGACTTGTATCCAGAAGATATGAAGAACTTCCAAACACGCAGTAATCAAAGGCATCCTGGGATCATGACCTGAGCCAAAGACAGACCTTGACCCCTGAGCCACCCAGGCGCCCAGCTGACCTAGCCTATACTTTGGATTCTCATCCTGGATCCTGATTCTCAGTTGTCAGTTTAGGTTCTGGGTTCAGATTCTGAAGTCCAAGTTCTGTGTTTAGAATCTGGAATCCAAAACCAGATTCCAAATTCTGGAATGGATGTCTCCCCAGCCATTTTGATTGTCTGAGGCTAGTTCTTCAGCACAGAGCTCAACAAACGGTGATTCATGGCAAAATCAAGCCCACCACTGTCTTTATGAGTCCCCAAGAAGAACACTTTTTATATTTTAAATGGTTAAGTAAGCATCTTTATAATATCTTCAATGTGCCTCTTGACCTATAGAGCTTAAGACAGTTACATCTAGCCCTTAAGGCAGCATTGGCTGACCACGGGCAGGGAGTCCCCGAGTTCTGAGGGGTTTGGAGTGCCTGCAGCCCTTCTGTTAACACCTTAGGTCAGTTTGGCAGGATAGAAAGTCCCTGGCCTATATGCTCTTTCCTTGATTATCTTAAATATGCCATTCCACTATCTTCTGGCAAAAAAAAAAAAAAAAAAGAGGATAGTCTGATTTTCTTTCCTTTAAAAGTGACTTGGTCTTCTTGTCTTATGACCAAATCATGTCTCTTTTTCTGTAAAGTTCACCAGTTTTGTTAAATGCCTCAGTGCCGGTCACTCTGGGTTGTGTTTCCAGTGCTTGGTGTCCTCTTTCACTGTGTACCTTCACGTGAAGTTTCTTCTCCAGGTGAGTCTTTTGGAAGTGCACTCTGTGCCTTGGCTTGCTGGTCGAGCTGCAGCGGCTCCCCCAGGGACAGGCGTGCGCGTGGTCGGGAGAGCATGAGGTCCTGCTTGCCGGGCTGTTCTACCACTTCCTCTTCCCGCGTTTTCGGTCATGTCTCCGAAGGCAACATCTGCTGTGACTTCTTCTATTTGCTCTTCTTCTGTGTCAGCTTCTCCAAAGTTGAAGAGTGTTTTAAATTCTCTCTTGAGTTTGGTCATCTAGCTTCCCAAATATTCGTCTTCTGCACGCCTTCCCTTCTCAGTTGTTCTGATTCTAAATTGTGTTGTTCTTTCATAGCTTCTACTGTTTTGTTTCTTTTTGGTTCCTTTTGAAATATCAGACTGTGGTTTCTAGCATGGTCTTCTGATGTGCTAACTGAACTTAATGACACACACCCTTCGGTGTAGGTTAGAAATTATATCATGAACCAGTTCCAAGTTTACTTCAAGACTTAGAAAATGAACCAGGTGAATCCAATCAATATTAACAAAGATAATAGATCAACCTATGAAACAACTAAACTGAGAGCTACTAAAAATTGAAAGCTATCTGCTTACATATTTCAATTATTTGTCTGTTCTGCTTCTTTGGGGTTTGACCCAAATCTTTATTTACTCTTCCGAAACCTACAGTTATTTCTATGCAAGGGTATTAAACTTACCAGTTGACTATTTAAATCACTGATGTGACATTTATTTAAGAAAACCAAATTAAATACATTTTTGTGTAAAACCCACCATTGGTTTGGTATGTGGGTTATGTGTGGGTCCACACAAAAGTGCACTGGAAGATTAGGTGGGGAAGGGGATTTGATGGAGGTCGGCAGAAGAATCATTCCAGGTAAGAAGTCAGTGGTCAGAATGATAAGGGCGAATTCTCATCTGGCACTTTGGTCTCAGGAGGTGCTGATGCTGGTCAGCGGGGGCCAGGTTGGTGAGGGAGAGACTGCCTGCACCAGCCCCCTCCGGCTGGCCCAAGTGCCACCCACCTGACCCTGGAGCAACTGCATTAAGACCTCACCTGGCTCTTCCCTATGCTTGGACCCTGTCCTGCAGAGACTCAGTGTGCAGAGCTAACCCTGGCGTGGACAGGTCTTTGCACAAACACCACCTTCTGGATCGGGTCTATTCTGGGTGTATTGAAAACCGCAACGTGCCCAGCACCCATGCTCCCATTCTGTTCCCCTCTCTTGTTTCCACAGCACGGTTCACCTTGTGGCATACTGTAGCATTCCTGATACCCACATTCTTGCCTCTGCTCACTGGAAACAAAAGTGCACTGTATGCCCAGCACCTAGAACAGGACCTGGAGTAAGGTGGGTCTCAATAACACCTGTTGAATGGGTGAACGAACGCTTCTTCCACAGAAGGAAGTCTTGGCCTTGCTCACCTGTCCTCCATGGGCACCAGCAGCCACGGAATAGAGAGAGGTGTCGGGAAGCAAGGTGAGTCAGGGCTGGCTGGAGCAGGCTGGAACTGCCAGGAAGGGTTCCAGGGCAGACCTTTCCTGGGGCTCCTGTCCCCTCATTTCACCTTTGGGCACTTTCCTCTGCAGGGCACGTCATGCTACACAGCCCTCCTTGGAGTTCCAAGAAGAGGGATGGGCTAGCAGATCAAAAGCCAATTTCCAAGCACCCGAGAGATGGGTGAGAATTCAGGTGTGCATCTGTGGGACAGGGCCAGGCCCCACCCATGGGCCAGGTGTAGCGGCCTCACGGGGACTTCAAAGTTCCAGGGAGGAAAGGGGCTACAGAGCAGCAAATAGGTGACTCAACCTCATTGTTCTGTGTATCTGAAAAATCAATTGGGTCCAAAGTAAAAATATTTATTTAATGAGCAAAAATGTGTGCCTAATTGGTTTTTAAAAGCGTATTGCTTCCTGTTCCTTGAGACTGAAAAGGGACCTTTGAAAAAATATTTATGGAGACTGAGTTCTGAAACTGGTTATTGGAGGTTAAATGAGTACAGAAAACAGTGTGTAAGCCACCGAAGACTCAGCCTTCTCCCCGGGGTCTGAGGAAGGTGGACGCCCTTGGAGTGAGGTGGCTCCAACAGGACCCTCGCTGCCCTCCAGGAGTCTCTCTGACCGTGGCCTCCCCCATCACGTGGGGTCCAGAGTGTGTGTGTCTCTGTGTGTCTTCTTTTCTATCTTTTGTGTGATTGCATTTAGGGCCCCCCGGGATAATCCAGGAGAAACTCCTCTCAAGAGCCTTCACCTCACCGTTTGCCATAGAAGGCATTGAGGTTCCGGGGACGTCACATGGATTTTGTCGGGGACGGGGGAGTATTTCCAGTTCCATAAAAGTTTTCCCCAAATAGCCCTTTCAGGTGCACACTATGAAGGGTTAGCTCTTTGGAGGCAAGACCTTGCGCTTCTGTTGTATTTTCTGTACAGTACCGACCGTGGTGAGTGGAGGCTTGGTCCTGGACTGTTAATCTTTACTATTCACAATCACGCATGAAGAAGGGCAGGAGGCCTGGCTGTTGGAATTCTCACTCACTCTGCAGTTGGGGAACCAGTCAATCAAGTTTCAAGTTTCTGTTTGTACTTTGCCCTCATCTGCTCCATCGTCTACACAAACAGCGTGGACGTGGCCAGGCTGGACCTGTGTTCGACCCACCAGCAGAGGGAGGGACGCCCACCCCACCCGGCCCTTCCTCTCTGACTGAGCCTTGGGGCACGGGAGGTCCTCTCACTCCCCACTCCTCTGTTGGCAATGCCCACCTCCACGCCCCCTCGGACCCTCCCCTGGGACCCTGTCCCTCCCCCCTGGCAGGAAGGGAGCGTCTCCACCCCGTGATGCAGTCTCACTTCTCAGGAACACACCAGGCGGCATAGCCTGGGCCACAGCCTCGCGACAGTAGGTGGGCACGCACCTGGCGGTAGCCAGTCACGGTGCACCAGTCTTCTCCCTTAGCCAGGAGGCTAGAACTCGGTCAGCACCTCTGCGTTGCCATTTTCCCCTCATTGACCCAAAATAACTGTTGCCGACCCAGCCATCACGACCGTGTTCGAGGCAAGGAGAAGGGGCATGACTGTGCCACCGACATTTACTCTTTGTTCCAGAAAATCAGAACTTGACCCCAAAGGCCACTGCAGTCTCATGCTTCCATCTCGGCAGCCAAGTGTCCCACCGTAGCTGTGAGAGATGAAGACAGCTTCTCTGTCGTCGGTGATGCAAACAGGCAAAATGAAGAGGCAGGGAACCACGGATTCCCTCCAAACCCTGCTGATGATTTTAGAGCTGGGGAAATCTGGGGTTCAGAGAGCAGCGTGCCCTGGCCACACAAGCTCGTGGGCCCGCCACGGCACCTGCTGGTTCACAGGCTGGCTGGCCTGCTGCTCAGCAAGGGAGACAGTCCCTGCCACCAGCTGCACTGCCCAGCGGAAACACGTGTCTCTCACACCCAGTGCTCCTGCTCTCCGTGTGGCCCACGTTACGGTGGACGCGATCCACGAGCCACAGAAGGTGGCAGCACCTGACCTTTCTCCTTGTGTCTGCCGAGCTCTGCTCTGTGATGGCTCTGAACCCAACAGGGAACCGCGTCCTGCAGCAGGCAGGGTGGTGCAGGGATCTACAGGGACCAGCGCAGGCTGAGGGTGGCCGCTGTCTGGGGCCATTAGGGCTGACTGACCTCGGCTCCTGGGCCAAGGACCAGGATGGGGGGGTGCTGTGTGACCAACACTCTGCTGGTCCAAAGGGGCCCTGAGCCCTGTGCTCACTAGAGGCTCAGAGGTGGGGAGCAGGCTGTAGGTCCCCAGGCCTGATGGAGGTGGGGTTACACGTGAGATCTGTCCCTCACTCTGCCCTGCATCTCTTCCTGGTGGTTAAGCAGGTGGGTACATAGTGGGAGGGGAGGCAGGGGGTGGGCACAGGGGCAGCTCCCACTTGGAAGATGCTAGGTGCATGGTGGATATGGGGTGCAGTGTCCCGGGAGTAGACCTGGCTGTCCCAGATGGTGGGCAGGGCCCCTGGCCTCCGGGGGAGGGTCATGGCTCAGAGGCCTGAGGGGCTTGCGGGCCTTCCCTGGGGGGTGATTGCTGCAGTGCACACAGACCCAGTTGTCCTCTGTCCCCACTTCCAGAAGGAATTGGGAGCCCCCTTCTTCCTGAGAAATCTTAGTTTTTAGGTGTTGGCAACTGTAGGAAACGGCGGCCCCTTTTCCTCTTTCCACGGCTGCAGCCCTGGCCGGTGCAGGGGTGGCTCAGGGACACGGGGCGCCCACCCAGTGGACGGAGATGCTTGGCCTGGGGGATGCTCCCTGGGCTCCGTGGGTGGGGTGTGGAAGCAGGGCTCCCCAGCTGGACACGGACAGGAATGAAGCATGGCTGGGCTCGTGGGAGCTGAGCTGGGGCCGAGCATCAGGACAGAGGTCTGGTTGCTGACCAGCAATGCTGAGCTCGCCCCGCCTCGGGGATACTGGTTGTGTTTCCTTCGGGCCTTGCATCTGATCTGACACCTGAACTAGATGAAATGTTCACCGACACTCACGGGTGAAACAAAGCCCTGCCCCCACGCTCCCGGGGGTGGGCCCACTCACCCCTTCCACCTTCCTTTCCCTTTCATACAGACACTGGCATCCTGGCCCCGGGGTCCGGAGACACTCACTGTACTGATAACCCATGAGGGTCAGTCTCCAGGCTGAGTGCCATCGAGGACTCCTGCCACAGGGACCAGGACCCCACTCCCCCAAGAGAGGTCCCCTAGAGCTGCAGTCCCCCCAGCAGAGGCCTGGCACCACCCATTCTGAAATCTCGCCTTCCCAGAAATGAGGGGCAGGACCATGTGCACTGAGCACTGACAAAAGACACGCGGAGTCCACACAGCTGGACTTGCTCCCGGCCTGGGGTCGAGGCCACCACAGCCTGTCCCAGTAGCCTGCCTGGAGCACCCCCACCTCCTCGTCCACGTTGCTGACTACACTGCGCCAGACAGAGAAGAGGCAGCACCACCCCATTCTCCGTGTGTAGATTTGCCAGGTACGAGGTTAGGATGCTCACGGGAGCCCCCCAAACCACACTTCATAACCACAACTATTTACCTTAAAACAGTGCTCGTTTCACACGGAGGGGAGAGTAGTTGGCTAAAGGGTGTACTGACAGTTTGCAGGTGGCAATGCCGCTCCTGCTGTTGGAAGTTCCCCAGGGCCTGGGCTCCTGTGTTCATTGGTGAGGGTGCACCAGCCATGGCCCTCGGTCAGGTGCTTCTCCAGCAGGAAGAGTGGCTGGGAGGTGGGGAGGACCCTGCCCTGCTGGGCCGGGTGTGCCTCCCTCCCTCCCTCCCAAAGTGGCCGTGAAGAAACCTGGAGCAGCAGCGGTCTGCAGGCCTTTTCCACAAAGTCTTTGCATGAGGTGCGTTTGCGGGCACGCGCTTCACCCGGGGCGAGGGGGTGGGGGTTCTGCCGCCCAGCTGGGGAAAGCTATGCATGGGAGGGTGTGTGACTGCGAGTGTGCGTTTGCACATGAGCGAGCGTGTGTGGGGCTGTCGTGGACTCGGGAGAGACTGGCACGTGGCTCCTCTTCGTCCTACAGGAGCCCCTGCGTGGGGTGGGTCTGGTGCAGAAGCATGCGTGCCGAGGCTGTGCTCTAGTCCGATTTCGATCTCCAAACAGGCCACTCTGTTTCCTCGCCTGTGAAATAACGTGGTGCTAGCTCCCATCACAGGATGGAGAGGGGACACCCCAGAGCAGCTGACAGCACGCCCCAGGAGCACACAGTGAGCACCCCTCAGCCACGCCAGCTCCCAGGGCTGGGATGAGCTCCCTTCTCTTGGGAAAAATGGGGAACAGCCCTATGTTCCTTTTTTTTTTTTTTTAAGATTTGATTTATTTATTTGACAGAGAGAGAGGCAACAAGAGAGGGAACACAAGCAGGGGGAGTGGGAGAGGGAGAAGCAGGTTCCCGCTGAGCAGGGAGCCCGATGCAATGGATGCAATGTGGGGCTCAGTCCCAGAATGCTGGGATCATGACCTGAGCAGAAGGCAGACGCTTAACGACTGAGCCGCCAGGCGCCCCCTATGTTCCTCTTAAGCACATTGCAGGTCTTGTCCAGCCCCCACCCCTTTCCTGGCAAGGGCCGTCATAGTGCAGGAAAAGTCCATGTCTCAGGCCACCAGCACCCCACAGGACCCCTCAAGCTGCCCAGCCAACTGGACATGGACCCAGCCTCAGGTTACTGTCTCCTTCTCTGGCCTTGTCTCTAGGGATGAATGACCTTGTGGTTGCTGCCTACAGTTTGGGGATTGAGACTGAGAGGCCCAGAAGCCTCCCTGGAATGTTCTAGAAAGCTGTGGAGGGCTGCATGCAGTGGCGAGCTCGGTGCACAGGGGGATCCTCCACCGCTGTGTCCAGTGCATGGCCACCTTCTCCATGAAGCTTCTCCATGAAGCCCCTGCACCAACCACAAGCACGTCTTCAGGGTTTAGGTTCCCTGGGTGGTTGGGACCACATGAGGAGCTAGATAAAGGCACCCCCAGGGTTGAAAGGCAGCACCTTGGGGTTGTCTGGATGGGCAGGTGCTGAGCTGGGACAGGGGTGTGTTCCCTCACATACCTGTCGAAGACCCAGTCCAGTGCAGTCAGATGTGACAGGACCCAGGAGAAGGTGCCACGGAGCACCTTGGGGTGGGGGTGAGGGTGGGGGCTACCTGAGCCAGGGGCTGAGGCTCGGCCCTGACTCCTGCTCCCCTTCACTGCATTCTTCCTGCTCAGCGGTTGCATGGTGCCAGCTCCGGGCGCCAACGCTCCTGGCTTGCCGCAAAGCACTTCAGAAGGAACTTCAAGCTAATATCCCACTAGATTTATTACCATAAACAAATGGGGACAGGTGGAAGGTCCAGAACAGAAGATGGGTACAGTAAAACTGGGTTTAATTCATGACCTAATGTGACCATTAAAAATGACATTTAAAAAATGATGTTGAAGAATATTTAGTGACATAAAGAGTTCGTACAGAGTAAAAAATGTATACGTATCTACAGATGAGAATGGTCAGCACAATCTCATTATCATTAAACATATACAAGCTCGGAAAACACACTTGAGGCATGTTAAAATGTTAACATTGGTCATCTCAGTGTGCTGGCATACTTAGTCTTTGTCCTCCGGTATTTTGCATCTTTTCTGCAATGAATATGCAATACTTTAGGAAGCAGAAAACATGATTTTTGTAGCTTTATTGGCACTTTCATTGCAACAGAAACACCGACTGTGCGGTGCCGTCCCACGGGACGAGACGGCTGTGCGGTGCCGTCCCATGGGACAGGACTGTGTGGTGCTGTCCAACGGGACCGGGCTGTGTGGTGCTGTCCCACGGGACAAGTGCAGGGGTTCTCTGTCCACCCGCAGTGACCGCCGGAGCAGGAGGGAGTAGTGGGTGCTTGGAGCGTGGGCTGTGCACTGACAAGCTACTTCCCTTGGGTGGGGGCCAGAAGCCTTTTGTTTGTCTTTGCTTCAGAAGCCAGGCTATTTGTTCAGTTTCTAAGTCTCTTTCTTGCACATATGTCCACTCAGCAGACCTGGTGTGCTGACCACAGGCGGGGCCTGGGATGTGCCCAAATCCATAGAAAGGGAAACACAGGCAGTACCTGGAAGGCAATCTTTGTCAGTTACAGGACAGTCTCACCCGGAGGGGCCAGGTCCGGAGCTCTGCACTGCTTAGCGGAGATGGGGCACCCTGCACCCCATCGTGGTGTGTGCACCCCCATATCCTCCCCTATACCTTCTGCCTCCAACCCCCTGTGTATGCCTCCTGTCCCGACGCAACCCTCCCTACTTGCTTCCCCGAAACCCCCAAACCCCTGCGTCTACACCTATGCTATACCACCCGACAGGGGGTTTGCCAACAGGCTGGTCACATCTGGGCTGAGGGGTAGCAGGGGTGTCCCCAGACACCAGGAGATGGGGGAGGCAGGGGTGACCCCATGGTTCTGGCTGGTTGGGGCACATCTGGACCTGGAACGCGGTCTTTCTTGAACCCTGCAGATCTCAAGCGCTCCTCACAATAAAGGTTCTAGAAGGACGGACATGCCACGAACCTCTCGGTCAGCGGACGAGGCACAAGCTCGGACCCCAGACGTCACTGCCCACCTCCAAGTGACCCCACGTGAGGGGTACCCGGGTGGGGCAGGGACCCCATGGGCTGGCGGGCTTTGCAGGGGAAGGCACCCGCTCACTGACGGCAGGGGACCGCTCTAGCCAGGCAAGTCAGCGCGGAGGCAGGCGCCGGCTTTGACTCGCCCCGCCCACCGGCCCGGGCCCCGCCCACCTGCCCCGGGGCCCGCCCCTCGCTGCTCTGCCGCGTCCCCACTGCGCAGGCGCAGGCTCAGGTCCATGTCGTTTGAAAGTATGGCGCCTGCGGGCCCCCGGCTGGTTCTGTGTGAGGAGAAGATCCGGGAGAAGAGCGGCCTGGCGCCTCACCACGATCTGGGTGCGCGGCAATGGCGGCGGGCCGGCTGAGGGTGCGAGCTTCCCGTCGCGACGTCGCAGACCGGGTCGGGCCAGAGGCGCGCCATCCTGATCGCGCTCTTCCCGAACCGTCGAAGGCGGGGTGGGGGGAAAGGAGGCGGGGCACCGGGGACGCGAGTGGGACGGGGGGCGGGAGGCCGGGGCCCAAGTGTTGGGGGTCGCGGGGTCAGGGTACCCGAGTGGGGAGGGGGAGGGGGCCCGAGCGTGGCCGGGGACGCAGTGGACTGGGACCCTAGTGGTGGGGGGACGCGGGGGGTGGAGCCGGAGTGGGCCGGAGTGGGGGGGCCCTAGAGGTGGGGGGGGCCAGGGCGGGTCTAGCGGGTCAGTGGGTTTTCCTTTATTTAAAAAAAAATTATTTAAAGATTTTTTTATTTGAGAGAGAGAGCTTTGGTGGGGGAGAGGCAGAGGGAGAGGGAGACAAGCAGACTTCCACCCTGCCGATGGGGGTGTGTGCCCTACTTGGGACTCCATCCCAGGACCCTGAGATCATGACCTGAGCAGAAATAGAGAGCCCTGCGCTCACCTGGCTAAGCCTTCCAGATGACCCACCTGGATTTCTTTTACCCCTAAATAAGGTGGTTTAGGTTGGCTTTTTAAAGATTCTTGACCCAGGAGCCTTCCTTCCTGGGAAAGCGCACCCTCCCCTCTCTGTTCCTAGACTCTGCTCTTTCTGTGCTGCGGAATTTCGTGTGTATGTTCATGGAGTATATTGGTCGCTAGTTTTCTGTTTGTCCTATTTTACTCTGGTTTTGGCATCAGGGTAAAGCTGAGTCCCTGAAATAAGTTGGGAAGTGTGCTTCCTCATCTGTTTTCTAGAAGAGGTAGAATTGGTGCTGATTCTTCCTTGATGAAATTTTCCACTGAAACTATATGGGCCTGGAAAGTTCTGTATTTGAAACTTTTAAATTACAAATTTAGTTTATCTGTTATAAGATTTCTTAATATCAATTTCTTCTTGGGTGAGTGAATTATGGTTGGGATTTGTAAAATTGATTCTTTTCATATTAGTTGTTGAATTTATGTGTATAGAGTTGTTTATAGTACTCCCTTATTAGCCTGTTCATGTCTTGGGGTCCATCCTGATATCCTTCTTCCATTCTCGGTATTGGTCATATCTTTTTTAGACTTGGTAGAGGTTTGTGAACTGTATTAATCTTTTCAGTGAGTCACCATTCGGTTTGATGGAGTTTTCTCCATTGTGTTTGTAGATTCAAATTTTTTTGATTCTTCTCTTTATTATTTTCTTCTTTTGTGCTCAATTTGCATTTATTTTACTCTCGTTTTTTGGGGGGGAGGGGTGGAGAGAGAGGGAGAGAGAGAGGGTGGGGGGGGTGCAGAGAGAGAATCTTAAGCAGGCTACATACCCAGTGCAGAGCCTGACTTGGGGCTCAGTCCCACCACCCTGAGATCATGACCTGAGCCAAAACCCAAGAGTCTGATGCTCAACCGACTGAGCCACCCAGGCGCCCCTTAATGGCCGCTTATTGAGTGTGCCACGCAGAGGCATGTGGTACATAGAGGATGACTGTGCCCTCGTGTGTAACTGGCATGGACTAGTCAGGTTAGCTAACCAGTGGGCTTCTGATTGTGATCCCTGAGTGGAAGCTATGCAGGCAATGGAGTTGAGCAGCCAGGAGTCAAAATAAGAGCCCAGCAAGGAGGGTGTTGCTGGGGGGAGAGGGTTTGAGGGAAGATGCAGAGGGGTGGGGGCAGGGCAAGGGCTCAGAGACCTTTTGGAGGTAAACAAGCTGAAACCTTAAATGCAATTTTTCTTTAATATCACTATTCAAAGTTTGAATGAATTGCATTATTTTTGTGACTTTTTCAGATTCTGAGGTTGCTATAGCTCAGTTTTATTGATTTATTAATAATTTATTAATTATTAATTAATTATTAATTTATTAATAATTTATTCCCACTGAAAAGTAAGGTTGAAGTCTCGTAATTTTCTATTCTTAGCTGAACTTCAGTCATTATCTATTCCTGGAACTTACCAAGAAAAGATTACTCACCTAGGAACTTCTTTGATGAATTTGACAGGTCTAAAATCTTTAGACCTCTCACGGAACTCCTTGGTGAGTCTAGAGGTAAGTTTTAAGTTTATTTCTTAAAAGAAAATTTATTGCTATCAGTGGCAGTGGAAAGAACATTTATAGTAAAAACTGCGGTCTGTTTTATACCTATGTTTACATGTGGGCTGTACACTTAACCCTGGTTACAAGTGCTGTGGTGGTGTTCTTGCACATCTCGTTACGTCTTTAAACTACTTTGACAACCAGAGTCGTATCTCTGATGAAGACGGTTGTATCTTTACCCAAAAGACTAGTGTGTGTGCTGGTCACTGTCCATCCTTCACCCACATTCTGCACTTCACATCTGTGTATAGTCTGACTCCTGGTGGCCTCAAAGCCTTGAGTGACAGAGCCATGAGTGCAGGGCTTCCTGCAGCGCTCCTGACGTGGCAGACAATGGGTCCTGGTAAGCAAGGAAGAAATCACCCAGGTGATGGCAGCTGGGAAAGTTGTGTAAACATTGCTCATGACTCCATGGAGAAGAGGTTCCTGTCTCCCTTTATAGAGAGAGCCACTGACGCGGGGTTGGGAGCCTGCTCAGGGTCACCTGTGAGTCTCAGTCCAGCCTCCACCCAGTGCCGGCTGACCTCTTGTCCTGCTCGGCTGTTCCTCGTCTGTTCAGGGAGAGCAGTAACGGCTCTACTCTGTCGGCTTGTGTGCAGATTCAATGAGGTGGTGAGGACGCGGTAGATACAGGCTGTCCTCAGTGCCGTTAGGACATTTCGCACCTACATGGCTGTTTCGTGTGTGTGAGATGTGGAGCCTCCCGCCTGGAACACATCTCTCTTTGTGCTCTTCCTGGCAGCGGCATGTGGCCATGGCAAGTGCATTTGTGAAGTTGGTCTCGGTTTATGTTGATGGCCCGTCTCCCTGTTTGTAGAAGTGTGAGCTAACCCTGCGTTTTGTCCTGCTGACAGGGCATCCAGTACCTGACTGCGTTGCAAAGTCTCAATCTCTACTACAACAGCATCTCCTCGTTGGCAGAAGTGCTGCGGCTCCACTCCTTGACGGAACTCACGGACCTGGACTTCCGGCTGAACCCTGTGGTGAAAAAGGAGTCTGATTACCGCCTCTTTGTTGTGCACACGCTCCCGAAGCTCAGGCGGCTGGGTGAGCGCCACAGCCGTGCTCACATCCTTGCTCGCGGGAGCACCGAGGTGTTCTGTGCTCTCTACTCCTCTGCTTGAGTCCCTGGGTCTCATGGGATGAGTCTTGTGGGAGCGTTGCCTGGAAGGAGGGCGGGGGGCTCTGGCCACAGACACCTGCCGAGGAAGGCCACCAGCACAGGTGTGGGCCAGGCTGCTCTGTCACTTTCTGGCTGATTGGCTTGGACATATTCTCTGAACGTCGGGTGCCGTTTCCTTGCGTGACCCCCTGGGCTTCATCTCAGGCTCAGCTAGGCAGTTGGATTCTACCTGGTTTCACATCCACCTGGACGGATAGATACAGGAAGAGAAGTTCATGTGTCATACCCTCCCCCAGGTGATAGGGATGGGAGAGTGTGAGGTTCTGTTGGCAGGTATAGCAGCCCACTGGCTTAGTAACCCATGTCCCTAAAAGAAACAGATCTTTGTGTCAGGCTCACAGGCCAAGCTTCCAGGGTGCCCACCAGCCGTGCCCAGCTGGGAGGGTCGTGCTTAGGGAAGCCCTAGCGGCACCTTCCCACCCGCCTCCCTGGCTGCCGGGAGTTGTTTTCGTCATGAGCATTGTGGCTGGTGGCAGTGCCAGTGCTCACCTCGTGTTGCACTTCCAGTGAGAGAGCTGGAGTATGAGCCCAAGGGCATGCTGAGCATAGAGAAGGAGGGGGCTTGGAGCCTTGTACCCTCAGTCCTCCCTGTGAAGGGGGGTAGTAAGTGCCAAGTAGTGGCGGTTTGGGCACATCTGCTTGAAGGGCAGTGTTGTTCTGTGTCCTCAGTGATCACAGTGTGTCCTCAATCCCGAGGGCCAGTTCACTGTTTGGGGAGGCTGGGGGCATTCAGTGTCTCCATCTCCTGGGTGCTGACCTAACGAAACCGAAATACAACCCAAATCACAGCAACACTTGTCAGGGAAGACGGTCCCCTGTCCTTCCGTGTGGTAGATACTGAGCTGTGGGCGTACTGTAGCTACTGGCCTGGCAGCATCCATGTTTTACATCTCTCGGCTGTGAGTACCTTGCTGCACGAGTATGTGCTGGCTTACCTCCCCGTGCCCCCTCTCCCCTCTCCACTGGTGGACCGTAGGCTCTGGGGAGCTTGGCTGCTCTGCTGGGCTGCACCTGCCTGGGCCTGGGGATAGGGGTGGGCTGTGGGTATCAGTGACCAACCCCCATTGGTACACTGATTAGTTTCAAGTCTACTTAGAATGTCAATGTTTAATTTTAATTTTCAGATGTTTTGGAGGAGTATGGGATGGTGTTCTTCCTTGACTGTTTAAGTTATCAACAGTTGAATTTGGCTCTTTTTCAGAAGCATTATAGTCCATATTATGGGAAAATCTTGCCATCTTCTGTCTTAAATCATTACTTTCCCTTTGTTATAGAGGTTTTAGATTCAGAATCTTATAGTGTTTGTGTGGAGAGGGGCATAAGAAAGAGGAGCAGAGGGAGAGGGAGAAGCAGGCTCCCCACTGAGCAGAGAGCCCAACGTGGGGCTTGATCCCAGAACCCGGTGATCATGACCTGAGCCAAAGGCAGACGCTTAACCGACTGAGCCACCCAGGTGCCCCCAAAGCATTGGCTTTTGATGTTGGGAACCATCTTAACCCTCAGATATTCTGAGGGAAGACCCAGGAGTAAGAACTAAGTAGAGGCCTTCTGGGGCCCCGGGCGCACACATGGGAACAGTTGAAACTTCGGATGTGAGGATGCAAACACTAGGCCCAAACACATGGCCACGACATCCTCTCTTTAGCATGTTAAGGGTTCTTTTCCACAGAGACATCTCAGATGTGCTCAGTATGGTTCAAGAACCTCATGGGGCACCCAGAATGTGCGTTAAAGAAGGCAGTGCTGAGAAGGAAGTGCCCATGTGAGTCGCGTGTGTATTTCTGCCCCAAAGTAGTATCTGAGGAGTAGCTTTCTGTGAGCCGGCCAGCCCTCTTGGAATCCGTACTCGGCATCTCTGGGAAACCAAGTGTAGCCACCTCAGCCCAGCATTCCTTTCCTGGGTCTGCCCAGTGCTTATGGGGGACTCGTGTGGCAATGCCAGCCCCAGGGATGGAAGGTCCCTGAACAAGTGGTGGCAGTCCTGCTCATGTGCAGTTGGCTGCAGGGGCACCTTCATTCCTATGGGGAAGGTGGTGTGCTTCAAGGGTGCTAGGAGGTGCCCCTGTGGGGCTTGGTCATCGGGGGCCTGTCACCTGTTTCATGATGACATTTGCTAATTTCTCGCATTTTCTCCCCAGATGACCGTCCTGTGAGAGAGAGCGAGCGGAAAGCATCCCGGCTGCATTTTGCATCGGAGGAATCACTCACCTCAAAGCAGAGCTTCCCAGCTGTTTTCAGAGTTGGAAGGTATGAGCACAAGTGGTATTTGAACATTGAGAGGAGCTGTTCAGACCTGCCTGTTGATGGAACATTTACCTTAAAGATAGAGACTTCTCTGTGTGCTGATTGTCACTGGGAGGGGAGCCCTGCAGGGGAGGAAAGGGAATGCTCGGATGCCAGCAGGGGCTCAAGGGGACGGTGGGGTGGAGTCTCTTTCCCCCTGTGGTCCATGTTTTCCATAGTTATTTTTTAATATTAAAATGTTTATTAAAGTGACACATGTAAAATCAAATAGCGTGAGAGGCTTGTGATGAGAAGTCATGGCTCCTTGTCCCCTCCTCAGCCCAGTCCTCAGAGGCAGCCACCTTCTCTTCTGTAGTGTTTCTGCTTGCAAGTTCTGTTTGAGTTACTTTCTCATCTCCAAACAATACAAACACATCACCTTTAGTGGGTGAGAGCACTTTAAGCAGCAGCTGACTGCTGCCACAGGCCCTGCCTCCCTGACCCCAGCAGTACAGTCCGTGGAATATGATCCTTCCCGTGTTCTCTGCTCAGTGTCCTGTGGCCAGCGCTGGCTCTGCCGTATGCAGTTGGGCTGTGGGGGTGGGCACTTTTGCCGGCCTGTGCCCCACTTCCAAGCCACCTCCCAGCCCTTGTCAGCTGCATTGTTACGTGTAACTGTGAACTGTGAAGCTTGGAAGTATTTAAATGGGTTCTGAAACCCGTGAAGTGTCTTTACGGTTTGCAGGTTGGTTTTAAAGGGCAGTGTTGACCTTGCTTGTAGTGTGCTAGAGTTATCTACCTTTGTACGCCATTTTGTTTTGTCTGAAGCTTTTAATGGTTTTCTTTTTGTATTTTATGCCTTAGCTCATCTTAAAATTCCTCTAATGTAGGGGTTGACGAATTCTTTTTTGAAAAGGGCTGCAGAGTGAATATTTTTCGTTCTGTGGACCGTATGATCTCTTTCTCAGCTTTTGAACGCTGCCTTTGTAGCATGAAAGCGTCATAGGTGATACTTAAACAAATGACTGTGTTCCCATAAAACTTTATTTACAAAAACAGGCAGTGGGCTAGATTTGACCTGTGGCCATTCTTTGCCAGTTTCTGTTCTGATGTCTCAGGATCAATTCCAAATCCTTAGAATCTCCTGTTCCCTCAGATCCCCTTTAGCTCCCCCCTTCCCTTACTTCCCCTTTCAAACTAGATTAATTACTGTGTAGGCAGCCGTTCCCAGTACCCTGTGCAATGGTCTAGATGTGTGTGGCCCCCCAAATTCCTATGTTGAAATCCTAACCCCTAGGTGATGGTGCTAGGAGGTGGGGCCTCTGGGAGGTGATTAAGTCATAAAGGTGGAGCCTCATGAATGGGCTTGGTGGCTGTAGACAAAACCCACAGAGTTTCCCCGCCCCTTCCTCCATGTGAGATTATGAGTCAGGTAGTGTCAGACCTCTGACTTTGTTCTTCTTCAATATTTTGTTGGCTGTCTCGGTCTTTTGCCTCTCTCTATAAATTATCAGTTTGTTGATATCCATAAAATACCTTGATGGGATTTTGACTGGGATTGCAGTGACTATTACAGATTGAGTTGGGAAGAACTGACACCTTGACAATATTGAGTCTTCGTCTCTATGAGCATAGTGTATCTGTCCACTTATTTAGTTCTTCTTTGATTTCACTTATCAGAGGTTTGTAGTTTTCTTCAAATAGATCTTGTACATGTGTTGTTAGATTATACCTAATAGGTCATTTTTTGGATGCTAGTGTAAATAGTACTGTCCTGTTTCATTTCACATGTCACTTGTTCATTATTGGTGTGTAGGAAGGGGTTGGCTTTTGTATGTTAACCTTGTGTATTAGTTTCCTAAGCTGATATAACAAAGTACCACAGACTGGGTGGCTTAAAATAACAGAAATTTGTTGTCTCACAGTAAGGTTAGAAGGCTGCAATCAAGATGCTGGGGGGTTGAGTCTTTGTGGAGTCTGTGGGGGAGAATCCATCCCATGACTCTTCTGGTGGCTTGCTGGAAATCTTTGGTGTTCTTTGGCTTGCAGATGTATCTCACCAGTGCTCTGTCTTCACATGGCTGTCTTCTTTTTCCCTGTGTCTTTTCACAAAATCTCTCCTTTTGGCATGCTTGTTTTTGTATCGTAGTTTCCCCAAAAGATACCAGTCAGGTTGGATTAGGGACTCAATCTAATCTCATACTAACTTGATGACCTCTGTGAAGACCCCATTTCCAAATAAGATCACGTTCTGAGGTACAGGGTGTTGGGACTTCATATCTTTTGGGGGGGGGGACACAATGTGACTCATAACTCCTTGTATTTTGCAGCCTTATTTTGCAGGAGGTTTTTTTTTTTTTTCTTGTTTTTGGTTGATTCTTGGTTATTTTCTACATAGGCAATCATGTATCTATGACAAAGACAACTTTATTTCTTCCTTCTCAATCCATATACCTTTTATTTCCTTTTCTTGTCTTATTTCATTAGCTGGGACTTCCAGTATGATGTTTAAAAAAAGGAATGAGAGGGGACTCCTTTGCCTTGTCCTAATCTTAGCAAGCAAGTGACTAGTTTCTCACCACTAAGTGGGAGGTTAGCTACAGGTTTTCATAGATATTCTTTATCTCGTTGAGGAGTTCCCCTCTATTCCTAGTTTGCTGATCATTGTTATCATGAGTGGATGTTGGATTTTGTCAAATGCTTTTGGTGTCCGTTGATATGAGGATATGAGTTTTCTTCTTTAGTCTTTTGATGTGATGATTGCATTGATTGATTTTCAAATGTTGAACCAGCCTTGCATACCTGGAATAAATCCCACTTGGTTGGGGTTTGTAATTCTTTTTGTACATTGTTGGATACAATTTGCTAGTATTTTTTTGAGGATATTTGCATCTGTGTTCATGAGAGCTATTGGTCTGTAGTTTCCTTGCATGTTAAAATAAGGCTAGCCACATGGAATGAGTTAGGAAGTATTCTCTCTGCTTCTGTCTTCTGGAAAAGATTATAGAAAATTGCTATAATTTTTTTCTTTAAATGTTTGATGGAATTCATCAGTGAACCCATCTGGACCTGGCATTTTAGAGGGTTATTAATTATTAATTCAATGTCTTTAATATATATGTCTGCTCAGATTATCCATTTCTCCTAGTGTGAATTTTGGTAGAATGTGTGTTTCTAGGAACTGGTCTGTTTCATTAGATTATCAAATTTGTGGGCATAGTATTCATATCCTTTTAACATTCCTGGGATCTGTCATCACGATCCCTCTTTTTCTTCTGATATTAGTAATTTGTGTCTTTTTTTTCCTTAATTAACCTGGCATAGAGGTTTTTCAATTTTATTTTTAAAGAACTGGCTTTTAGTTTTGTTGATTTTTCTCTGTTCATTTCCTGTTTTCAGTTTCATTAATTCCTGTTCTAGTTTTTATTATTTCTTTTCTTCTGCTTACTTTGGATTTAATTTGCTCTTCTTTTTCTAATTCCTAAGGTGGAAGCATGGATTATTGATTGTAGATTTTACTATTTTCCTAATATATGCATTCGTTGCTATGAATTACATTCCAATTAGTGTTTTCACTGCATCCCACAAGCCTTGATAAGGTGTGTTTTCATTTTCATTTAATTCAAAATATTTTTAAATTTCTCTAGAGATATCTTCTTTGACTCATGCCATGTTGTTATCTAGGAATTTGCTCTTTAATCTCCAAGTATTTGGGATTTTCCAGTTCTCTTTCTGGTATCTATTACTAGGTTAGTTTTGCTTTGGTCTGAGAGCAGATAGTCTATGAATTCTCCTCTTTTAAGTTTAAGATGTGTTTTATGGCTCACAGTGTGACTTACCTAGGTGAATGTTCCATGAAGCTGGAGAAGAATGTGTAATCCATTTTTGGGTGAAGTGGTCTATAGATGTCAGTATGTCCAGTTGATTGATGGTGCTGTTGAGTTCAACTGTGTCCTTACTGATTGTCTGCCACCTGGGTCTGTCATTCCTGATACAGGGGTGCTGGAGTCTCCAGTCTCCAGTGCACTCATCTGTTTCTCCTTATAGTTCTGTCAGTTTTTGCCTCGTGTATTTTGGTGCTGTGTTGTTGGGTGCATACAGGTTAAGAGTATTACTGTCTTCTTGGAGATTTGATTCCCCTATCTTTATGTAATGCCTCTCTTATTCCTGATAACTTTCCTTGCTTTGAAGTATCTCCATCTGAAATTAATGTAGCTTTTCCTGCTTTCTTTTGAATAGTATCAGCATAATATATTTGTTTTTAACCCTTAACATTTTTTTTTTAAGATTTTATTTATTTATTTGAGAGAGAGAGAGCACCAGTGAGAGCACAAGCAGGGGGAGCAGGTGAGGGAGAGGAAGAAGCAGACTCCCCACTGAGCAGGGAGGCTGATGTGGGGCTCGATCTCAGGACCCCAAGATCATGACCTGAGCCAAAGGCAGCCGCTTAATCGACTGAGCCACCCAGGCGCCCCTAACCCTTTACTTTTTATCCATTTATGTCTTTATATTTAAAATGGGTTTCTTGTAGACGACATGTAGTTGGATCTTGTTTTTTGATCCATGTGGACTCTCTTTTAATTGGAATGTTTAGACCATTGATGTTTAAAGTGGTTATTGATAGAGTTGGATTTATATCTATCATGTTCATTTCTGGTTTTTTTGTTCCTCTTCTTGTCTTCTGCTCTGTTTCTTCCTTTTGTGGTTCCAAAAGAGTGTGTTATACCATTCCGTTTTCTCTCCTTTGTTAGCATATCAGTTATAATTATATTTTTACCTTTTTTAGTGGTTGCCCTAGAATATGAGGTAGACCTTTACAACTAATTCTAGTCCACTTTCAATACCATCGCGGTGCTCCATGGGTAGTGGCAATATCTCATAATAACAAACATTCCTCATTCCACCGTCCTGTCCCTTGTATTACAGGTGCTGTCATTCAGTTCATTGATGCATAAGTTATGATCATGCACGTAATATGTGGATACTCATCATCAAATACACTGTTGCTGTCATCTGTTAGATCAATTAAGAATGAGATAAAATAAAAATTTTTATTTTATTCCTTCTCCAGTGTTCTTCCTTTCTATATAGATCTGAGTTTCTGACCTGTATCATTCTTCTCTCTAAAGAACTTCTTTTAACATTTCTTATAAGACAGGTCTACAGGCAACACATTCCAATAATTTCTCTTTATCTGAGAAAGTCTTTATTTCTCCTTCACTTTTTCTTTTTTTTAAGATTTTATTTATTTATTTGACAGAGAGAATGAGAGCACAAGCAGGGGGAGCAGCAGGCTCCCCCCTGAGCAGGGAGCCCGATGTGGGGCTTGATCCCAGGACCCTGGGATCATGACCTGAGCCGAAGGCAGACACTTAACCAACTGAGCTACCCAGGCGTCCCTCTCCACTTTTGAGGGATAATCTTGCAAGATAGCAAATTCTAGCAAGATAGCAAATTCTATCGTGGTAGTTTTTTCTCTCAGCGATTTAAATACTTTCTTCTTGTGTTGCTTGCATGGTTTCTGAGGAGGAGTCAGATGTAGTTCTTGTGTTTGCTCCTCTGCACATAAAGGGTTTTTCCCTTTGGCTTATTTCAGCATTTTTTTTCTTTTTCTTTGATTTTCTCCAGTGTGAATATGATATTCCTTGACGTAAATTTTGGGTGTTTATTCTGCTAGTGTTCTCTGAGCTTCCTGGATCTGTGATTTGTGTCTGACATTGAGGAAATTTTCAGACTTTAAGTATGTTTTAGGTTTCTTTTTCTCTTTCTGATGTTCTCATTAAGCATGTGTCACACCTTGTGGTTGTCCCTCAGTTCTGGGTTTTCTACTGTAGGTTTTTTCAGTCTTTTTCTCTCTTTGTTTTCCAGTTTTGGAGGATTGTACTGAGCTAGCCTCAGGCTCAGAGATTCTTCTGTCGGCTGTGTCCAGGCTACTGATGAGTCCATCAGAGACTTTCTTCATTTCTCTTACAGTGCATTTGATCCCTAGCATTTCTTTTGGAGTCTTTCTTAGGATTTCCATCTCTCTGCTTGGATTTCCCACGTGCTCTTGTACGTTGCTTGCTTTTTCTGTTAGATCTCTTGACGTTATTACATATGGTTGTTTTAATCCTTCTGATAATGCCAGCATTTCCGCCATATCTGAGTTCTAATGCTTGCTCTTCTTTTTCAAGATTGTTTGGCCATTTGGAGTTCCTTGAGAGTCCAAATGCATTTTAGGATGTGTTTTTCTATTTCTGTGAACGCTGTCATTGGGATTTTGATAGGTATTCACTGATTCTGTAAGAAGCTTTGGGGAGTACTGACATTTTACCAATGTTAAGTCTTCCAGTCCATGAAGATGGGATGTGTTTCTATTTATTTATGTCTTCTTTAATTTCTTCCAGCAATATTTTGTAGTTTATTTGTCCTTGACAGTCTCAAACTCTGTCCCAGAGTTTAGAGCTCAGAGAGCCTACCTGGTATACAGCCTCAGGACGCAGAGGTGACTTGGAGACCCATGAGACAGAACGTGTCAGGTGTCAGGTTTCTGTGGGCAGACCTAGAAAGAGAACCCAAGTCCCCCTCCCTCTGCGGTGAGTTGGAAAATTCTCAGCAGTAGAAAGTAGTGAATAGTGTTGACTGCTTAAAGTATGATCAGATACGGTAAAACCAACACTCATAGTATGTGATTGAATATATCTTGAAGAAATTTCTTAAGCTGCCTTTGTTGGAAATGAACCCCTTAGTGTGTGTTCACCTTCATGTGGGGGGTTGCTATTGGTAGGGATGTCGTATCATAAAACACCTCCTATTCAGTCAGTATGGAGAGATTGTCCCTGAATGTACAGGTAGATGTTTGGAACACCATATCCTTCAACTTTTTTGACATGTGTCACATGGTGGATATGCTAGGAAGAGAGCATGCTAGGGGCTTTCTGGAACTTTCTTGAATGGAGCCTGCCGGGTTCTGTACCCTGTTCGGACGGCACGGCGACATCACATCAGCACCTGTCCTAGGACGTCCGTGCTGACTTCTTTAGTAGAGGCGCCGGGAGCCGTTTTCTGCCGTGCACCAGCTCCTCCTCCCTGGAGACCTCGTGGCCGTGCTGGCAGGGTCCTCGTCTTCCTTCACAGGGTCTGTGTGCACTGGCGCGGGATGCTGGCTTGAGCGACAGCACTGAGTTTGCTTTTCCTTGCAGACCATGCCACTCTAGGGCCCTGTGCGCTGACCCCTCGGCCAGGAAGTGCTTGGTCATGGATGCGGATGACGAGGCGGTCCTGAACCTCATTGCTGAGTGCGAGTGGGACTTGAGCAACCCTCCTGGGAGCACAAGTTCCAGCCAGAGGGAGCGAGAGGCCGACCTCCGTAGTTCCCAAGGTAGGCTGCTACTCCACCACAGGGGCGCAGTGGGCCCAGCCTGCGCGGGGGTGCTTGTCATTCCTGGCCTCCTGACACACAGCTGTGCTTTCCGGAAAACGCCTTTACCTGCAGAATTCTCGTGACGTCTCTGTGAACTTGTAAATACTAGTAGTTTGGATTATAGAATTGGGACAGATAATGTCAGCATAATTGAGTATATAGTTCTGCGTGGTTGTTCAAACTGTGTCCTTCCTCAGAGCGAGTACAATTTTGCTTACAGGGGAGACCCAAAAGGTCAGAGCAGACGAGGAGGTAAAGTGTCCTGTGGCTGGTGACACTGGTGCCTGTCCTCGTCATGAGGGGGTGGTCACTTAGCTTAGGAGACGCTGAGCACTCAGCCTGCCAGGTTCGGAACTTTAGACGGACAAGGGTGTTGGAAAGTCTTTGCAGCGTGTGGATTTCTTCACAGGCTTTGCTCGGGGCCTCTGTTTTCCACCAAGACTGTGTGTGTGCTACAACTCCGTTTCTTCTTCTGTTTTGAGTTTCTGAGAAATCTTCCTGAAGACAACAGCAGGTTGAGCCATCAATTTGGGCTGAAATCCCAGGATTCACCTGCGGGCACGAGGACATCTGCCCTGTGGGTGTCCTCACCAGCTCGGTGTGGTCAGTCTTTTCAGGTCTGGCTCCTCTGAGAGCACATTAGTGGTTCCTCGTGGTTCTCATGCACCCTTCTCTGAGGACCGGTGATGAGACATTTCCGTCCAGTCTGCTCCCCTCCTGTTTTCTCTCCTTGGTATGGGGTCATAAGAGTTCTTTCTCTGTGGTTCTCTTCGGACAAGCCCTTCCACAGATGTACGTGCCACAGACTCCCCACTCTCTGGCTGCCCTTTTGTACACCTGCCGGCGCTTCGGGGGCAGAGGCTCTCGATGAAGTCCGGGTTGTCAATTCTGTTCCCAGTATGGTTTGTACTTTTGGGTGTCCTTTTTGTTTACAAGCAGTCTTTGTCTGCCCCACGCTTGTGAAGACTGTCTTCTCATTCCGTAACTGTGGCGCATCTGTCGGTTCAGTTGACTTGAGTCTCTCTCTGGATTCCGGATGGTGTTTTGTCCCCTGTCGTGTCTCTGTGCCGGCACCGCGCTGTCCTCGTTCCCCAGCTGTGCAGTCAGTGCTGAAGCCGGGCGGTCGGTCCGGTGCGTGGCTCTGTCTGCAGCGGCTGCTGGAGTCACTGCAGGGTTGGCTGGAGCGAATCAACCCGCAGTCGCCTTTTCCTTATGTAACCGTGTCCTTGGTAGCTGTCATACACTAATCAGAAGGTGAAGGTGGAATTTCTGATGAAATAAAACTTTCAACATGTTTTTTAATAAAATAGAACCCAGACATCTGTTGAGTCCTCAGTCAGTACAGCACCAGTGTGGGGATTCCGTAAAGAAGGGCCATGAGAAGAGGAAAGGTGGCTCTCGAGGGTGTGGTCCAGAAAAGAGGCTTCAGAGCCAGTACTGCGGGGAGCTCCCGCCACAGTGTGGACAGCACGTGCACTTTACCCCCCACCCAGGTAAGCAGTCTCACTCTTGCCGTCCTGTACGACCTCTTACAGTCTCTTACAAGCCTGTGTAATTCCCCAATTCTAGGTTTTTACTCCCTTCTCTTTGTTGTACGTGATTTTGTCAAGAACACAGTCATTGGTTGATTCATTTGTTAAGGTTATTAGCTCAGTTTTATCACTTTTGGGTGGATTTTCCGTGTGTGTGTGTGTGCACACGTGTGCGCATGCACACCTTTTGAAATGACAGTACTGGTCACTGCGGCCAGAGAACTTGGTCTGCTGAGGGCTGTGTTCCGCCCTCCCTTACAGATTCCACAGACACTGAGGACTCCGACCTTTCTCAGAAGTCAAGTTTGTCAGCACAAAAGGTGTTAAATCCATTGCCTGCCCCTGAAAAGTACAGGAAGCGAAGAATGCCTGGTGGGAGATTCCAGGCACCTGCAGACCAGGAGTGTCTGAGACACCTGGAGAGGCCCAACGCGTCCTCGAGCCCCGAGGAGACTCTGAGCAGGCAGAGTGGCTCGGAGGGCAGGAGCGAAAGGACCTTGTCTCGCTCAGAGGTATCGGAGCCTGAGGAGGAGGGGCCCCGCAGCAGGAGTGGCACCGGAGAGGTGAGTGGGAGAGCCGAGCAGGACTGGATGGGGAGGCAGGGGGCTGCTGAGCCCTGCCGTGCTCCCTCTCCCACCCCTGTGCTCACCGGTCCTCAGCTGGAGAAGCTTCTACACGGGTTTCTCCCCAGCACTTGCTACCTCTTGGTCTGTTGGAAGTGTGTTCCCAGGCTCCACGCCCCTTCCCGCCACGCTTGGCACTTTGAGGCGAGAGTGTAGGCACAGGTGAGGGGCAGTTGCACTGTGCTTTCTCAGAGGTGGAATCCATCATCTTGGCCAGGGAACCATCAGGGGTCCTGTTGTGAGGGAGTCCTGCATATGCATCCTCTGGTTTTCCAAAGGACTCGTCCTGGGTAGGGATTGAGAATCCTCCCACCCTCTGAGTGAGCCTCAGCCACATGGGTGATGACTCTGTTGCCTTTGTCACTGGCTTTGCTGTAGAAGGAGGCACAGAGTGGTGGGAATCGGGGCAGACCTTGGACGGGCACAGGAGAGCAGACTGTGGCACGGGGCTCTGCCCCACACTGGTTTGGCAGACATGAGGAGCTGGCCTCCCGTGTGGTTGGCTAGGGGAGTGATTTTGCTTCCTGTGGTTGGTCCTGAGTTGCAAACAGGGAGAAAAATAAGGGCAACTCTCACTTAACTGATCAAGTTCTGGCCGCTGGACCAATTGTTACAGAGGTCATGGTTTGGCGCCCTGGCTGGTTGCTGTAGATGATTGGCTGGCTTCTGGGCTTGGTTGCTGTGGGTCGTGGGTCAGAAGGCTGCTCTTAAAGAAGGTCTGGTCATTGTTTGTATGGACAATCTCTCACTGTGTGGATTGAGGGAAAGAAGAAGAATGAGGATATGTTTGAGATAGGAACGTGCCTGGGCCTTTCCTGTGCCCTGGCCTGGCTTCACTCACCAAGGATGGACATCACCAGGTGCAGAGCCTTGCGCAGAGAACTCGTACGCTTGCTCTGGGGCCGGGACTTTGCAGGAGGGGACGCTGCCTCGTCTTGGGGCTGCGGCATGGTGATCACCCTCTCACAGTGGGCACTGCCCTTTACCCCTCAGGTGGGCGACGGAAGAAGCTTGAGTGAGCACACTGAGGACCCTGGCTCTGTCGCCCGTGCCTGAGGACAGGTGTCCAGATACAGCTTCTGATGGAGGTGGTGTGTGCCAGGCGCTCACTCGGATGCTCTCAGCCTTAGCTTGTTGGGGCGGGCAGCCAGGCCTTAGTGTTTTCATGCTGCCCACCCCCAGCGTGACCTTGGTCAGAGCTGTGCTCACTTGCCAGGCCTGCTCCTGGTCCAGGGCTTGGGGTAGGCAGTGGTGGCAGGAGGGGAGGAGCTGTCCCCACTGAAGTGTCTTTACCTGCCTTGCCTCATTTCAGGGTCTCTGGCTCTTCAGAAGTTCCTTAGTAGAAAAGCCCTATGGAGGTTAGCTAACTGCGGAGCACTAGGCGGGGCCCTCCCCAGCCTTCTGCTTGGAGCTCCTTCCTAGCCTGCGTCCCAGCTCTGGTGATTGGCCCGGAGACAGATGTGAGCTTCTACGCCCTCCCTCATCAAATCCCCAGACCCTTGGAAAGTGGGCAGGAGAGAAGAGGTCATCCCCCTTTCTTTGATAATTTTTTGGAATTGGTAAAGTAACTTCTAAAAGGAGGAAAAGAGAGAGACGTTGATGTGCATGTTGACGTAGCACTGGTGTGGTGGGCCCTGGGTGGGGCCGTGGTGGTCGCGCCTGGCAGCCCTTTAGCCCACATCATCCTGGCCTGAGCACCATCTGGTCCGGTGTGTGACTTCATTACATTCAGGGCTTTCCGGGTGCCAGTGACCATTCAGGCCGAGACTGGCTCCGATGGGTCTCCAGCCTCCAGGAGTCCCGGTGGACTGGTTCAAGAGGGCCCAGAACAGGCCCCTGTGGGAGTTGCCACAGCCTTGGAGCTTAAACTGTGATGTGGGTTTCATGACTGTCACATGTGATGTGACACCTTCTGGTGCATCCTTTAGCTGTTCCTCCTGGTGTAGGGATGTCACCAGGGTCCCACGTCCTTGTGCCACCCCTGCAGCCTTGTGAAGTCTGGATGGCCCATGGTACACCTCTCTGTGGGACAAGGGCGTCAGCAGGATGCATGGAGGGTGCAAGCATGCCTGTGGCGGAGGCTTCGCGTCATGCAGTGACTCCTGGTCTCAGCACCTCGGCTCTGTCTCCATTGCAGGTGGCTCCCAGACTGTACTCGGCTGTGCCGCCTGTGGAGAAGGCTGCCCTGGAGGTGGCGCTTCTGGAGGCGCTCCTCGACCTGGTGGACAGGTACTGGAGTGGCTGCAAGTCCCTGCATGGCAACGAGGTGTTCCGGGGTGAGTCAGGAGGGGTGGTCCACTCAGACCCGCACTCGGGCCGCCCTCCAGGCAACATTCTGTGCGCATGTGCCGTTCTCCTGCTGAGCTCTGGCCCCCGCACTTTGCTGGCTCCTCCCCATTGGCTATCAGTGTCCCCACTGCATTGCATGGAGCATCCTGACGGCCTTCCTCAAAGCAACTGGTGGCTTCCACGGGGTGTGAGGCATGAGGGACGTCATGCAGGCCTGTGGCTGCTGGTTTTCCCACCTACTGGCACTCTGGGGTTTATGGAGATGCCTTGTCACCTGGTTTTGTTGGAGATGCTGGTCACAGATGTTTGACTCTTGTTGCTCTGCTTTGTGTGAAGGTTTGGAAAGATCGAAAAGCTGCCACTATCTCCTTCACACCCTCTGAACATGTGATCATGTGCAGGGCCCAGGATTTGCTGAGTTTTCACTGGGAATGAGGCCCAGGAGGGTGGGCCCTCCCCAGGGAGGACTTGGCTTTGCTTCTGCCCGTGCCTGGGTGCAGGAGCACACTGCACACCCCTTCTTCCAGAGCGTGAGACGCTGCGTCCCCAGGTGGCAGGTGTCTCTTTCTCCCATAGCCCAGGGTTCAGCCTTCAGTGTCCCAGTGGGAGCAGGAGCTCGCCAGTCCTTCCTTCCTGCACGCTGTGGGCCCTGCCCGGAGCTGAGCTGTATGCTCAGGGTTGTGGTCCTGCAGCTTCTCCCTTTGGAATCAGGACTCCACAAGAAGCTGGAGCTCCTGGATCCTGATCCCATAAATCTTACCCTCTTTCTCCCAGTTGTGGAGCTACCAAACTGTTTGGGGTCCAGGCTAGGAGCAGGAGCAGGCAGTGCCGTGGAAGAGAGCCTGGCAGGCCACTGGCTCATCCAGCCAAACTGTCCGGTCATGGCCTGCTCTTCAGGGACACCTTGGCTCTAGAATAAAACTGTTTCCCTGTCTCTCCACCTCCCATCTGTGGGAGGATGTACAGAAACCTGAGTGTGGTGGTTTCAGTGGTGTGTGTGTCCCTTGGCCAGTCTCCATGCTGGTCAGTGTTTTTGAGGCATGTGGTTTGTGTTACTCAAAATGTACGAACACGTCATTCTTCTAACATAAATGCCATAATAATATTTGGTTTTTACTCCTAGCTCAGGCAAGACATGTTTTGTCCTCTGTGCAAGAGCTCACAACAACTCAGGGTAGTTCAGCAAGTGTGCGTGAAGAACTTAGCTGCCTTACTCTGGAGAATGAGTCTCTGCAGAAGCGCCTCGCTGAACAGCAGCAGCAGTACCACGTAAAGATGAGCGAGGCGGCGTCGGAACTGAGCAACGCGCAGAGGGAGGTGGTGAGCACGCCTTTGTGTTGTTTCTGCTCTTGCACACGTGGGGTGGGGTCCTTGTTTTGACTTCACAGATAAGGGGAACACTTCCCCGCAGCAGCAGGGCTCCCCACCCCCACCTCCCCCCCAGGCACTGCCTGCCTACGTGGCTCCCAAACCCTACACAGCAGGAGTTTGAAGATAGCAGCGCCCTGCCTCTCCTGTGTGACTGCTGTCTCTTCTGTGAGAGGCTGAGTGGGGGAGAGAGCACAGGTGAAGAAGCTGGGCTTGAGGTGGGATTTTTGTGGCCCCAGTGTTTGCTGGCCCAGGCTGCCTAGACCACTGGTGAGAGAGACTCCATCTAGCAGGGTGATCCTGGGGTCCCTGCTGCTGTCCTGCCTGCACCGGCCGGCACAGGCCCAGGATGTGCTGTCGGACCGGAGGGACTTCCTCCACCAGGTGGTGCCCAAGGGCAGCCAGAGCCAGCACAGCTTGGACCCAGCAGCTGAGCGAAGACTCCTGGCTGGGCAGGGCTATCCTGTCCTTCCTAACCTCATGATAAGACCATTACATGTAAATGCCTATGCTAAAAAACCAGAAAGATCTCAAACAACCTAATTTTACGCCTCAAGAAACTAGAAAAAGAAGAGCCAACTAAACCCAAAGTTAGCAGGAGGTAGGAAGGAAAATGTAAACATTAGAGCAGAAATTAATCAAATAGAATTAGAAAAATAATGGGGAAAAAAACTGAGTTGGGTTTTTGAAAAAAATATACAAAATCCACAAAACCTTAGCTAGACTAAGAAAAAAAGAGAAGACTCAAAATCACAAATGAAAGAGGAGACATCACAGTGGATGCCTCAGAAATAAAAAGGGTTATAAGGGAGTGTTATGAGTGCTCATAAGTGAGCACACTGGACAACCTAGAAGTGGGTAAATTCCTAGAACAGGGGCACCTGGGTGGCTCAGTCGTTAGGCGTCTGCCTTCAGCTCAGGACGTGATCCCGGCGTTCTGGGATTGAGCCCCACATTGGGCTCTTCACTGGGAGTCTGCTTCTCCCTCTCCCACTCCCCATGCTTGTGTTCCCTCTCTCGCTGGCTGTCTCTCTCTCTCTGTCAAATAAATAAATAAAATCTTTAAAAAAAAGAAAAATTCCTAGAACATACATCCTGCCAAGAAATAAAGGGTGAACCTGGGTGGCTCAGTCGGTTAAGTGTCCGACTCTTAGTTTCGGCTCAGGGTCATGAGATCGAGCCCTGTGTTGGGCTCCGTGGTAGGCATGGAGCCTGCTTGGGATTCTTTCTCTTCCTCTCCTTCTCCCCCTTCCCACTGGTCGTGTGTGTGCGTGCCTCCCTCCTCTCTCTCTCTCTCTCAGAAAGAAGAGGAGATAAAGCCTAAACAGACCAATAAGAAATAAGGAAATTAAGCAATAATCAGAAACCTCCCAATAAAGAAAAGCCCAGAACCAGATGGCTTCATGGCTTAATGCTATTGCACATTCAAGGAAGAATTAATACTCCTTCTTAAACTCTTGCAGAAAACAGAAGTACAGGGGATGCTTCCATACCCATACCCATTTTTGAAGCCAGCATCACCCGGGTAGCAAAAAAGCAAAAATACCACAAGAAAACTAGAGGCTGATATTGCTGATGAACATAATTTAAAAATCTACAATAAAATACTAGGAAATCAAATTCAAGAAGGCATCAAAAAAAGTATACACTATCACCAAGTGGGATTTCCCCCTGGAATGCAAGGTTGGTTTGACAAATGCTAATTAATACACCACATAAACAGATTGAAAGATCAAAACCACACCATCATCTCAATAGATGGGAAAAACATTTGACAAAACTCAACACTCCATCCATCATAAAAAGTCTCAACAATATAGGTAGATAAGAAAGTTTCCTCAACACTGTAAAGGTTACTTAGGACAAGGCCACAGCTAATGCGTGATTGGTAGGAGAGAACCAAACCTTGCTTTCTGAGCTAAGAGTCACGACTGGACACAGACATGCACTCCTGTGAGGACTGCTCAGCACAGCACTGGGAGTGGTAGCAAGAGTGCGCAGGAAAAGAAGACATCCAGATCGGAAAGGAAGAAGTAATTTCATCTGTTTGCAGAGGACAGGATTGCATGTGTAAAAAAAATCTTAAAGACTCATAACAACAACCACAAAAATGCGTTAGAACTAATAAATTCAGTGAAGTTGCCAGACACAAATCAATATAATAGAAATGACTTGTGTTTCTTTACACCAACAATTGATCTGAAGAGGAAACAATCCTGTTTATGATAGCATCAAAAAGAATAAAATACTTAGGAATACATTTAACCAAGGAGGTTAAAGATTTGAACACTGAGAACTATCACTGGATGAAAGAAATTGAAGACATGAATGGAAGGATATCCCATATTCATGGATTGGAAAATTAATAGTGTTCAAAAGTCAACACTACTGAAGGTAATCTACAGATTCGGTGCAATCCCTGTAAAGATTCCAATGGCATTTTTCACAGAAATTTTAAAAAATTGTAAAATTTATATAACTATTTTTCTTAAAATTTGTATTCTCCTTTTTCTGGTTTCGTGAAAGATCCCCGATAGCCAAATCTGTCTTGAGAAAAAACAAAGTTGGAGGCATCATACTCCCCGATTTCAAATTCTATTATGAAGAAAGCTATAGTAATCGAAACAGTATGGTATCAACATAAAAACACACATAGATCAATGGAACAGAAGAGAGACCCCAGAAATAACCGCGTACATAAATGGCCATTGTGTACCAAGAATACACAATGGGGAAAGGGTAGTCTCTTTAATAACTGGTGCTGGGAAGACCAGACCCTTAACGCCATCCATAGAAGTCAACTCAAAATGGATTAAAGATTCAAATGTAAGACTTGAAACTGTAGAACTTGTAGGAAAACACAGAGAAAAGCCTCCTTGACAGGGTCTTGGTGATGATTTATTGAATTTGACACAAGTGCATGCAACAAAAGCAAAAACGTGTAAATAAGTGGGACTACATCAAACCAAGAAGCTTCTGCACAGCAGAGGAAGCCATCACCTAAATGGAAAGACAGCCTGTGGGTTGGGAGAAAGTGGTTACCAGGGGCAGGAAGGTGTTGGTAGTCCATGCTGTGGCTGTGGAGGACTGCCTAGGTCCAGGACTGTAGCTGCTCACGCTGTGGTGGGTCTGCGAGTTTGCTGTGAGAGTAGCTTCGAGGTGCTCTGCTCACCAAGAGAAAACGCTTGCTCTGTGCGAGAAGGCACGTTCATCCCCTGGACCGTGCTGAGGTCTGTTGGCGCACCCTCGTCTGTAGCAGCTTTCCTGTACAGTGTCCGTCGTCCCTTCAGCCAGTGGAAGTTTCGTTTACCTTGTTAGTCATCCTGGTTGAGTTTTAGTGTGTGGAACTTGTTCGGGGGGCTCCTCGTTGAAAAAGTCAGTACTGACCATCTGTCACGTGGGCTGGAACATCGCAGCCGGCTCAGTCTGGGCAAGTCGTGTAAGCCTGTGTGTGTGTGTGTGTGATCGCTGCCCCGCACGTTACCCCACACCAGCAGCACGTATTACCCACAGCTTGTGTGGGTCGGGAGTCCCAGTGCAGCTGAGCTGTGCCTCTGACTCAGGGTCTTGCCATCACGTTGTCGAGGGGGCCACAGTCCCCTTTGGAGGCTTGATGAAGGTGGGCATCCCCTTGCAGGCTCGCACACAGGCAGCTTGGCTTTGAGCACAGGGGCCTCTCTTTAGGCCGCCAGCTCTGGTCAGAGCCAGAGAGCCCCCGAGCAGAAGGCGGTCCTTCGTTACCTGCTCGAGAGGGATGTGTCCTCGATTGTGCGTGGTGTGGGTCCAGTCAGCAGGTCCACCCCCGTGAGGAGAGGACAGCACGTGAGAGCAGGAGGGCGCACCCTTGGGCCATCTCGGGAGCTGCCTGCCCCAGCCTCTGTATCGGCCGTGTCATTCGTAAGGCGGGAACGAGAATAGCCACAGGATTGTTGTGAGACGGGTCTCTGCAACGTCTGAGGTTGTCTGTATTTTATGAGAACCTGCCATCTCAGAGATTCCCCACGAAGCTACTTCTACAGAAAAAGATGAAAAATAAGAACAGTGAAATGATACTGGCAGCCCCTTCTGGTTTTTAGATGCACCATGGACATGTGTGCACACGAGTGGTGAGTACATCCAGAAAGGACTGGAGCCCCGTGAGCCGTCACCATAATCACTGTGCAGGACGTCATTTTTGTGGGACAGTGAGACCCCCCATGAGACACAGCATGGCCTGTTAACCGTGAAAACAAAGGACCACGGCTTTGGGGTTTGGTGCAGATGTGTGGATTACCCCATTTCCCTTATGGTGCTGAGTTTGGGACCAGCGGAATCCAGGCAGACAGGCCCCGGGTGTCTGCTCCGAGCAATGCAGTCTGACATGGAAAATATGCACAGAGGTGTGGCTCCTTTGCCTCTTGACCACGGGCTGACTGACCCATCCTACAAGCCCTGCCTGGACAAGTGATCCGGAACCCTCGGGCTGCCCCAGGAGCCCTGCTCGCTGCCCTTCTGAGATCCACCCCAGCGACACTGTCAGGAGCTCCTTCTCACGGAGGAAGCCCCTTGTTTCTGAAGGGTCCGCTGCTGATCCCCTTTCCTCCCTGTTATGAAGACGCTGGTTCTGCAGTCGTCTCGTCAGGTCCTGATGCCCAAGACACTGGCCTTGGAGGAGGCCTTGCTCCCGAGCCTTTCCAGTGTGGCTTCCAGCGGTGGTGCCATGCACGTTGGGGCGTGATCAGTCTGCTGCTCCTGCCCCAACCTCCACTGAGACCTTCGTCAGGACGGTGCCCAGCCCCTGCCCTTTCGGAACTCACCACGTTTGGGGAGACAAACCGTCGGCAGCAGTTTCTGTACTGCCCAGAGTGTATGTGCACACAGAGGGGCCGGTGCACTGGGTGGGCTGTCAGCGGGCAGAATGAGCATAGTAGTTTCCTGAGAGCAAGGGCCCTGTCCCCTTGAGACTGAGATGCTCGCTCCCCTAGAGGGGGTGTGCCTGCTGGTTTCTGTGCAGGCGGGGAGCCCCATGCTCTGGGCAGCAGGTGGCTTTGATGGCCCATGTGCCACCAGCTCTCCCAGTGGTCTCTGTGCCTTTCCCTCCCTTTTAATGTCTCATGGTGTGCTGGGCATTGCTGCCACCTCCTTGGGTGGGAAAGGAGCCCACTCTATCTGCAGCTCCCACCTGTGATGGGAATGGCAGGTGTGATTCCATGCGCTTACACACTGAGGACAGGAACAGAATGGGGCTCCTGCAAGGAGGTGCCTGCCTCGGGGGGCGCAAAGCCCTGGGATCTGCCTGTGCTTTTGCCCAAGAAGTGAGCTTAGGGGGACCACTCGGGGCTGGCATGCTTCCTGGCTCTCGTTCCTGCTCCTTGAGAAGGGATGGGGAGCCAGGCTGTGGTGACCACGGGGCCTTCCTGGAGGAGGCAGGGCTCCAGCAGTCAGCACATCTCCCTCACCAGAGATGCTGGGCACACAGCGTGCCCCCGTGTGACCTGTGCTGCCCTTTGTCCCCTCTGAAGGACACTGCTACTCAGCTGGGGGCCACTGATTTCTGTTGTTCACGTTGTGACTTATCGGTTATGATGTATAAAGGAAAACTGATATATGGTGATCTCAAAAGGGTTCCCTTAATGCTGTGTGTATATCTTAGTGAACCTGACTTGTCTGTTTTAAGTGTGTCATTCTGTGTCCTTAGGATGACTTGAGACAACATTTAGACAAATCTTTGGAGGAGAATAGTAGCTTAAAGGCTCTTTTGTTCAGCATGAAAAAAGAAGCAAAAAATGCAGACACTGCAGCTACATTAAATGTGCAGATCACTGGTGAGTTTATAGTTTATTTTTTATTTGGTGAAATGTGAGTGTTCAAACCCTTGTTTATAGACTTCATTCTAAGTTACAGTATTCAGAATTCAGGTCCAGTACATGCTGCAAAGTACTGTGAGGTCATCTTGGCTCATGAGCACCGCTCCCGCAGGCTCAGAGCAGAGGCTCCCCAGAGCCTCCGTGGCTGGCCGTGGTGGTGGTGCCGTGGACTGTGGGGACTGCCTCTCGGAGCGTGCACACGGCCACTCCTCTGCTGCCTCCGCCCTCTGGAGCAGGGCGGTGCTTTTTCTCTGTGGTCACTGTTTCTTCCAGATCCCTTTCATCTCCCTCCCTCCGCCGGCTTTACTTCTGTTTTGTCGTTTTACAGGGTGCAGTCGCTATTTCAGATTCGGGGTTTTAGTGAGGAGGTGGTGGTGCTGTGTGTCTTCTGTGAGCCTCGTCGGTCCCTGGGAGGCTTTAACTTCCTGGAGGACCGGCCCGCTGAGTGTCGTCTGGTTCTTACCCCAGGGGTCTGAAAATTGTTCGTAAAGTGCGCACACAGACTCCCGGCGGGCTCGGTTGTGGGAGCGCAGCCCCGGATGAGACGGTCACCCTGGCCTGTCGTCTGTGACGCGACCTGCTCAGGTCTCTTCCGTTGTGTTTATTGGGCTATTTTGTTGCGCACTGAGTTCTGTAAAAACTTTTCCCCTTCTCACCTGTGTCTTGAGATGTCACCCTCCTGTTCACTTGCTCTTGGGCTCCTTCTTGCTCAGCCTTCATTTCCCGGGAAGTTTTCCTCTGCCGCAAGCTCGGGCCTGAGTTCGGCCGCCTGCTCTCTGACATTCTCGGTTCTGACTCATTCCTGTGTTTCTTGTATCATTTCTTTTTGGTCTTCAGCTCATTCTGAAATATTCGGTCCTGGGCGTGGCTCTGCTGTCCGCGAGCAGCGGCTTTGTGGGGGGCCTGCCCTCAGCACTCCTCTGGCTGCTCACCTGCACGTGGAATTTGGCCTCTGGGTTTCCAGGAGCAGGTCAGGCAGCGCTCCGAACTCCCCCCCACCCCCAGGCCCTCTTCACTCCCCCGCTTCTCTCTGGTGTCCTGTGCTGCCTGAGCAGGGCCCCACACCTGACATTCCTCTGTAGTACAACCCTCTTCTGGAGGGGGCTGGACAGGTCAGCCTCAAGGGGCCAAGGTTGGCTGCAGTCCCGTGAGACCACACAGGGACCCCCTGGTCTGACCTCATGGAGGAGGCCGAGCCTCTCTTGGGTCAGCCATGGGTCCTTGGTTGCCCAGCAGGGGCTTCCTGTAAAAATGGGGGACACTTAGTGGCTGCCCCACTGCTGACCACACTTCCTTCCCACAGATGTGGCCGCCATGAGGGCTTGTGGCGCTCTCCAGGGTCTTGACGCTGCCTCATGCCTAGGGGCTGTAATGTTGTCTGCGGGGCTCTGGTTTTGTCATCTAGACACTCTTGATATTGGGCTGGAGGGAGGAGCTCTGGGGGATGCCGAGACCATGCCATCACTGCCCTTATCCCAGAATCCCTTTCAACAGCCCTGCAGTGGCGGCGTTGGCAGGTACAGATACTGAGTACTGTGGCCTCATCGTAGCACTTCTAGGGCCCTCCGCCTCTGCTCCTGGAGCCGGCTGCCAGTGTCCTTGCCGTCCCTCTGCCCACACCTCCCGCTGCGGCTCTCCTGTTGTCTCCTGTGTTGTGTAGTTTGCTGCCCGTGTCCTTGCCGTCCCTCTGCCCACACCTCCCGCTCCGGCTCTCCTGTTGTCTCCTGTGTTGTGTAGTTTGCTGCCAGTGTCCTTGCCGTCCCTCTGCCCACACCTCCCGCTCCGGCTCTCCTGTTGTCTCCTGTGTTGTGTAGTTTGCTGCCAGTGTCCGTGCCGTCCCTCTGCCCACACTTCCCGCTGCGGCTCTCCTGTTGTCTCCTGTGTTGTGTAGTTTGCTGCCCGTGTCCTTGCCGTCCCTCTGCCCACACCTCCCGCTCCGGCTCTCCTCTTGTCTCCTGTGTTGTGTAGTTCGTTGTGGATTCATTTTGATCCTGCATTTGGGTTTCGGAGCCGATAAATGGTCTACTTCTTTCCCTGCCGAGTTGGAAACCCAGAGGTAGGAGTTATGTGGGTGGAATCCCGACACACTGTGTCACTTACAGACGTGGGACCAGAGGACACATCAGAGACATGTGGCCACCATGGGCCTCTGGTTGCTTGTCCCCAAAGCTGCAGGCCCTCCCCTCGGGCAGAGCGCTGCCCGGTGGACGAAAGGTGCCAGAGGCCCTTTCCCGCCAGCAGCATGTTCAGTGGGGGTGAGCTCCGGCCGGCGCCGGCCCCCCTCTCTCTGCTTCGTGCCCTCCGTGCGGAGACTTGGCTCCTCAGGTATCTGGAGCGCAGCGGCCCGAGGCTGTCTTTGAGTGGCTTATACAAACGGACCTTTTCCAAACTATATTGTTTTTCTCGTATCCCTGATCTAGCTTAAACTCTTGAACAGTTGTAGTTTTTAAAATGTGTGTGAATTTCACTCAGTGACGTTATGGTTTTTCTTTTTCAGGACTTCAGACAAGTGTGAAGAGGCTGTCTGGTGAGATTGTGGAATTAAAGCAGCACCTGGAACACTATGACAAGATCCAGGAGCTTACCCAGATGCTGCAGGAGAGCCACAGGTGCCCGCTCGGGAGGTGTGGGTGGAGGCGGGGCCAGCCCTAGTCATGTCGTGGGGCACAGAGGAGCCCCTGGTGGTGCCATGGCAGGTGGGGTTCCAGGCCGCGTGTGTCTCTGCGTTGACTTGGAACTTCCCTGAGCTTCCCTTTCTTAAGGAAAAGCAAGTCCCTTCTTGCTGCAGTACTCTGTGAGGTGTGACCTGAGGGTGTGACCAGGAGAGGTGAGGGGCACAGGAGAGATGGTGAGAGATGCCCGATGTCCTGGTCGGCCAGGACTGGTTCCTGTCAGTTCTCCTAGAACCTGGAGACTCCACCTCTACTCCTGGCTGTGTGCTGGGTGGTGAGAAGAAAGGAGCTGGGGGTGTGGGGATTATCAAGGCAGAACCTCAGTTTTCATTCAGAGAATTGTGTGCTGGGAAGCAGGTGGAGGCTGAGTGCGGGGAGGAGGTCAGCCTCGGGGAGGAGGTGTGCCGCTGTGGGGGGCGAGGTGAGGACAGGCCATCTGCACTCAGTGCAAGTGCAGAGCCTGAGCCCAGCTCACCCTTTCTCTCCTGCCTCCGGCTGCGGCTACCACGGCTCCCCCTGGGCTTGAGTGCAGTGTGGCCACAGGTGGAGCCAGGCTGTGACCTCTCAGGGAGTCAGCGGGCCCATCCCAAGCACAAGTTGCAGAGGGGAAGGGGCTTCTGAGAGATGAGCCGTAGCAGAGAGAAGGGAAGGGTGGCGGTCACAGGTGTAGGGAGGGGGCGGTTGAGGCAGGCTCGTCCCCAGAACCCGACAGCCCCCATCTGTGGTGCAGCGGGCTCCATGTGGACGAGGCGAGCGTGCAGCGGGGCTTCACGCGCACTTCGCTCTGGGCCTCCGCCAAGCCCATGGCTGCTCCCTGGTGCCTGCACAGCGGTCTGTCCGTGGCGACGAGCGTCTGTGGGAAGATGATCCCATGTCCATCTATCCCTTGTCCCTGCTGACTGGGGTCAAAGGGCAGTTTGCAGGCGGCCGAGTGGGCAAGTACAGTGCCGCTCCCTTCCTTAGGTGCTTGTCACCGTAGAAGTGGCTGACAACACCACGAGACCAAGACGCCGAATTACACTGTTACTACGTCAGAATTAGTAAGGGCCCCTTTACATTTGACCAGGAGCTGGAAATACACCAGACTGTGGGTTTTCTTTGGAGTCAGAACGCTGTTTTGCTGGCTTTACAGACTGACGGTTTTCTCAGAAACAGGCGTGGCTGGGGTGGCGCGGCAGCCCTCCATCGCGTGCCCCGCTCCTCCGTCCGTGCCTGCGCACGGCCTGGCGGCTCAGGGCTCGGGTCAGACCTGGCGCCGCCCAGTCTGGAAGCGACGGCCAGATGGAGGGAGCCGGTGGGAGGCAGGAGGGTGTCGGCCTGGGAACCTCGCCTGGCCAGGTGAGGGAGGACGGTGCCCAACAGGAGGCAGCGGGCTGGCCTGGGGAGGGGCTCAGGTGCGGCCCTGTGCTCTCCTCCAGCTCCCTGGTCAGCACCAACGAGCATCTCCTGCAGGAGCTGAGCCAGGTGCGGGCGCAGCACAAGGCCGAGGTGGAGCAGCTGCACTGGAGCTACAAGGAGCTCAAGAAGACCATGGCCCTGTTCCCGCACGGCAGCGCCGGCCTCGGTGGCTGCTAGCCCCAGCAGCGCCGCGCGCCCAAACCTGGCCTCCAGGGCCCGTGGCTGGCGCATTTGTATTTGTTTTGCCAAGCCTAGTAAAACGTGGGCTCTCTTTTCTACCCGGTGTGTTTGTTGGCGAGAGCTGGGTTTTCTGTTCGTAATTATCCCAAGTTGTGAAACGTGTTCAGGGCCTATAGCTCGGTTTTCTAAAACATCCTGAGAAAGGATTGATCTGTGAGTCAGTGAGTGAGGATACGCATGGTGTAGTGTTTGCAGAGAGCTGGCAGCCAGGATTATTACTCCTCAGACTCCAGCAAACTGCTCCTGTTTCCTGAAATACAACTGAGGTTTTACCCCCAAAAAAGGATTAGCCTAAGACAAGAAACATGGATATATTCTGAGACCAACATTATTAATTTTTCATAAAATACCTCGAGATCAAATGCAGTATTTTCCTCCCCGATGTAAAAGAGAATGGTGTCTGATCACTAAGTGATTTTGTGTGATACTCAGTCCTTGCTTGATAAACTAATAGGTCGTTTTAAAAAGTGGCTTTTTATAAATCATAACTGATTTTTCTTATTGAATTCTTTTATAAAACACGCTATGCGCACGTACCGAGTGAGCAGGCACAAATACTTTCAAGACTTAACAACAGTGACACTTAAGAGTTTGGGGAAACATTAAAAAGACTATTTCACGGTACTAACATCCTGCACTGAAAGTATCTGTATCTACCACCGCCCCACCCCCTGCCCTCTGACTCGCAGTGCGTTTCTGAAAATTAGAGCATAATGGCAAAATATTAGATTTTTAGTTTGGCAGCTTCATATCTTGTGTAAATACTTGCTTTCTTTGATAAAACAGAGTCATTTTTTAAAACAGTACTTGGTTGATTTAGGAAGAAGAGCGCGCAGGCCTAGAAGAATGTGCTCGGTGGTGGCTGCCCGTGCTTCAGGCTCAGCCGCGGGCGCCGGGGGTCCTGCCTGTCCCTCAGACGTGGCCTTCCCAGTCCCCTCCCTGTCTGGTCATGGCTGTGTCCTTCGGTGCCCATTTCCGTAACTCAGCAGGAAAACATGGCGCATCAAATGTGGTTTTGTGTGGGTGTGGGGTTTCTTTCATCATCAGATCATTTTTTATTAATTTAGAAGATTTTAGCATTAATCCATTTTAAGCTTGTTAAAATGATCACCAAGCTATTACTTTATGTTTCTCTTGCATGGGTTTCATTGAGCTTTTTAGATTTATGAGTTTATCCTTTTCATCAGATTTGGAGAAGTTTTGGCCGCCATTTTTCCACAATTGTTATTTGACCCTCCCTCCCTCCTGGGACTCCAGTGACAGCCAAGCCAGACCACCTGTGGAGTCCCCAAGCATCCCCAGACTCAGGTCTGTTTTCCCGTCTTTTGTTCCTGGCTTCAGTTTGGGTCATTTCTACTGCCCTGATCTGCGGTTAGGCCTGTATGTATAGTGGATTTCTAATTTCAGAAATTGCATATGTTTTTAGTTCTGAAATTCCATTTGGTTCTTTCTTACTAACTTTTTACGTCCTGTTATATTCCTGTCTCACTTCACTCCCGAGTCAGGTTCCTGTGGCCTTTGCGGTGCGTGACTGCCGATCGCTCCCACCATGGTTACACTGACGCTCCCTCTGTTAGAAGCGTGGTAGTGTCTGTTGGTCTGTTCTCAGCACTTTCGTGTCCTTGTTCTTGAGGGTGTGTGATCTGTAGTGCTTTCGGACGTGGCCTTTACCAGGTTAAAGCAGCTCCTCCTATTGTTAATCTGCTAAGATGTTTTTATTGTGAATGGATGAATTTTATCACTTTTCTGCAGCCATTGAGATGACTGGATGATTTTTCTCCTTTATTCTGTTAGTGTGGTTAATTACAGTAATTTGCAAATGTAAAAACAACCTTAAACTTCTGGGTTAAGCACAACGTAATAATGAGCTTTCCCTTACAAACCTACTGTTGGATTTGGTTAATATTTTGTATAGGATTTTATATTGTGGGTACACCACTCAGTGTCTGACTTTTCATTATTTAAATTCTCTGGGTCTCTACTCCCAGTGCCTGTCCCCAGGGTGTTGTGAGGAGTACGTGGTAATTACAGTCAGGTCCGAGGACCAGTCTGGCACAGTGAGCGCGGTGCGGTTGTGGCCCTAACAGTGGTAACTAGTTCTGTCTCTCTGGGGATTTTCCTTTCTGGTGCCGTCCTGGTCCGGGTCTGTGCCACTGCACTGTCCCCAGGAGAAAAGTTCGGTTGTGCATCCTTCCCTGCTCTCTAGGAGAATCCAGAACAGGCTGTGATTATCTCTTCCCTGAGTGTTTGGCAGAACCTGCTGAGGAAGTCGGTTGTGCCTGGCATTTTCTTTGTGGGAGATCTTTGATTATTGGTTCGATTTGATTTATGATTAAAGGGTGTGGCAGAGCCTGTTCTCCCAGAGCACCCATCCACTCCTTCCATTGACCAGCCCCACCCCCACCCCCACAGCTGGTTTGGGGCCGTGTGACTCATTCTGAGTGGGACAGAGGAGAGCTGCCGGGCCGCTGCCGGGGGCCTCCCTCCCCCAAGTGGCCTTGCTGGTGGTGTCACAGACCAGCAGGCCTGTTTCTCTGCCATTGGAAGAGATCCCTCCTTGACCCTGACCGGACGCTGTGTAAGCAATGAATCTTGTGTCCAGCCACTGAGGTTTTGGGGGGTTTCTACTTAGTAGTTACTTACTTAAGGATAGGAAGTGCAGGTTTTCCATTTCTTCTTGAGTTTTCATAAGATTTCTGTCTCCAGGATTTTATTCATATTGCCTGATTTTCAAATTTTTTGGTATACTAATTTTTCATGGCATTTTAATGGCTTCAGCATTTGGGGTTGTGTCCCTGTGACAGGTGCTGGGCAGTTGTCCCTTAAGCAAGAACTTGCTGTTCAGGGAAAGGGATGCAAGTGAGAGATGGCTCTGCCTCAACTCTCGAGTCAGGAACCCACCGGGGCGCCCCTCACCGGTGACGGCACAGGCGGGGCACAAGGGCCAGCTGTGGGGCTCCTGCATCGCGGGCGAGCCCCGGTGTGTGTCCTGCTCCGGCGCCCTCCCCACTGCCTGGAGGCCGCCCTGTCCCCTGGCCGGCGTGCGTGCTGCTCCTTCACGTGCTCTCCTTGCTTCCTCTCCTGCACTGCGGCTTCTGTCCCTTTGCGTCTGCAGCTGAAATTACGGACACGTTGGGCTTTCAGACATCACTTGATCATTCTCCTTCTCTTGCTGGGTCAGCGGCTGTAACCCGTAGTGACGTGTGTTGTTCTGTTCCGTTTCTTCTGTGACTGTCTCCCCTCTCTGCTGTTGCCGTGTTTAGGTTATTTTCCTCACCATGCTCACCTCTGTGGGTTTGGAAGCCGAGCGCTCTTTCTGGTGCATCATCACAGTGTGCGGGTGCCCATTGGGTCAGGACCTCTGCTCTCCCCCCGTTGCGTCCAGGAGCGCGTACCTCCCGGGGCACCCCTTCTGGCTTAAATGGGATAGTTTTCCGGTGCCTCAGTGAGATCTTTATTCCCACACAAAGCCCCACGTACACTGTTCACCTGTGTTCACTGTTCGGTCTCTGTGCCGCTTCCCTCCAGACACTCCATCTGTGGTCATGTTCCTCTGCACTTAGAATTGCTTTTAATGTCTACTGGTGAAAATTCCCAGTAGGGTCGTCAATGCCTTTCTCTTCATTTTTGGAAACTGTATCACTGGCGTAGGATTTCAGGTTGGAACTTACTGAGGACGCATTCCTATCTCCGGGGCGGCTATAGTTGTGTGTAATGACTTCACGTGCGTCCTCCTGGGTCCGGGCCCCACCCTGGGGCCGCACCCGCACTGCGTTAGACCACGCCTGGTCCCACCATGGCCCCTCCCAGGGCCTGTGTTAACTGTCAGTGCCCCATGCGTGACTGCTGGTAAAGACACGGCACCTTGAGGGCGACAGAGCCACGTTTCAACACCTTTATTTATCACTTTACCAATTGGACACACAGTGTTAACAACAGCAAACACAGGAGGAGAAATGTGCAGACAGACACGAGCTGGTTCACTAAAGGGTTGCAAGCCAGGCCTCGACAGCAGCCCTGATAGGTGACACCGTGCCTCACGCTCTGGGGAGGGAGAGGAGGGCCACCCAGATCCCACAGACGTTCCTGGTGAGCGCGGCGCTTCGATGCCCGCGGACGTGCCTTTCTGAGTCAGAACACCCGAGACGTCGACGCTACTTTACCATCGTGCTGATAAAGTGATACACTCAGAACTCCCTAACGGTAACAAAACAGTGTAAAAATATATTGCATATATATATAAATTTATTTCCCTTTCCTGAAAAAAACTCAGTACAAACTAGTAGTATACGATCCCTTTCAAGTTTAAGTTGTGCGGGTTTCCTTTGTTGTTTGGCTTGATTTGGGGCTTCAAGAGTCTAAAGGGAGAGAGAAAGCATCTCGAAGGTCAGGGTGACCACTGCCCGGCCCCACATGGGGCCGTGGCTCCACACGCCCCTGGACGAGGGCCGCACCCTGAACCGCCCAGTCCCAGCAAGTGTTCAGTAGTAAATCATTAGTGCTGGGGAGCTACTCGGGGCCAGTGTCTTAAGGACATTCTAGACTATTGGGAACTTCACAGTACAGCTGAATTGTCAACCTGGCCTGCACAGGACAGGTGACGACAGGGAGTCCCGTGTGGCACAGGCCGCAGGGCAGAGCCAGCACCCGCTTTACCCATGAAGGGCCAGGTGGGGAAGATGTTAGGTTCCTCCCCACCACTCGATGTGGTGCAGAAGCAGCCACAGACGGTGCCTGAGCACAGGAGCGTGGCGGGGGCCGGAAAACCATTCACGGAAGCCGCCTGGTCGCAGGCACGCGCGTCGGCCCACTGCCACAGTCCCTGTCCACCGCGCAGTCAGAGGGACGCCCGTGGGCTGTGCCGAGCGACCACGGGGACAGAGCAGCATAGACAGGACGCGGTGCCAGTGACCGTCTCTGCGTCCCTGTCCCCCGGCTTCTCGCATCTGATAGGATTTCCGTCTGCCTCAAACTTAGGACTGAGGGTATTAGAGGTGTAAAAATACTCCAGTATAAATATACCTTCTGCTACAACTTTCTAAACTTACGTGATTTGAACTTCATTTTGGTAAAGCTAACTGTGTTACTGACCACGGCCTCGTTGCCCATCCTATGACGTTAAATAGAAATAAATAAGTATTCTGGTGTGATCAGTGTCGAGCGCCCTCCTCCCTCCTGCGGCTGCCTTCTGGTGCTCTGCCCTCCCTGACGGAACGCGTCCTGTCTCCTGCGTGCCGTGCAGTCTCGTCGATTCACAGATGGACGTTGGGTTTTTAGTTAACCATGGTTAGTAGAAGCATAAAAACATGCGGCGAAGACACACACCCTGCCTGTGTGTTCTCACTGTTCAGACCCTGATGGAGGAGCATGCGTGTGCGTGTGCGTGCGTGTCTGCGCAGGGCAGCCCAAGCACGTGTTCTGTGTGCAAGGGCTACACGCAGGTGCAGGGACGGGTGGAGCAGATGGTTTTAAGCCGACAGAATGGTGACCACTGAAGCCTCGTGACTGAGGCTCTGCCACCTCTCTCCCTGTCCTGACAGAGGGGAGGCTCTGACTGGGGGAGGATGCCGTCTGAGGCGGCCTCAGGGTCCTTGGGGACAGGCAGGGGAAGCAGTGGAGACCACAGCGCCTGTGTGGCCAGCCGGACCTTGGTGCTGTGGGATGGGGTGGGCCACCAAGGGGGACCAGTTGAGCGCACTCGGTTCTCACTCAGGCCCAAGGGGAAGCTGCTATTAGAACAGTCAGGAACGCATTCGGGGACATTCGTCAGAAGTGAGCCGTTGGTTTCCTGTCAAGCTGCTGGGCTCCGCTAGGCTGTGGCACTGGTTTCTCATGTAAAACGGGGGCTCCCGCTGTGGGGCAGGCGCTGTGGCAGGGTCCCCGAAGGGGGGGCAGCTGCGTGGTTTCTCTTGTTTAGATCCCAGTCTCCCAGGGTGTTTTGCCTAGAGACCCCGCCCTGGGACAGGAGACAGACTCCGGGGGGTAAGGGGGCTGCAAAGGGCCAGGGGACATCCATTCCCTGTACATACAGACAGTGGCACAGGGACCCCACCCCTTTGTTCACCGCCGGGGATGCGCACTGTGGGGGCCGAGGTCCTGCTGGATTCCAGCATCCATGCTTCATCATTAGCTGCGACAGTGGGGACCCAGCTGCTGATGGGGAGGAGGAGGGGCCCCGCGCCTCTGGTGGCTGGCGCTCCCCAGCACGGTGCCTCACGGGGTCTGGAGGGGAGGCCTGGCCCTTCCGTGACCACTAAGGAAAACCTCTTTGGCTTTGGACACAGAGCTTTCTGGTGTGTGATCCACTTGTGAGAAACACATGTCGCATTCAGAGTTGCCTTCAGACGCATTTCCCACGTTCTCCTCTTGCCTCTGGGTCGTCACCAGCGTCCAGCCTGGGGGAGGATGGAGGCGTGCAGGGCGGGGGTCCCGTGTCCTGCCTGCTTCTCTCTCCCTCACCACTCGGTCCTCTGTGGTCCTGCCTTCCCTGCCATGGAGTGGAGGCCTGGCCAGGCAGTTCAGGATCCCCAGGGTAGAAAGTGGAGACAGCGGTGTGACTGTGTCTTACAAGTAACTCAAAGCCCGCCGTCCATCATTTCCTTTGCTTGAATGCACTGGCAAGTCCCAGACCCTCTGAAGGAAGCTGTTGGCAAGGCCAGTGCCCATGGCTGGTTGAGGCCCTGCCGGGGGCGTGAGGGGAGGCCCATGAGTGAGGAGCCTACCGGAGACGCCATCCCTTCACAGGGGCCATGCTGGGTGGGAGCATGGGTCCCAAGCTCTTCTGCGCAGATGGGGGACTGTCCCCGGCTCCAGCAATGACCGTCGTGCCCTTTGGGCTCAGGGACGTGGGTGCCTGTGCCGCCACTGTGCTGGTCTTTATTTCAGCCGCCTGTGCTGCGTGCCAGGCTGTGCTCAGGAAGGGGGTACCCCCGGTCAGCCAGCTGCCCTGGACACAGAACAGTGGCGAGGTGGACGGGCTCCAGGAAGCATCTCCCTGAGGCTGCCGTGAGCTTCTTCCCAGGCCTGCAGCCAGGACCACACAGCCCACCAGTCACTCGCCAGGCTTGGCTGAACTTACGCAAAGGGACATACCGCTGTGGGGCCATGGTGAGAGGAGCGCCAGTCCTCTGCCCCCTGTCCAGCCTCACAGAGAAACCAAATGCCAGCAAATGCCACGGGCCTTGGGGCCCTCCCCGGCCCGCCTGTCGTGTGGTTTTCTGCACTCCGCAGGGGTCAGGAGAGGTTAGGGAGAACTCACCGTGGAGACTGAACCACTGAGGTTTGTGCTGCATGCTAGCGAAGATGGAGCGGCCACGTGGACCCACAGCCCTGAGGCCCCAAGTGCAGGGCAGGGCCCCGGGCAGAAGGCGCCTCGTCCTGCCAGCAAAGCACCTGCGTGGGATGCCTCAGCCAGCAGGGTCTCCTGACCCAGAAACACGGGCGGCAGGAGAAAAAGGGGCAGACACGGGGTATTCCCAGTCTTCCCTGACCCAATCTGAGCATAAACACATGTCTTACTTCTTCTTAGAAAAGCACAATGAGGTGAATTGTCTGCCCTCACTTTCCACTTTGTCATCCTCGGGCTTTGCACTTCAAACCACGTTCCTTTGGTCCACCGCGGAGCCCCTCCCTGGCTCACCTTCCTCGCTCGCCAGCCTCTGGGTATGCGACGTGTGTGCGTGTGTGTCAGCATGTGTGTACGAGCATGTGCGTGAGCGTTTGCAAGCGTGTGTGTGCGCGCGCGCACTCGAGCATGTGTCCCACCTGTCCACACCCCCACGGTGTCCTGTTCGGGGCTCACTTTGTTTCCTCGGTGCTGCTGTTAGTGAGTTAGCTGTTGTTGCCCTCGAGGCTTCTGGGTGGGGTCTGTAGGTCAGGAGGTTGGTGCCGCCTCTGACAGGGTCTGTCCCGCTCACCCCCGTGGCCCGCCGGCTCCTGTACAGTGGCCCTTTGGCCTGTGAGCCAGGCGGCTAGTGTGGTCTGGTCCCGGGAGACACTTTGGGAAAGGCCATTTGTGGATGGCCGGCGTTGGACGAGGCAGGTGTGTTATAAAAGGTCAGTGAGTTCAGGGGCCCCACCCGGGGGTCAGAGAGAAGCGTGCTGGCCCCCGGGCAGGAGGAGGCCTGGGTGTCGCCCCCACAGCCCGGGCCCCAGAGTCTTGAGTTCTGACCAGGGAGCACAGGAATGTAATGAAGTGTGAGGTGGTGCAGGCCTCGCAGGAGGGGCCGCTCCCGGGCTGGCTACTTGCCCCCCTGCACCTTCTGGTCGTAGGTGCCCGCGTGCTTGTAGCCCGGCACGTAGCCCGACTCGTCCACCAGGTCCACACGGCCCGCCTTGCCCTTGCCCCGGCCTGATGGGTCGAAGCGTTCCTTGTGGGAGCCCGTGAACTTGGTCGTGTCCGTGAGCCGAGATACGGTGGGCGAGGAGATGGCTTTCTGCAAGGGGAGAGAGCAGGCGCACGCGCCTGAGCCCCAGGAGCCGAGGCCGTGGGCTGCTGCGTCAGCCGACCCCCGGGGACGATCGCTTCTGCTCTTGGACCCCAGACCCTGTGGGCTGTGCTTCCCAGGGAGTCCCTGCCAGCCACACTCACCGTCACCCCCGAGATGATGGGGGCCTTGCCCTCGATGAGCCTGTGCACCTCGCGGATGGCCTCCTCGCTGCTCTTGTCTTTGAATCTCTTCTTGGAGAGCTCTTCAAGCGCCTCCTTGAACTGCTCGAACGTGATGGTCCGGCAGGACTTCCCTCTGAGGGAGAGAGCACTCAGGGCCGGCCCGGGCCACTCCCCTCCACGGTGCACGGCCCTGCTGACCTCAGGGGTCCCCCGCCCCTGCCTGGGGACCCAGTGACATTCAGGGACCCCCCCATCCAGGGACCTGTGACATCGGGGGACCCCCATCCAGGGGCCCACTGACATCGGGGAACTCCCGCCTCTCTCCCATGGCGGAAACCGAGTGTAACGTTAAGATACAGAATATGCCCCTCCCCCGCCCTGGTGTGCACTGTTTATGCCCAACGGTCGGTCGCCATGGGCAACAGCAGCAAATATAAATTGTCTTGGAAAAAAGCTTAAAGGAACCACACCCTTTATGAACAACTGGACGTTCAGACAGAGTTGCTGTCTGGTTCTACATGGGGCGCGTGGTGTCCGCTCAGAGCAGGAGGGAAAGTCAGGGCAAGAAGCGTGTTGCCGCTCAGCCGCACAGAGGCCAAGTCCTGCCTGGGGCCACTGCAGCCCGACATCCCCGTTATCACGCAGGGCGGGGGGGGCGGGGGGGTCCCCTGTCTCCTGGGACCCCCACTGCCCCTGCCTGGAAGCCACTCGGAGCCAGGTCAGGGCCACCCACCCGAGGGGCACAAGGGGGCCTGGAGGCAGGTGCAGCCCTGGTCATTTCCCGCCACAGGCCATTCACAAGATTTCAGGAGAGTTCTAAACTGGCTCCGCATCCTGTGTAGTTTTAGCTAAAAACCATTTTTGCCACTCTGGCTCTCCCCTGCTGATCCCCTGGGGAAGCCGTCAGTGTTTCAGAATAAGTGGTCCCGTGGAGGCGGCTCCCCGTGGTGCAGGGTTACCCTCTCAGAGCAGGACCCTGAGTGGGACGGCCCCCCAGCACCCCGCAGGCAGCTCTGTAGACGTCCCCGAGCAGAGGGCCTGCAACAGCCAAGAACAGGCTGAGGGACCGAGAGCCGCAGAGCCACAGGGACACACCCACACGAGGATTCCCACGAAGGAGCAAAGGCGGTCCGGCGGAGAAAGACCGCTGGCGACCCAGCTCTGAGCTGTCCTTGCGGCCTGTACAAAAACTAACTCCTAGTCCCAGGTCCAGCAAAAATCCCAAAACTGTAAGCTTCTGGAAGATTACCTAAGAGAAAATCCTTGTGACCTTGGGTGAGGCAAAGATTTCTTAGAAATGCCACCAAAATAGTAAAAGAAAAAAAAAGGAATTGGAATTCGTCCAAATTTTAAAAACCCTGTCGTTCATTCCAAGACAAGCCACAGACTGGAAGGCGACACGTGCACACACCTGAAAAGGACAACCCTTCAAACCCGGCGACAGGAAAAACCCAACGTGAAGCACAGGAGCAAGATCTCTGACCGGGAAGGCCGTGGGCCGCAGACCGAGCCCGCGAGAGCCACGTCACGCTGTTTGCCAGACGCAGTGAGACCCCCGCGAGGGCCCAGCGCGCACCCGCCGTCCGGCCACGGTGACGAAGGAGTGGCCGCACGCGCCTCGGGAGGATGCGGGCAGCCGGGCGCTCGGACGGCCGCTGGGGCTTCAATGGGGCATCCGCTCAGCAGTTTGGCAGTGACGGCCCCACACCCCACGCCTGGGCTCTACGCGGAGAAACACACCCGAGCGCCACGTAGACGACGTAGCCAGGTGTCCTTCAGCAGTGAAGCCATGGACAGCACACACGGGGGCTCGCAGGCACGTGACATGCTAACAGCCCACAGTCAGGAAGGGCACAGACCCCCTGCCCGGCCGAGTCCGTCCTGAGGCATCTGTCCCTGCCGTGACCGCGCAGCAGGAGCTGGGGACCCGGCGGACACAGGGCTTCCTGAAATCCACTGGTGGGCCGTGGGTTCTGCTCCCGAAGCAATCTGTGTCGACCCCCATCCAGCCTCTGAGCAAACCAGGCCGGGGGCGACAAGGTCGCCAAGCAGCTGCCCTGCACGGAGAACCCTGCGTGCCCTGCCGCCCGGCCGAGGCCCTGTTTGTTTGTCCTGGGCCATCAAAGGCACTCCTGTCCCTACTATTCACGCCGTGCCCGGGTAGCATGTGGGTGCCAGGCCTGACGGCCAGCCCGGTGACTGGCCGCCGGAGCACGCAGCTCTCTGGGCACCGCGGCACCAGGCGCCACCAGTGTGAGTCACTGGGGCTGGGGGTGGGGGGATGGCAGGCGGGGGCACCGTCAGAGGCCACATTCAGATCTGGTGGACGTGCAGGCCTACGGCTGACTTGCCCGCTCCACCTGGCTGGGCTGGGTGTCCCCAAGTGTCCCCACCGTGACTGCCCAGCAGGGAGTTCTCCCCAGGGGACCTGGCGCCCTGCTGCAGAGAGCTGTCCCCAGTAAGTTCTAGAATGACAATGCCTGTGTCTTCCCCAGAGACACTGATCACATTACGCGCCCTCTGGACACAGAGTGAGCCTGTTCTCCAGAGTTCACAGAACTGGAGGGTGTCCCCACAATGAACCCCCCTCTTCTCCCCTCTCCAGGCCGGGCTGGCCAGCGCCCTGCTGGAAAGCCAGCCCAGTGGTAATGGGGTCACTGGTCACACGTAAGGCCTTGTGAGCTGGGGTTTCACTTTGCTTCCCAAGCCCTGTATCCCCCAGGCCTCCAGACCTAACTCCAGGTGGGCAGGGGGCTGGAACCTGCCAGTGCCAGAGGTCACCCAGGGGCACCTGGGAGCCAGGCAGGGACCAGTGCAGCCCTCCAAAGGCTGATGGATGTGTGTGCCACCCGGGCCAACACCAGGCAGGCTCCCGAGCTTCGGGCCGAAACGTCCTAGGGTCGAGCATGGGGCCACGACCTTCTTACAGCACCTCTGTGAACCAGGACCGAGGGCACTCCCAGGGGCACCTCTCTGAGCAGTGGCAGCCAGCATGCGGGGTCATCACAGGTAACTTGCCACTCAGGTGGGAGAAAGCTGCTGGCTCTCCTTGCCTCCCTGACCAGCAAACCCAGGGCCCTGGATGATCTGTCCAGACAGCTGCCTGGCTGGCCAGGGTGCCAGTGGGAATCCACTTAAGGCCCTGGTGAGGCTCAGTGGGAGGAAGGGGCGTCTGGGATGTTCCCTGGGGCCAGCTGGGGTGGGGGTGGGGCCACTGGGGGAGCTTCGCTGTGCGTGTGACCTGGAGCAGCTCCCGGGTGCTCGAGGAGGACCACCGACTGCGGTCAGACCGCCCTGGCAGACAGTGGCTCTCCCGCTCCTGCCCGGGGCTCTCCCGCTCCTGCCCGGGGCTCCCCGCTGCCGCTGACGACAGTGATGCTGGGGGTCTTTAGGGGTGTGTGCAGGCCCTGACCTGCCTGAAGGGGCAGCTGTGGCTCCGACTCTGAGTTCCTTCCCCCAAAGTAGGACAGAGCCACCCTGGCGTCCCCCTAACTTTATGCTTGCTTCGTGCAGGGCCTGGGGCGGGGCTTGCCCTGCGAGGACACTCCTAATTGCCATCCTGGCTGTGGCTGGGGGTGGGCCATGCAGACAGTCGCACTGAGGTCTCTGAAACCATTTCTGGGTGTTTGGGAAAGGTCATCCTCTTAAAAGGCCGTCATGCACCGGGACCCAGCGCCCACATCAACCTGGCGAGGGGCCTTCGGGCTAGGACTCCCTGATTCCTGTCCTGTGTGGCCGTGACCCTTGGCCGAAGATGTGCCAGGCTGTGCACTGCAGGGGCTCTGCACTGCCCCTGGGGCCACGAGAGGGCCCCGCAGAGAAGACTGGGCCACATGGCCACTCTGACACCCCCGCTGACCTTGAATGCCCCCTGGCCTGGAGGGAGCAGCCGAGGGCAGGAAAGGCCTAGTGTGGGGGAGGCCCTGGGCAGACCCAGGGTGGGTAAGGGTTAGCTCTGTCCTTGGCCGGCATCTCTGGGACGTCAGCGCACACACGGATCTGCCAGCTCCCCCTGCCCCTCCCGTGGGCGCCCCAACCCCGCCATTGTGCTGTCCTGCACAGCGGTAGAGAGCATCTGCGCCCTAGGCCAAAGGCTCAGGTCCGGGCTTGCAGCTTCCTGCCTGAGACAGTTCCCACTGTGTCCTGGCCGGGGTCATGAAGGGTGTGGCAAGAAGGCAGCAGGTTGGTGGCCGGCAGGCCCCAGGGAGTCCCGCCAGCCTGCTTCTTCCTAACCTGTTCAGACGCCGGCACCCGTGTTGCAGGGGAGCACCCAGAAAACAGGCGTGTGCGTGGCCAGGAGAGGCTGCAGCCGAGACCCCCACCGCACTCTGCCCCCTGGGGCCTGGCCTCTCCACCTGTGCCTGACCCCAAGCACACAGGCAGGCAGGAGGGAAGGGCACGTCGTCGTGGGGTCACGTCTGTCAGGGTGACCTTCCTACTATGCACACCGAGTCTGGGTTAATTAATATTTCAGACTGACCCCATCTGCTCCGCGGGGTGGGGAGGGTGCAGAAGCTTTTGTCTTGGTAACAATAGCGTTCAATCCAGACCTGGTGTGGAGCTGCAAGAAATTTGTTTAAAATTTAACACATAGTAACATCAAAACAAACAAGCGCTGCCGTGGCAACGGGCCCCAAACAAAGCCCGCAGATACCCCGGGCTGGCGCCACCGCCCGCGGAGCCATGGCAACCGCCCGCAAACAGAGAGTGGGCTCCTCTCCACCAGTCAGCCACTCGACAGTTCCACGGCCGTGGCCGCCACTTGGAGAAGCTGTGTCCCGAGACCCCACGGACCAGGAGTGCACATCCTCGCCCAACACCGCCCTCCTCACAAGGCCAAATAAAAACACTTTTAACAGGCTCCTCGGGGCCTCCTGGTGTCCTCCCGCCCGTCCCTGGCGACCCCTTCTAGGGACAAGGGCATGGGCCCCCCGGCGCCGCACCCTCCAAGGTGACCAAGCCTGTTGGGCCAAGGCTCTGCGCCTGCTGCCCGGTACGGGGCCCTGTGGTGTGACTAGCTCCTGACCACAGCCCCTTGCTAGGCTGGGGCCACCCCTGCCCACTCACCAGACAGCTTCCCCCAACACCAGGGGTCTCGAATGGCCCTGTGCTCGGCAGCGGGGAGCCCACTGCACCCAGAGGCCAGGGGCCAAGCCTCAGCCCCCAACTGTCTGAGAAGCTGACACCCTGCCTCCCAGGACAGGGACAGCAGCCAGATGGGGCTCTCTTCCTGGTGCTCACGCGAGTGACGCCAGCGCCCGCAGGCGGGCAGAAGGGCCCCTGTCCCTCTGCCTGGGTGGTAGGCTGCCCATGCCTCCTGCACACAGGGTCTTGGGGCCTGTCCAGGGCACCCGTCCTCAAAATGAGCCACCTCCCCGCCACCAAGGGTGTGGAGAGCCTGAGTTCTCCCTGTGAGTGCGTGCGCGTGCATCTGTGCACACGTGTGTGGGCTCTGAGTGCATGTGTGCATGCGTGTGCAAATGCCTGCATGCAGCGGCCTGGGGAAGGAGCGAACGGTGACCGAGGAAGAGCTACCATCACCTGTCCCCAGCAGCTGGATGTGTAGGCCAGCGCCAAGGGTGTGGGAGCCTGTGGTGCTTCCTGGTGGGGTGACCCGCCCCTGCGCATGCCACTTCCTGCCTCCTTCCCAGCCCTTCTGGAACCTTCCCCAATGGACACCGCTCTGAGGTTCCTCTGCTCTTGGATCTGTCCGTGTCTCCTGGGTGCACAGGATTTCCCACGGCCGGTGCTCAAGGCCTAGAGCACACACCCGGGAAAGAGAATGGGGAGGCCCCGTGGGGCCTCATCGGAGCTCCTGCTGCCTCCACCGCCCCCCCCCGTCCCCCGAAGCATGAGCCCGTCTGCTCCACCCACTGACGCACGCGGTAAATATGGCTGCTCTCCTTGCCTCTCCTGGTTGGTGTGCAGGAGCACGTGCTCCGCTGAGTGAGTTCTGTGCCAGAGACGCCTCCCGACACGGCCACAGGCTCCGATCGGGCCTCGGGCTCGGCCGGCAGCAGCAGCACATGCCCGAGCTGGCTGACCACGGCAAGCAGCCTGCACGGGCTGCCCGGACCGGCCGTGGGGGGCCGCACCCCAGAGCTGGCCTGCGTTTCTTAGCGAGGACGGTGGGCCGGATGGCCCGGTGAGCCTCTGATGGCCTCTCCACCGAGGACGGGGGCCGGAGCCGGGTCCCTGTGCGAAGAGCATCTCCACAACTGGATATCAGACCCGTGGTCACAATCCTGGGGCCACAGAGAGCTGGTCCCTGCAGGCTGCCAGACCGGCGCCCCGGCGTGGGGGGGGGGGGAGGCAGGCTCTGCATGGCTCCCTGGTCCCCAAAGGTCCCGAAGCTCCCCCACTCAGAGACATGGGAAAGGAAAGGTTGCTGCCCCTCCTGGGAATGTCATTGACCGCGAGGCCACACCCACCAGCGACTCCCAGGGTCTGGCCCCTCAGCTGCCATGTCCAGTGGCCCCTGCTCTGTGGGGTGACCCTGGGGGTCAGGCTGACTCAGCTGAGCAGTGCACAGCCCTTCATCTCCAGGGGGCAGCTTGTCGCTGAGGAGGGACTAGTGGGGGCTCCAGAGGCATGGCACGAGAGGTCAGGAACCCACGTCCCCGGTGCGTGGGGTCCAGGTGGGCTGGGCCTCTGTGAGAAGGGCGGACAGCTTAAGTCAAGGCCCAGCAGGTCCGTGAGCAGGGCTGGGACGGGCAGGGGTCAGCCCAGAGGTGACGTTCCACATGGAAACTGAAGCCCGGGACGCATGGAGGAGGGTGGGACCCGAGTGCCCAGCTGGGGACAGAGGTGGGGGCTGGTTTGTTCACACTCACTCCTCCATAGGCTGCGTCCTCAGCCTCCACAGGTGGGATTGGTGGGGGGGCACAGGGTGAGACACTGACTGGACACTTGGGCCCAGACGACACCACGTGAACGCCTAGTCAGAGGAGCGGTCTGTCTGGTGGAGAGCCATCCAGATTCAGGGACCACTTCCCTTCTGCACAGACCACGGAGCTGACGAGGGGCCCCAGAGGTCGGGAGTGCTCACCTGACCTGTGCATGGGCCCTGCCCCCTGGACACGGCAGATGTGAGCAGATGGAGAGGCAGGGCCAGCCAGGCCTGCACTGTTGGCCCAACACCTTCCCCTGGGCTCCCAGGGCCTTAGCCTGGTCCTGGTGATGAAGCCTCTACCTTGGGCCCCATACGAACCACAGAGCTTCTGCCCCTGACAGCACCCGCCTTCACCTCCTCCCCCACCTGCACCCCGCCTTCACTTCCTCCTCCCCCACCTGCACCCCGCCTTCACTTCCTCCTCCCCACCTGCACCCCGCCTTCACCTCCTCCTCCCACCTGCACCCCGCCTTCACCTCCTCCTCCCCACCTGCACCCCGCCTTCACCTCCTCCCCCCACCTGCACCCCGCCTTCACCACCTCCTCCCCCACCTGCACCCTGCCTTCACCTCCTCCCCCACCTGCACCCCGCCTTCACCTCCTCCCCCCCACCTGCACCCTGCCTTCACCTCCTCCTCCCCCACTTGCACCCCGCCTTCACCTCCTCCCCCACCTGCACCCCGCCTTCACCTCCTCCCCTACCTGCACCCCGCCTTCACCTCCCCCACTTGCACCCCAGCCCTTTCCCTTCCCCTCTGACCCTGGACCTCGGGAATGGAGGGCTCACTAGAACCCCCAATCCCACAGCGATGGCGTCCCTGGGGACTCTGCTTGGACTGTAAATTCTGACTCGTTCCACCTCTGCCCCTGGGACCAGAAAGGCCAAGTCCCCTTTGCCTGGCGAGTGCTCTGCACTACTGTATTCTGACTTTCTGGGGCTGCCCGTGGGGCTCCTGCACCCCACACAACCTCCTGGCTCTGGGGGAGAGCCGACGTGTGGCTCCACAGTGCCTGATGGTGACGGCGGCCCCCGTGGCTTCGGGTCAGCCCGGGAAGGCAGGGCACCTCCCTGGGAAGGAGACACACTGGATTCTGGGGACACAGAGGGAGGAAGCCATCCACTGCTGAATGCACCGAGGAGCCCAGCCATTAACGGGGATGGCACCGGGGCATCACGTGGCAGATGCCCAGGTGACAGCCACACCCTGAACGGGGTGGACACGCGTCAGAAATACACGGAAAGCGCTTTTCCAACAGGAGGTGACAGCAGCAGATGCCAGCTAGCCTTGGGGGCGCTGCTCCTTTTCTCAGCTGTCGTCAGGACATTTGAGGGCAGGAGGCACAGTGAAATGGGGGGGGCGTGTTACAATGCCTGATGTGCGCCCGTGTCCAGAACGAAGGACGTGCACACACACAGGAGGCACGTGGACGCACTATGTCACCGAGTCCACGGCAGACACACCGACGCCCACCGTCCCATCCCCGACGCTCAAGTGTGAACGTTCCCCCAGGGCGCGAGGCTCCTGCCAGCACCCCACCTCACCCTCAGCCCCCAGGGCAGCCCATGCTGACGGGAGCTCTGCGGCCAGACCAGCGGCCCCCGGGCAGCGCCGCCGACCTGGGCACCCCCGGCATCGTACCCCGAGAAGGGAGGGGTCTCGAGCACCTCCTCACTGCCCGTTCGCCACAAAGCCCGCGGCGGGGGGGGGGGGGGGTCCTGAGCAGGAGGCCTGGTGGCACTTACTTGATTTTGCTGAAGACGATGTCCACGTCCGTGACGGTCACATTCCTCCCGTCGATGACCTGGCAGTCCTTACACAGCTTTGACCAGTTCTTGCCATGCATCTCCTTCCCGGTGGCCCTGGTGTCCCCGTGCACGGCAAACCGCCGGAAGGCCTCCTCCAGGGCACTGAGCTCTGGGGCCGCGGCAGCCGCCCCCTCGGTGGCCCCTTCTGTCTCCAGTGACAGCCTCTTGGCTGCCCTGTCCTTTGCAGGGTCCCCCGGGGACTTGGGGGGTGTCTTGTTGGCGGCCTTGGCAGACTTGGCCTTGCTGTCAGCCATGTTGCTAGAAGAGGAAGGAGGGGAGAAAGGAGTCACTACGCTTCTGCAGGGCCACGCACGGGGCAGGAGACTGGCCACGCGTGTCAGGGTGGGCATCTGGGCTGTGGCAGGGGCCCTCAGAAGGGGGCAAAGCTGTGGCCGGGGGCAACTGCAGGGCTCTGGGCACGGCATTGACCCTCCCAGCACTAGTCCCAGCACTGGCCCCTGCCAGCTGCCCCGAGATTGGGTCAAGGGCTATCCCCAAACAGTCCAAGCCCTCCACGACAGCCCAGCCGCCTGTGGGGCTCAGGTCCCCTCCTGTCACTCCCCTGCCAGCCACCATGCCACTGAGTCCTCCCTGGAATCACGTGGCAGATGCCCCTGGGGCACCCACCACGTGATAGGGAGGGGGACCCAGAACCCGTCGCCACCACCTCAGTGCTGACCTAGCGCGGGGGCCCAGGGTGGGGACCGCGTGTGCAAGGGAGGCCGCCCGTGAGGCCCCTCGTCAGGCGCTCAGAGGAGCCTGCCCTGACCTGTCCGCGAGTCTCTGTGTTCATGGGGCACCTGATCCCCCAGGCCGGGTTGGTCCCTGTGGACCACACAGGCCGTGCTGCCCCCTCCCTGTGTCACAGCTGGTGGCCCGGACAGCAGCCTGAGACACCTGAGCCCCGCAAAGGTGAGCAGCTGAGTCTCCAGAAGCCGCTTCCCAGAGGAGCTGTGGGTGGCCGTCCACTGCCTCAGGGGGCTCAGCAAGAGGGGACAAGTCCCCGGGGCAGCATGCAGAATCAGGACAGACAGCAGCGCCCGGGGCAGCAAGCACGTGCACGAGTCCACAGTTCACACCCCCTCCCCAGCCCTTCGCCGCTCCAAACCTCAGTTCTCAGCACCAGCTTGCCCAGAGGAAGCCGGGACCGGCACCAGGGGCTGGGGGGTGGCCGTGTGGACGGCGATCACAGAAACTCCCACCGTCAGCAAAGCCAGGGCAGCTCAACCACCGGACTGAACGTTCCCAAGGGCCGCGGCCCCCTCCGTCCCCACTCCCCCAGGATAGCGCAAGAGTACAACCGCCAGTGAGAAAACCAGGACCCGTGTGGACAGGGCACCGCCAGTGGGAAGAGAGTGGCTCCCACACGCATGCTCGTCCGCCTGGGGAGGGAGCGCCAGCCCTCTCAGGGACCCCGGACAAAGGCCAGGTGACACCCAGTCGTCTCCAGTGTTATCACTGACACCATTTCTTTGTCTGAAACGGGAGCTTCTTGGGGCTGAGGTGGGAGGGCTCGCATCCTGTGCGTTCTTTTCTATCCTTTGATAAATCCACGTGCTTGTTCTAAAATGAGGTAACAATGATAAAATTAGTTTTAAAAACCTGAGGGCTCCAGCAGAGGCCTGCTGAAATATGGAGCTGCCAGAGAGGCCCTCCTGAACCCGGGACGGCAGCCTGTACCCGCAGGAAGGCCTTCCTTGCAGGCACGGGCCTCCCTGTCACCCCTGTACCCCCTGCCTGACTCTCCCCTGCCTGCACCCCAGGAGAGCCATATCAGCATACAGTGGGTGTGAGCAGGTGTGACCAGGGATCATTCTGGCTGGCCACAGACGGGGCAGTCCGAATGCCCTGCCCTCTCCCTCAACATGAGGACTTCCAGCAGCTCGGGAAGACAGCAGGAGTCCCTACGCCCGCAACCCCCCACTCCCCGTGGATCCCTGGCCTCTCTCTCCTTGCCGTCACTCACCTGCCTTCCTGGGACGTGTAAGAATTTGGGGGGTTGGAGAGGAAGGAGGAAGCGAGCGCAGAGCCGGGATCCATGGTGTGTAGAGGCTGCCAGATGCCAAGGGACGCACCTGTGAAGTGCCCCTAGCGCCATCGGCGTCGGGCCCACCACAGGCCAGCTGAGCGCCCTCGGGCCCTCTCTGCTGCTGCGCTGAGGGGTCCCAGGCAGCAGGGTGGGGGTGGCAGGGGGAGGGGGGCCCTGGAGAAGAGCAGGAGGAAGGGCAGGACGGGGAGGGAACCAGGGCAGGCACCCTGCGGGTCTTGTGTGAGCTGTCCCCCTTGGCCAGAGGGGTCAGGAGCAGGGGACTGATAAACACCCGCAGGAGGTGTGGGGACAGACTGTGTTACCTGATTTGCATTTTCAAAGAAGGGCTTGCAGAGGCCCTGCCAAGGCGGAATTACAGAGCAGAGTGGAAGGAGCAGCCAGAGAGCAGCCCCTGCCGGCAGCCCCACACAGACCTGGATCGGCCTGACTCCCACTGTCCACCAGCCTTAGGGACTAGCCTGCTGCCCAGAAAGGCTGTTTCTGACACCACATGGTCTCCCTGGCCCTAAACCCCTCGGGACCCATCTATGCTCCAAGGAAGCACCACGCTGAGGGCCCTATTTCCAAAATGACCTGGGTTCCAGTTCAGAATGACTCTCCCTGGCAACCTCCTTAAGGCTTGACCATCACCTGACACTAAAATTACAGAAAAGGTGACACAGGACAGATCTTGACAAGCCACCATCAGCTATCACATGGACATCAGCACACAGAGCCCTGACCAGGAGCATTGGAAATCCCTGTTAGTGATGTGCCTGCAACAGGACCTGGGGTGTCTGTGAGGAGAGCCAGGTGGGTCTGTGAGCAGAGCCAGGTGTGTGTGAGCAGAGCCAGGTGTGTCTGTGAGCAGAGCCAGGTATGTGTGAGCGGAGCCAGGTGGGTCTGTGAGCAGAGCCAGGTGTGTGTGAGCAGAGCCAGGTGTGTCTGTGAGCAGAGCCAGGTATGTGTGAGCGGAGCCAGGTGGGTCTGTGAGCAGGCCAGGTGTGTGTGATCAGAGCCAGGTGTGTGTGAGCGGAGCCAGGTGTGTGTGAGCAGAGCCAGGTGGGTCTGTGAGCAGGCCAGGTGTGTGTGATCAGAGCCAGGTGTGTGTGTGAGCGGAGCCAGGTGTGTGTGAGCAGAGCCAGGTGTGTCTGTGAGCAGGCCAGGTGTGTGTGATCAGAGCCAGGTGTGTGTGAGCGGAGCCAGGTGTGTGTGAGCGGAGCCAGGTGGGTCTGTGAGCGGAGCCAGGTGGGTCTGTGAGCGGAGCCAGGTGGGTCTGTGAGCAGGCCAGGTGTGCGTGATCAGAGCCAGGTGTGTGTGAGCGGAGCCAGATGTGCCTGTGAGCGGAGCCAGGTGTGTGTGAGCGGAGCCAGGTGTGTGTGAGCAGAGCCAGGTGTGTCTGGGAACAAAAGCAGGTGTGCATGAGCAGGGTCAGGTGTGTCTGTGAGCAGAAACAGCTGTGTCTGTGAGCAGGCCTTGTGGATAAGCTGCACTTACACTGGGATGGGGGCCCAGGGATGGCAGCAGACTGGGGCAAGGTGGGTGCCAGCAGGACGCATGCGTCTGGGAACCAGGACAGGCCACAGGGAAACGCAGAGCTCACCCAAGACCCACACCCCCCGACCCTGCCACATACCGCGGGCTCCCATCACCATCCCTGGGCACTGCGTGAGCCCTCCTCTGGCCCCCTCTCGCTGGGAACCTCTGGCCTGGCGGTGGGCACAGCAGTACCGACCAGCCTCCCAGGGACTGTCTGGGGGAAATGCTGGCCCCTCTTCCCTGCCCACCTGCACCTGGCCCCGCTCTGAGGCCCCCGAGGCCGTGGGCACATTCCCGGGCTCCATCCCAACTCTGAAACTCCAGACCTCTGGAAACTCAGTACCTGCGTCCTTGAAGGGGGCCCACCCTGCCCCGTCACACCCAAGCAACCTGGGATGTCTGCTGGCAGGACAAGCCCATGCTGCGGAGACAGCGGGCGGGTGACAAGAACCAGGATCCTTGGGAAACACCCTGCAACCACAGCACCTAGACCCCACCAGGAACCAAAAGAGGCAACACGTTCTCTGCTCGCCGGGCTGGGGTGTCCTTGGGACTTGTGCCATTCTCTGGAGAATTCCTGATGTGAACGGGGGACAGTTACTCAGAGGCCTGCGGGCCTGGGTTGTTGCTGCACCCCCCAAGCTCCTGGAGACATGACTGCGGCTGCTCGGCGCTCCCTGGCAGCCCCCCCCCCCCGCCAGCAGCTGGAAGGTTAACCTGTTCCGCTAAAGGCAAAGCGCCAACCCCCCTGGGTGCGCTGGAGCCTGCGTGGGACGCGCTGTGCTGCAAGCTGGACTGAGAAACAGGCTCTGGGCTCTGACGGACACCACAGGCCCTGCAGGGGGAAAGGGCTCCTGGGGCTGGGAGCATCAGAGGGAAGCTTCTGGGAGTCACTCCGGCTCTCCCTGGGCTCCTGGTCAGCGTCCACTCCCATGGGGGCCATCCCCTCCACGTCCCCCGAATCTTTACACCTGGGCCTGGCCCAGGGGAATTGGTGGGTGCTGAAGCCCCCGGACCATCACTGGGTCCACTGACCGGACCTCGAGGCCCAGGGTCCTGAGATCCCATTTCTGGGCAAGCACCCCCGAGGGCCCTGGAAACACAAGCATTCCGGCAGGTCCGATGAAGCTGCCGCCCGCTCGGAGCTTGCGGCACAGGAGCACGCCTGGGGATGCGCGGAGCTAAGGCACCATGGGGAGGCCCCTCGCTGGAAGCCGCCAGACTCTCCGTGATGACCCAGAGGCTACGAACAGTGTGCAGACAGAAGTGAAAGAACTAGAGGGGAGGAGTGTGGGCCTCCCTGCCCCCCGAGGCTTCCCTGGCAGGCCGTGCAGGATGCAGGTGGGCACAGGCGCCAAGGCTCCCGGGACGGCCCTCCCCAGACGCTGCACGTGGCTCTCCTCCCTGCTCCCCGGCCTCCCGCCAGGACCCCCGCCCCGGCGTCAGGGTCTAGACCTGCATCACCCTCGGGGCTGCCCCTGAGGGCAACGAAGGCCACCGGGAACCGGCAGACCCCGCGGGGCGCCCGGTACCACCCCCACGCCCGCGTGCTCAGCTCTATCTGAGTGCGCTGGGAGCACAACACGGCCCTTCGGCAACTGTCCACGCTTTGCACCCTAACATGGCTGCCCACTCCGGGGCTTTCTCGGACACTCGATGTGAATGACCACTCGTCCCAGCTGAGGGCCGTTCCAGGCGGTGAGAGCTTTCCAGGGGCAGACAAAGCGGCCTTTCTGAGCTGCGCCCTCCCACAAGACACTCCCGCGAGACACCCGGGACAGGCAGGAATCCCACTGCACACCGAACGCAGCCCCGGGGCCCCTGGCCCGGCCCCTCACAGTCCCAGTGCAAGAGCTGGCAACACCCGGAGCTGTGAGCAGGACACACTCAGGCCCCTGGCCCAGACGGGCCCTGAAGCCAGGCATCCCCGAGAGGCCCAGGCCACAGCTGCCCCAAGGAGCTGCCTGAGGAGTAAAGCCAACCCCTTGCTGCTCCCGGTCCAAAGATCAAACAGGAGCTCAGAGCAGCAAGCCCAGCATCGGGGGCCAGGGGTCTGTCCTGACTGTCCTGCAGCGAGGTCACTGTAGGGGCCCCCGCCTTGGACCTGGGGAGCTGCTGTCCACCCGGGGTCGGGGGCGGGCGTGGGGTGCCCAGCTCAAGGGGCCAGGCAGCCAGGATGGGGGCCCAGCCAGGAGAGGCTGTGCACTCTCTGAAAGACGGCCTCATGGGGCAGGTGTCTTTCCAGTGAGGGAAACCGAGGAAGGCTGGGACTATGGTGGGGTGAGGGCATCTTCAACCCCCATCCACCCACCCATGAGGGCCCCTGGGTTGCCCTCCCCTTCCCCATGATAGCAGGACATCCTCTGGTCACTGTGAAGTCAGGGTTTCGGGGGCACCTGCTCAGTAGAGAAACTTCCCTCAGCAAGTTTCACAGAGAATCGGAGAACCGCAGGGGCCAGGAGTGTGGAGCAGAGCATGTCTGCGTGTGGCTCCAAGAAAACGAAGGGTGTGGGGCCAAGAGAGGCCCCCAGGGAGGACACGGCTGGAGGGACCCCACGGCACACCCCCTTCCTGAGAGAGGGCCTCAGAACCACGGACAGCAGAGCAGCAAGGGAGGGCGGCCCCCGGGACACAGCAGGGACACAGGAGCAGCGGGCTGGGCCCACCACCTACCGGTTCCCAGGCCGCGAGGTCCTCAGAGTGGCCCCCAGACCCCTGCCGAGGCCCCAACGATAATTGACTCGAGTGCCCACGGGTCACCTTTCTCTGAAAGCTCTCCTAAGATGCTCCCACAACAGCACGCTCAGCACAAGTGCACGCCAGACACGAGGACACCAGGGGCCACGCTACCCACGCTTTACATGCCGGTCTTGGCACTTGGGTTGAACTATCGGTCAGGTGCCCACCCTGCGGGAGTGCCCTATGGTTGGATGAGGACACAGGTAGAAACTTCTGGCCACTGAGCCCTCCCTCCGTCACCCAGCACACTGCCCGGCCGGCGCCTCTGGGACCTGGCTGCCAGGTATGCTCCTTATGCAGACGGCAAGTGTAGTGGGGTGAACGGTGACCCTGAGAAAGGCGTGTCCACATCCCAGCCCCCAGAGCCTGTGAACGTGACCTTGTTTGCTAAAAGGGTCTTTGCAGATGTCATGAAGCCACAGATCTCAAAGTGAGGTCTGGACTCCCTGGGGGGCCCTGAATCCAACAACATGTGTTCGTGGAAGAGGAGACACAGACATGAGGCCATGTGATGGCCGAGCCACAAGCCCAGGGCCCTCTGGAACCCCGGGAGCTGGAAGAGGAGGGAAGGACCCTCCTGGATCCCCTGGATGGAGCATGGCCTTACCCAGCTGGATCTCAGACTTGCAGCCCCAGAACGGAGGCAGGATAAATTTCTATGTGTGAAGCCACCAGTCTGTGGCCCCTTGTGACCGCTGCCCCAGAGCGGTCACGTGGCCAGCGAGACAGGAAGGAGCGTCCCTCACAGAAAGCAGCCATGGAGGAGAGGGGCCAGCGGTGGCACAGAGAGCCCGGGGAGTCAGGCCGGGCTGGATTCCGGAGGCCCCCGGAGAACGGGCTCCCAGGCAGGAACGGCTGAGGGACGCCTGCCGCTAAGAGACCCATCCTGGGGCAGAGGGGAGGGCGGCGGCCACAAGCCTGTTGATTTAGGGGCGGCTTACGGCACACACGGAGCAGTTCCTGCGGCTGGGCCGAGCCTGCGCAGCCCTGCGGTAGGGGTGAGGCAGCTGCGGCCGCAGGGGCTTGGGGGCACAGGTCCCTACCCGGGTGGGGACCCCAGTTGGCTTGCACCCACCGGCTGAAGACCCGTGAAGCTGGCCACAGATATAAAAACTTTTCTTCAAAATCCTAAACAAAACATTAGCCAACGGAATCCACTCCTAGATAGAAAGGGTCAACCCTTTACAACCAGGTTGGGCCGTGCAGGGAAGGCAAGACTGGTGTCACCAGAGGACCGTCCACGCAGCCCATCCCGCTGATGGGGAGTAAACAGCACGTCAGCATCTTAGGAAACGCACACAAAGCATCGGACGGGATTCAGCATCTATTCATCATACAAATTCTTAGCAAATCAGAAAAAGAGAGAAAACCCTTAATTTGAGAAAAAGGGTCGTCTGCAAAAACTAAAAAAGTCATTGCACTTAAAATGAAATATTGAAAGCTTTTCAAGTCCGAGCAAGTATTCTATTCACCATGCCAGTATAACGAGACAAGAAAAGGAAATAAAGACATAAAAATGGTAAGAGAAGGAAAACCTTGTGATCTGCAGTTTCTAGGCTCGGCCCACACCAGACCCAAAGGAAGCCCTTTGGTTGTTAGAACCAGCCCGTGGGTTTAGCGGTGTTTCTGGACACACGGTCAGCACACGGCGGTCTACTGCACTTCCACGTGACAGCAAAAGACAGACAGTAGAAAGCATGTAGAAACGAACCACTTGAAACATCGTGAAGAAATACAAATCTCATGAAGGGTGCGCAAGACCATCAACGCCGGAAGCTGTCATTGAAGAAACAAAAGCTCGAGGTAGTGACGCTATAAACAGGGGCTGCTAAGGAAAGATGTCCACTGTCCCTAAATTCAACCGCAGTTTTCACTTAACCCTGATGCGAATTCCAACAACATTCAGGTCTGGGTATCCAGGCGGAGTGCTGTGGACACACTGTGATCTTGAGACCAGAGCAACATTGGCTTCGTGGGCTGGAAAGCTCTGGAAAGGAAGATGGCGGCCTCCGTGCAGGGCACCGGAGCCTAGCGTGCTCGGGTGGGGGGCGGCCCTGCGGGAACACGGGAAGAGCGTGCTCTCCGTAAATGGCGTGAAGAACGGAAGCCCACGGACACGGGCTTCCACACCGGCCTCAGGCGCGCACGGACCGAAGCAGGCAAGGCCAGAGCATCGCATGTCCTCGGCACCGGGAGACCCAGAGGTCCCCGTCCTTGAAGCAGACAGCTCGTGAACACCGCCAGCTTGAGACCAAGGACTTCTGTTCATCAGAAAACATCACCAAGGGAGGGAAAATGTGGGGCTGGAGGGAGAGGAGAGGTGTCACGTGTAGCAAACGTCGGCTTGTCTCCAGAGTCTGTGAAGGACCCTACAACTCAGGAAGGGAAAGGGGCAGGGCCCTGGACAGGCACTTCCTGTGGGGATGGCTCTGTGAGGCACCGGCGCCGGGCGACGACCCGGCGGGGAGGCACCTGGTGGTCAGGGCGCTGGCACGGGCCCCAGGCACCTGCAGTCTCCGAGCAGGAAGAGGCAGGGGGCAGTGACAAGCCACGGTGAGTCAGAATCAGGGCACAGTGGGCAGCGTAGCAGAAGGGGCCGTCTCCCCACAGAGCAGGCCCTGCCACCAAGGAGGGAAGGTCCTGGGAAAAGCAGGCCAGGGAGGGGCCAGCGGACACTGACCACAGGGGCAGGCAGGCCACAGCAGCATCCAAGGCCGAGGGGCACGGGGTCGGGACACCGGGGCTGCACAACTGGTTCTCAGAAGCACCAAGAGATCATCTCCCACCCACAGCTCCCGGCCTTGAGCCAGGGGCACGACCCCAGCGGCCTGCCCGACGGGACACAGCCTCGCGATGGAGAGGCCTGGCTTCCCTGTTCTCCCTTGGGACAGGGGAACACGTCTGCAAGCAAAGCAAGCGTGGTCCTCGTCTTAAAGCCCTGGTTTGGGGGCAGTCTGTTGTCCAGCGCTAAACGACTGGAGCAGGGTTGAGGGTCAGTGAGAACCGTGGAGCACACGAACAGTCCTCAGCGAAGTGTGCATCCGGGGCTGAGCAGAGGGCACGAAGGGGCTTTTTACAGACAGCTCGAGACCCAGAGCCGCAGGGTCAGATTCGAGGGACACCTGCGTTAACGTCGGCTCAGGGGCCACACCCACACCCCGAGCCCTACAACCTGCCGGCCTGGCTGAGCCCTCCCAAGTGCCGGCGGGACGGTGGGGCACGTGAGGCCTACACAGGGTCTCTGGAGGCTGCTGGCTGCAGTGCGGCATCCCCACTGCAGAGAGAGCTTCCGGAGCGGAGGCTGAGTCTGCTCCCCCGACACCTACTGGGTGCCCGGCAGACATGCGGTCTCGCGGCTGTGACAGGATGGGATGTGGGGAAACGTGGCCCAGGGCGGGAAGTCACACAGAGCCCACGGGAGGCGCTGCACTTATGCTAAGAAAATCGGAGACACAGGCACACTGGGGCCACGCTAGGACACATGGGAACACTCTGGGGACACGTGGAAACATGCTGGGGACATGCGGGAACACCCTGGGGACACGCTGGGACACACGGGAACACGCTGGGACACGCGGGAACACCCTGGGGACATGCTAGGGACATGCTGGAACATGCTGGAACACGCTGGGGACATGCTAGGGACAGGTAGGGACACACAGGGACACGTGGGGACATGCTGGGGATGCATGGGTGTGCCACACCACGAGCAGGAGGAGGAGTGGAAAAGGCTCCAGCTGGTTTCAACGTCTAGGCTTGAGAAAAGGTAAAAACCCGTCTTTCCTTGCCATAAACCTAATTAAAAAAGCAGAAAAAGTCAGCGGTGTGGACGTGCTCCTGGGAGGACAGGCCCACAGGTCCCTCTGCTAAGGAGAGGCACACAGGCTCTGGGTGAGGGCGGGGAGGACAGTGAGAGAACTGTCACTTTCTTACTCTCTGCGGAAGACTTCTGACTCTTCAGCAAACAGGGTCCTGCATTTGGACATCAACTTACAACTGACAAGGGAGCCGCCCCAGCGTGCGCCTGCTCGCGGGCCTATGGCGCTGCAGCCAGACGGACTCCCGCAGCCAAGGAGACCCGGGGACGGCAGCCAGGCTCCGTGGGGAGTTGCCCTTCCCCATGGGCCATTCCTGGAGGCTTTCACCCTGAGGCCTCCGCAGGGCCAACCAAAGCCCTTCCCGGGCACTGACTTGCAGAGGCAGTGGGAGCCCCCCCTCTGAAGAGGGCTGCTGAGCAGCGGACCATGCTGTGGGTTGTGACACTGTGGCTGTGTCCCCCCCAACAGGGCAGCTGGAGACCGCATCTGAGCCCCACCTCCCAGGGTGTGCTGGGCGTGGGTGGGTTCTGCCGGCCCCAGGGTTTGTGGGCTCAGGTGGACTCGGCTCTCAGGTCCAGACAGTGGCCCCAGGCTGGGCCCAAGGAGGACCTGATACTTCAAGGTGCAGCAGGGCCCCTTGCCCCACGGTCCCAAGATCCGACGGCTGGCATCTTGGACGAGCTCCTCCTGCCTCGCCAGCAACATCACCAGCTATAAATAGGCCTGGCTCCGAGGCGGCTTGGCCTCTCCCAGAGGAAGCGTTTAATTCTCAGCCTCTCCTGCCGGGAGCGCTCTGCGGCCCTGAGGACAGTTTGGCTGCTAAAAGCCTTCTCTTAAATCTCAAGCAGTGATGAATTATTTAAATTTCTTTATGAAATTCTCCTGTGATTTGCATGTTTTCCACCATAAGAATTTAGAACCGTGTATACAGTTAGCACAGTTATTTACTCCAACATCAGAGCGTTCAGAAAGATGAGCCAAACAACGGCAGGAAGATTAAGAGTAGAGCCAGCACAGCTCCCTCTGAGGTCCACCACTTGGTTCTTCCGTACACATGGAGAGGCGTTTACATCATGGGACCTTCTGGGTCCTGGAGCCCTCTGGCGACCAGGAGCGCTGTAGAGCCTTCCCCAGGAGAGCACACATACCCTGCAGCAGCTTTTTGCAGACGCTCCCAGGAAATTCAGCAGCCCCCCTCCCCCTTCTCCCCTCCCCCCTCCCGGAGCCCTGTGATTTGGACCATGTGATGGGAGCAGGGGCTGGTACCAGAGGCGGACCAGAGACGACGGGGTCATGGAATCCAGTTTAAGGCTCCCATCAAAGCCGGCTGCTGCTCCCTGGCCCACCCCCATTTCCTGCCAGTTCCAAGCTCTCTCTCCCCATCACTCCATCCCCCTGTAGTCCCAGTGCACTCAGAATTCAGATCAGCTTTTACCAACCGGGGGCTGGCCTGGGTTGTGCAGAGGCCCCCACCCCACCCCCGGTGGGTCCTCCCTGAGAGCTTGGCCGTGGGGAGTGCCACGAGGGACCTGGGTCCTGTTTTCAGCGTCCCCCAGAGACCCTGCCAGCATCCAGTAAATGGCAGGTGAACTAACCAATAAACACGCAGATGGATGACAGCATAGCCAGCTACCCAGAAAGGTGTCTGATGATCCGAGACGCAAAACGCCTATCAAAATGCCCACAACCAGGGTAGCGAGAATGGATTTTCTTGCCCTCTCATTTCGGGGCTACATTTGCCTAATTGGAAGCCCAGAATAAAGGACTTCTCAGGTCTTCCTTCAAAGGGGGGCCCTGCTCCCCAGAGGTGTGTGGGAAGAATCTATCGGTGGTGTCTGCCGACTGCTACGCTCACTCACGTGCCATGAGGGAAGCTTCTGGGTTTGCATAGCGTAGGTCCGACACTCTCACCTGGGGTGACGGCAGTGACGCAAACACTGCGGGAGAGGGGCTCGGGACCCGAGGGGGTGACGCGAAGGGTCTGCCAAAGCCTCACGCTCATTCCGGCCCTTGTGCGGCCCTGGGCCTCCCAAGATTCGCGCCCCAGGGCCGTGGCTCCCTTTCACGCCCTCTAAGCCCTGATTCCCCGCCCTGTCGCGGGCGGCAGCCACCCCGGGCATGGGCACCGGCAAGCCGGGTCCGCGCAGGGGGACGTGGAGAGGCCCGGGCGTGCGGCAGCGGCGAGGAAAGGGGCTGCAAGGGGCGTCTTTGTCGCGTCAAGTACTGACACCGAGAGAGGCCACAGCTCCTCATCGGGGCCCATGTATGAACCCACCTGTCCTGCAGCGCCTTCGCCGCCACCCCCGGCGCCCTCCGCGCCCCCAGACTCAAGCCCGGGACGCAGCCCCCGGGGGCACGAGCGCGCAGCGCACCGCGCCCACCGCCGGGAAGCCCGGGGCCGGGGTCGCACGGACGCACCCGGGCCGCAGCCAGGAGGGGATTCGGCGAGCGCAGGTGGCAGGCGCAGCGGGTCGGGGTCAGGGGTGTCCTGCGCCCGGCGCCCCGGACCAATCCCTGCGGACGCTTACCTCGGAGATGCGGCGACTGCAGCGGGCGCCTCCGCGACTCGGCCGCGCGCGACCGGGTGCCCGGCGTGCGCTCGCGCCCCCGCCGCCCGGGGCCCGCCCCGCCCCGCCCCGCCCCGCCCCGCCCCGCGAGCTCATTGGCCCGCCCCCAGCCCGGCCCGCCCCACGCGCTCATTGGCCCGCCCCGGCCCCCTCGGGTCCCCGCCCCGCCCCGCCCCTCCCGTCCCGGGGAGCGCGCGGGGTGCACCGAGGCCGGTTTGAGCGCCGCCTCTGCCTTACAAGGCCGGCGCGGCGCAGGGGCGTGGGAACCTCGCGGGGGAGGCGAACAGGGGGCAGTGGGCCGGGGGCGGCCGCACCTGGCCCTCCGGGAACCCCGGAGGCCCGCCCGCATCCCCGCGGCCCACAGCCCGCAGCACACGCGCGAACGGGCCTGCGGGTGGGGCGGCCGAGGCGCTGGCCTCTCCGCGGGGACTCTCGGGCCCACCGGGCGGGCCGGGGTGGCGGGGCGGGGGTGCGGGTGCTGCGACCTCACAGAGGGGGCTCAGGTCCGGGCGGGGAATGCGCCACGCCCCGGAGTTTAGGGGCAGCGGGAACGTGCGGCCCGCGCCTGGGTGGGGTCTGGCCTTGCAGGGCACCCGGCACCAGGCGCCACCGAGCCGCCTTCCCTTGGACGAGCAGCGGCTGCGCCCCCAGCCTGGCCTTGAGGCCTTCGTTCTCCCTCCGCTGGCGGTGCCCCCCTGGTTACCTGTGCGGAAGCGGCAATCCTGAAATCCTCTTCCAATTTCTCTTTCTCTTTCCTGGGTGACACCACACCTGCTGCCGGACAGGCTGGCTCCGCCTAGTGACAGGACACCCTGCTTCCTGAGCGCTGGCACCTGGGACCTGGAGTGCAGGGGTCTCCCTCCCATCCCCCAGAGGCCCCTGCCGTGGAGAAGCCCAGCCTGGGGGTGGCCGGTGACCTTCACTGCTGAGGTTCCCTTGGACCTACTGGAGGAACCACTAGCCCAGCTTCTGCCCTCTCCTCCTGACTACAGACCCCAGCCTCACACCCATTCCAGGCTCTGTCCTTACTCTCCCAGCTACAGAGACCCCTCCACACTTCGCCCACGCACAACCCCCTGCAGGCTCTGCTCTGCTCTCAGAGGTTGCGGGACTCAGCGGGTAGGAGGGCAGCTTTGGGCTTCACCTCCGATTCCAGCCAGGTCACAGAGCCTGCAAAGGCAGTGGAACAGATTGAAGTGCCGAACCAGAGAAGGTGCTGGTGCCGGCTCTCCAGTAGACCACTAGCCCGCGGGGCGGTGCCGGGGGACGGCTTTGGGAGCCAGGGACAGGCAGCCCTCGGTGGCTCAGCCCCACTCCATCCCCACAAATGTTCTGGGTGCCACATGCCTCCTCTTAACCCCTTTGGTTTCTTCTTCTGCAGTTTGGACTGGTAGAAGACAGGCATCTGTCCAGAGATCTGCTCCCTGAGACTCAGGGCTCTGTCTGTTCAGGTCGGAGCCGGCTGCACGTCTGTGTCCCACTGGGCCCCCAGCGCCGCCTTCTCCTGGCTGTTACCGCTCACAGTGCAAGTGAAATAGTGAAAACACTACGTTCCCATGCTCATCGTGTTAGCTAACCGGGCCTGTTCAGTCCGTTGTGCAAAGCAGCCCCTGTGCTGACGTAAACACAGCGATTTGCCAATGGAGGTGAGTCTCAGGTTCAGGAGCAAAGACGTTGAAGGGTCATGTCCTTTGGGAGGGAGAGGTGAGGTGTGTGTGATGGGCAGGGCGCTGGGGAACCCCCAGGACCAGCTGGGCAGAGCCACAGCCCATGCAGGCCCTGCCCCCACGTTCCAGGCTGGCCTGGTGCCCCGCTTCTGGGCCAGTCGGTGGCCGTGCACAGACGAAGCTGTTGGGAGCTCACAGGTGTGCAGCCGTACAGAGTCAGTGTGGTACGCACTCACAAAGTCCCCGAGAGGAGCGGCAGGCGGTCCTGGCAGGCCGGGAGCCCCCATCACATAGAGCGGCACCCAGGTCCGGCAGTCGCCGGGCCCCTTCCGCTGTGGCTGCTGGGCTAGTGCCCTTTGTGGGGGATGCTGCTGCACCCCGGGTTCTGGCCTCCGCCTGCCCTCCAGTTACTAACACACGACCCTCAGCTGGCAGGAATGCGTTCAGGCGTGTGCATGGGAGCCGCGCAGGCCTAGCCCGGAGCCCGGAGCCATCTGCAGCTGTGGGATGCTGAGCTTGTCTCCTGGGGCTGCTGTAATAAAGGGCCACACAGGGCAGCCTAAACCCTCTGCGTTCTGGGGCCAGGAGTCCAAAGTCAAGGTGTGGGCAGGGCCGTGCCTCCTGCAGCAGCTGTGTGGGCAAGACCTTCCTGCTTCCTGCAGCTGCCGGGGCTCCCACCCTCCCATCTCTGCCTCTGTCTGCATGTGGCCTCCTCCCTCGCGTCTCTTGTAAGGACGCTCATTGGATTAGGGCCCACCCGGATAATGCAGGATGGTCTCATGTCCAGGTCCCCAGTTATATCTGCAGAGGCTCTTCCTTCCTCCGAATGAAATCACATTCTGAGTTCCAAGGGGACGTGATTTGGGGGGCACCATCACCCCAGTACAGAGGCTTTTCCTGGCTCTCCCAGGGGTGGCCCAGCGGCCACAGCGGTCCATGAGGAGACCAGCTGCCCTGTCTTGGTTTCCTGGGCAGGTTTCGTGTCATGCAGTTGGGAGAATGAAGGACGGGACAGCTGGCCCATTGCGGCTGGGCAGGCTGGCACGGATCCAGCTGGGCCAGTGTCCCTGTGCCCCAGCCACGGCAGTCCCTGCCTGGCTGTCCAGGCTCTGGGTCCTGGGTCTCTGGGCTGGGGCCTCCCTGAAGGAGCAGAGGGCCGCCGTGTGCAGGGAGCGGGTCTCGACCTGCACGTGACTCCACATACTGCACACCAAACTGTTCCTTATTTCGGAAACCCGAGCACGTCCTCTTGGTTAAAATGCGTCCTCGAGCACACACGTTCGAGCCCTGTCCAGCAGTTTCCCTGTTGTGGGCAGTCTGTGCGTTGTGCGCAGCCTGCACTCGGGTGCAATGGGGGAAACTCATGGACACAAAACTGTGGCTCGGACGCCCTGTGGCCCCACGGTCTTGCAGGCTGCCTAGAGTTGTGGGAACGCACGCGGTGCCGGCGTCCCGGTCCCTGCTCAGAGTGTGTGCACGCTCCCTGCAGGGAAGCTTTGCCTGGGCTTCCTATTCATGCCGCTCAGCAATGGGGAAACTGCCCTTAACCGAAATGAGATCCAAACGGAGCTAAAATGATCCTGTGTGGCCGAGGTAGCTGCCGCCCTCGAGGACAGAGGGACGACCTCTGGCCAGTTCCGCGCCTTCTCGGGGCTGCCCTGTCCTCGCGGCTAGCTGCTGCCCAGCGGGTCCTCCTGGGGCGTGCGTGGTGCCTTCGGCGGGTGGACAAGCCCTCTGGTTTTGGCTGCGCCACGCTCTGCTCCACGTCCTGGAGACAGGCATCCTGGTCGGGCCGGCTACACATAGGGGACCCAGTCAAAATGAAAATGCGGGCCCCTTGTACAAAAATTAGTAAGGCTCTCAAGAGGGCAGCTGTCGAGTGTCACACAGGACTGGGGTCCCGTTGGGGGTCCTAAGCGCACACAGTCCTGACTGCTGTCCTGCTGTCGGGCAACCGTTGGACTCAGAGAGGCTGAGTAGTTCGTGCAAGGGTGCACAGCGACATGGGGCAGGGCTGGGGCCCACAGCCAGCATGTGAGACGCTCACCTCAGAAACTTGCTTTTTTGGCTTATGAATGTATCCTTGAGATCATAAAACTGGGCGTAGAGTCTTATTTATTCCCTAATTTTTATTCAAATAAGGTTGTATTCAAATATGATTTTCAGGACCTGGGGTCTGTTACTGACTTTGCTTATAAGAAAAGTCCAGAGGCACCAGCCCACCGAGCAGGGTGAAGGCACGCCACGTCCCCTTGGGCGGGGGATCCTGCATCTGCACTTCCCTCCCGCCTCTGGACTAATGTACAGCATTAACCCCGGAGACAGGGCCACATGGGCAGCGATGCACGCTGGGGTCTTCCTGGGGGCGTGGTCGCCGTTACTATGGCCACAGGTGGCCGCGTGGTGTCCTCTGTGCGTCCGCCCAAGGCTGCCTTTTCTCTTCCTTTCTCCCGATCCTGTGTGGTGCTGGGGACGCCCTTGCAGTGCCGAGTGCACCCACACCAACTTCTGTTAGTGCCGTGTGCTCGGGGCTCAAGGGAGGGGAGACCGCTGAAGGACAATCCGCAGACCAAAGCCACGACAAGAGCTGGTTGTAAGGTGTGCCCCGAGGTGGCTGTGTGCACGAGGCGGCTCTGGTCTGGCCCCTCTGGGAGGACGCGGGGGTGCACAAGCAAGTGATGAGAGCAGGCCGTTCGCCGCCCCTGAGGTCAGAGCCCTTTGAGGAGCTCCTTCCACGTGCATGTGCAAACCCGTCAGAAGACACTGGTGGCTCAGGCGGTCACTTATACGGATTGCAGGACCGCAAGGTGCCACAGCCTCCCAGGAAGCTGGCGTGGGGGAGGGGGGCTCCCGCGTCGCAGTAGCATCTGTCCCTTAGTACAGTCCAGATTGTTCCCAAATTAATCCAAGAGGGTGTTCTTCTGCGCACGCAGGGATCCCCACGCATGGCTCTTGTCTGGGTAGGACAGTGGCTACTGTGCCCTCGGTTCTGAACACGGCCCTCCCCTCGAGAACTGCCATCACCTTCCTGTCACAGACCAGCTTCTGTGTGGAGGCGAAGCGACAGGAATCAGATGCACCCTCTCCCATGGAGCAAGGTTTGCAAAACACGGCGTCAGGCAGCAAAGCACAGGACCCTGGTGGGCAGGACCCCCTAAGTGCCTGGGTAGCGTCCCAGCGCAGTGCAGGGAGGGGACCCAGGCAGGGCCTGGCAGTCACCTGGGTGAGCGAACGAAGCCGAGAGACTGGGAGCCCAGGGGAGATAGAACTCATGAAACAGAGTCCAAAAGAGGACAGAACCCAGAGATCTCAGGAGCCCGCGAGTGTGCAGCGGAGTCCGGTCAGCCTACGCAGGCGGGGCGAGCTGTGCGCTGGTCGGGAGCCACCCACCCGCCCCAGGGAGCGGCGCCGGACGCTCGCACGCTCACACAGTGTGCCCGTGGCCTCCGAGCCGAGGGTTCAGCAACCGTGAGGCACTGGCTGAGGCGACAGGGGTGGAGGTGGGCTCAGGACGGTTAGTGAGCCACGGCCAAGGCACAAAGAGCAAACCTCTAAAATAATGGCATCACTGAATACTTTCAAGAATGTTTATAAGAATGCAGAAATACTCAGCATCCCAAAAGGTAACTGTAATGATTCCTGGCATCCGCTTGCAACTATCGGGGTGCGAAACAGCATGAAAATAAGACGCATGTGACAAGCAGTCAGTCATCTGGGACTGACCCAGGTCTGACGTGAGGGTGTGAGCACAGCATCGTAACTGCGTCCCATGGGGTCGAGACACGGGAGTCGCAGAAGCACCCAGACTGAATTTATAGGGTTGTAAACTACAGGGTGTGAAGTGGAAAATACGCCGAATGGGTCAATGGCAGCGCAGACCCGAACAGGTGGAGCCGCAGAAACCATTCAAAGAGAAGTGGAGAAGGAGAATTAATAGTCCAGATCACCCACATCCCGGGGCAGCTTCAAGCAGCCTCATGTACATTTAACCAGAGGCCCCTGAAGGAGGAGAAGTTATTGGGGGCAGGGGTTCAGAAAAAGTGTTAGAAAAATAATGGCTGAAATGTTTCCAAATATGATGCAATCTCTAACCCACAGGTGCAAGAGGCTCAATGAGCCAGAAGCACAAGGACCACGTGGAAAACAACGCGGGCAATGAGCGGGACGCAACAGACGCAGCTGCGGGACGGGAACGGGCGGGCGGCGGCCTGGGTGGGAAGGTCCGCGGAGGGGCCCAGGGCAGCGCACGCTGTGTTTGGGGAAATGGCTGGAGGAGACCGTGCACTTGCTAGAGAGCGAGCCCAGGGCCCCCAGACGTCGTTCGGTCAGGCTTGTTACTTGTCCAAATCTGTGTTTGCACTCCGTGGAGCCCGGCGGCCTCCCAGGGAGCACACGCAGGTGAGGGCGCATTTCACACTTGTTTCCCGTGGCTTCTGTCCAAACGCTTCACACACTTCCCTTCTTTCTCTTCCAAAGTCACATTACGGTAGGTTTGGTGGTGGTAAGCCCAGCTCTTGTCATCTAAAAATGCTGTTTTGCTCTTTTCCCTACATATAGCGTTGCTGGGTATGTGACTCTAGGTTGACAGCTGTTTATTTCCCTCCCTTCCATCCTTCTGCGATTCCCGTCGGTGGTCTTTCCTTCTGGTTGTTTCTAAGGGCGAACTGTCTTGCGTGCTCTCTTTCCCTATGGGCTGCACAGCTGTGGGATTCTTTACCTGCCCGGCTAGTTGTAAACGAAGCCTCTGGTCCCTCTGCATTCGTGCCTTTTGTGAGTGCTGGGTGATCCTGATACTAGATGACGTCCCTTCTCACATTCCTTGTCCCCGACTCCAGCCGGGCTTGTCTGAGGCCGTCTGCCCTTCCTCCACCTCGGCCAGCTCTTCCTCCACGTCACCCTCGTGGCTGCAGCGGCATTCTGGTAATGTCCTTGAATTACCTGCCGGTTCAACAGTTCTCTCTTCAGCTAGGTTTAATGTGGTGTTTAATTTATCCAAGTTTTTAACAAGTGTATTTTTTACTTCTAAGAATTCTGTTCAGGCCGTTTACATATCTCCCTGATCATCGAGAAAATCCTCTTCTTGCTTATTCTTGTCATTCTGTCTCACATTGAAACAGTTTGGGCATCCTAATTAATATCCCGTATTTCTAATTTCTGAGGTTTCCGGGGCCCTGAATCTGTTTGTTGACCCTCACACACGATGGCTTGTGGTCTTGGCTTGTGAACCTATCCTGACTGATCCCAAACTCTGGAAAACCTGCTTCCTCACCCGGGCAAGCTTAGCTCAGCTGATTTCTGCCGGACACTGGGTTCGTCTTGGATCCTTGCCCCCAGCTCTGACCCTTGCTTCTGCCTCAAGGCCTGGTTTCAAAGAAGCCCCAACCCTTGACCACTTACGTCTCACTTCACATTTTTTGTCAAAAGTTTCTTGGGGATTTTCTCACTTTGTATAAATCTAGAATGCAATGAAGTTACATTTTCAGGAGAGTGCTGTTTTGTGGTGAAAACTTCACCATAAAGCCGGAAGCCTCTCCTTTGAATCATACCCCTGGGCCTGACTCCACGGTCGGGACCCAGGTGGCCCCCAGGCTGTGTCCACGGTGCCCAGCTCTGTGCTGTCCTCGTCAAAACCTTGTAGCTGGTTAGCTTCTGAACCTGTCCTCTATTGGAGAATCTTGTGGTTTATGAGTTTTGGTGGGAGGCAAAGACCACCTGCCCTCCAGAAGCCAGAGGGTCATCTTCTCTGAAGGTTGAGGTCGGGTCAGGCAAGGGCTGCGTTCCATAGTCCCGTAAGCCTGTGTAGACTTGGAGGCTCTGGGGACACAAGGTCAGGGCAGCTGCCATGTGGGGGCCATGACCCAGTTTCAAGTAATTGGGGGAACAGGTCTCTGGAGGCTTGGGGGCAGGGAGAGAGAAAAGCAGGGAAGGTGGGGCCCTGCAGGAGGGGCTGGCCCACCTAGAGTGGGGTCTCCCCGGGGATCCTCCGAGGGCAAACACGTTCCATCAGGAGGGGGTGTGTGGAAATGATGACTGCAAGACAGGGCGGGAGGTCAGCAGGGGAGGATGTGCGTGATGGGGAGGGGGGAGCACAGGTGGGGGCTTCCCATGTGTCAGCTGACACACGTGTGGGTGCCTGAGACCAGACGCACAGGTGGGCAGACCCTGGGAGCAGGCTGAGTTATCACAGGGTGCCTGCTGGAGGAGCCAAGGCATGGAAGGTAAAGGAGGCTGCATCAGAGCACACCTCCTCCAGGAAGCCTGCCCGTGGCAGTGTGGTGTGGGGCCTGTGGGTTCAGACTAGAGCCACAGCAAACTCAGAGAAACGGGTGGCGGCTGGGCCCACGGAGGGTCACCAGCCATGGCAGGCCTGACTCAGGCTAGCCCCTTGCCATCCTGGGAGCTGGGGGTGGCAGGGGGCTGGCTGGGGCTTCTCCCACCTGGGGGCAGGCTTGGGGGCCGGTTCTGCAGGCCCAGAGGAGGGCCTGGTGCACACTGGACCTGAGGGCCCAGGGCCAGACGGCTCAGGTCAGGCAGGGGGCAGGGGGCAGGAGGGTCTCGGCCACAAATCTTCACCAGCCCCCCAAAAAGGCCACCTGAAACCCAAGAATGTAAAATTTACCAAGACTGACTTAACGTTTATTGCCAATAAAATTGATTTCTATTATTTCCTGTAAATAACTTCCTAAGAAATTCTGAAGAATTTCCTTAAAAGCTGCTTAAGTTCATAACCGCTATCATTGCTCAACGACACGAGTGTAAACAGCCCATCAGGTCCGTCCTGAGTCCTGGCACAACGTGTGGGCATGTCTGGGAAGCTACCGATGCCTTTACAATTCGGAGGCCACACCAGGGAGACGCAGGTTTCCTGGAACGCTCCCCACGTGGCCCAAGTCCCAGGAGGCGCTCCGGTTCCCTTCCTTTACCCGAGTCTCTGCAGCCAGAGCCCCGTGCTCCCCTCTGGAGGGAGCCAGGCCGCTGGGCGCCACTGTGTCTGCGCGGGAGGAGGGACACCCGGACCTGCACCTTCCAGGACGCGCTGCACTCTCAGCACAGCGGCCGGCCCCTGCCAGGCCGTCAGGCATCGTGATCACCGGCTTCCCCCTGCGGACGCAGGGCGACCTCGGTCTCTCCCTGAGCAGCAGGCGGGTCCTCAGCCTGGCTGAGCGGGGCAGCCCTGGCCGGAGCCACCTCTGTGGTCGCCTCCGGAAGCTGGCTGTCCTGGAGACGGCACGGGCCCTGGATGGCCGGGCCCTCTCCTGGCTCCTCGGCGGAGGTGGCTGTGGCCGGCACTCCCGCCCGGGCCTGCGGGCTCCGCGAGCGGGCGTCCTCCCGGGACAGCGCGTTCTGGCTGCTGCGCGGCAGCAGGTACAGGAGCGTGAGGGTCTCCAGGTCCGACTCCCAGGCCGGGACCTCCAAGGAGGAGGGCTTCTGGGGAGGGCCTTTGGCCAGCGCCGGCTCCTCGGCTCCTGCGGCGCGAAGGAAAGCCACGGTGAGGGGTGCAGAGTCGGCCCCTCGCCAGGAAGGCCAAGGCGGGTTCCTGGTGCCGCGTGTCCCCACCTCTTGCCGGAAGGGTGCCCGGCTCTGCGCAGGACGTCTGCCCACGGAGCCCCGCAGTGCGGGACGGCGAGACGCCTCCCGCTCGCCCCTGCCCCACTGTGAGAGCTGCCAGAGCCCAGAAGCAAAGCGAATGGTCACATAGGGTATTTCCGTGAGAAATATCCCACTTCAGGAGGGTGGGGGACGCACGGATGTACATTCACAGGAACGACGAGATGAGGAACCCCGGGGCCAGGGGCTCCTGTGTGTCCCACCGATGGCCATGCGGGCAGCCTTCCCTCGGTTCCCACAGGGGCTGGGTGCTCCCGTCCCCCGAGCCTGCGCTCGCCCTGTTGCTGCCTCGTGGGGGTGTCCCCAGGTGGGCCTCCCGTGCTCAGCATCTCGGCGGCGCCCACAAGCAATGCTCTCCACTCCCGGGGCCGCGGGCAGGCGTTTTTCCCGACCTGTACCTGAAAAGGGCTGGGGGGGGGCCGCGTGGCTGCAGTCTGCAGGGCCCGGTGCTGGGCCAGCCCACCCGCCGTGTGCACGTCCCGGGCCCACCCTGGCCAGTCCGTGTAAGACCACTCCTGCTCCGGTGGTGGGACACCATGCCACCACCACGCGCGGTTTTCAGTGACCTTTCCCAGGTGACCGCGATGGTCGAGCACTTTTCCTGTTTGCCGGCTTCTGGGTCCCCTCTTCTGTGACGTGCCCGTTCGTCGTTGGTCATTTTTTCCCTATGGGGTCATAGTTCTTTATATACTCTGCATACTCGCCCTTTGTCAGTTATAGACGTAACTTACAAACGCTTCCAGTTCTCGGTGTGACGCTTCCCCTTTTGGTGGCACCCTTACTGTGTCCCAAGTCCTTCATCTCGTGCGGGCTCCTTTCTGTCCACCCGCCTATACGGTTAGTGCCTTCCAGAAAATCTTACGTAACAAATCCTCAGACACCAGGAGGACGTAAAGATATTCCCCATATTATCCTCCAGTTTTTACAGCTGTCCCTTCACACGTCTTTAGTCCACGTGAGACTAATTCGTGTAAACAGTATGAGGTAGGGGTCTAATTTCATTAGAGTTTCCCCACGTGGCACCAGCCTTGCCAGCAGCATTTATCACAACCCCCCCAGTCCGGCTCCTCAGTCAGCCTCTGCCAGAAGCAGGGTGCGTGTGCCACGACGTGCTCACGGCATCGGAGCTGCCACGCTGGCTCTACGGTGATCTCTGCACAGGCGCCACGCTGTCTTCAGGTAACAGCTTGACGGGAGCCGCACGACGAGCCGTCCTGAACTGCCCTGCTTCTCCGGGCTCTTGGCTGTTCCGGACCCTTGGCAATCCCACACTCATTTCAGGAGCAGTGTCTCCAGCTGGCGTCCCGCGCTGGCCTATCCGGGAGCCTGGCGTCGAGACACCGTGGTGCCCGGTCCGTGAGCAGGGCTTGTGTCTGCACTCGGTAGGGCTCCTCAGAATGTTCTCTCAAGTTTTATCCTTTTCTCTGCAAGTCTTGCCTGTCTTTCGCTCGATTTACTCCTAGACCTCATCTTTAAAATGCTGTGGAAGATGGTCTATTTTTCATCCCCAGCGCTCCTTACTGATGTAGAAACGCCCACTTCACCTTCGTGCTAAGATGTGCAGGAGCTGGGAGGGCGCCGGGCTGCGGCCCCACCGTCCCGGAGGCTTCCCCTGGGACGAGTGAGGTTAACCCATGTTCCCTGGAAGGGGCTCTGTCTTGTATCACCGGATTATTTAAAAACATGCATTTTCTCTGTCTCTGGTGTTTGTTGGTTGGCTCACGACATTTCTAGAATCCTATTTGCCATTCTTGGACTCATCAGACTCCGAGAACCTGTGGGGTTCTCAGCCTCACCTCCGTAAACACCTCCCCCCTCTCCCCAAGACCCCAATCACACCGCAGACCCCAGCCCCGCCTTGCTCACGGTCCTCCACGTTCTGCACCGGCCTTCGCGTGCCAGGTGACTCCCAGCTCTGGTTTCAAGCTCACAGGTTCCAGCTGACTGATGACGTGCTGCTAAACCCACCCGTGAGCCGTCGAGCCTCAGTGATGTTTTCTGCAGCCCTGAGTTTTATTTGGTTCTTTTTCAGATACGCTCGTAAATTGAACAACAGTTTTCTGTTCTCTTCAGATGTTTTTCACTTTGCCTTTTGTTTCCTGAGACAATAAGCACAGTTACTTTGCATTTGGCCCGCGAGCCAGATGCCTTTGTGCGCCTGTCTCTGCGGCGGCCTTGGTTTTCCTGAGGGCACAGCCGTGTGGGATGAGAACGGCTCATTTCTTCCTCGCTCCTCCCGGCACCTGTGATGACGGGTCCAGAATCGCGCCAAGTTAACCTTCAGCCTGAGGAGTTTGGGGATGGTCTGTTCTTCCAAGCTGGTGGCAGAGACTTTCTCGGCTCCTTTCACCCCACCGTTTGAGATGGCTGATTATTCTTGCGTCCCACAGGGTGGAGAACGGGGTTCCTTCTGGTTCGCCTCCACAATGTGGGTGTAGACATTTGGGGTCCCCATTCTGGCTGTGCTCTGAGATTGGTCATCTCTCTCCCTCCTGGAAAGCTGTGAAAATCGAGTTCACCAGGGTTAACGGTGCCTATGGGGTTTTCTTTGGGTTTCTCTTGGCCTCTGTCCCTGGCCCGAGGATCCCCAGCTTCTCAGCCATCCACGAGCACCCACGCGCATGTGTGTGGCATGCACACCCCCACCCTGTGGTGTCAGCCCACCTGGGAGCCAGCCTGCCACGTGACCAGACCTGAGGCTCAGGCCCCATCACTTACAACACTCATTTGTAGTTTATGATTCTTAAAATCCAACTTGAGTCCTCTCTGGAATCCTATAGAAACCAAACTCAGCCTCTCAGCCTCTACCTCCTTCTCTAGAAATAAGAGCCGCTGATTCCTCGCCATGGGCGTGCTGAAAAGGCGAACGTATTCGAGCACTGTGTGCTCGGAAGGGAGGCATTGTCATGGTGAACGTTTTTGTAGATGAGGTGACACCGTGTCAGAAGCAGCCTGCAAGGATCACATGTGCGAAAGACGACATCACTGGGCAGACAGCACACGGGTGGCCGAGGCCGAGCTTTCGGAGCCTTCTGCTCCGGTCGTTAATCGGACTCTCCGTGGCCCTTGCTCTGCACACCAGTTACCAAGCTGGCCACCTCTGCTCCTCGGGGTCCGCAGCTCAGACAGGTGGCCACACAGAAGGATGGCCGGGCCAGCTCCCAGCTACTTGCTGACGCTTTGCCAGCCGAGGCATCTGCAGGTGTCTGGCCCCACCTCTTGGACTGGCTGCCCTGTGGCACACACAGCAGGTGGCGGGCGAGCGTGGGGATGCCGGGCTGGCTGCAGATGCTCTCCATGAGCTCAGGCTTGTCCTCCGTGTCCCTGAGAACACACTGTCCCAGCCCTTGACCCTCCATTGGTGATTTCTCCCTCTTTTTTTTTTTTTTTCTGGAGAAAATAGTTAACTCTCGAGAATCAAATTTGGGTAGAGCTCAACACTCAAACTGTGAGATATCTTACCTTCTCCTCTCACAGGCTGCCTTGTTTCTCGTTGGTCCTTTGAACCCTGCAGAGAGAGGAGTAACAGGGGGTATGGGTGTAGCATTTGTTGCACTGCCAAAGGGGGCAAACGAACCCGGCTCTGCCCCGACGAGCTCCGGGACACGGGCAATCACCTCGCTGCCTGAGTTCAGAGCACTCGCTTCCATGTGGGGCTGCTGACAGGAGTGCGCTGGGGGGATGTGGCTTCTCCGTCTGCACACACGTCACAATGGAGACAAGTGGTGCTTTGCTGAATGAGTGCGAGGGTCTCACAGAGGCTGAGGGGGCCCATTTGGACCCCCAGCATTAGAAAGGGGCAACAAGGACACAGCAGAGGCCACCCCTTCCCTGGCACCTTCCCCACACAACTCTGCTTGCTGGTGGTAAGTTCTGGCTACCCAGGAACCCCGAGTGTCTTCACACCACCTCCTGAAAGTAGGAGGCTTATTCCTTGTCAGGCCAGCCAACAGGTGACTCGTCATCCCATTCACGTGGGCTAGCAGGTAGGAGGGGGGGAGCACAGTGCTTGCCAAAGGGCCAGGGACAGTGCTCATTCTACCTTTCAGGGCTGCGTGCAGCAGGGACCAGGCACTGTGGCTGTACCCAATTTTCCCTTAAAAGTTTTGAAAAACCTCCAAGTACAAGTGTTTCTGGGAAACTTCTAAATCTGGAGTGTGCTGCGGTCTTCCTCCCCGAGCCAGCCCTTGAGAATTACAGTCAAGATACAAACTGATGCGTGAATAAGATAGAACTTTATAGGAAACAAAAGGGAAGCCCTTGTTGATGAGGAATGACCATCCCCTGGAGAAGACGAGGCGAATGGGAACAGACTGCAGGAAGCCAAGGTTTGAGGAGCACACTGTCAAGACGGAGAGGCCCCCAGGGGATCCATCATAGAGGCAGTCATGGGTGCTGAGCTGGAGGTGGGGCTCTGATGGGTAACTGGGGGTGCCACAGGCTGAGCAGCCAGGTGGATGACTGCTGCCATCAAACTTCCCAACCCACGGGTGACAGCAGGGCATCCACCAAAGATGGCCATGGAGCGGCCAGCAATCCTGGTAGAGGAGGGGATGGGGCTCAGGAAGCAAAGGTGGTCAAGGTATTACTGAAAATATAGGGAAGCACACAACTGGTTTAGAATGAAAGCAAAAACAACACAGAGCTTGGCAGTGGAAGAGTGGAGGGCTATGGGATAGGGGTGTGTGGGGAGGGTGGTGACAACCACGTCTGTGCGTGCATCAGCATCCTTCACCTGAGGACAAAGTGCTGGAGCAGGAAGCAGGAGAGATCAGTCCTCCTCAGAAAGAGCCACTATGCTGATGAGAGCCACCAGGGTCAACTGTTCCAGACTCTGGAACTGGACCAGACACCGTGACAATGTGTAGCACCAGGGAAGGGACACTACCTGTCCCTCCTGAGTGAGCGGTGTGTGCAAGCCAGTGACCACCCACTCTCAGTCCTGCTGTGGCTGCTGGAGAACAGCCCTTGTTCCTGGAGCAGCTAATGCCTGGGCAGGCACCAGGAACTCTGTACTCCAGAACTTGGGCATTGTGCCTTTTGTTGGTCTGGTCATGCCCTGAGGGGCCGGCACAGGTGCTCTCTTGTCCTGGCCACCCTGGCAGCATTAGATGCCCTCGGGGGCATCTATTGGAACATTTCCCCCCCCATTTGCAGCCAGACATTTAAGGAAATCACTGGCTGACCACACAGATAACCAGAGAAACTTCACAATAAGAAATACATACTTTGCAAAAGTAGTTTGGAAGAGTCACAATCTGATAGTTCAAAAATGTACAATCCCTGAGCAGATAGCTACACTTACCACATTATAATACTCAGAATATCCGGTTCTCAACAAAAATTATAAAACATACAAAGAAATAGGAAAATATGGCCCATTCAAAGGACTGACAGAATTTCCCGGAAAAAGCCCAGACATTTAAGTTAGTAGTCAAGAACATTAAATCAGCTGTCTTAAATATGCTCAATGAGCAAAGGCAAAGAACTAAAGGAAATCGGGAAAATACTGAGTGAACAAAAAAGAGTATCAATAGAGAGATAGGAATTACAAAAAGGAACCAAACAGAAATTCTGCCACTGAAAAGTGTGAAATTTAAAATTCACTAGTGAAGTTCATCACATTTGAACAGAAGAAGAAAGGATCAGTGAACTTGAAGACAACTGAAATTATCCAGTCTGGGGACCAGGGAGAAAATGGAATGAAGGAACATGAACAGCACCTGGTGGACCTGAAGCCCAGAAGGAGAAGAGAGGGGGCAGAGAGACAAACTATCTGAAGAAATACTGGCTGATGCTTCCCAACTGTGAGGGAAGGTATGGATCTACGCATCCAACATGCTCAACTAACTCCAAGCAAGATCAGCTCAGAAGGGTTCACACCAGGAGGCACAGCTCTGCCAGATTTTCAGAACCCAAAGAGATGATTCTGAAAGCAGCAAGAGAGAAGTGGTTAATCTTGTACAAGGAGCCTCAGGATGATCAACGGCTGATTTCTCATCAGAAATCACGGAAGCCAGAGGGCACATTTAAAGTCCTGTAAAGAAAATAAAATCTGCCAACCAAGAATTCTAAATACAACAAAACTGGTTTTGGAGGATAAAGGAGAAATTAAGACATTCTTAGATAAACAAAAGCTGAGAGAATTCATGACCAACAGACCTTCTCTGTAAGAAATATTAAAGGGGGCTTTTGGGGCTAAAATGGAGGCTTTACACAGTAGAAGAAATAAAGAACTGATAAAGATAACCACACAGGTTAATATATAAGCTAGGACTGTTGTACTTTGGGTGTGTATGTCCTCTTCTTCTCTATGTGATTTAAAAGACATATTCATAAGACAATAATTATAAATCTTTCCTAATAGGCACACAATGTATAAAGATGTAATCTGTGACCTTAACAATATAAAAGAAGAGGGATGGAGATGTATAGGACTGGAGTATTTGTATGGTACTGAAATCAAGTTGGTATTATTCAACCTAGACTCTTATAAATTAAGATGTTAATTGTAATCCCCAAGGTAACCAGTAAGAAGATAACTAAAAAATATAAGAAGGAAAGAAGGGAATAAAAATGGCACAGTATGCAAATTCAACTAAATACAAAAAAGGCAGTAGTGAAAGCATTGTGGAATAAAAAATATATGAGGTATACAGAAAACAGATCAGTGGGGAAAAGAGGGTCCATTTGATGTTTAGTGACTACAGCTGGAACAACAGAAACCCACATGGAAGGGACGAAGCTGGATCCCTACCTCACACCAACATGCCAGTGAACCATACAGAACGCAACTCTCAAAATTCAATGTTGAAACCTTGTAGTGGAAAGTATAGATGACTCTCTTTTAGATGCTTGGGTTAAAGATTAATCAAGACAAAAAGCGTTATCATAGAATATGTGTAAGTGTGAGCAGATTAAAAGCTATGGTGCTGGCTCATCAAACGTCAGGTTAAACTAAGCATGGAGTCAAGTTGCTCTGTAATTCACCCAACTAACAAGGGGTTTGTGTCAAGAATACATAAAGAATTCAAATAAATCTGTAAGAAAAGCAGAGAGAGCCCAACAGGAAAATGGGCCAAGGACAAGAGCAAGCACTTCGCATAGGAGGAAACTTACAAAGCTAATGCGCGTTCAGCAGCATCAGTCATGGGAGAAAGGTTGGGAGGGACAGGAAGCTGCCAGCCCGCACCACTGGGTTTGTGGCCCCAGGTGTTGGGGAGGATATGGACCCACGGGGTTTCATATACGCTTCTGTGGGAGTGCAGACTGAGTACCCCCTTTAGAAAAGAGTCTGGCCTTATGTTGAAGAGTGGCTGCTGATTACAGAGACCCATGCAGGGGCATATCCATCGTGCATGCCCACAGCAGAGGGGACGAGTGAATGTGGGGCAGGAAGACAGAGTCACAGAAGGAAGGCAAATGGACTCAGCAGCACGAGACAGGGAGCAATCATCTTGACCATTAAGTACTAAGTGAAAAGGTGATTCCCCCAAATTCCAAACATCACATACACACTGTGTCTTTCTGTGAAATAAAGAGTATCCAGTGAATTGCATGTATGTATTTTTTAGGAATAGGTATGATCAGAAACATGGGAAGTAAAAGGAAAACACAAGAAAAAAGAGAGTGGCCGGGGCCGCATACGCAGATGCAGACCGCATCAGGACACTGCCTTTTCTTGGGTGGTTGGTGCTTCATCTGACACCAGAAATAAAGAAAATACGGAATAAACTTAGAAAGCAGGTCACACATAGATCGGTAATGAGTCTGTGCCCCAGACAAGGGTCATGGTTAATGTGCACCAAGGTCTAAAACAAGGTGTGGGGGCGGGGAGGCAGGGCTAGCATTTACTGACCACAGTCCGAGCTGGACGCCGGGCAGCAGTGCTCACAACCCCTCACCAAGTCGTCCGACATCACGCTCTGGGAAGTGAGCCATACGCCCTAACCTCCTTGTAGAGACCCAGAGACTCAGGGGGATTTAAGAAACTTACTCTGGGGTGTGGAACCAGTAATGTCTCCATACCCAAATGGACCCAAAGTTCAAGCGTACCTTATGGGGCCCATTCCTTTCTAACCACTCTGCTGAGAGCTACAGGCATTGGGGTCGCCCACAGAGAGGTGGGCCTGGCGTGAAGCAGGGCGCACAGGGTATCAGGATCAGATGTGGGTTCTGGACCAAGCCTGCAGCGGGGAGAAGGCCCCAGGCTGGTCTGGGGGTGTGGACTCAGTGACCATGTATGGCCATCTGAGGGCCGGGGTCTGCATCCTTGGTTGGGGGGGGGGCTTTCCAAGCTCAAAGCCAAGGGTTCACGAGCTTTGTCCTGAGCCTCAGGCCCCACTGGCTGGGAGTGGTGCGCAGTCCTGTGAGTCACTCTGGAAGGGAGCACACGAGAACCTGTGTTCCCAGCTGCTCTGAACTGCCAGGGTTTGTACTCACCTGCTGGTACAGCCAGCACCGTGCAGCGCCTGCCTGACCTGTGGCCTGGCCACGCAGGCTGCCCACACCTACCCTTCATCTGCAGGCTTCCTCACTCCAGCCCACGTGTGGCTCACATGCTCTGTTGACCATAAGTTACACACAGCCCATCTTCATTCCCCATCTGCTTCCTACAGAATTATTCCCCAGCATAGACTATGAACAATTCCAAACACACAGAAAGTTGAAAGGCTTACACAGAGAACACCCCGGAACACTACCACTGGGCGTCTACTGCAGCGAGCATCTTGCCCTATGTCCTCTATCGCACGGCGACACCGGCATGCTAGCGGAGCGCGCCCTCGAGGCTTGGCTTGGGGACACCCGTGTGGGGACTCCAACTGCCTCTACCCCACATGCACGGGCCTGTCAGGAGCGTGATCTGCCCCGTGCATTTCCTCCCACTCCGCACGCACGTTTACCGCCCTTGGAGCAGCATCCCGGTGCCCAGGAAGCACGGAGCACGAGGGCAACAAGCATCAGAATTCAACGCCGACCCCAGCTTTGGGGGGGGCGCAGGCCCTGCAGCGGGCTCTCACCTCTGGGTCTGAGCTCGCTCATCAGCAACCCCGGGCTCACCTTCAGCGACAGGACGCTCTCTGGGCCGGCGGTAGTGGTGGAGATCAGGCTTGAGGACCTGGACAGAGACTGGAGCGCCTTCCGCTTGGGTCTGCTAGGGTCGGATGGGACGGAGAAACACGTTACCAAGGAGGCCCCCACTTTGTGGGTGAGCACACAGGGGCCCTGCAGGACGTCTCCCTGCCGGGGTCCCCTCCTGTCTGCAGTCTTGGGAACAGGCAGTGCCGGGGAGGCTGCCTGTGTGCCCAGGGGAGTCCTGCAGAAGAGGCAGGTGGGAGGCTCCCCTGGGAAGGACCCTGCGCTTCCACCAGCAGCAGAAAATTAAACAACGGATTTCCGCTGCGTGAAACGCCTTTAAAACCAGACAGAAGTAGCTTCATCGGTGGGGTAGCTCCTCCTTATTCACAGACTCATTCTGTCTGCTGATTTCTACACAGTCCGCGAACCGAACATCACCGACGCATAAACAGACTGGTGAGTCCGGCTGACCGTCAGGACGAGAGGCTGCGTGAAGTTCAACCAAGTTTCCCACTAACACGTGGCCGTGATTAGCGCCCCACCGAGGCCCTGGGCGGGAGTGCTCTCCGCTGGCCTGACCTCTAGGCCCCAGACCCCCTGCTACTGCAGGTGAGGCCCAAGGAGCAGGGGTAGGGGGTGTCTAAAGTGCAGATTGGTCACCTGGATCCCAACTGTTAGGCTACCACAGAAACATTTTCTGCAACAAAAAAGGACTAATAGTGCTTTAGTTGCCTCATGACCCAGGGCTGCTGGGTTGCAACGACGGAAGCCAGCTCGGTGCGGGGTGACGCCGTGTGCCCTTACCAGTCAGGAGGTCTCAGGGGCCCCCAGGGGAACCTGGACCAGTTCACACAAGCACCACGTGTGAGTCTCTCTTCCGAGCAAGAGAACGGCCTCCCTCACATCCCCTCCAGTATCCTGTCCTCGTCCCTGCCCGCAGCCTCTGCATGGCCATCTGAGTCCACCGTCAGCACAATAACTTTCGTGGTCACAGCAAAGACCCCCCAAGAGCCTGGGCCAGGGCCGTGGCAGCCAGAGGGTACGGAGAGCAGAGGGCAGTGCAGGGGAGGGGTGGGGTCCTTTCCTGGGGGGCCAGAGCAGCCTCTCCCAGGGAGAAGTGTATGTGCCCATTTAGTGGGTGAGAGTCAAGTAAATGTCTGTGCTTTTTAATTTTATTTTAAATTGCATTAAATGGCACTGGATGAAGGATACAATATCTACAAACCCCCTAGGAAAATGTTTTGCAGAACTGTCCTCTTAGGGACAAAGGGAGCCCGTGCTCACTGCGTGCTCATGTGAGTAGTGCAGAAGAGACCCAGACCTTGCTGACGCTTGTGCCGTGAGCCTCCCGTTACTCAGTAGTGCAGGAGAAGGAGGCCTGTCCTGGCTGTGCTGGTTTGTCATGGGGACAGAAGTCAGAACGATCCCCTGCAGCTGATCTTACGCTTTAGAACATGTGCGGGAAGCTGGGCCACGAGCTGCCTGGGGAGCTTTCTGCCCCCACAGCACGGAGGGTGGAAAGACCGTGTGCTTCTGGGGCCCCGTGTGCGTGGCTGTGGGCAGAGCGGGCACGGTGTGGGCACCGACTTTGCAGCCCCATGACGACGAAGGGGCAAAAGGACAAGCCCTGACTCGGCCCAACACTGTTGTTCACAAGACAAGGGCCTTCGCCCTCTGATCGCAGCGCACGCTCGCGGGAGAATAAAGGAGCACCACTCATCTTGCAGCTAGCTCCCATCGCTGGGGAAGGACGCAGAGAAGCATCATTCTAACTTTCCAAGCAAAGCCAGCATGGGGAGCCGCTGGAGAGGCCATCCACGGCCATGCTGTCAGGGGCACAGCTCTATCTTCCGACCCATCACCCCAGCGTGGTGAGATAGTCCATCAAAGACTTTCCCTTGGGAGTGGCGGGTAGGACGAGTACATGGCTATTTTCCAGACAGAGGAGACAATCCAGGACGCCCACACACTTACCCAAGTGCAGAAGACGAAGTCGGCCTGCTGTCTGTATCCTGCAAGGGTGTAAACGATAGTTCATAGCATGAGAAACGAAGGAGTGGTCGGCGTGGAGCTTATTCTTAAAATCCAAGTCCATGATTAGCTCATTTTGGCCCGGGAAGGGGTCTGTGCAGGAGAGCGCCTCCCTCCCCACTGTGCCCCCACCTCCCTCTGTGCCCTCCTGCTTTGCAGCTGGCGCCCCGACCCCGGGCAGCCCGAGTGTGCCTGCAGTGGTGATGGGGCCCATACGGAGGGTGCATGTTAAGTGAGGTCACCAGGCAGCCCTGACCTCGGCGACGGGTCTGTGTGCGGGGCGGCGGGAACGGAGGTGCACAGAGGAGGGGCCGCACGAGGACGAGCAGGACTGAGGAGACAGGCCTCAGAAGAATCCAACCTTGACAACACCCGGATCTCAGGCCTCCAGCCTCCAGATTGGGAGACCCTGGATTTGTCGCTTTAGCCACGGTCTGTGCCCGTGACGACGGACACGACTCTGTTGATCAACACTGACCGGCTCATGGCACATCCTTCGTGCCGCCGCCATTCTTGTGGGTGGCGGGGCCTCTTCCTGTGGCTGTAACTCGCTTTCCCTCATCTTGAAAGATGCTGAGCGTTGTTCCACGTAAGTTTGTTCAAATCTAACCCTAAATTCTGATGAAGTCCAATGCACCGTTTTTTCTTTTCCTTCTTTTTAAATTTTAAAATAATTTTAAATATTATTACATACATTTTTTACTCTAAGAATAATGTGAATATACTTAACACTTAGGAAAACAGAGAAAAGAAAACTAAAACTTATCCAGAGTTCCATCATCCTAATGCATTTCTCAGCATTTCCCATCAATCTTTATTTCCCCATTTATAGGATTTTTGTTTTATACAGTTGCAAATTTGCCATAAATGTAATTTTATACTGCTTTCCCCCATTATTGTATCATAAGCATTTAAAAGATGTTATTATAGGGGCTCCTGGGTGGCTCAGTCAGTTAAGCATCTGCCTTCAGCTCAGGTCATGACCTCGGAATCCTAGGATCGGGTTTCCTGCTCAGCGGGGAGTCTGCTTTTCCTCCCACCTTCCCCTGCTTGAGCTCTCTCTCAAGTAAGTAAATAAAATCTTTTTTTAAAAAGTTATTATATAATTTTCATAGCCGGAATCTTCATTTGGCAAGGTCTGGGTCTCTTCTGCACCACTCACATGAGCACGCAGTGAGCACGGGCTCCCTTTGTCCCTAAGAGGACAGTTCTGCGAAACGTTTTCCTAGGGGGTTTGTGGATAGCGTATCCTTCATCTTTCAAAGTTGGATATTCAGCCTATTTTGCTTAATAATTCACTTGATTTTGGATTTTTTGATTGTTTCAGACTTTTCATTATTGTAAACAATGTTAGAGTACACATCTCAGCTTTGCCCACATTTATGACTGACTCCTTCAGGTAATAATATCAAACAATTGAGTGCTTCCTAAGTTGTCTTCACTTAATCTTTACAAAACCCTGATAGGGAGATAATTTTATTGTCCCCCTTTAGATGAGGAAGCCAGCACCGACAAATGAGGTTCCCTGCCCAAGGTTACAGGCAGAGCTGGATGAATCCAGGAAGCCTGCAGTCTGTTTTCATTCTCAGGAGCCCAATTCCTGGGTCAAAAGTTCATTAATAGATTTACCCATAGGAAGACTTTTAAAAAATAAACCTTATGTACATGCACATTGTGGCAAGCGTACATCAAATTTTCTGAGAGTAGATCTTCTCACACATACACACATAAAAGGCAACTGTGTGAGATGATGATGTGTTAATCTGACATTTTACAATAATTACATACATCATATTTTTCTTTAGTAGGTAGTGCTTTTGGTATCATATCAAAGAAACTTTTGCCTAACACAAAATCACAATTTATAATTTCTTCTGGAAGTGTTGAAGTGTTACCTCTTCAATTCAGGTGTATGATCAGTTTTGAGTTATTTATATAGTTGAAGTATGGTATTAAGTTATTTTTATTTCAAGATGGATATCCGATTGTTCCAATACAATCTGTTGAAAGTTTCACTTCTCCCTAATGGATTGCCTTGACACCTTTGTTTAAAATCAATTGACCATAAATGTAAAGGCTTATTTCTAGACTTTTTATTCTATTCCATTGACTTATTTGTCTGTCCATGCTAGTACTACACTGTCCTGACTCCTGTAGCTTTTTAGTAAGTTTTGAAGTCAGGTTGTATAATTCTTCCAATTTTGTTCTCTTTTCTAAATTGTTCTGGCTACTCCAGGTCCTCTGAATTTCCATACACATTTTATGATCAGCTTGCTGATTTCCTTAAAAAAATAGAGGCTCCTGGGAATTCAATAGGGATTGTACTAAGTCTACATATTAGTTTGGGGGAATAATGCTATCTTAACAATATTGACTGTTCCAATCCATGAACATTGTATATCTTTCCATTTATTTTAAATGTCTTCAATTTCTCTCAGCAATGATTTCTAACTTTCAGTGTATAGATTTTACTCCAGTTTTGTTAGATTTATTATTTTTAATGCTATTATTAATGGAACACTTAATATTATCTTCAGTTTAATTTTTGTCAAATATAGAAACATGATTGAACTTGCTAAGTTATTTCTTTAATAACACAAAGTCAAAAGAGATTTTTTGAGAGAGAGACAGAGAAAGAGAGACAGAGCGGAGGGACAAAGCGAGAGGGAGAGAGAATCTTAATCAGGCCGCGTGCCCAGGGGAGGAGCCTGACACAGGACTCAATGTGACAACCCTGACCTAAGCCAAAACTGAGGGTCAGATGCTTAACCGACTGAACCACCTAGGCACCCCAAAAGAGAATTGTTTTTTTAGTAACTGTTTCCATTCCAGATAATGGCAAATTACTTAAAACATTTCTAGGTCAACCAAGGCAACTGAGAAAGTTTGACTTTGACCACAGCTGAAGCGATTTGCTGTGGAGATGGCTGGAGACACACAGAGGCTCCTGAAGCCAGCTGGGGACTGTAATTGATTTCAGATGTGCTCTGCATAACGCTGAAGAGAAATGTCCCAGAGCTTACTAGAGAGCTCTTTAGCTGCTTCTTGCAAAGCTATTTTATTACTAGTTTTTTGCTTTGTTTTGGTTTTGTTTTTGTTTTAAAACCCTGTTGTCTGCGATTAACAGTTTCACTTTCTATTCTTTACTCCTTTTTCTTGTTTTATTTCACTGGCTGGAACCTTAGTACAATGTTAAATAAAAGTAGTGGGTGTGGACATCCTTGCCTGGTTCCCAGTCATAAGAGGGACAGTATTCAGTCTTTCACCAGGAATTATGTTGTATTTCATAGGTGCTCATTGTCAGAATGAAGATCTTTTCAATTCATTCCTAATTTGTCGAGAGTATTATTTTTTATTATTTTATTATTATTTCTTACTGGCAACTCCTTTTTCTGAATTAACTTCATTATATTATTATTGTCCTGTTAATATTTTGTATAAGGTCAATTGGTCTTCACATGGCCATGGTATTTAATCCTGTGTGTTGCTAGATTTGGTTTGCTAATACTTAGTCAATGGTTTCTGTCTGTATTTTCTTGAAGGCTCTTGCTTCATGGTATTCTTTTGTGATGACATTGTCTGGCTTTGGTATCAGGTTGAAACTGGCCTCACAGAACGGGTTTCCCCTCCTCTGTTTTCTGGGAGAGCTTGTGTAAGCTGTTATTATTATTTTTTAGTTCAGCAGAATTCAACAGTGTAGCCACCAGGGCTGGAGATTTTCTATCTTTTATTTGTTGAGGTTTGCTAATTTGCATAAATTCACTGGAAGATAACTATCTTTCTTAAGTGAGAATGCATTTTTCAACATTGGAAGATTTAGAATTAAATGTACAAATGTTTAAGAGACCCAAACCCATGCTATTACTACTGTTGCATTAAAAGCCATATGTGCCTATTTGGTATTTACCATTTTGAAAGCAGAAGAGAATGTGTCCTCCTGGGCATGAGGTGGGGAGGGTTTGAGCCACTGAGGTCTCAAATTTCTGCCCACACTTATGAGGGGATCCCAGCCTTTTCTAATCTTAGCCATCACAGTGGGAATGATGATCTGTCTCAGATAACCCATTGAGGGATTAAACGTGATGATGGATGACAAGTGTCCAGCAGAGTGGCAATGGATGGTCACGGCTGACCTGGATTACTGAGACAGGATGGAAATGAGGTGGCCCTGAGACTGCTCTATCACACATTCAAGAGGTGAGCTCAAGAGCCATATGCCAAAGGGGACTTGAGTACTCTCACCTGGACACAACTAGGTGGGACACATGGTCAATACCTGTCTGGTCATCATGTCTTTGCTTCTTGAGCACTGTCTTTCCTGTCACTCAGAAGCTGTGTGGCACCCACCACCCAAGAAGGGATGGCAGGGCTGGGGTACCGATGGAATGGAATGGGGCACTGCCCTGGTCTCCATGTGTGTCAGGAGGCTGGATGGGAGCAAGTGGTGGGGAGGGTGGTGCCACATTTTGTTGCCCATGGTTAAAGCTGTGACTTGGCCAGTCACACCCAGTCCCCACTGAAGACCAGCCTCCAGTGTCTCCAACATGGAACTGTGAGTCCAGGCTGCATAATGAACACAGTGGGCTGGGTATGGCCCTCCTCCCTATTGACCTGGTAGATGAGCAGGGGAGCCCTTCTGCTGTGACAGTGAGTGGATTGCTGAGACCCCGGGGGACAGGACAGAGTCCTGCCAGGGGCTTGCTGGGGTGCTGGCTGCAGATGTCCACACACGTCACCCAAGAGCACATGTGATGCTTCCATTCCGGTAGCACCCGTTTTTCTATCGTGTTTCTCTGCTCACACACATGCTCCACAGTTTAGAATATTTGTGTCATCCACCTTATTTCCCTTGTATTTCCCTCCCACCATTGTCCCTGTTTGAGATGCATGCCTGGGAACACTATAAATGCTTTCAACCAGCTGAACAAGTAATTCCAAATACTGCCCTCCCCTTGGTTCTTGGGGACCCAACACTGGCTCTCACCCCTGTATTTGAGGCTCATGTGTGGCCGCCCCTCACCTACCTTTAGCCATCCGTTCTCTGGGCATATGGTAGCGGATGACTGACACGGGTGCAGATCTGGCAGCAGGAGCTCCTTGGACGTCACTCTGGCAGGTTGAGGCAGGAGGAAGGGGAGACACAGGTCAGCAAAAAGGGGATGCAGACAGCGGCTGAAAGCCACAGGCCACAGCATCACACGGGCTCCCTACTGCGGTTTTCCCTTCTTCTGCAGCCCCTCAGGTCTGCTGCACACTGGGAAGCCCCAGTGAGGGCAAGGGAGTAGCACCTGAGGGGAGGGGCTGCGGGAGCAGCAGGGACCTCAACCACCACAGTGGGATGACGTGGAATTACCCAAGAGGGGCCGCTGAGGGGCCTCAGAGACATGAGGAAGAGTGATGCAAAGAGATCCAGCCCACCCCTGACTTGCAGGCTGGAGGTGACAGAGTGAGAAGACACACATTCTGTCAGTATCCCAAATGAGTCTTCAGGTGCATTCTTCTCCAGCACCTCCCGAAATGAACGCAACCCCGGCCACACACTGACTGCTGTCCCGCAAGAGGCAGAAGCCCCGGTGTCACTGACTGGAGACCGTGAGATGGGGAAGGTGTGTGGAGCCCCTGCGTGGGCTCATATGCTGGGTGGCTAGAGGCTGGGCACCCGGCGAGCTCGGCAGGGTGGAGCTCCTGCACGGTTCCTAAACCTCTAGCTCCCCTCTCTATGCCGCCCTATCTGGTCACTGCGACTCCCACAGGCAGGCAGTTGAAAAGGAGTTGTGCCAACGAACGGCCCGCTGGCTACCCCCAGACGGTGCTGTGTTGGCAAGCCTGACTCCGAGTTTCCTCTAAAATAAGTCTGTGATCAATGTCCTCTGACTCCATAAGCACCAACACCTTCTTACACAGCGGGTGAGCGTCCAGAGGGCCAGACAAGCGCTGGTCTCCAGACGCCGAGTCTGGTCTGCCAAGCGGGTGTGACCTGAAGGCTGCGGGCTCGTCCGAGCCCCATTGGCCCTGCGGGGCACACACTCCTAGTTACCCTAGGAACGCTTCCCGCCACAGAAAACGGCTGCCCGCATGTTATTTTCTGCCACATGCAGAGGATCTGTCAGCCGACCCGTGCTCCCTGACACATCAGTGCTCCCTTTCCACAAGTCAAGTCGCCCAGCTTTCCCGTCAGAGAGGCGAGACTGGGTTGTGAATGCGAAGGCCCCACCATGAGAAGCCGCATACACCTTCAAAATGGAACCGTGAATTCGTGCTTCTTTCTCTTAACAGAACAAACTTCGCAATACATGGAGTTTTAAAAGCAGGTTCCTGAAGGCGTACCACAGGATTCTGACTTTATAAAACAAACTCCTGTGCATGACGCACACGGAAATACCACATGTGGGAAACTTGAAGGGTGCCAGTCAAAATGCCAGCGGTGGACACCGTCAGGCGGAGGGAAGGGAAGACTTTCATCTGTACACTGGGAATATTTAGAAGTTCCAAATTTTCTATAATGAATACTCACTGATGTGGCAATCTGAAAAAAAACATTTAAGATGGAAATGTATGATCCTGATGCATTAATTTTCAATTATTCTCACCAGAAGGGGACAAAATAGGAAATGTGAAGAGACACAAGGAGAAAATCACCATCTACAAGACAAGGAGAGAGGCCGACAAGGCCCTACAACCCTGCCGACACCTTGATTTCGGGCTCCAGCCTCCGGCACAGTGAGGCCACACACTTCTGCTGGTTAAGCCCCCTATTCCGTGGCCCTTTGTGCTGGCAGCCCTGGCAAACTAAGACGCCTACCATAATGTGAGCATATTTCTTGTCTCTCGATGACTTTTCACGGCTACACAGTTTCAATGTGGAGACAAAAATGTGTACTTAGCCTGGATCGTGACCTTCACAATGGGCCACTTTGTGCCCCTGTGATTTTGCAGGGAAACAGTTGTGCGTGCTTGTGTGCACGCGTGCGGCTCTCCAGGGCTTTTGGGAGTAACGTGAAACCAGAGATTATGAGACGTCATAAGGAGGAGGCTCGAACTCAACGCCCCACGTGTTCTCCGATTGACAAAGACAATCAGTGAGCACGGACTTTCGCGTATCAGTTCAGACGTCAGCGGTACAGAGGGAGCGCAGAACTGCGGTTCCCGCAAGTAAGGTAAGTCAAAAAGATGGTGAATACGTTAATGTGAAGTGAAGCAATTTCACACGTTATTTTAAAACATCCCATCAGAGACGAATTACTTTCCAAAATAATTTGAGTAACGAAGAGCAGGCAGCGCACTTTCAGATCAAACTACTGTAGCAAGCGCACAACCCACCTCTGTGTGGATGAGCTCTGGCCGTCCTCCGCTTGCTGCATAAATGAAAACGAAGAAAAAGGAGAATTGTTGATCCCACGTTATTCTTTCAGAAAATCCAGTCCATTATCAGTCAGTGTCAAGTGAGCGGGTCTCAGAGACCTCCCCGGAAGGGGTCTCACGGAGGGAGAGCACACCTCCTCCCACCCGCCCCGCGAGCACAGGTGTCCTCGTCCCTCTTTGGGAAGAGCCCCGGGAGTGGGATTGCCGTGTCCGATGATAAGAATGTCTTCAAGTTTTTAAGAACCTGCCAAACTGCTTTCCAAAGGGGCATCACGTTTTAACCCCCTTGTTATTTTCAAGTGCTGACACGTGGGCTTTGGTTTCTCTGCGTCCCACCAGCACTCGGCACTGTTAGTGTTTTTGACAGAGCCGGGCTAAATGGTGTGAAGTGCTATCTTACTGTGGTTTTAATTTGTATTTCCCGAATGGTGAACGATGTTGAACACCTTTTCAGGTGTTTTTTTTTTCCACCCACATATCCTGTTTGGTGACGTTTATTAAAATCTCTTCCCCATTTTAAAAATGTGGCAGTTTCTCCTTATTAAGTTTTGAGAGTTCTTTATATATTCTGGATATAAGTACATGGTTTCCAAGTACTTATTCCAGCCTGTGACTTATATTTTCTATTTTTGTAATGGTGACTTTCGAAGAACAAATGCTTTATTTCTTATGGAGTCCAATTTTTCATTTTTTTTTTTCTTAATAGCGTTTTGGTATCTTATTAAAGAAAACTTTGCCTAACTCAAGGTCACAAAAACCTTATTCTGTTTTCTTCCTACAGTGTTATAGTCTAGCCCTTAAATCCAGGTCTATGATTGATTTTGAGTTATTTTTTTGTGTATAGTGTGAATTAGGTATTAAGTTCTTTTTTTTGCATGTGGTTATCCGGTTGTTCCAGCACCATTTATCAAAAACAGTCTCATTTCTACCCTCCTTGAATTGCCCTGCCCCTCTAACATCCGTGGCTCAGGTTTTATTTCCGGAGTTTCTACTCTGTCCCACTGATCTGTATGTCTATTTTCATGCCAGCCCCACTATCCTGATTACTGTAGTTTGACCATAAATTTTTAAGGCAGATTGTGTAAGTCTTCAATTTGCTGCTTCTTTTTCTAAATTATTTGGGTCACTCTAGGTCCTCTGAATTTCTATATATATTTTAGGATTGGCTTGCTATTTCCTTAAAAAAAAAAAAAAAGAAAAGAAAAGAAAAGAAAAAAAGCTTGCCGGAAATTCAGTAGGGATCATGGTGAGTCTGTAGATCAATTTAGGGGAAATCTGCTATCATGACAATATTTTGTGCTCCAGTCCACGAGTATTCTGAATCTTTCCATTTATTTAGATTGTGTTCAGTCTCTCTCAATAGTTTGTAGCTTTAAGTATACAGATTTGGCACTTGTTTTATTATCTTATTTTTATTATTTTCAATGCTATTGCAAACGGAATAGTCTTCGTAGTAGCATTTTCAGATTCTTCATTGCTAGTTTACAGAAATATAATTGAGGTTTTTATATTGATTTTGTTTCCTACCACCTTATTGAGCTATCTTATTACTACCAGATTTGTTCACAGATTTGTTACAAGCATGTTTCCTGCAAATAAATACAGTTTTATTTTCAAATCTATGTCTTTAATTTATATTTCTTGCTGTATTGCACTAGCTGGAACTTCAGTAAAATGTCAAATAGAAGTCTGAAGTGGACGTTCCTGCTTTTGTCCCAATCTTAAGGGGAAAGTATTCAGAATGAATTGAGTGTGAATTAGCTCTAAGTTTCATTGGTGCTCTTTATCAGGTGAAGGGTGTCCCCATGCCCCAGGTTGTGGAATTGTTTTTATCCTCTCAAATATTTTCTCTGATTGACCAATGTGCTCATATGTTTAATGTTCTTTGTTTTATTAATATGCTTATTGCATTAATTTATTTTCAAATGTTAAACCAACCTTGCATTCCTGGAATAAACCTCACTTAGTCATGGTGTATAATCCTGTTTCTCTGTAACTACATTTGGTTTACTAATGTTTCGTTAATGATATTTGCCTCTATAAGCATGAATGACATCAGCTCATGCTGTCCCTCGTTGGGATGACACTGTCTGGCGTTGGTGTTGTGCACTGACTTCACAGAGTGAGTTGGGAAGTGCTACTTCCTTCTCTGTTCCTGAAAGGATGTGCATGAGTGCTGTTATTTTCTTCTTAAAATATCAAGTAGAATTTATCAATGAAACCATCAGGACCTGGGATCTTTGTGAGAAATTTAAATTAGTGGTTGTCTTTGTTTCCTATTTCTTTTTGAATCCATTTTGGTAATTCATGTCAACTAAGTAGATGATCACTCCCTTTCTTAAGAAAGCATGTTTCAACCTTGGGACGTTTTAAATATAGAAAAATTTAAGACACCCAAGCCTATAATGTTACCGTTTTTACATTAAAAAGTCATTATGCATATTTGGTATTCTATGTTCTTGAATACTGACAAGAACTTGCCCTGCTAGGGGTGGGACAGAAAAAGGTCTCAGCTCTCAGAGTCTTCAACTTATCTATGTGCATTTAGGAGGTGAGCTTGGCCTTATTCTATCCTGTTGACACCAAATAGAAATAATAAAGCTGTGTCTGGGAGAATCCTTAGCAGGATTTAACGTAATGATCAATGACAAGTGTCTGTCACAGTGGCAGCCACATCGTCAGGGCTGGTAGCAGGTGTCAAATGGGACTGTCGCAGGCAAATTGGGACATAGGGTCACCGTGGTTTTAATGGCAGTAAAGAAAAGTCTGTGGCCATCTGCTCATGGCTTGGAATGAGGGTCACTTTTTAGTGGCTGAGTCTGGAGTGGGGACAGGTTGGAGGCGTGATCGTTTCCACTAAATGTGTCTCCAAACTTCCAGTAGATGCTCAAGCAAGGAAAACGATGTTGCCGACAATATCGCTGTCACTACAGGTGGTGCTGCCGACAATATCGCTGTCACTACAGGTGGTGCCGCCGACAATATCACTGTCACTACAGGTGGTGCCGCCGACAATATCACTGTCACTACAGGTGGTGCCGCCGACAATATCGCTGTCACTACAGGTGGTGCTGCCGACAATATCGCTGTCACTACAGGTGGTGCTGCCGACAATATCGCTGTCACTACAGGTGGGTGTGGACCCCTTCCTACGTCTAAATTATTACAAGGAGCTCGCCCTCTGATGCCTTGCAGGGACTTTGGTGAGATGAAACTCCTCCCACAGAGAACGTAAATTCACCTGTGACCTTAAAAAGTCAGCATAGTCACAAACCCCAAAGTAACCCACCAGAAACTCCCAGACAGCTGCAGAACGTGGGTCTAAAAGGAGGCAGCCCTGCCGGCCTGATCTTGTAAAGAGCAGACACATCCCATACACCCCTTACTCCACGTCTGTTTCTTACAGTGATTCCATAACATTTTTTTAATAAAAAATTTCAAACATCCAGAAAAGTTGAAAGTGTTTTACAAGAATGTCCAAATGCTCAACACCTAGGTTCTATCATTGTTCGAGCTTTGCTGTATGTATTTCACCATATGATTATCCACCCATCGTTTTATTTTCTGGTGCACTTCAAAGCCCATTGAGTGCAGACATCAGTACCCTTCATTAAAGCACACATATATCACTCAGTTTTAGTAAATCCATGTTTGTACTGCATTTCTCTCCCCCCAATTCTCTCTCTCTCTCTCTCTCACACACACACACACACACACGCAATACAAGCCCCACAGTTAAGAATATTTTCTGTCCCTCACTTTTTCTTCTACTCCCCTCTCCACCATTATTCCCATATGAGTAGCACCCCTGGGGACCAAGTAAATGCTTCAAATCAGTCAAACAAGCAATTTCAAGCATTTTCTGTCCTCATTCCTGGGGGAGCCGGAGACCCTTCATCTGGCTCTCATCCTAATTTCAACACATGTGCCCTGTGGCTCTGAGCTCACCGTTGGCAGCAAGGAGTTCTCTGGGTGTATGGCAGTGGTGGAACAGGGACTTGGGCACTTCCGGAGTGGCTGGAGCTCCTTGTGCTTCTCTCTGCAGGGATGGGGCAAAAGGAAGGAAAGACTCCTATCAGCAAAGAAGGGCCCTCCTTTGGGCAGTGAGCTCAGAGAGCGCCACTGACTGCTGCCAAGTGCCATGCACTCGCCGTTATTGTGATGCCCTCCTCTGCAGAACCTCAGAGACAGCAGCTCCTGGGAGGTTGTCTGTGTGCTCCTGGGTTGACTGCACAATGGAAGACACCCTGCAGGAGCTGCACTGGTAAAGGTCTACACCCGCTGCCAGTGGGAGGCCACAGAGGCAGGCCTCCTGCTATGGTGCCCACCCTGTGGGTACAGCAGGGCTCAGTTACAAGTGGATAAAGTGATGGGCCTTGGAGCCCACGGCATTCCGTGCTCGTTTCTTGCAGCAGCTCTAGGAAACTAACGCAGGAGTATTGTCCTCGATTATCCAAGTAGGTCCGATGTAACCACATGAACTTTTAAAAATTGAGAAATGAGGAAGAGGAGGCAGTCCAAGAGATCTGAAGTATAAGACTCAATCCACCACTACTGACTTAGAGACCGAGGGGCAATGTGGAAAGTGTGGAAAAACAAAAATTCTATCAGCATTCTGAATCAGCCTAGATCAGCACAGCCTTCCCCATCACCTCCAGAAAGGAAAGCCGACCTGGTGAACCGTGGCTGTGCCTTGAGAGGCGCCAGGCAAGGACCCAGCTGCATTTGCCCAGGCATGAGACCCATGCACACTATGAGATAAAAAGTCCTGTTTCAAGCCACTAAATTCGTGGGATTTGCCATGTAGCAATGGAAAATTGATACAAAGCACTTGATGGACATTCGCTGAGTGGAACACCTGTGAAATTAGGCAAGTGATGTCCTTATACGTATGATCCTACCCCCACAGCAGATAAACAGTCCAGAAGAGATACTCCCAATAAGTTGGTCTGATAACTACTATTAGAGAGAAGCACTTCGGAAAGTCCTACATGAAGTTCTCCCCTAAAATACACCAGTGATCAACATCACCCCACTCCATGGGCACTTACTGAGGGAGGTGTTCTTTTCTGGACTGGCCTCATGTCAAGTGATTTAAACATATTCCTTGATCTCTAGGAATTGATATCCTGACATGCTGTAGCAGGCTTTGCCAAAAATAGAAGGCTGTGAGTGTCCAGGCAGTGGGCTCTCCAGCTATCAGGTTCCCCTAGGGACACTTCTGCAATAAGGAACGGCCACCGCTGCATACTGCCCAGCGCACCCAGAGGTTTGTACTGCACTTCCTCAACGACGGCCTGTCAACAGCTGAAGTTAGCTCATTTTCCTGTTGGAGAGGAGAACACTAGATTGAAAGTAAATATTCCAGAAATGAGGAATATGTTTCCTCCCAACGACCGAATAACTTCTATTCGTAAAGATCATGCTTCTTTTCTTTTACCAATGTGGATGGCACATGTAATTTTTAAAAAGAGCTTTTAAAGAGTTGCACAATATGACTTTAATTTTACAAAAACAGAGCAGTGTGTGCATAACTCACAAAAGAATATTAAAAATGGAACTTGGAAGACACTCCCCAGAGCGCCAGCACTGGCTGCAGCGCCAAGGGCGGCGAGCGACCGCACTTCCTCAGCCCTCGTCTGGCGCGCACACCCCGACTTCTGCAGGTCCCCGCGCCCCAGCGCTGCGTCTGCGCCGACTGTCTGAAACCGGGTTTAGTCTCGGTTGTTTCTGGAGGTGGCTCGCTTCCAGGCTGGACAGGGCGAGGGGACGTGCTCAGATTGTACCTAAAGGACCACAGCGACGCGGTGCTTCAAGTGAAACTAAAAGACGCGGGTTTTCACAGCAGTATCGCTATCGGGAGTCTAAGGACACAAATGCAGAAGGAACGAGCGGGTTATTCCAAGCGAATGATCCTTTCCCGCTGGACGCCTGGCGGTGAGCCGGTGCCGTCGGTGCTCCCGCCCCGCTCCGCCGGAACGCGAGAACCGCCCCACACAGGTTTCCGCGCAGGCTCAACTTCCGCGCGCACCTCGGAGCGAGCGGGGGCACTTCCGGCCCGCTCCCCGGGGGAGACCGACTTCCGGGGCGGTTTGGGGCGTGGAGCTGTGACCCCGTGGCCTCGCTCCCTCCCAAGTCTAGGGAATGTTTAATGTCACTCCACTTCGAACTCTGCGTGTCTTGGGACTGCACAAAACGATTTTAGAGTTTATATGGAAAAATAAAAACATGAAAGAATTGTCAAGAAAAATGAAAAATAAAAAATGCCAAGGTGGGGGGTCCCCTGCCGGACGTTCAGGGCGGGCCAGGCCGGAAGAGGGTCTCCCAGGGGAGCAGGCGCACCGTGTCCTTGGCGCTGGCTGGGGTAATTACCTTAGCCCCTGTCTTCGTGAACACAAAGACAAATTCAGGATAGCTTGGAAATCAAAATGCAAAGAAAGTGAATAAAAATGATGAAAATATTAGCAAGGAAAATGGAGGATATCTGTATAACCTTGGAGTAAAGAAGACTTTTTAAAGCAAGACTGTTAAGAGCCTATAGTATTTTTCAAACAGATGAAACAACTCCAGGAAGCTTGCAAACTTACCTGTGTTCAGATGAACTCTGGTCGTTATCTGCTTGCTGTGGGAGATAAAAATTCATAAAGTGAAAAAAATTGTTGACAGTGAGCTTATTATACAAAATTCAAGCCAGTTATTAGTTAATTTTGAGTAATGGTACCTCAGAGTCTCCTGGGTCCTGGGAAATGATCTCACTGGGGGATAGTACCCTTGTTACAGGAATACCTGTGTTTTCACTTCTATTAGGTGAGAAACTGGGAGTGGGATTGCTCACTTAAATGGTAAGTATAGATTTTACTTTTTAAAAAAGATTTTATTTATTTATTTGACAGAGCACAAGCAGGGGGAGCGGCAGAGGGAGAGGGAGAGGGAGAAGCAGGCTCCCCGCGGATGTGGGACTCGATCCTAGGACCCTGGGATCATGACCTGACCAGAGGGCCACTGCTTAACTGACTGAGCCACTCAGGAGCCCCTAGATTTTACTTATTCAGAAAATGCAGAACTGCTTATCAAAGTTATCTAACAGGCTCTCTCCACTAGCAACATATGAGACACCCATCTCTACAGCTTCACCAGTCCTTGTGGGTGTCCTTCTGATTACAGTCATTCTAGTGGGTGTGTAATGGTATCTAACTGTGGTTTTAGTTTGTGTTTTCTTAATGGTAAATGATGTTGACCATCTTTTTGTGTGCTTATTTGCCACCCATAGACCCTCCTCAGTGAACAGTTGGTTCAAATCTTTTGCCCCTTTTGCCCAAATCCTATATGGGTCATTTTTCTTATAATTGAATTTTTAAAGTTCTTTATATATTCTGGGCACAAGTATTATGATTTATAAGTATTTCATTTATGCCTGTGGCTTATATTTTAATTTTCTTAATGGTGACCTGTTGAAAACCAAATGTTTTTAATTTTGATGAGAAGCAGCTGCAGAAATATGCGGGCCTGAAAGGAGTCAGTCCCACTGGCTTGATTCTATAGTGAATGTAGAAATGATGTAACACACACACACACACACAACCACGCACACACACACGCACTGCATCACACACCATGCAGACTCACATATACAGACACACACAGAAACACAGGATTGTGGTTGAGAAGTCCCAGCTGCAAGGTGACCCTTGGCATTGTCCCAGGCCTAGATAATATGAATGGTGAAAGAGAGGGACACCTGGTACCTGTGGGTATCTTATTTGGAAGGACAGCTCTTCCTTCTCTGCTGAAGCTTGCGGAGTCTGTTGCTGGCGGCCCTGTGTCATGTAATCAAACGTGCTCAACTTCTTGGCCACTAGAGAGGAGAAAGGAGGAAACAGGCAGTTACAATTCCACAAGTAAGCAGAGTGGCCTGCGTGCCACAACCCGGCCTTCCAGGGCTCCCCCCAGGGTGCTGGGAGCTGCTTCGTAACCTGGAGCACTGAGGGGCTGCTGGATGGCCACCCCAGAGCCCATCTGCCATGTGGGCAGCACACAGCAGCTCCTCACACCCCCAAGGCCTGCTAGCCCCCCACTCCAGGAGGAGCTGCCCTGCCTGCCTCCCAGGCCTGCAAAGTCAACATGGACCTGCATGGAGGGTCAGGCCCAGGTCAGCTGGGCCGGGCCACTGGCTCTGGCATTGTGGCAGTAGCCCCCCAGGTCACTGAAAGAGCATCTGAGACCTATTGGTAGACAGCACTATTCATGAAATGGGTTCTGTGCCTGTTCCAGCTATGTGCTTCAGCAGAGGTGCCCATCTTCCCATTTCTCTTTTCCTAAAACCCACCAACATGAGGACAGATGGCTTCTAATTATTTCTGGAAAGTGAGAAGGGCCACCCACAGAAGCCTATTTGCAGCTCGAGGAGCAGACGGAGGGCGGGCCGCTCCACACACCAACGTGGAGCCCTCAGAGGCTGCTTCCCAGGTGGGGTGAGCTCCTGCAGAACAGGGCCCATCCCTTTCCCTGGGTGGTTCGTACAAGTGCTTTTGTTTTTGTTTGCTTTGGCTTCCTTAATTAACTCCACCTGGCTCTTGCTTCATCCTTCCCACTCCCTCAGACCCTGTGTCTGTTTGAGGGTATAAACTCGCACTTGGTCACACTCCTCCTTTGGCATGGATTTGCACAGCTACCATCACCATCAGATGGTAAGCACACACTGTGTGTCTCCCAGAGCTCACGCTCATCCTGAGTTTTGTGTAAAACACCTTCATCTGACAGTAACAAGAGGAGATGCAGTTGAGGAAGTGAGGCCAGAGTGCAGGTGCACTGAGGGAGTGTCCACCATGTTCCCTCTGGCCTTACCAGGCTCTAACACAGGAGCTTGGTGCCACTGTCCTTCGGGATGTGCTCTCTCCCACTTGCACGAAGGTGGCTTTCCCACACCCCTGCTGCTGGCACTCCCACATCTGTGTGTCTTCCCGGAGAGCTTGCCCTCACCAACGTTCCCACTCCTGCTCATGTGCTGCAGGCTCGTCTGGATGTCCTTTACCCAAGCTTCAAAATGGAGCACCCAACTGCTGGCAGTTTCTGATGTGTCCCCCAGCGGTCCCCCTCCCACCTCAGGGCATTCACGTAGTCTCATCCGCTGGAGAGCAGGCTGACCCCAGCGCCTTGCAGAAGAGGTGATGGGGCGTGACCTCCATGACTGGGTATCGAAAGGCTGGCTCTGTCTTGCTCCCCGTCTTGCCTCTCACTTGCCCACTCTGATGAAACCAGCTGCCCCGCTGTAAAATGCTCTGCGTGTTGGAGCATCCACATGACAAGGAATGGCAGGGGACACTTGCCACCAACTCACAAGGAACTGAGGTCAGGAACTGACCTGCCACCGCCCTGGTGATGAGCCTAGAAGTGGATCCTCCCCTATCGGATGAGACCACGGCCCCTCCTGGCACCTGAAGGAAGAGCAGGGGCGGGGAACCCACAGAAACTGCCAGGCACTAACTCTGTTGTTTCAAGCAGCTACATTTTAGGGAATTTTACTGTAAGTAACAAGAGTTAATATCTTAACTTTGTTCTGGAAGTCTGTTCTTTGATGTCCAAATCCCCGATGAGCAACACCCTGAGCCCCAAGCTCAGCGTGCTTCTCCCCTTCCAGGGGTCTCCTGCGCATGCCCCCAAAGTGAGTATGGCACCACGACCCTCCTGGGTGCCTGAGTTGTGGCCCTTTTGTCCCTGTCCCCAGATCTCCAGGTGGCCATGAGTCCCGTGGACTTGCTCTCCAGTCTTGCATCCGTCCATCCTGCGTGGCTGCGGCAGGCTTCTGGACCTGCCCAAATTGCCACCTGCTGGCTATCATATACGCTGTGACTGAGACACTGTCCCCAAATGCACCCCATCCCCCTTGGCCAGTGTGCAGCAGCTTTAGGAAGGGCTTGGGTCGACCGGCCCTAGCTCCGCGGAGGACGTGAGGTTATACCCTGCACCACACAGGGCCCTAGAGAGTAATGCACATTCGAAGAAGGGCTTCATGGGGAGCAGAAGCCCTGCCCCCCCACCCCATGCCAGTGAGCGGTGGAGCCTGCAGTGCACACTGCCATGTGGACACCAGAAAACCACCCGTCTCCCTGTGGTGAGTTTGGTCAGCAAGACCCTGTCACTGGCTGACTGTTTCTCACTGTTAGGATTTGGTGCTTTTCTAAAGGCCCTGTTTTCTTTTCAAGGTGTCCTGTCCTGCCTCAGATTCTGCTCCTTTATCTCTGAACATTCTGATATACTCTTAAACGCCCTGTCGTGGTCTCTGCAGGTCTCAGGCCTGCTGTCCCTTGAGGGGTGTCTCTTCCCATCCTGCGATTTGTCTTTTGTGCTTGTTTCTAGCAGGGCCCAGTTGAGCAGTCTTCTGCCTCAGGACACATACTTAGGTAGAGGTGGAAGAGAAGCAGGTGCCCGAGCAGCAGGAGGCTGATGACGTCCAGCAGCAGCACGAACACCCCAATGCCCAGGACCACTGGGGTCTTCGTCTTTACAGGGAAAAGGGGAAGGAACAGCAGCCAGGTGTTCTTATTGGAGACCTCTGTGGAGGCAAGGGAGACACACACCATGTCCAGCACCCGGGGCATGGCTGCACCTCCCCTCAGGAGACACAGCTCAGCGGTGGGAGAAGGAAACTAGCCCAAGGTGTGTGCCCTGCCTTACCTAAGTGCCCTCACAGCCCCCTGACAATCTCACTTTACGGGGCTGGAAGAGGATAGCCAAGTGTCCAGGTCCCAGAGCCTGGCACCCTGCCTGGCCCCAACACCCACCCTACCCATCAGCCAGGTCCTTGCTGGACCTTCCCCGTTCTCAACCAGCCACTCTCACAGAGAACTAGAAGGCTGTAGCCAGCGCCTCGGGGCATTTCCAGAACGTGGTCCTCTGTGCCCCCAACTGAAGTGTAAGAAAGGCACTGAGGAATCTGCAGGCGGGCCCGTGAGAAGGAATTCCAGCTGAAATGCCCTGACACCAGTTCCTTATGTGGCGCCCCACAAGGTGGCTGCCAGGCCTGCTGTGTTATGTGGCTGCAGGCCTTAGGGGCTGTGGTGCTATGTGCATGGGGCTGGCTGGACAGTGGGCTGGCCGACCGGACGCTTGTCCCCTAAGCTGGTGATGTTTCAATGAATTCCCACCAATGACAGCAAAGTGTCCCAGGGAACTGGCGATTAAACAGCCCGTGGAATCTTCTGGAACAGAAAACCCAGGAGATTGCCTCAGTCATCAGACATTCATGTATAGCTGGTGCCACTGTGGTTCCAGAGCCAGCAAGTCTCCGAGAGAAGCCAGGGTCACTTGGCGTCTGTGCACCTGCAGCCACAGGGGCTGCTGCGCTCTGGGCGGTCACCCTGCCCTCTGTCTTCACAGCGCACGGCAGTGCAGGCCCAGCTAACGCCCATGATGGGAGGCCATAAGGAAATGCACAGAGGTGCTGCTGCGGGCACTCAGGTGCGCGGAGGTCGCCGCTCACCAGGTGTGAGCCACATTTCAGAGTGTGTAGGGGCATTAAGAGGCCATGTGGTGGGGAGGGCCTTCATGTGGAACCCCCAGTGCCCACCCTTGACTGTTCTGGAGGCTGCTGGCCCCAGCTAGCCCTCTGGCTCAGGCTGCGTGTGGAGACTGTCAGGAAAGATGGCAGGCAGAGGCCTCCAGCTGGCTGCATGCAGAGCCTGAGCGGCTCGTCCTGCTGAGTGGGGGGCCTGGCCTCGCTGAGACCCCCGCTGTTCCCTTTCACCATGAAAATAATCAGGATGCATTTCAGAGCAGATGCAGGTCAGACAGTCCATGCCCTAAGGGCTCATCTGTGCCAGGTGCTGTGTGGGCCTCGGGGTGAAGGTGCACAGGGCATAGCGCCCCCCCCCAGGAAGAGGCACAGTGCAGCTGGGCTCTGGACTGGATGGCAGCGGGACCCCTCCAATGGCACAGGCTCTGGAGACCAAGGGAGACGTGGGGGCTCAGTCCCACTACCAGGTCATCACTGGCTCTGCAGGCTGGCTGGCTGCTCACTTCTCTGGGAGGAGGGCACTGTCCAGGCCCATGCTGGAGCCCGATGCTGGCCCTTGCAGAGATGTTGGAGCCTGGGCAGAGTGGGGATCCCCGGAATGTTCTGAGCTGAGCAACAAGGTCCTCTGTTCTCCTGCTGTATGTACTGGGCCGTGACGTGTTCTGGAGAGAGGCCTAGGCTGAGACAGGCAGCCTTGCTCTGCACCCTATGGGCTGAGGTCCCTGGACACTCAGGACAACACAGGAGGAGGTCCACCTGGGGTCCTCCCTGTGTCACAGGGGCTGCTGTGACCGATGGCCACAGACTGGGCAGTTTAAGCCACAGAGATGGAGCCTGGAAGTCAGGGTGCAGCAGCTCCCTCAAGGCTGTAGGGGAGGCTCTGACCTGAATCTTCCGGCTCCCAGGGCTCCAGGCACCCCTGGCTGTGGCCCTGTCCCTCCAGCCTCTTACAAAGATGTTCTCAACGGACCCAGCACCCCTCCACACACACTCCCGGGTAACCTATGATCATTTCAGGATCCTTAATCACATCTGTAAAGAGCCTTTCCCCAAATAAGGTCATAGTCACAGGTCGGAGGGTGAGATCATGGACATATCTTTGAGGCCACATCCAATCCCACATCTGTTCCCAAGGCCAGGCTCCTGCACCCACTAAACTGAGCCCTGCAGCCACACATCACCCAGAACCTGTCCCCTGGCAGCCCTGTCCTTCTACCCTACCCTGCTCCCCACCCAGACCACCTGCAGGGTGACGGGGCGGAGGGCCCCCCCCCCCCCAATGCTTGGCACTCTCCGGGAGCACGGCCTCTGAGCAGCCAGCACCCGCAGTCCCTGACCCTGCCTCCTGGTGCCTGGGGGGCTGCCGCCCTCCTGCCCGGCCATGCTGCTCACCCAGCTGGGGGGCAGGCCAGGCTGACGCCCCACCCCCCGAAGGAAGGTTTTTACCCCAGAGGCGGCTGGAGGGATGGGCTAACACTTGCGAGGGACCCGAGAGGAGCCACTGTGTACTTTTGTAGTAGGGGTGTGTGCGGAGCTCCGCCGGGTCGATGAAGAACTGGATGAAGATGTACAGCAGGGTGACAATCAGGCAGAGCAGGACGGCCGAGGCGGAGGCCACGGAGAAGAAGAAGTACCTGCGGGATGGGCAGGGGCGGAGCCGGGCTCAGGGCCAGCCGACCCGCAGCCCAGGAAGCCGGCAACCCGGGCCCCCAGCCCGAGACCCAGCCCTCTTCCCGGCTCCTGTCCCCCTGTCCCGCGAGCCTCTTTGCAGCTCTCCGGGGCCGCTGCTGGTTTGCGGCCATCCTGACGGCACCTCCACGTTCTGTGCCTCATGGCTTACAGACACTCTCCCCTCGAACCCCACAAGGCGGTGAGGACGGGCCACCCTGGCTCACAGCGAGGGACACAGAGGCTCTGGGCCGAGTGGGGTGGGCGGGCACAGGATCCCACCACATCCCGGCTGCCGCTCACCGGGGGCTCTTGCCCAGTCACAGAACTGCAGAAAATGAGCGCTTGTGGCTCTTAGCCGGAGTTGGGGTCGTGACCGCTGCCACTGAACAGAATTGGGTGTGGACACATGGTGGGGATCCTGGTGCTATCCTTCCATCAAGGGCACCAAAGCCAGATTGGGTCGGGGAGGCCAGGGGTGCGCCATGACAGCTGCCTGGCCGGGTACGGCTCACGGTGAGTGATCTCCACGCACCCTCTCCGGGGCCGTGCACACTTCTGTGCAAAATGACGTCTTGGGCTTTGGCATTAGACCAAAATCACTCCTGCCCCCTTGCCTTTGTTCAAAAGACCCAGAGAGTGATCTCTCCACCCAGAAAATGAACCGTGGTCGGCGATTCTTAGAAAATGCTCCCACGGCACAGTCCTCCTCTGGGTTTTCTGCTGTTGTGACGTTGAAGGAAACCATTCCTTCAACATTTTCAATCTCAACGTGTTTTCTTCAGCTGAAACTCAGTTGATTCCATGATGCTTTTCCAGAACTTCTTGAGGGCTCTTTACACACATCTTTAGGCAGAGAGCTAAAACGTGAGCATTCCCAAAGGGTTGGGTGCATGTGGGGCACGGCCCTGGGTCCTGGAGACACGTTGGCTCGGGGGCCGTTGCATCGTGGCCCCTCACTAACCCCCCAAGGTGCGTCTCCCACGTGACCCTGTGCAGGCCCAGCCTCCTGTGTGTCTCCAAGCTGCAGGGGACACAGGCCTGGCCCCATACCTGGCTCTGGTCTCCAGGGAACCCTCCAGGTGGTGGGCTTGCCCCGCACTGGAAGCCCCTCGGCCATCCTGTCCTGCTGTCACCTGGCAAGAGGCAGCCCTCCCTATGGGGTGGGGTTGAAGCCTGTCTAGTCAATGTTCAGAACGCGAAGCTTCCTTTCCCGACTCCTGCGTCTGTGACGCCTCAGCACCTAGTCCAGCCCTTTCTCTGTGAAGACCTGACTCCCCTAGCTTGCTAGGCTTTGCCCACTTTTTTTGACAAACTGTCTTTCAAGTGCAGTCACTCCCTCTTGCTTTCTCTGCTGGATGGCTGAAGGGACAGGAGGGAAGCTGGGGCAGGCGCACGCGGACGATGCTCACCCTGACCCCCGCACGCGCAGCGCCCCCTCACCTCTGCGTGCTCCTTCCGAGGAACGCGGCCCTCTCCTTGCTGTGGGCCAGGCACCCGCTCCCTCCTGCTGACCCTGCCCTGTGGATGCCAGGACGGCTCCTGGGGCTCACTTGTGGTCAAGAGGCTTCTTGCCCCATTGGGAACCCCCTCAGTCAGCTGTGCCTGGGGCCCCGTCAGGACCTCTGAGCTCCAGCCTGTGTGCCCCATGGGGCCTGGCCCACTCAGTCCTCCTCAGTGGCAGGGCCTCTCACGTCCCCTGATGGCGGACTGGACCTCAAGGCAACCAGCTCATGGCAGCAAGGCCTTAAGGAGCTGCGTCCAGTGAGGGAGCAGAGAGCCCTGCTGGCATGAGGAGGGTGGCCCACCCCATTCTGGCTGGCCCGGGGCTCCTCTTCTGTAGGGAGGAGGCAGGACGGGGGCTCCCAGGCACCCCCAGTCACCCAGTGCTGAGGGGGTTTTTCTAATTATGAGGGCTCTGTGCTTCCTTCTGCTCAGAGCAGCAGTGGTCTTCAGGCCTGAACCAGCAGCTCACTTCTCACGCGGCCGTCTTGCTTGCTGACTGGCATGCACACGGCACGTCCGCCACAGGATGGTGGGTTAGCGGGGGAGTCCCTTGGCTGCTGTGTCACCAGCCAGCGAAGGCCAGTGAGAACAAGTGTGGGGAGCGCCCCTGTCTCTCCCGGCCACTCCGAGCCTGGCTCCGGCATGTGGGGTCCTGTTGACGCTCACCAGCCCTGCACCTGTGCCCGTCCAGGCCTGGACGGTGCAGCCTGGGCCCCCATCCTCTGTGCTTGCACGGCCTCCCTGGGGGAAGCCAGCTGGGCCCAGGCCAGTGGGTCAAGGACGAGGCAGCTCAGGCCGTGCCCCTTCCCACGGGCTGGACCTCACGCATCCAGGGGTGAGTCCGGACCAACGTGTCTCAGAGCCACACAGGAGGACAGAGGGACAGCACGTGATCCCCCACTGCTTGTAGCCCCCACCCTCTCACCCACGAGGCCTCCAGCCTACAGAGCCTTCTTTTGGGGCCCCAGACTCCTCACCCTTCCCCCACACCTGGGTCTCCCCTCCCACTGCCCCAGGTCCCCAGCCCCTCACCAGTAATTCCTGCTCCCCACACAGTTGTTGAGCCATTTGCAGTGGTGGTCAAAGCCAGAGACACACTTGTTGCAGGCGCTGCAGTGTTTGGCTTTCGAGCTCCTGGAGGGAAGAATTCAGGAGCGTCAGCCTGTGGGCAGTGCGTGCAGGATGAAGTAGGGTCAGAGCCCCCGTCTGCCTGTAGGGGAGAGGCAGGCAGTGGGGAGGACCGGCCCCAGGTCGGGTGGTGTGCCCTGGCCATGCCCGCCACATGGGTGCCAGGGGTCGCACTTGGAACCTGGGCTTGGATCCTACCCTGAGCCACGGGCTTCCCTCCCGGGCTGCCTACGGAAGGCTAACCTGGGCAGAGATCTGAGAGGGGGCGTTTAGATCTGCCAGGGGCCCTGTGCGTCTGAGGGCTGCTGCTCCTCGTTCAAGGACAGCAGCGCCAGTCAGCCGCCTGGAAACAGAGGCAGGCTACCCTCGGGACCGCCTGCCCCGAAGCCGGGCACTCACACAGTGACCTCGCACAGGTGGCAGTACTGCTTCTGGATCACGTGCGCGTGTTTGGACCGATCGAAGGTCGGCATAGGCTCCAGGTAGTTCTTCTTGAGCCGGACATTGGCTTCGGCCGGGTCAATGGAAACTGCAATCAAGTGGACTAAGAAGTGGAAAGAGAAGAGCCCGCCGGTCACCTGGGGAAGGGGTGTCAAGGAACACGCTGCCGGGCCTGGTCCACACGGCGAGGGTGCCCACTCAGGGTGGCTGCCGGTCACGCCACGGGAGCGGTGCACCTGGCCAAGGGCCAGGTCCCAGGACAGCCCGCTCATGCCCCCGTGGCCGACAGAGTGTGCCCCCTTCCCCGTTCCTTCCTCCACGAGGGACGACGCTGGCACTGGAGAGAAGCTTTCTGGCTGGAAGCAGGGCCCGGCAGAGGGTGCCGCAGGGGGCGGGCACCGTGCTGGGTGCTGAAGGAGGTGTGGGGGGACTTCGGGCAGCTCGAGAGCACATGTGGGGTTAGGAGACAAGCTTGCCATCAAGTAACGAACAGGTGGGGGGGAGGGCTTCCACACCCTGTCTCTGTGGGGCGGGTGCTCCGTCTGCTCTTGTCTTCCCCACCCCCGGTCCCTCCGGCTCCCCAGCACCCGCTCCCTCCATGGCACCCAGGGTAGAACCAGGCCCTGGGATCTCACCCTCTCCTCCTCCACCTCGGGACCAACACAGTGTCCCCATGGAAACCAAACAGAAGAGGTGGAGGCTGCCTCCCTGTCAGCCCTGCCCTGCTTCCCCGACCGGCTCCGAGCGGAGGGCTCAGGGTTACAGGATGGGCTCCAGGGTGTGGTGGGGGAAACCACCGGCCGTGTGCACAGGGCTCTGCCGCGATTTTGTGCGGGGGGAGCTCTGAGCAGGGGGTCAGAGCTCCATCCTGCGGGAAGCCCCTGTGGGGTCCTTCTCAGGCTCTGCCACTGTTGTGGTCCGGGGTCTGCCGCCCACCCAGCAGCAGCGCTCGGCCTCCATGTGGGCCTGCCTCCGTGAAGGCCACCACACAACAATCTGAGTGGGAGGCTGCGTCTGGCCAGATGGCTCATCACCCCTCGTCCTCTAGTCTCTAGGAGCCAGTGTAGACCCAGGGATCTGGGTGCCAGATGTGGGCACAGAGGCGATGGGGAGCCAGCCCTGCTGGGGGAGCATGGCTACAAGGACAGCAGGCAAGAATGCGCTGAGGGCCGAGATGGTCAGACCGGGAAGCTGGTGCCCAGGCCATGGGTGGGTGGAGGGACGGCTGAGAACCAGCCAGGCCCTGGGAGATCTGCAGGGGGAAAGGGACTGACTTGACCCCTTCAGGGCCATGAAGGGGTGCAGTGACACCAAGGCCCTTCTTGTGGCCACCAGACCCTGAAGGGCTGGCTAGGGCGTGAGCCTCCCGTACTCCTCTGCTGAGCAGACCAAGGCCCTGTTCCATGCAGGGTGTGGGGCAGCAGGCGGGTGGTCAGGGGCTGGGCTGGGCTTCAAGGTCACAGCTGGAGACACCAACATGGTACTGGCAAGCCCTTCCCCCTGCACCTGCTCCCTGAAGCCTGTGGCGCTGGCCAGACGCACGGCACTGTTTGTGTGGTTACTGGGGCAACAGGAGACCGTCCTAAGCAGAAGGCCCAGGACAATAAGATGCTGCAGGAAGTTCAACTGTGGCCCAGGTACAGCCCCTTCCTCAGAAACAGGCGGGCAAGGTGCCCAGGAGGGAGCACAGGAGGGCAGCAGGTAAGGCCAGGGCTGGGATGTGTGCTCAAAGCCCTTTGCCCCCACGGCTACACTCGACTTGCATGAGACCACCGCCAGGGAGACAGTGTGGGAACAGCACGGTCCGTACTCTGACCCTCAAAGTGCAGGTGCCTGAATCACCTGATCTGAGCTGCTGGGCCAGCCACACGAAGCTGCCTGCCGCCAATTTCCCTGGATGTCCCAACCCTGCAGGTGCCCTGGCCAAGCTGCCCCCAGAACCAGTCCCCCAGGAATAAAGGGGCTTGGCTTCCAGCCCCCCCTGTGGTAGGACAGGTCCCCCACAACCCCTCTGGCACGAAGCTGTCTGGGCAAGAACACAGCCCACCAGCTTGTCTGACCTAACGCCGCCCAGCACTCAAGCCTTGTGACCCCAGATCACCCACAGGAATGATATGGGCCAGCAAAAGGTGACCCCATTTTGCCTGGCCATTCACTGGGTCAGCCACACGCTCCAGATGTCAATGAGCACGGGCTGAGCCCCGGAAGTGTCCCAGAGCGGGTGCCATACCGAGTTCCCGCTCTCGGTGTCAAAGTCTATCCCAGTGCAAGAGAGTCTTAGGTTCCCGTGAATAACAAGAAGCAAAAGGAACAGGGCAGGAGGTCTCGCTCTCCACGAGCAGAAGGCCCTGCCCCAGAGGCCACGGTCCCCTAGCAACAATCTGTGTTTGGTAAATAGGCCACGGGCGCCAGCCCAGGACACACGCCCTCCCGTCCTTCCGGCTCTGCGGCAGGAAGAGGTGAGGCGCCCCCAGAGCCCCCGCCGCCCCAGTCACGTCTGCCTCACGCCAGCCCTGAAGCCAGGGTGGGACGTCACCCGCACAGTCACAGCAGCTCACCGGGGGCTCCTCAGCCCTGGCCACAACACAGGCCCTCAGACTAAGTCTGGTCCCATCTGACGCCAGCCCCTCTGCACAGTGGACCCTATGGGCCCGGGGTCAAGCTGCTTCCCTTTGCAGGATGGCGGGGGAAGCTCAGACCCAGAGGGTCAGCCAAGAACCCACGGGTCCACCTCCTGTGCTGAGTGTTTCGGAGGCTGCAACCCGGCCAGCCCTCCTCTGTGGGGCCCAGACAGTCCCTGCAGTCACTGAAGGACACTGGCGCCCCCCAGTGGCCAGAGCACAGCGCCCAGGTGGCTGCGGGGCCTGAGGGATGTCGCCAGCCCAGTGGGGTGCTGGGCGGAGAGAGACCGTGTCTCAGGGCAGCTGGAGTCCTGGACACCTGTCAAGCCAGCCAGAATTCATCCCTGGGGGCTGGCCCAGGGGCAGCGCAAATCCATCACTGGGCTCCATCGCCAGGGGCAGCTCAGACTGGGCACCAAGCCATTGAGGCTCCCTCTGGGCCCGAAAGCAGGTGAGTGCTCAGAGGGGTCCCCTGGACAAAGAACACGGGCAGCTCAAAAAGGCCCCAAAACAGGCTGAGCGAAGGTCTAGGGACAATGAAGGCAATGGATTTTAACCCATCAGGTGAGCAAACCCACAGTCAGGGACTGAGATCAGGATACAGGCAAGGATGGATAGCTGGAGGCAGGAGAGCCCGCCCACACCTGCGGGCTTCCAGGGCTCCGTTCGGGTCTCTGCTACCTTGCCCACCATGCATAGTGCCCACCATGCACAAGAACGTGAGCTGAGCACACAGGAGGAGTGGCAAAATGGAGACAAGCCCCAGCAAGAGGGTGACTCCGCCAGGGAAGGCCAAGGGAGGAGGGTGGTGGCCAGGCCCACCTGCAAGCTGCCCCAGCTGTGGAGAGGGCACCAACCGCAGGGCAGAGGGCTGGTGGACACTGCGCTGGGCCTGAGACAGGAGAACCGTGACCGGGTTCTGGGTTAAAAAACCCTGACAAAGCATGTTTTGGGAAATTTCAAGATGGGCTGGCTGGGAGATCGTACAATTTCTGCCCATCTTCTGGCTGTGAAAGACACAAGTACATGGGCCCCACCTCAGACCGCAGGCCCAGAGGTGGGGTGGCTGTGCCCAGGGCACACGGGACCCGTGTTCCCCGTTCTGCTCCTGTGGACCAGGCACTCTGAAGGCCCTGCAGGGAGAGGCTGGCCAGGTCAGGGGAGGCAGCGGGCTTGCACGTCAGGCCATGGTGGATGTCGAGGCTCACTGGCGGGGCCCGCCAGTGGTGGCCCCTTAACACGGGTGCACTGGTGGCACTGAGATCCGCCCCCCCCAGAGTCAGGCGTGAGGAGGGAGCAAGGCTGGCGACACCATGTGGCTGGGGGCGGGGCACAGCACCTACAGCTGCCAGCCCCCCCGCCGCAGAGCTGCGTGACAGCCCCGTGCACCCATACCCACGTCCCCAGCGTCTGCCCGCCTGGCCTGGAGCTACTCCAGTAATACGTCTGGAGCCTCCTCTCAGGGCCGCCATGGGATTTGCAGCCTCCACTGTGGCCTGTGTTGTGGGTCCTAGCGGCCGGCAGGCTCTCTCTGCCAGGTCAGGCCACCACCCACCAACAGGCTCTTACGTCGCAAGAGGGGCCAAACAAGAAAGCACAGGAACTAGAGGCTAGACGGGCCACCGTTGTAATTAGTGTCTGCCTCTACAAACACCCCCTTGGACCCCTGGCGTGGCTCCCCCGCCCCCCAGCCAGCTGGATCCAGCCCACTGTGGACGTGCAGACCTTGAGACTGAACACCAGGTATGTCCCTAGGAGACACCCTCCAATCTCTGAGCCAGATGGGCTGCTGGAATGCAAGGAAGAAAGCCTGCTTCCCAAGCATCTGCGTGTGCAACCACATGTGTGGCTGCTTCGTGGCTGCCTCAGCACTGGGCCCATTTGTGTCTGCATGTCTGCCCTGGCCCTGTGACTCCTCCCTGTCCTCAGGGCTCTCCACCCCACTCCAGGGTCCCTCTGCCCCTCGCCACCAGGAGCGCTCTCCCTGAACCGAAGGCGGGCAAGCCTGTGCTTTTAGCTCGGACCCCGAGCCAGGGAGCCCCACAGGGAACACACGTAGGATATCAAGCAGGTGCTGTGGCCATGGTGGGCGTTTGGGGTCAAGAGGGGGAGCGGGGTCAGAGGGCAAGGTGCCGCGCCTGTGGCTGACTTGGTGCAGAGGACGGAGCGGCAAGGGGGACCAGAAGGTGAGGCGTGGCCCCGAGCCAGCTGGGAGATGCCCTCCAGGAGCCTCCCTCGGACAGCAGACGCTGCTCCCACTGTAAAGGATACACCGTAGGCGATGTACTTCCAACTACGTGGCAGGAAGGGAATGAAGATGCCGAAGTTGGCAACGGCTACGATGAAGAGCGTGGCCCAGGCCACCACCTGGAAGGAGTGCAGGGGCCTCGACCAGCCATTCACTCGGGACAGGCGGGGGGGCGGGGCCTGCTTGCCCTCGGCTTCTGGGACGACCCATCTCCAGCTCCTGCTGCACAGATCCATCTGCAAGGTGGAAGTCGGGGGCAGACAGGCTGTGCATGGACTCCTCCTGCAGGCTGCGTGGCAAGGGGACCCCAGGGCTGCCCACTTCCGGAGGCAAATGGCGGGTGGAGGGCCCTCCAGGGTCCTGGGGGAATCCTGAGTCTGCCCAGGCCACAGCAGTGATGCAACTGCAGTAACACTCTTGGAGGGTGTGCGGCCCGCAGGGCCAAGGGCCCAGGAAAGGCACCTGCCAGGACCCCAGCGCGGGCATGGCCGTGACCACCTCCAGGGAGGAGTGCGGGCTGTTTACAAATGCACACTGACTCATCAGGAAACCCGTCACATGCAAGAAGACCCCTATGAGGACGAGGCCCTCATCCCCAGGGAAACAGGGAAAGTTTGCAGGAAAAGCAGACCCTCGCTGGTGTGACCATGTGAAGCTGTGATGTGCCTGAAATCCTCAGAGAATCTTCCTACAATTTTCCCTTAAGGACAAAACAAGATACCACATTCCCAAAGAGCTGTGCTGCTCTTGCTGCAGCCCGTGGGGCTTCTGGGGCCTCCAGGCCCCCTGGGGTCAGCCAGGTTAAGGCAAGGGCTGGGAGGGCGCCATGGCTGGGCGGAGGGCTGAGGGACGGGTGAGCGACAGACACCTCACAGCCGTGGCAGGTGGAGCCCTGAGGGTCCTGGCGGGGCTTCCCTGGTCAGTGAAATGCCCAGGGGCCAGCAGAGAGCATCCCCCACGGACAGCAAGGCCAGAGCACTGGGGACTGGAGCAGGGAGAGGTACCCTGTGTTACATGATTCCTGAGTAAAAGCAACATTCGGATGGAAGTGTGAACCAACAGACAGGACGCTGCCAGACATCAAACCACCATAACGGGGAAGGAGGATCGAGGGCACATGCAGACCTGGGGACGGGGAGGCAAAGCGGTGACATTGAGAAAGAAATCCTAAGTGAAGGGACAACAGAGGTAGAGAGCACTTATCTTGTGGAAGGAGTGAGAGGGAGGGCGGGGGTCAGCCCCAGGGCCGCCTGCAGTGGCAAGGACAGGAGCGCGGCCCCCCATCCTGCAGGAGTTCCCAGGACAGAAATGTCACCACGACCATGTGTGGAAACCCCGAAGTTGCAACTGACGTCGGAATTTGTAAAATTTAAAAGAGCTGTTCTTCAGGTTTTGAGAGTAGTTTGAACCCAAATGGCCCCAGCCCAAGTGTCATGAGCGCGTGGGGGCCAAGAGTGAGGCCTGCAGGGACACCGCGTCCCCGCTCCTCAGAGGGCTCGGGGAGGCTCTGGCATCACACATGCAAGTGGCCCTGGGAGGTCGCGAGGCACCACCAGCAAAACTTCACGGTGGGCAAGCGCATGCTAGCTACCACAGGGGGCGGGAGGCATGGGCATGAGGGCGGCCCGTGGGCCGCACACTTACCCACAGCTACAGGGAGCACCCGGGGCAGGTGCGGCTGAGGTCCGTCCCTGCGGGCTCCGCAGTCACGCGGGCTCGTGCGGATGAGGCGTTCTGGAGGGAGCACGGGCGGGCGGCAGCGGGGCAGCCTCATCCCGGGCCCCTCCCACGGCAGGCGCTGGGCTCACACACCTCCATTCACCAAACCACGCGCTCCCCTCACCTGGTCTGCAGTCTGTGCGAATGGGAAAGCGCGTCTCTTCTGGCTCGACCCTTAGCTCCTGGGGGAGCACATCAGTTCAAAACCCACAACCAAACACGGCTCCCAACAAATGCAGCGCCTCCTGTCTCCTTCTGGGGTGAAACGGGCACAGTGAATGTGGGCTCCGTGTGTGCACAAGACGGCCGTGGAGACACCAGCTTCCCCAGACACGCACACACCACACACACGTGACACCCAAGTGCACCACACACGCACCCCAGGCACACGGGGTTTCTGGACTCCTCGCCATTCTCGACCTTTCTTGGGCTATTTCCTCACGCTGGAACCGCGTCTCCCCACCCCGCTAACAGCCATCTCTTCTTGCCTTTCGCGCCTGTCCTGGCGTCACTCTCTCTGGATGACGTGACACCCCCACCAAATCTGAGCCGGGCCCGCATCTACTCCTTTGCGTAAGTGCTGTAGCTGACCCTCCAGACCGAGTCTGCGGGACGGAACACCGTCCTCCCCTACCGGGCAGATGCGGCAGTGGGCTCGGGGAACTAGCCCTGGTGGCCCAGGGTCCCCTTGCATCCCAAGTTTGGTCCCTGGCGTTTGTTTTTTGTCATCCCTAAGGGTTCCAGCCCATGTTTCGGTGCAAGATGTGCCGTGATGCTCCCATGAGGCTGCTGTCACCTTCATGTCCCCAACACAAGCATGGCTGACTGGCAGGAGCTTCATGCAGATGCCACTATCCCGGCCCCGTGTGGCTGCAGACACTGTCCCTCCGCCTCCTGCCCGTCACACCGTGCTCCCTAGAACAGGGAGTCCTGGGCACCCCCACCTGAGTATCTAGAACACAACCTGTGCACGCATGACCTTCTGACCCCCGTCACCCGACGCAGGTCCTCACAGCTTCTGAATCATTGTTCTGCTTTCTATCCCACTTGGGATGCACGGAGGTAACGCCTGCGAGTTTCCTGGTCACAACAGAAGCAGGAGGCACCTACCTCCCTGGGAGGCAGAACCTGTTCTGCCTGCCCCCCCTCCCCACCCCGATCACTGGTCCAGGCTGGACAGAAAAGCATGGGTCTCTCTCTTGGCCCAGACTCAAGTGAGGACCTCTGGTTGTCATGGCAGTGATGGAACCCAAGGAAGTGCCTCATAAAGCTAGGGCTGGCCCCCCAGAGCCCCTGCTGCCTGCTGGGGGGAGGGGTGGGGTGCAGAGAAGGCACAGGGGCCCCAGACAGGCCGGAGTCCATCTACACGGTCCTGAGTTTTGACTACACCACCTCTCATGGCAGCCCCTCTGTGAACCAGTGGAAGGTCCTGGCCCCCCAACCTCCTGCTTCAGCGGCCAGGGCATCGATCTCAAGGCTCCTCGTGACACTTGACCTGCTGGCCAAGTCTGCTCCGGGGACCCAGGCTTGCATGCTCTGTCCAGGTCGGGTGGGACAGCAGCGTCCTGAGTCTGCCCCTCAGTAGCCACAAAAGGGCCAGGGCGGAAGAGGCGGGGGTGACGGACATGTGGACAGTGTGCCGGGAAGCGGTCTCTCCCAAGGATGGCTCAGCACCCCCTTTCCCTGCCTCTCCCCTCCCCTCCCCTCAGGGTCTCAGATGTCAAGTGCAGGAAATTTCTGGTGCCCATTTTGGTCCAAAGACCCCCACATGGCCTTCTCAGATCTCGATCCCCTCCTTGGTGGGGGGAGAGCAGTGGCTCCCCTGACCCCAGCATCACACACCTCCCTGGGGAAGCCACCCAAGCCAGGTGGGCTGAGCCACCTCCTGTGTGCACTGTGTGTGGCACTGGTGGTGGCCAGCGGGTGGGAGGTCTGCCTCCCACCAGGCAGCTGGGCCAGGCCCAAGATGAAGAGAAACCAGTGGGCAGGGGCCAGGGCTCAGTTTGGAGGGAAGCTTGTATCACATAACACGCAGCCGTGACAGCCCTACTGGAAGCCTGGGGACCTCTCTGCTGGGCAGGGAACTGGGCCACGTGGCTTGTGCCAAGGCCTACTTCTGGTCTGGGTCAGTCCTGCTCCACCCAGCCTGTTCACCTGTCCCTGCAGCCCAAAACATCCCAGGAGACCTCAAGGAGCAAAGCCTCCTTGGGGATGACAGGGATGCTGATCCTGGCAGCCTTGTCTGCCCACAGGTGGGCAGGAGGAGATGGGCCCTGAGATACGGGGGGCCCCCGGGAGTAAGGGGGCTGGAGGCCAGGTAGCCAGGCAGTGGGGAGAGTGGCTGCCTCCTATGGACCCTGCATGCCACACCTGCCCATGGGCAGGACTGGGCTGGCACTGGCAGACCATGGGGTACTAACCTTCACCCGGAACCATGTGCCCGTGAGGCAGGAGCAGAAGACTCCTGCAGCGGGGCCTGCCAGCCACCACTGTCCACACTGCTCCCAGGCCAGGCCAGCGCGTCACCAAAGAGACCCAGGCCAGACAACAAGGCTGCCTGACCAGGTCTCAGAGCCCCAGGAATCAGCCACCAGCACAGCAAAGCCTGCAGACGGTGGAAACGGACGGCAGGAAACTGAACACAAAGGCAGGGCCCCCTTGAGAGAGTGCCATCCTTCCACGGCACATTCACGTTTGAAAGGCCTGGTCCCTGACGAGGTGTGCAAGTGCCGGCAACAAGGCCACGGTTCCTGTTGGCCGCGACGCAGCGCCGAGCTGCTGGGAAGTGCAGTCTCTGCGGTACTTTTCAGTAAATGAAGATGAGCGACGTCTCTGCCTCCTGCACGGGACGTGCCTCTCCAGATACGCCTGTGTGCAGGCTGCCGCGTGCGCGGGGACCTGTGGCCTCAGCACCCGGTGCCCCGCAGCTCACCAGACCCTGGAGGAGGCCGCTGAGGAGCGCGGCGGGACAGGCACCACCGCAGGGCACCCCGAGTCTGCAGACAGTGGGGGCCTCCTGGTTGAGCCAGAGCCACTCACACCTTTGAGAAATGACCTTCCATCAGAGACACCTCTGCTCCATGAAAATCACTTCTGAAGCTACAAACACCAGGGCCTGCTCACCATAGAAACACTAAGAAACTGACATAAAACCAGAGCATGCAGAAGCACAAGCCCCCAGCTGGGGCCGCCACGACTTTCCCCAGGCACAACCGCACGCCCACCAAGCCAGGCGGCACCAGCGTGCAGTCGGACCCCACTTTGCAACCCACTCTTGTCCCCTCAACAGATGTGCCCACACTGTTTCCATGGCGTGCAGAGCACTCCACAGTGTGGTGATCGCTCTGCCGGACAGGGAGGCCGTTCACAACCTTCATTACGAGTGGGCTTCCCTAAGCCTGCCTGCAAGCCCGCCGGGCACACGTGACAGGCCCCACCCCTGAAAGGTCAACGCCGCGGGGTTGCGAGGCGGAGTGCAGGACAGGTAGGGCACAGGTACTCACATGTACACGTACATACACTAACACACACACCTACGCACAGGCACTGACACGAATGTGCACGCACACGTGTGCACCAAAATTACACACGTGCAAGGACATAAACGTGCATACACTCGCTCCTGTGTACACCCACATGCACAAACACAAATGCACATATGAGCCCGCACACGCACACACACGAACAAGAGTGCAAACTCTCCCCATCGCTGGTCTTGCTCTGAGTGTAGCTTTCAGTAGACAAAGAGCAGGAAGATGAAGCCCCATCATCCAGCACTGTCCGCCCAGACAGACCCTCTCCCTGGCTGGTCACCTGTGTGGTTGAGGGCCACGGTCCTGCTGTGCGGTCTGCGGCCAATGCCTGTCCAGTGTGGCTCTGAGGGACGCTCCCCTACCTTGGGCACCTGCTCAGTTATGCTGACCACTGACAGCATCCATGGGTTCTGACCGGGATCCTGCCAGCTTCCTCAAGCAGAGGGCCCAGTGAGGCGACCCAAGTCCCAGGTCCACCCTTCATGGCGGTGGCATACCCAGGAGCAGCCTGAGCCCTGGCACGGTCCATGGCAAGGGCAGGGGTCCCCGGGCCCAAACTGACAAACTCTACATGCCAAGAACTTTGAAAACACTGTGCTGAGGGAAGGAAGCCAAACACAGACGGCCACGTAATATAGGACTCCACTAAAACACAGTGCTGAGAACAGGAAGATCCACGGATGCCAAAAGCAGAGCCGTTACCAGAGGCTTCAGGAGGGACTGAGGGGAGCCAGTGGGGACGGGGTTTCTTTTCGGGTTGATGGAAACATTCCAGAGTCCAACACAAGTGCTGGCTGCACAACACCGTGAATGCACCAAATGCCCCCCAGCTGCATACTTTAAAGCGGTCAGTGATTAATTTTCGGTCATGTGAATTTTACTGAAATAAAAAGACTGGTCAGAAGGCCCTCTTGTCCTCAGATGCTCTCCCGGTCTTCCCTTCTGTGGCCTCCTGAGTAGCAGCCCTCGGCTCTCCAGAGGCGGTGCTCGAGAGCGGGAGTCTCCAAGCCGCCCAGCCCAATCTGCCTGTCCACAGCACAGGCTTGTGGTCGGGGGCAGCAGAATCTCTGGCTGTTGGCACATCTGTTGAGGCCATTGAGGTGGAGACCAATCCCTTCAGGTGGGTCTGGGGCTCAGTGGCCTCATACTGTCTCAACAGGTCTCGCAAACATGCACCACGTCCATGTCACAGAGACGTGGTTGTGAACTCCAGATGAGGGCCAGGGAGAGGCAAGGCTCGCAAGGCAACTCCAGCACCAGACCCCAGGGCCACACCCTGCACAGAACCTCACCTTCGGAGCCCTGGGCGGGGGGGCAGGCAGAGTGTACCCCCATGCCAAGATGGGAAATACAGCTCCCCAATCCTGACCGCCTGGCAGCTGGGGCGCTGGGGGCAGGCCTGCAGAGCAGCATGGCACTGAGACCAGCAGAGGGTCAGCCCTGCAGCCTGACCGTGGGCTTTGTCCTCCCAGGGGCTCGCTCCTTTGCTGGCACTCTGCCACAGCTGCTCCCTGACGCCTTGCTTACGCAATGTTTTGCTCCCTTTTACTGACTGTCCACGAGGGGCTCTGCTCACCCGACACGCAGTGGCGCTCGTGGGCTGGGGCATGTCGCGCTGCCCACTGCTTCAAGCACACACACCCTCTCTCCCAGGACTGCCTCCGCCCCAGGACACAACAGAGCCCCCAATTCTGTTTTCAAAAAAGGAAACAAGCAGAGGTTGTGCCGGGTGGGTAAATTCGGATGTCGTTGCAGGGGGAGACCTGGGCCAGACGCAGAGGAGAGGGGAGACGGTGAGCCTCACAAACGGATGCTGTCGACCTCTCGTGACAAAGCTTTTCACTAAAAAGTCACTCAGAAGCGGATACTTATGGCGCTACTAATAATTATACACAATCACTCTGTGTATTTTATTGAGATCTCTATGTTTTGCAAATGTAAACAGGCATCCAGTAAACACATCCAGAATAAAAAGGTGTACGGACACAGCACGTGGCCATGGCCGGGAGGCAGTGTGGTCTTCCAGCAGAAGGCAGGCTTTGCCCAGCACAGGAACGAGGAGCACGGAGCCTGTCCCAGGCCAGGAGGGTACGGCCCTCCATGACTCCCACAGAGACGCAGGAGTGTGGGGGGCAGGCAGGACAGAGAACACGCGGGAACCCTGACATGGGCATGTCTGCTTCCCAGGGCGGCTCTCAGGAAGGGTGCTGGGCAGAATGGTGTGTCCAGGCCTGCTGTGCGGATGGGCTTTACAGACGGCTCAAAGCTCAGACACACACGGGCTCCACCCCATCTGGCCACACACCTTTCTGTGTGATCTCCACTATTTAGGATTCGCGGGCCATGCAGAGAAACACTGGATCTGTGCACAGCCAACATGATATCAGAGACAACTCACCACCTCCCCGGGGCTGCTTTCCGCTTGCCAAAGGGGACAAAATGAAAGTCTTTGTCTTAAGACAAAAACTCTGTACATGCAAATAAAAAAAACTTAAAAATAACGGAAGACTATGTACAAGGCTAGCTCTTCGTAGAAGCTGCAGGTTCTGGAGACTGAAGGAATTCATATGGGTCATGGGTCACCTCTGGCTGCTCCCCAACACTGAGGCGAGAAGGACTTCCTGCAAGTGTGGGAAAGACGGGGCGTTCACACGACACGTTTGCACACACGCTGTGCTTCAGACCCGGCTGGAAACGTGTCCTTGTGACTGCGGTCAGCCACAGACCCTCGTTCTCCCAGGGTCCGGGACACCCCCTCACCTCCCTGAGCTGTGACTCAAACGTCTATAGCTGATAAGTGCCCCCTAACCACCCAATGTCCGGAGTGTTCTGCAGTCCGTGCTTGATCGAAAAATTATAACAGCAGCATGGGGAGCTCACTGAGCAAATTCAAGAAGCCAGGGAGCAACATCTGGTTCCCTTCCTGGGACTGCCAAGATCTTGTTGAGGTCCACGCACCTACCCACCCTGTCACTCATTACAGACAGAAGGCCCCAGGCCAAGGAAGGTCACCTGCTCTCCCCAAATCAGGGTCCTGGAAGAACAAAGCACTTCTCAACACCCTGTTTTAAGACTAAAAACGCCAATAGCAGGAAGAAACAAACATCCCCAGAGTTGAATTCAACACACCTATCAGCATCTGGGGCCTCGTTCTGCCCCATCCAAGAGCCTTGGGATGTGGCCACCTGGGGCTCCTCCTGACACGGGGATGGCCAGCATCGTATGGCCAAGACCCACAATGCCTAACGCTGAGTAAATTTCACTTAAACACTTAACTCCCATGCAGCCGCCTGATGAGGGAGAGGTTATTTTGGAACCCAGGGGGTTGGGGGCATCCTGGAGAGGGAGCAGGGCCTGCAGAGTCCTGGGGGCTGAACACGCAGCCCACACTAGCTCCAATGTGCCAGGATCGCCAGCCCTCCTGCCCTTTTCCCAGATGCCGCCCAGCACCAGCACAGTAAGACAGATGCTGGGCACCGGGGCCATCTTACCCAGGTGGTGCTGGTCCCTGTCGGAAGGGGAGGTGTTGGAGAGGGAGCTGAGGTTGGAGGATGGCCGGGAGCCTCCGCGCTCCGCCTGTGCCTCGTGCAGATCCTGCAGGAGCTTCGCTGTCTCGTCCAAGTTCAGGTGGCTGTCGTCAGCATCCAGCTCCTTCTTCACCTTCCCTGTGCAAACAGGGCGAGTGGGCGTCAGGCATCCAGCTGCCTGGGCCAGCACTGCATGCCGGCACGATCTCTCCCTCACTTCTATGCATGCTCAGGATGAGAGGTGACACGCGCAAAGCTGGGGGAGCCCAAGTAAGCCTGGAGGGCAGGGCAAGACCGCCTGAGTGGGCAAGAATCCAGGTGCCATGTCAAATCTGAGCCATTTCACACACAGAGTTGTTGCCCCCCTACCCCCCCAGTGTAAACAAGTAGGAAGCGGGACGGTGTGTGCTACGGAGGCTTGCAGACACCAGGACAGGGCACAGGCCAGAGCCAGGGGGTGCCCCGGACAGTGGGCGGGCTGAGAGCTGGTGAAGATGGGCTGCCTGGAAAGCTCCCAGGTCTGGGCCGAGAAGGACCTGTGTGTGCATGGGAGGACAGAACCCTGCCAGGGAGTTCACACACGTCTGCCATAACCCGTGGCCCAAGTCTGCAGAAGGGTGTGGCCCAATGGTGGGACGTCCCCCCTAAACTAAATGTGGCTTGGAGCCACCCTAAGAACATCTCAAAGCAAAACATGGACAGGGTCCGATGGCTACAAGTCACTGATGGCCTGTCAGACAAGACCCAGCACACCTCCAAGGCATGCGACCCAACACAGCACCCGAGGACCGATGAACCTCTACCGGGCAGGCGGAGGGTAGGGAAACGGCCCCACCAAACATGGGAGGAAGGGCATGAACAAGACTGGAGTCACATCAGCGACCGTGCACTCCCTAGGGAACCATCAAACCTGGCAGTAGGCGTGGGGAACCCCAAATAACTGGGAAAATAACCAGTGGCAAGACATGAGACCTGAGCTGCAGAGGGTTACTGCACTGAATACAAACAATCTAAAAACGCTCCAACCAAAGGCAGAGCTGCTGGGCTGGGTGACAAAGCAAGCCCTGGCCTCACGCTCTCTGCAGGTCTGAGAAAGCCACTTCTGACGTAGGCAGCGTTTGTCAACTTTGACAATGGTGACCCCCAGGGTTGGGTTGTTCTTGAGGGGCTGCTCCAGTGCTTCAGAATGTTAGCAGTATATCTGGCCTCCACCCCTCAATGCCACAAAGCACTATACCCCAAGTGTGACAGCCAAAGACATCTCCAGACACTGCCACAGACAATGGCGGGGGGGGGCGGCGGGGGAGAGTTGGGGGGGAGATTACTCTCAGGTGAGAAACCCTGCAGTTAAGCTCAGGTGTGTCCAAAGTAAAGGCAAGGAGAAGGAGCACCACGAGAACCCCTGGTCATCAGGGTGGCCAAGGAGACTGAAAGCCCGAGTGCCGTGCAGAGCACAGAACACGTCTTGCGTGGTGGAGGCCACGTGGATGCACGTGCACACACAAATGCACTAACAGCAGGCCGAGGCAGGCAGCCCATTCCTGAACCACCACGCTGAGGGACCTTGGTTATCCTTCACATGCAGCCTGACACTAGAAAGGAAATGGGGCAACGCCGCCTTGGGGCCATCTGGGAGGGGGTCCCAAGGACGGCCGCCAGACTCCTGGAAGCAAGGACTGCCCTCAATGCACCAGCCCCGGGCCCCTGGGAACCGCCCAGCAGACTAATGCAGCACCAGGAACAAGAGCACAGGGTCCACTTCTTCCAGCGGAGCCTGACGATGTGAGCATGCCCAGCACAACCTACCCAGAGAGCCGAGCATGGAGATGTCCAGAGAGGCATCAGAGTAGGACTTCATTGACATGAAGTCCAGGACGGAGCTTCCGTCGCCCAGCGAGTCCCCAGCCTGCAGGAGATAGGTAGAGACCAATCAGAAAGAGATGTCACTGAGTGGGCAGTTAACACCAGCTACTGAACTCACGGAGTGACTGGAGCATCAGGACCCTGCACCCACAGGTGGGACAGGCCTGTTCTGCCACGTCCATCCCGGGGAGCAGGCAAGACCACACTATGTCCAGTCCACACTGCAACCCACGAGCATGGGGAGTGAGCTCAGGAGTGGGTGCCACTGCTGGCTCTCGGGGATGAACAGGTGCTGAGGGAATGCGGGACAGGTCCCTGCAACAGGCAGACACACAGGATCTGAAAGGCTCACGGCTACTTCTCTGGGACCACACTTAACAGCGTGGCAGACTCCAAGCCAGCATGTTCTCTCTCCTTTTGTGGCTGCCCCAAGCCCTCCTGACCCTCTCCTGTATCAATTTCCTGCTCTGCGTCATTACAGAAACAATGCTGTGCTGTCTGAGACATACTCCCCACCACACACAAACCTTCTATGCCTGTTCGTTGCTCAAAGATACTAGGATGTAACAGCTAGAGTATGGTTATTTTTAAAATCAACATAAAGAGATCATCTCTGGTATTTTAAGGGAGATATACTACCTAAGACCCCAAGGCCCCCAAATTCTGCCAAGTCACACTCTCACCTTGGTGCTGGATCCTAAGTCACTGATGGAAAGTTACTGTCCAGTAACAGTGCACTCCCTGACACACGCCCTGGAAGGGCAGTTTCTTCACCAGATAGTTAAAAAACAAGAAGTTCAGCAGATGCAGACAATCAGTGGGCCTGGCTTGCGCAGAGGCATCTCACATGCCCCCACTCCATCCTCTGCCCTCCCTGGAGCTTGAAGACTCACACAGGGTCCCCAGCAGACTGGACAGCAGGGACAGGCATCCACCTCCACCCAGTGACTCACAGGGACCTGGAAAAGGGGGAGCTGAAGCTCTTGCTACTGAGCAAGGGGGCACCAAGCCTGTGAGCCCTCTCCTGTCAGACTGCCTTCTCTGGGTGTGAGATCTCTCCCACTGGGCTGTCCCATGAGACTGTCTGGGCCTGGGTGTGAGCCCGCTCCCACTGGGCTGTCTCATCTGGTGTGAACCCCCTTCTATTGGGCTGTCTTGTCTGGGTGACCTGAGAATTAGCTTCTTTCACCTGACTTTCATAAGAGCCACTTGTGTATGCTCTGTTAAATAACTTCCGTCAAGAGGAAGTGTTACAGTGATGACTTTGGGTTCCCAACAATACCAGGCTGAACTCACGTGTAGAGTACGGTGGTAGCCAGACACCAGGGGTGAGTGCTGACATAGTCCTACAACCACTCCACCATTAGCATCCCGCTCTGCAACCACAGACTGAGGCTTGGCGCTGTTTGTTATCCTGCCCAGGGCCCAGCACAAGGCCCTCGTTCCTTACGTGGCTGGGACAATCATCCCACAGCTGTGGCTTTCAAGGTTATTATAGGTTTACCTGATGACCCTAAAACATGAGGCAACTTGGAACTTGTAAAAACAATTTGAAAAAAGCTGGTTTGCTGCTAACTTATTTCCCTAGAAACCACACAGAGCCACAGTCCCCCTACATACCCCAAGAAGCATCCCAGAGGCTAGAGTGCCTGGTGGCTGCCCTGCAGTGTCCTGGAAACTACTCTGGTGCCCACCTTCCCATCAGCCGGTTTTGCATACTTGTTAAGTATGGAGATCTATACTCCAAGGTAGCGTCAAAAAACACACTATCGTTACACTTTGTGCCTCTGAGTGTGTTAAAAATTTAAGTCTAAAGAAAAACATGAATGCTGTATTTGCAAAGATGTCTGGGAGCCCCAAGTCGTGATGGCAGCACACCGCCACAGATGTCGTGAAGGGTGCAAGCACCAATGGAAGGAAGTGAGAGGAGGCAGAGGCAGGCACCTCCTCATATGCCAACTCCAGGCAACACACCGCCTGCCAACAGGAAAGACACACAACAGCTGGATGCCACCGCAGGCTTAAGGAGGAGGGTGGGGAACTGGGGTGTGTTGCTCCCGGCACAAGGGACAGCCTAGGTGACAGGAGGCTCCTTCTGAAAGCTCCCTGGGCTGCCCCCGGGCTGTCTGCGTGGAGGCACTGGTGGTAGGACAGAGGGAGCTGAGTGCTGGGCTCCCAGCTCAAGACAGCCTACAGCACAGACCCCACGTATGACTTGTGCTCCTTGCCATGGCACACCTGCATAACCCAGAGACCCTGAGCAAAGCCCTGCCTGCATCTCAAATCTGGCCACACCAAGGAACACACCCCCTCCTCAGGGGAGACACCCATGCCACCCTCTCCATTCTGTCACTCAATGAGCCCCACCTGATGGGCACCTGACACGCCTCCTCTGAGCGGGCCCTCCATCCACTGAGGCCAGGTAACACCTGTGACCCAGGCCCCCACAGCCTGCCCAGAGGCCTGGTGCCTCTGCTCCAACACAGGGGCTGTGTTCAAAGCTTGTTGTCAACATGCACGCTCCAAGTTACCCCAAGGGACAGGAAAAACGGGGAAACCGAGGCCAGACCATGATGAAGTTTCCTCAAATGCGGTCTGCTTTGGGTGCTGGGGATGCCCTGAGATCTGTCAAGCTGGCTTCACTGACAAGTGTGCAGTACACACGCACCTGGCTGACAGCACACAGTACCTGCCAGGAGGGCCGGAAGAACCCACCGCACCAGAAACTAAGCTTGCTCCTTGCTCTACAGGCCCCAGCAGGCCCAGCCCTCCCAGACACCTGTGAAGACAGAGCCTCCAGCATGGCCACTGCTCTGCTGCTGCTGCATGTGGGCTGGACGAGAAGCGCTGTGGTTTTCCATCCCTTTCCCGAGTCATTAAAAATCAGGGCGGAGAAGACTACCACTTAATCAGCTTCTCAATAAAACAACACACACCCCTCATCTCAGCCATCCCATTTCAGAGGCTGAACACAATCATTCCCCACAGGAACACTAATAATTCGGTTTTTACTTACTAGTCTGTATAACTCACCTTCACTTCGTCTGGTGGCTTCACTGGAACATTTCTCCTCTGCAAATCAAAACAGGTGAGAAGCCGATTTTTCCACAACAGTTTTATATGGAACAATTCATTCACGTCACGTACACACGTCTAAATTAAAAACAGCTTATTCGCTATTGCTGGGGCTGTCCTAATGATGTTCACACCATATTGTGAATCGAATTTGGGCCTTGCCTGCTTCCACGGTGCTGGCAGAGATGGAGCGAGATGGCCAACTTGTCCCACGGAGGACCCGATTTGCATAGCCCCAGCCAAGATCCCCAGTGGGCTGAGTGCCCTGGGAATATCCTGGACGGGATGGAGATGGAGAAGTGAGAGAGCACCCAACCTGTTCCTGCAGCGCTAGACGCTTAAAACACAAAGTCCGACGTTGTACCCTGTGTCTCAGGGGCAATACGGGAAAAATACCAGGCCTGGCGGTTTACCCTGTTAGATGAAGAGGCACCAAAGCCCTCAGGTGGCCTGGATTATGGGGCCAGGTACCCTTCTCCTCAGGCTGCACAATGCCTATAAGAGGCTTACACTTCACCCCTACTGTGTGACCACGGCCTGAGCAGGGCCCAAAGTCACCTGGGGCCACTACCACGTGACCACATTCTGTAGGGGATCCACAGCCACATGTGACCACGTGTGGCAATCACAAGCCTAAACCTAACCGTCCTACAATCTGGCAGGAGCGTCACCTTGAAAATACCCTAGCTATGTGCATCTACCTAAAAACAATAATCAGCTTCCAAATTTCTGCATCTGCGCTCTTCTGTTTGTGATAACGTTTTGGAAATTCACCCGCACTGCAATTTTTATAAACTTAAGTAGAAAAATACATATCGCCACTATTTTAACGTCCTGCTCTAAGCACCACACAGCATAAAGACACAGCTTCAGACTCTGTGCCCAGGTGCAGCCCCGGAGTAAACTTTCAGACCACAGTACAGAAAACAGCACCTGCAGCACTGTGGCCACACCAAGCTGAAAAGTGAGAGTTCACTGGCTAGGCGGGGCAAAGTCTGGAGGGGAGGACACAGCTCCTCACAGGAGCTCCACAAATCTGGGAGGGACAAACCCAGCTGACACTAACCTGTGCACACACAGATGGGACACTGTGGGGCCAGGCACACATGGTGAGACACATCTGAACTCCACCCAGCCAGAGCAAAGTCCTCACTGAAACTTGACCACCAGAGGAGGCCCCAGAAGGGCCATTCCTTAGTATCCGGGCCAAACTCGCCCAACATAAAGGCCACCTAGACTCGCCCTAACAAAGTCTAAAAACAAACCCCAAGAAATCAGGTGACTCACAAAGACTCTGCCAAAATGAACATCAATGTTCCTTAAAGGAACACAGTAAAATCCAGACCAGCCTTGCCCAGCAGTAACCTAACATCAGCATATACCAAATTTTAATTTTCTAATAGCCAACAAAAATTAATGTTAATGCGCAAGTAACAGTAACATATTTTACTTAATCTAACGTACTGAAAACATTTTTTATTTCAACATATAATCCAAATAAACCAATGAAATATTTTTACATTTCATTTTTTGTACTAGTCTCTAAAATTCTGGTTTGCAGCTCACATTTTCATCATATCTAAATTCAGATAAGCCACAGTAAAATTTCCACCAGCCACTTGTGGTTGCTGGCTGCCGTATCAGCACAGTCTAGACAACAGAGAGACTCAACAATGTGACACCTAGAATCCAATAAAGCAAAAAAACCCAGCAAATTGTGGCCTATAAGCAGAGAAAAATCTGCCAATAGGCAAATCCAGAAGTGACAGAGATGAAAGAATTAGAGACAGATAGACGACAGAAGGACTGTGAAAGCAGCCGTAATAAATACCAGAAATAGGTCCAAAGATTTATAGGAAAGCATGAAGGTAACGTGAAAGGGGGGCAGATGCAAGAAAGAATGAAACAGCTAGATGAACACAGCACCTGATGGAGACGAGGCATAAACCACGTCACTCAACTGAAGCCATGGCCACAGAAACCAAACGCAAACGAGGGGGAAAAAGACTAAAAGGGAGCAGAGCATTGACAGCATGCAGGTAGAAAAATGATGCAAGTGGGGTGTGGGCAGAAATGGTATTTGAAGAAATACAGATGAAAATCTTCTAAATTTGAGGAAAACTATAAACTGATAGGTCCAAGAGGCTCAACAAATATTATGCGGAATAAACATGAAGAACACAACAAGGAGCCGCTGGAAATCAGTCACAGGGTTCAAATTTAAAAGCATCTAGAGGGGGCGCCTGGGTGGCACAGCGGTTAAGCGTCTGCCTTCAGCTCAGGGCGTGATCCCGGCGTTATGGGATCGAGCCCCACATCAGGCTCCTCCGCTATGGGCCTGCTTCTTCCTCTCCCACTCCCCCTGCTTGTGTTCCCTCTCTCGCTGGCTGTCTCTATCTCTGTCAAATAAATAAATAAATAAATAAAATCTTAAAAAAAAAATAAAAGCATCTAGAGCAGCGTTCAGTAAAGAGCAGCTACTCGAGGCTTTGTGGGCACGTAAGGTCTGTAGCACACTCCTCTTTCCTTTTCTTACAGCCCTTAAGAAAGGGAAAAGAACATTCGTAGCTTAGGGGCCTGAGTTCGCCAATCCTGAATGTTACCAGGAGACATGTGACAAGTGGAAAATACAGATGAAAAGGACAACAGACACTTCAGAAACAATGTAGTCAGGCATCTTTTGAAGTAGACAGGAAAACAACCACCTGTAATTCCAGACCCTGGAAAAATGAATTTCAACAATAAAAGTAAAATAGGAATGTTTTTCAGACCAAAAAAAAAAAAGAGCTGAGCAAATTCACTGACAGCAAGTCTATACCAGAAGAAGTATCAAAGGAGGTTCTTGAGGACGAAGGAAAAGGACAGCAAATGAAATTCGGGTATACAAAAAATTATAAAAAGTGCCAAGAAATGGTGACTATGGTCAATAGGGACAACTTTTTTTGTTTTTAAGTTCCTCTGAAAGAAAACTAGCTACTTACAGTAAAAACATGAAAATAAAAAATGAACTAGGGAAGAACAGCTGGCAAGAACCAGTCCGGATGGGCTCTTCCTACAGCAGCGGCACCAACGGCAGAGGCCAAGGGCACGTGTGTGCCCAGCAAGGGCGGCAGCACGGTGCACCCACCTGCCTCAGCTGGAAGAGCATTCGTGAGTGGTCCCCACCAGTGATCTGGTCCAGGAGGTCGTCCACCATTTTCTTGCTGTAGCTCCCAGCATCCTTCACGAACTCCTGCAGGCTGGAAGGGTGGTGGGAGAACATGATCAAGCAGGCACTGCGTCCTCTAGTCTTCCAGGTTCTTTCACCAGCACCGGTGGTCCTGATCCCAGGAGCCCACCCTGTCAGCCCACCTCCTCAGATGTTCCCCTACAAGAGAGGGTCTTACTGAGAGTGGCAAACCTCCTAGACATAGTTCTGAGGAGGGGGTCAGGAGTCTTCATCAGCTCTCCAAAGTGGTCCGTGGCCCAGAAAGGTTAAAAACATCTCAAAACAAAATTATTTTTAAAAAAGGGAAGTGAATAACAGTCTGTGTTCAGTTGACCCTCAAACAACACAGGATTAGGGGCGCTGAACCCCGCAGCTGAAAATCTACATATTAGCTTCTGATTCCCCCAAAACTTAACTACTAATAGTCTACTGTTGACTGGAGGCCCCTATGACAACACAAAACACTGAGTAATACAGATCTCGTACATTGTACGTATTACGCATCATATCCTCACGATAAAGCAAGCTAAAGAAAAACACGTTACCGGGAAAATGATTAGAGAGAAAACGTGCTTACAGCGCTGTACTACTTTTAACGAAAAGAAAAAAGCTGCATAAAGTGGACTCGCACAATTGAAAGCCACGCTGCTCAAAGGTCAACCAGATATCTTACACTAACTTCTGTACGAGAAGCATAATTTTATCTTTTTTTTTTTTTGGATTTAAACACGTAAGTAGATTGAGGAGAGATGCTCTGCGATGGGGAGGGAGGAACAGGTACGGGAGCAAGTCTCTCCACACACACCCTAGAGTGTCATGTTGATTTCTGGATCATGTGAATGCTCAAAAATAAAAAATAAATAAAACCAAAATATTTAAAAAGGAGGCAGAGAACAAAAGCCGAAGTCCTAGCATCAAAGCCTGGGCAAAGGCTCAGAAGGGCTTCCCAGATGTCAGACCTTCCACAGAGTGAGGAGGGCTGCCAGTGCGGAAGTGAAACCACAACGCACAAGTCCCACCAGGTGCATGTCAGGAGAAACCACCAAACTGAGGTGTGAAGGGAGAGCCGGAACACTCCCGGCGTGGTCTGGAAGTGCCTCGGAACAGAGCATGTGGTGGGGTGATGTGGGGATGCCAGCAAGGAGCACTGTCTGCCCGCCTCCGTGTGCTGCCCTCGCCACTGGGGTTTCGGACGTGCGGCACCCAGAGCGTGTACGTGTTTCAGGAGCAGGTGCTGGACAAGGCCACCGCTGTCTGGAACACCATGCCACCTGAGCTGAAGGTGGCTGCTGTCCCCGAAGGGCTGTGACAGGGCAGAGCGGTAAAGGAGCGTGTCTCCACTGGTGACACTGCCCTCGCCCACAACAAACCTCCCCCTTGGTTTTCCACTCCTACTTCTTTGGTCTCACAAAAACCTGGTTAGGTACTCACTGTAATAATGATAACTGATTTCTTAGTGTTCATTTTTAAAATATACCCCGAATTCTGTTTAGAATTAAACAAAGGTCTAATACGGAAAAAATCCATTTCTCAGAGGTTAGCAAAATTTTACTTTCCTCCTGCAAAAATACTAAAATTCTATAAGAGTGACCCACTTCTACTTGGCACACAAAGCAAAAAAATACACACAAGAGCAGTTCTAAAAACCACAGCATGATTTTAAAAGCACATCTTAACCACTGCTAGGGACTCGACTGTGTCCCGTAATCCTTACGTTGAAGCTCTGACCCCAGGGCCTCAGAACCTGGACGGCTTTTGGAGACAGAGCCTTAAGAGGTGATTAAGTTAGAACGAAGTCTTTAAGGGAGGCCCTGACCCGTTCTGATTGGTGTTTTTAAGGAAGCACTATCAGGAGAAGTCTCACATACAAGGACGCCCACGTGAGGACACAGGGAGACTATGGTCTACACGCCAAGCAGAGGCCTCAGGAGAAACAGTGCTGCCTGTGCCTGGATCTCAGACTAACAGCCTCCACGACCACCAGACGATACATGCCTATCACTTAAGCCACCGGCCTGCGCTGCTGTTTCGGTGGCCCGGGCAGACCAGTACAGCCGTGAAGCCACATCTCAATAAAATCGCGGAACAAGCTCGACATGCGCACCACAGGTCACGCGCACACAAGTCCTTTTCTGACCTACACCCCGGATCATCACCTGCTACAGGACCAGCGCAGTTACCGCGACGAGACCGACTTGCAGCACACCAGTGGTTTACGGAAGGTGACTTGGAGACGTCTGCTCTGTAGGCCCGCCGCCACTGGCCATCTCCTCCACACGCGCACAGACAGGCCGCCCACCACGCACTAGGGAAACGGCTCCCACCGCAGAGCCAGCAAGAAACCGTCCGCGTTTCTGCGCGTGGCTACACCAACCCTGCTTACCTCAGCGCGCACTGCACACCCGTCTCATCTCCGTAGGCGGAGTAGAGCAGCTCCGTCTCGTCCGATTTCAAGTCGCCAAACACCGAATTGTTGTGCATTGAAAGTGCAGTGGTGGCACTGGAGAGAAACGTCACTAAGAGCACAAGAGGGAGAGCACAAGGACATCAGACGCACATGCCAGTGCCACCCGGGACGAGACGCGCTCCAGCATCCTGCAGGCTGTGCCCCCCACCAACCCCCAGTGTCACGCGCTTGCTTGTGTGCCGCTGCCACTCAGCACCCCGAAGCAGTACCAGCTTTCTGGGCCTCCCTAGCAGAACTGCCTCGGTACCCTCGTATCACCTTGTGTGCGCTCTGCAGGGGTGTGAGCACCAGGCTCCCGTCCCACCCCAGGCAGCGCTGCAGACTGAGCCTGCGAGCAGAGACAGGCTCCTGCTGAGGGGAAGTGGAGGGACTCAGAGGGTCCCTGTCCCGAAGGAGGCATTGCTGGCACCTCCACGTGAGGTCAGGGCTCGAGAGGAATGGTGGAGGGGGCACTCCAGGCCTTTCCCCGCTCGATGCCAGCAGTTCCACAGTGTGGCCAGAGAAAGTCCCCAGACACTGCCAGAGGTCCCCGGGGAACAAAACTGCTGCTCGCCCCGACATACCCAAAACCAGCAAGCCGGCCAAACACGTCTCTCAGACACAAGCACAGGCACAGCCAACACGCCAGTCCCCTCTCTCCCTCCCCCACTGTGCTCACCCCTGCCCACCATCATTCCCTAGACACCTTCGTGCACCCCACCCAGGGTCAGCATGGAGCTCAGACACACCTGCTGGTAAGAACAGACAGCAAGAGCTTGCCCACTGATGTTTATTGCCCTCACTTCAAATGACCCGAGGTTCACTGCTGGTTCAGAGCCAGCATGTGGATACCGTACTGAAAACAGGTGAGCCCGGAAGATCTTGGGGGAAGACTCAGGGTCCACATCTCTGCTGTGACCCCCTGCCCCTACCTACCCACCTCACTCACCTTTGCCCCTTCTCTCGTCTTTGAAGCCCAGCGTGGTGAAGCCAGGGAGCAGCTTGCTGGAGAGCGAGCTCAGGTCCACGGGGTGGGTCTCCTCCTCTACAAGGGGACCAGGCTGTGAGCAGGCAGCTCGGGGAGCTCCCAGCCCCCACAGGGCCTCATGTGGGCACGTGGGGGAGGGCACGGGGGCTCTCTACAAAGACCAGCTAAAATCAAATTTACAGAAGCCACTACAATTCTCAAACCTTCCCTTTCTCCTCCTAAACTAGGAGTTATCAGCTCGTCTGTTCTCTTACAAAGATGTTACCACTCATTTCAGACACGGAAGTCAGCCAGGGTCCACACTCGGAGAACACTAAGCAAACCTGCCTATCTAGGGCCACATGAAGAATACTGCCAGGTGCCCCAGGCGGTGGGAGCGGCCCCACACCCATGCGGGCGAGAACAATGAAGAATATTTCACTTTCCTTCGTGTGTGAGTGAATGTATTACAAGTGCAAGTGAGCTTTGCTTTTCTACAAAGGACAGGCCTTCAGGGCACTTTTCAAAGAGATAGATGAGTATATAAATGCTTCTGAGAACCCCCAGAAAGGACTGCACAGGTGAACAAATCAGCGTCTGTGTCTCTCTCAAGATCTTCCTTAATAGGATTACCAAACAGGGCATTTCTTCTAAAGCGCATGTCTGGGCCTCTTTTGAGCTTTGCAAGTGGGAGTCTTGAGCACTCCGCTTTCTCAAGGGGAGCCCTCACTGAGTATCAGTAAATCCTCTGTGATGGTACCAGAAGTCAAGCCACAAGCATTCCTAGAACCACAGCTCTACGGGAGTGCAGCTCTAGACCTGCTGCCTGTGCTAGGGACCAACGGGGCAGAAGAGGTCTGAGCAGGACCTCTGCCCCCATGGGACAACTGCCCTCTGTCCATCTGTCACACCCGCGTCGTGTCAAAGGGGAATATACAGGAGCATGAAACCAGACGGGGACTCTTCTCCACGCTTTACCACTGGGGCCATGCTCTGCAGGGGAAATGCTGATCTCAAACAGGTCATCAAGTTTTAAAATCCTTGGTAGTGCAAAGACTAACAGAGCAGTGTGTGGGCCTCGGAGAAGCCCAGCCCTGCAAGGGGCCACGCACCGTCGGCGTCTGGCTCAGCCGTGTTGACCACGCTGTAGAGCAGGCTGCCGTCCCCGTTCTTCTTCAGGTAACCCATCTGCAAGAAAGCACACCTGAGTGTCCACCCCCCAACTGGCATCCTACGGCTGGGGTTTCTACTGAAACGCCAACAAAATAAAGGCCTTCAAGTATGACCTAACTGGGATGAATCCCAGAAGGCCACGAGGTTCTTGCCTTTCCCACAGAAAAGGCTACAGAGGCCCCTCTCATACCTTCCCGAATTTAATATCAGACCCGTGTGCTCTGGAAGAACTCAAGCTCCTTGTGACCCTTCTAAAGGAGCTTCTGAAACAGGAGGCTTTACCCAGAGACAACCATCTTACAGGACATCAGAACCTGAACCAGACGAGCCAGAACAAGACCCTGGTCGCCAAGTGCCATGTCAGCAGACGGCCTAAAGGCTCCACCGCCAAACCACTAGGGACTTACTTCCACTTAAAGACTAACCACTGAGCAAAACTACTCCTCCTCTGAAGGCCGCCGGGAAGGTTCAGAAGAGGGGCACCCGCATGTCAGTGTGGGGAACGGGAGGAGGGTGGCCTTCGGGCCTGTATGCTGGAGCCTGAGTGCAGGGTGGGGAGGGGAGGCAGGGACAGGCGATCCATTGCCACTGACCAAGTAACTGCAGTCAGGATTCTCGCTGTGGAATTCTAACCGAAAGGGAGAAGAGTGAGATGGACACAGTGCCGGGAGCAACGGGGGTTTGGGTGTGGACACATGCTTCTGACGCGTTCACACAGGTCAGCACTGGGTCTTTCCGAGCTCCACCCACAGAGGGCCCCACCAAGTGCCCAGGGCTCCCTGGAGACCCCAGGGCTAGAGCACTACAGGCATGCAGACCAGCGGGTCCAGCAGCACAACCGGAGCTACACAGGGAACTTCAAACTTTCCACCAGTAAGGTTTAAAGCAAGTACAAAGACGTTGACCTCAATGTAGCTTACGTAACCCAACATACCTAAAACGTTATCATTCAAAATTCTTGACATACCACTGAGCGTGCATCTTAAAGCCTTCAAGCGGAAAAAACGATATGAAGCTCTAATGTTTTTTTATACAGAGTACATGCTGACATAAGACGATATACCAGGTCAAGTAAAAGGTACCAGAATTAATTTCACCTGTCCTTGTTACCCTGACTACCAGGACTAAAACTGTATGCAGGACCCTCACTATTTCTACTGGACATGCTGGTCTATTCTTACAGCAGCAATGGTGCTCAAATGAGGGTGGGGCCTCTTCCTGAGGACCAGCAGCTGCTGGGGCAGCTCCCACGGGCCACACCTGGGTCTCATGGAACCCCTGGGGCATTGCAGAGGTGTATGGAGACGTGAGCACACCCGGAGAAGGTTCCAGCTACAGCACAGAAGCCTGGCAGGCCCAGCCTCCACCAATGCTGATCGATATCCCCACCAAAGGGCAAGCCTGTCCACAGGTGTCCACACCACACACTGCTTCTGCAAGGGTCCTGCCTTCGAGGTGCCCCTCGAGGCCCCTCCCACCCGGGAGAGGAAGCGCTGACAGGAGCCAACACGACCCTGCGGTGACCTATGTATCGACTGGGCACATCCCCGCCCAGCCCTGCTGACGCTACCTTGCCCCCTGGGAGGAGCCGGTTGATCCTGTCCCGAGCCTCGTCGGCTGCGTGCTCCACCAAGGCCAGCACGTGCTCCTCCGCTGTGCTGTCGGTCAGGCTGCAAGCATTTCCTTCTGGCTCAAACATGCAGCTACGAAGCAGGCACAGCGCACAAGTCACCGGAAGGCCAGGGCACACTCTGCTCCCACCTCCCCCGGGGCCAGTCCCGAACACTCCGGGTCACCAGGGGCTGGTAGCACAAAGCGCACCTTAACTCTTCCCTTTTAGCGGTCACCACAGCAGCACAAGACACGTCCACTGAGAGTAAGGATAGCCCAAACAGACACCAACTATTTCTCACGTGTCAGTCAGTCAAAGAGCCGCCTGATGGGAACCTTACAGCCTGACAGGAGCTTATAAACCTACAGTGTCGCTCAAGGCACCGTTAGTAGAAGGGGCAGAGCTCCGTGGAGGGCTGAAACACCCGCAGCAAGTGTGAGCTAGAAACACAAGGCCATGAGGCCCCAGGGGCATCCCAAGCCTCCAGCAGGTGGCCACAAGCCCCAGGTGAAGGAGTTCTTTAAACAGTCAAGAATCGCTGGGTATAGCACCCAAGGGAGATGGCCTCTCCTTGTGGAAGGTTCCAGAAGCAAATAGGTAGACCACTTCTAAGGAGCAATGAGAGCAAACCCTGCCTGGGGACTCTGAGCCTACAGGAAGGCCCTCCCTCTGGTCCGGGGTGTATGGCTGCAGGAGGTGGGGGCTCAGGGGGTATGATGAGAGAGAAGCCCCCACTCCCATGTGTGCTGCCTACCCAACGCAGCACAGTTATGTCCCCTGAGTCAGGGACAGCCAAGCCAGGCCACCAGCATGCATCCTGCATGGGAGGGAACCTCTAGTAAAGGGCCAACAACTATTCACAAACGACACGCCTGTGGGAACAGCCGTAGCCAGATGGGCTCCGGTACACACGCAGGACAGAGCCCGTGTGTGGCAGCAGGGGCTGACCCACCTTGGGCACCTTATGTCCATCAGTGTGACAGTGACTCTCCTGCAGGACAAGTCCTAGCTGGGCCAGGTTGTCTGCTGGCTGCCTGGGAACAGGCAGAGGCTAGAGCTCAGAGCCAGGCCCCTGGGTACCAGGCTGCACAAGCAGCCCTGCTGCGAGCTACTCTAATGCCGGCGGCAGCAGCACAGGCTCGCTCCCTCCCCCGCGCCCCCCACACCAGGCAAATGCACTTCCCTTTACCTGATGACTTCTCTACTCGGCCTTTTGGATTTCTTGGCAGTTTCTACTTGTACAGGTACCACCTCAGGGACAGGCTCCTCGACAGCTGTATCTTCATTGCCCAGAAGAGCTGCCTGCTGAGAAAAATCCATGTCCTGCATAAACGACATGCTGCGCTTCAAAGCTAACAGCCGCTCCTAGAATCAAAAAGGACAGAGCAGCAGGGCTTTACCTCCGCCTCACAGCCAGGATGCCATGACGATGGGTGGGATGGGGATGGCCACAGCCTCACCTGTCCTAACAGCTGACCTCCACGGCGCTACCGTGGGAGGTGCTTGTGGGAGTCAGCACCAAAGGTGCAGCCGGCCGAGGGGGCAGGGCAGGCCAGAGGGCACAGGGGCCGCACCTCACCTACAGGCTGATCAGGCACAAGGCACTGGTCCTAGACACATGACGCATGCAACCTAGCTCATGGGACAGATTGGGGAAGCCACTCTGGACGGCCAAGATGAACCGTCTGGATTCAGTGGGCAGCCACATATAACAAATCACAGGCTGGCTGCCATCCAGTGAGACAAGACGCCCAGGCTCAGCTCAAAAGATCCAGAACTTTCCACCAACTCTACAGGAGATGTTACAGCTGGATCATGAGCAGGAGCAGAGACAGTGCCTGGAGGAGAGGGTGGCCTGGGACGTCTACCCTAGAGCAGAGGGGTCCACACCGTGGCCAGTGACGGATGGATGGAAGCATGTCATTCACTGGGGGTGAGGTTCTGTTTAGGCATAAAAACAGAGGAGAACTCTCGTTTCTGTGGCTCCTTGCGGCCAAAGGGCTTCTTACTTTGCTCATCATCTTAAAGCCTGCGTGAAGGATCTTCTTGGCTAACTTGTAGTACACAGTGTCCGGTCTGTTGTAGGTCATGGCATTATCACACATCAGCTTAAAATCTGCCTGGAAAGGGAAAAAAAAAAGTATCCAACCAATTTGAAACGTCACGACGTCTGCATAAACTGGATTCCTGTGAAGAGGCTAAGAGTGAGTGGGAAACAAAAACAACTAGATTAGGCTCTTTAGTTTAACAAATAGTTTTTACATCTTCAGAAAAATGTTCCTAATTGTTCACTGGTCTTTCCCTGCACACACTGAGAAGCCTGCAAGCCCTGAACTTCCTCCTGAGACACTTGCAGGTCACAAGAGCATGGCAGCTCCCTCTCTTCCGTCTCCAGCTCTCCTGCTTTGGGAGGATCTTGGATATAAATGGGAACAAGTATGGACAGCCAGGTTCTTTTAATTAAAGCCAAGGAATGAGCTGAGACCCGGGCACATTCGTGTCCTCTATCTCTGACAGTTTTCCACAGAATTCAGAATTCTGTCTATAGGTAATTAAGTATCAAAAAAACGTTCGCTAAAACAAGGAGACTCTTTCTGAACACCTTATATTAAAAGTGAACTATGGGAAACTTCAATATTTTGTCACCCTAACCGAATTACATATGGCACACGCCTGTCACAGGTGAGTCAGCCATCAGGATGCACAAGGACCGCTAAAGCCAGCCAGGCAACACAGTGCAAGCTATCCCGTCCCTTTCCGAGCCCTAGCACTGGCCCCACGCCAAGGTCCCCACGGCTGGGCCTGAGGCCATGAAGCCCCAGTCCTTCGCCAGCCCCAAGGTACCAGTCTTGAGGGCGTAGGGGAAGGGGGGACGCTGCTCACATCCAGGTTGGTCACTGGGCAACAGAGCAAACCAGGGCCTGAGTTAGAAAGGTGGAGGACTTGCGGGCTGCCACTAGCCATCTGCCCCTGGGTCAACGCCCAACCCTCCGGAGGAAAGCTCTGCCCCACACAATACCCTTTCTCATGGCACTGCTTCCGCAGCTTGGCAAACCCTCTGTCACGTCACCAGCAAATTGAAGCAAAAAAGCCAAGCCTTCCAAATTTAACAGAAAATAAGAAAGAAACCTGATACCCTTTCCTAAATGACATGATCGCCAAAGCTGTCAAGCACTCACTTTGATCCCCCCTGGGTTTCAATGCCAAGATGCAATTTCTACCTCAAAGCGACACACAGACTGAACAGCTATGTACTCAGGTGTTGTAAAAATTTATTATTCAAAAAAAAAATTAAATTCCCAGTTACTATAAAATAAAACTAAACATTAGGGAAACTGAATTTCTAGAAACACCCGTTCTGGAGCCAGACCGAATCGACACACTCCTGCTTGACCCAGTGTTTTCCTACGGCTTGCAACATATGGTCGGGCTTCCAGACAAAAACATAGAGGACATTTCAGCCAACCCACTCCCCCGATGCTGTGTCTGGGCGACCTCAGCCCAAACACTCAAATGCCCATGGAAACTTGCAACTGGAAACAAGCTAAGGTGGACAGAGTATTCACTGGACACAAACACAGAGCCTCACAGCAGTGATTTCAGGAACAGAAACCAGTTTACCTTAAACTCTGTGACTGACTTGTATTCATTGGCTACAATCTTGTCTTTCATTGTGCCAAAATCCATGGGATGTTTTATTATCATTGAGTATCCAGGAGCAATTGCATCCGTGACAGGAAAAGCAAAAAATCCATGAGGATCTTTTCTGAAAACAAAAACACCTTTATTTAAACCGGGAAAACAATAAATCTAGATTTCCAAATGATACGAAATCCCTTACAATAAAAATATAATACAACTCACCAAATTTTAAGTTAATATCTTAAAAATTAAAAAAACACAAAACCCTATGCTCTTTAGAATTGTGGTAGGCATTTTTAATGACTAAAAATCCCAAAACTGCCATCCTGGCTTCGGCCATGACACGCGCATCACGGAGGCCCTGACCCGCCTGCACCGACTCAGCAGATGGAGCTCTCCCTGTGCTGCTCCCGCATGTGCCTGCCCACCCCCCACCCCCCCACCAGACTGGGCGAGCATCTGCTTCGAGGTGCTGGAGGTGGGGGAAGAACACCTCACAAGGGAAGACACCCCGAACGCTTCCAAGCTCAAGCTCCCGAGAAACTGCTTACCTCTGGAGCTGGCGGAGAAAGTGCTCTAACAGTTGCTGAATAGGCGTGCTCTCGTTCTCAGCTGACGATTCAAAAAATAAAAATATAAAGATGAGTAGAGAGATTTTGGTATCAGTCACCAGAGAGCTGCAACTACACAGTACGTACTTAGTTGTTTCCTGTTTCACGGTGTCTTAGGTCCCAGCAAGAACTGAGTACAAGGATAAACCAGGCCCAGTCCTGGCCTCCAAGAAGCACAGCTGGGTGGGAAAGGACTTCCATCACAGCACCAGTCCCCAAAACCCCTCAGAGCGCCCACACCCTTGGCACACAGGGAACTACCGCTCATCAGTCTGGGACCATCCTGGGCACTACCGGGCCCGGTACATTCCAGACGTGGTACAAAGAAGAGGACAGAGGCTTTGGACACAGGTGGAGCTTCACCCATTATCCTCGTGAGGCTCTTAAACCCCTGGTCATGCCCTGTTCCTCATCTGTGAAATGGGCACAAACACACACCACGCTGGGGTCTTTGGGGGCTCTGTTAACTGCACCTCGGGGCCCGCAGCATGGAAACGTGGATTCTGGTGAATGCAAACAGATGCCAACATAGGTTTTGCTCTCTCAGCTGTGACTACACATGTGATCTTTTCTCGTGCCACCCACTGAGAGCACACCCAGCACCCAGCCCTGGGTTTCTGAATGTCCACCAGGGCTCCCTGGGGAGATGGCTGGTTCCAGGGTTGAAGCACAACAGGAGTGCAGACCTCAAGTGGGTCCTCAATAGAGACTGTGACCAGGGCAGGTGCGAACATCAGCTCTTCGGACACACGGGAGGGAAGCACTGCACATGGGACCTCAAGCAAGCAGTCCTTCAGACTAAGCTCACGGGGACCAGCAACTGTTCAAACTCCCCAGACACGTTCATCTAGTGAAATGCTGTTTCATGCCGGACCTTCTCTGCGCCCCATCTTGCCTAGCAGCCCCAAGTCCACCATGGCAATGTCCTGCACAGGGGACGGGGACTGCCAGGAAACAGCACCCCCCACGATGATTACAATACAATACCCCCTCCTCTCTCCCAAATCATAAACAGTCAAACCCAAATTTCAAGAAAAGAAATGCCTGAAACAAAACTTGTCTCCCATTAGTACCTCCTGTCTATGTGAAACCCTGAGGAAAGTGACTGCACACAGGTCAAAGGCTCTCTAGCATTTCAGAACCTTTCCTTTGGTGAAGCAGGCATAGTCCCTGTTGTTTCTGACAGCCTCAGTAACCGACTCAAGCACTAGTTACCTCCTATCCATGATAAGCTCACAGGTTTAAAAAAAGCGGAACACAGGAACAGTAGTTGACCAAGCCCTGCTCTAGAAGTCCAAAGTGACAGTAAGACCTCAGACCCAGCTACGTTTCATGCTGAGAAAACAACATTCCCTTCCCGTGCTCCTCCCGAGAGGCTGAAGGGCACACCAGTGCCAACCACTATGTCACAGAGATAAGCTGGAAAGCTCCAGGAAAGCCTCTAAAAATGCTACCCTCACCTGGCTGCGTCCGGCATGCTCGCACAGGCCTATCAGGGGGTGGCTCCACCTCCACCTTCTTCCCAGGATCAAAGTCATCGGTCTCTCCCTCCGTGTCGCCATGTTCCTTTTCCCGTTTCCGCTTCTTCTCTTCCTGTGAGGCAGAGTCAGGGCAGCGAGAGCAACGCAAGCAGTTTTAAACACATCTCCTGTAACTGAGGGGAAACACGAAGCTAAGAGAAAAAACCCCCTCCAGAGGCGTCTCTCAGTTCAGACTCCCACCTTAAATGACCACCCCCAGGGCTCAGGCCAGAAACGATGCAGGAAGAGCCAGAAACAAAGCAAAGGACCTTCCTGATCTGTGTTTTGTTACAAATAGAATAACCCTTTCCTGAGGCCCTGCAGCACTTGCAGCCTGCCCTCCAGGGGACTTGGGGCCACCACATGCCAACTGCAGCCCTGTTTCACCTTTCTTTTCCTTCTTTCTTCGTCATCGAGGTGCTTCTCCTTCTCCGATTTCTTCTTCTTCTTCTTCTTTTTTTCTTTGTGCCGCTCGCGCTCGTGGTCTGACCTGTCATCATAGTAACTGGAGTCGTGTCCAGACCCCGAGAGCTCAGTCACTTCACTTCCTCCAACCTTGAGGACCAGCTTCAGGGGTTTCTCCAACGGCTTGTCTGTGTAATCTGTAGACAGACAGCGGGCTTCACTGTGTGCTTGGGGTGTGTAGAGGCACACGCTACTACCCAGGTGGGTGGCAGGGCTGGCCCAATGTGCATGTGTGACCGGAAGAACGCCCAGGCCCCAGGAGGTGGTGGGATTGGCCATGCTAAGGCAGCAGGCAGGGAGATGGCAGAACCAGCAAGGAAAGACCGGCTGGGTGTTCTCCCCCCTTCATGCTGCATTATGCTCAGGGAAGCATAGAGGAAAGCAGTTTGCCTCACTCTGTCAGGGGAAGGAACAAAGTGGGAAGGGGACCCAGGAGCCTGATGCCCCATCCCTAAGCTCCTGGCTGGTGCTCACCCCCTCTGGTCCTGCAGCAGCAACAGGTGTCCGCTCACATGGGAGCAAGCTGCTGCAGGAACCCACAGGCAGGAGGCGGGAGGACAGTTACCAATTCTCTCCAAGACCAGACAAGCCAACAGAGATGCTCGGCCCCTTCCTTACGGATACAGGAGGATAACCAGATGCCTGGGAGCCCTGGACCCCCGTCTGGGACCCCAGGCAGTGATCCCAGAACCCTGGTGCCTGAGACGCTCAGCCGCGAGCCCGGGGCCCTCCCCCGGGACCCCGCCCGCCGCGAACTCCCGCCCGCCGGCCGGCCCGGCGTCACAAAGCGCGCCCGCCGCCTCACCCTCGTAGGACGAGCGCCACTCGGTCTTGTGCTTCTTGTGCTTCTTGCCCATGGCGGCGCGGGGCCGGGGCGCGGGGCCGAGGGCAGCAGCGAGCCCGGCCGGAGCGTGGCCGCCGCCCCCGCGGCCCTGGCTCGCCGCCCGCCTCGCCCCGCGGAGGTCGCCGGGCCGCGCCGGAAGCAGGCGCGCCGCGGCCGGAAGTCGGCGCGCCCCGCCCCGCCGGCGCCCAGCGCTTCCGGGTCAAGGGGCGGCACGCCGCGCGCGGCACTTTCAAGCGCGGGCGGGCGGGCGAAGTGGCCTGGGTGGTGGTGGCGGTGGCGGCGGCGGCGGCGGCGCGGGGCGCGAGGCGGCGGCGGCCACGCTCCGGGCGGGTCCCCGCTGCTCCCGGCGGCGGCGGCGGCGGCGGCGCCATGGACGAGGCCGTGGGTGACCTGAAGCAGGCGCTGCCCTGCGTGGCCGAGGCGCCGACCGTGCATGTGGAGGTGCACCAGCGCAGCGGCAGGTGAGCCTGGCCCGTCCCCCGGGGGCGCTCGCGCGGGGCCGGGCAGAAAGGGTTCCAGGTTCTGGTGGGAGCGCGGAGGCGCCGTCCTCGGACCCTGCGGCGGCGTCTGCTCGGCACCGCCGGCCGTGTGAGCCCCGGTGTCGGCCCCGTGGAGATGGGTTTTCTGGGTGCGGCCCGTGCGCGGCCGGGGGGAGACCCTCCCAGAGCTGCCTGCCCCCGAGGGACGGTCCCGGGGCTGCGAGGGTCGCAATGTGGAGGGAGCCGGCGTCCCAGAGCCAGCCGGGGTCCTGGAAGCCTCCCGTGCCGCACTGAGAGCGCCAGGTTTGTCAGGTGAATCACAGGGCTTGGGCTCCTGCGAAAATGCATCCCCAGGCGCTGGGAGGTTTGTTCTTTCACTCATGCTCGTCAGAGCCAGCGCCTTCCTGAGCGCCGGCTTGTGCAGGGCCTGGTGCCCCAGCAGGCACCTCGTTCACATTTCATGCTGACCCACCTCCCGGGCCTGGTCCCGGCACCTTGTTCGTGCTGACCCAACTTATGGGCCTGGTCCTGGGCACCTCGGGAGTGCTGCCCCACGTTCTGAGCCTGGTCCCAGGCACCATGGGTGTGCTAACCCACCTTCTGGTCCGCTGGTGTAGCAGGAGCCATCGCTGCTGCACCCCTCTCTGAGGGAGGCGAGCCCACTGCTGCACGAGCTTCTCCCGTAGCGGTCTGATGTGAACACTTAGCATTACAGTCTTGTTCTAAGCTGAGATCTCGTTTTTCTGTTTCCTTTGTTTCCCCAGCACTGCAAAAAAGGAAGACATAAAGCAGAGTGTTAGAAAGCTCCTGAACAGACATAATATTGTGTTTGGGGACTACACATGGACTGAATTCGATGAGCCTTTTCTGACCAGAAACGTGCAGTCCGTGTCTATTGTTGACACAGAGTTGAAGGTGAAAGACCCACAGGTACCTAATTCACCATGAGGAGGAATCATCAATCCCTAGCTGAATACAGAGTCAGTGTCATGAGGGCGCCTGGCTGGCACAGTCTATGGGGTGTGCAATCTTGATCTTGGGTTCATGAGTTCAAACCCGACGTTGGGCATAGAATTTACTTTTAAAAAAGCAAAAAAACAAAAAAAGTATCATGAATGTGTGCTTGCTCCTTTGCTGGTCTGTTGTCAGAAACTGGCTGATTTTTCTGTTGGTTTGTCAGAGGAGCACCGGCTCTGTGAAGAGCCAGGTGCTGGGAGTGGATGTGGTCCCTCTGTCAGGATGCTCACAGCACAGTAGGGGGACAGATGGAAACCAGAGGCAGGATGCAGCACAGTGGGGTGGTGGGCTATGCTGATGAGACCCCCCTGCCCGTTCCCTGTTCTTGAGGTTAGCAAATGTCTGTGGCGTGCTCAGTGACATAGGACCATAGGAGGCATGGGGGCTGCAGCTTCAGAAAGGAGATGGGTTTTCCTTCCGGAAGGTCTTCATCTAGTCCATTGTGTGGACTGCCTCACCCACCATCTTCGTGTGAGAGGGGAGATGCTTTGGGGCATTTCTGTTGCTATAAAAACAACCCGAAGTGTCTGCCTCAGGAAGATGTATCACCTATATCTGTGTGGTTCATGTCTCATAAAGAATCAGTTTGGAAGGATTGGCTTGGCACTGAAATTTGCTTGCATTCGTATACTGGGACTAACACTTGTGGCTTTGTGAGTTTTATCCGTCCTACCTGATTCTGGCCCACCTGAAGGAAACAGAAGAGCTTTCCACACTACTGAGGAGGACAGATCAGAGCAGCCTAACCGGAACTGTTAAGCATTTTAATGTTCTCATTTTTGAGACTGCGGGTTCACCTAGAGGAATGTGTCTTTAACAACAGTTATGTAATTTTATAGAGATACGTGAACGATGTTTTACATGTTGTTAATAATAGCTGATGATTTGAAGTATTTTAATTGTCCATCAGTCAGAGGTTGGCTAAGCAAATGGTACAGCCACACCCAGTGTGGTATAGCTGTGCAGGGCCCGTGCTAGATTCCTGTCCACAACCAGAAAATGTTCCCAAGCTCTGCGAGGGGGAAAGGCGCAGTTAGAAAACTGCAGTCGAATCCGTGTTTGGTCAAATATGTGTGGCATGTCATAGACCAAAACATGGGTGAGGTTGAGTGGGGGGGCTTTGGTATTCTTCATTCTGTGTTTTTTGTATTTTTTCAACAAGCACGTAACTTTTATGATTACAAAGAACAATAAAGTCCTTTTCTGGATAAAGGCAGGGCGGAGGGGTAGTATTTTAAAAAGAGCTAATACTAAAACTGAACACGACAGTTTTTCTACCTAATCTAAGAACTGGTTTCTGACATTCTGCATGTTCGATCTTTGTTTTTGGACGTTACTATCTAACTTTGATGACTAGAATTAGGAAGTGAGTTATTTTCAGTTTATGTGGATTTATTTGATTTCCCTTCTCACCACAGCCCATTGATCTGGGTGCCTGCACAGTTGCGCTTCACGTCTTCCAGCTGAACGAGGGTGGCCCCAGCAGTGAGACTCTGGAGGAGGAGACGGAGAACATCACTGCGGCGAGTCACTGGGTCCTGCCTGCAGGTGCGTGACGGTGGCAGCAGGCGGGCCACACCCAAGACACAAGGCCAGACGTTGGGATGCGCCCTGTGCTCTCCAAGTCAGCTGAGGAGTTTGTATTCGTCCCTTTGTTTTGTAGGCTCTCAGCATGTCTTATTTCTTGTAAAACGGAATCACACATCACAAAAGAGGAGAGTGGAGATCTCCACTGTAAGACTATGTCCTTTAGGCAGGGCCCTCCAAGACAGTGCTAATTGAGAATCTGAAGGTGCTCCTCTTTTCCTGCCCAAGTGATCACCTGCTGGGCCACTCCTTCTCTTTGCTTCTCTGTGGACTTTGCCATTGTTCTAGCAGGTGGAGTCCTGGGGTTAACTCAGTCCTCGGGGCTTATGTCTGAGGTCCTGGTAGCTGGACTAGACCTGCTGCTGCCCTGCCCAAGTGCTGGCTCGTGAGGAGAGTGGTGGGTCAGGGTCCGTGCTCGTGGCAGGTCCACGAAAGACGATTGTGTGTGGTAACATGACAAGAAAGTAACTCTGTACTCCATTTAATTACCTGTCAAAAGTTATGCGACTGGCAGTTACTTAGCCTCTTTAATTTTAAGAATTCAAGTATTAAGAAAAAGTTCAAAAATTTAACTTCCTATTATGAGAATCTTAGCTGGCCACGTGTGGAGCAACGGAGAGCATCAGTGGCTTAGAGCAGACCTCAGTGGTCAGTGTAATGCCTGCTTTCCTAAAATCAGGTTTTTGTTTTATTCTCTCCCAGCTGAATTCCATGGGCTTTGGGACAGCCTGGTGTATGATGTGGAAGTCAAATCTCACGTAAGTTGCTGTTATTTTCCAGGAAGGCCAGTTGTTTGAGGTGGGATCAATATTGTGCTCTTCTCCGGCATCTTGGAGCCCTTTGACTCAAGCGGGCTTTGGGGACTCAGGCCCGCTAGCAGCGCATGTCTTGCCGAGCTGGTCTCCGGGGTGAGGAAGGGGAGGGTGCCCAATGTGAAGACAACTTTGATTGGACTGTGCTCTTAAGAACCCATTGGGACTGAGGAGGCAGGGCCAAGGGGCAGACAGAGCAGGTGGGCAGGCCTGAGCAAGCACCAGCTTGTCCGAACCCCGTCCAAGGGGCAGGGTCCTCCTGCACTCTGTGGGGAACCATGGAGGTCCATCCCCCTGTCCCCCCAGGCCGCGAGAACACAGAGTCCTGGCTGCTATCTTGAGCACATGTGCTGCTGCTTGCCCACTGCTATGTTGTCCCCGAGGTAGGAGACATTTATCATGTGATAAGTCTCGTTTTTTTGTGTGATCTTGGCATTTTTAGTGGAAGTGACCTTGTGTTTGTCCTTTATATTTACAGTAGTAACAGCCAGCCTATTCTCATGTTTTGAGCTACCTCTAGAGTGGAAGCCTGTGAGGCATCCATAGGCAGAGCTGCTGGCGGCTTCTGAGGGGTGCCCGGTGTCCGTCCCCCTTCTCGGGCACAAGCCCCAGCAGCGCATCTGGTGGGAAGCTTCGCCTCGTCAGCACCTCTGACTGTGTTCTACCTTCGTTCACTCAGCTTCTCGATTACGTGATGACGACTTTACTGTTCTCGGACAAGAACGTCGACAGCAATCTCATCGCCTGGAACCGGGTGGTGCTGCTGCACGGTAAAGCCTGTGGACTTTGTTATTGAACGAGATAAACTGTGAGATCAGGCTTCTTTACTTGTCCCGTGGACCTTCTTTGAGGAGTTACCATTCTGTTTTCTGATGCAGCTGGAATTGCCCTAGCACGTCCCTTCCCTGAGAAGCCGATCCGGCTACGTTACTCTGGCCACCTGCTGCTTGACCCTTCACTTGGCAGCCACCTGATCATTGCCTTGTGACTTCTCTACATCATTGTCAAACTTGTCAGATAACTGCCTGATTCCCCCAAGTGACCATATGATCCTTAGGGCAGAAATTGCCTCACGTTTCTCTGTAGTGTCCTTAGAGCTTCACTTTACGACTGAAAACCGCAGCAACCATACTCCACTGAAATGCTGTCTCAGTCTTCTCTCAGGAAAACACTGGGTTTTTTCTTTTTTTTTTCTTTTTTTTTAATCATTTTTTATTGTGTTATGTTAGTCACCATACATTACATCCGTAGTTCTTGATGTAACGTTCCATGATTCATTACTTGCGTATAACACCCAGTGGTTTTTTTCTTAATGTCGCCGGTTAGAAAGGAATCGAGAGCATACCCAGGTGAAGTGGGAGCGCAAAGTATTAGCTTCTCATGCCAGTTCAGGTTATAGGCTTCTGTGCAATCCTGAAAAGTGTCTGTTGAGCAGCAGATACGCTCAGCACACTGTCCTAATACTAGGTTCTGAGTAGGCCGTCAGTAGGTGTTTTCATTAGTGAAGTAGCTAACTTTCTCTCAAGAACTGGTTTTGTGTCTTTTTCTTAATTATCGAGAGTGTGTGCAGAAGATCAGAACTGAAGGTGCCCGCGTTTCCTGACAGAAGCGTTTGCTCTTCACATCAGTCATCTCAGAGCTGCTGCCAGGCTCTGTGCCGAGTGGCCCACAGGGGAGAAGCAATACGAGTGGGGGGTCCTCCCCTGGCTGCCATTCTGGTTTAGCGTGGGCCCCAGTGAAACAGTTGTCATGAGGGGTGTTTGACCTTGTGCAGGGTGCCTTAGTGAGTGGATTTTGTAGAGGACACGGGACGAGGAGGGTGTCGGTGAAGATGTCGACCGGGAGATGTAGCACTCCCTCAGGATGCTGAGGGGACCCACGTCCAGGAGGTGCTGCTGTGTGGGGGGCGTGGAGTTAAGACCAGAAACACAAGCGGAGTTCAAACTAGGAGGAAAAGGGACGGACTCGTGAAGCGTGTTGGTGATATTTTAGAGTATTCACGCTGCTGGCGGACTGCTTTGTGTGTTAGCAAGCAGTCCTCGGGGGAGCAGCATTCCGAGCGCGGAGTTCTCCCTCTCTCGCGTGCTGTGCGTGGTGCAACTGCCGTTTGAAGAAATGTGTTATGACGCTGACTTAACACATCTGCTTGGGTTTTGTTGCAGGTCCTCCGGGAACTGGAAAAACATCCCTGTGTAAAGCATTAGCCCAGAAACTGACCATTCGACTTTCAAGCAGGTAACTTCTGGTAATTTGAGAAAGAGCAGAGGACGGGATCGCTTGCTTCTCATTTGTGCACTGAGGTGTTTTTATTTTTTGGTCACTTCCCTTGACTCTGTATGCAGCCCCTCTATTTCAAGGCAGGTTCACCAAATCCTCTGTACTCAGCAGTGCCGAGTGAGGGTCTCAGTCTTTTATTGATGGCGCTTGCTTTATAGTCAGCATGTGGTCTTTCTGGTGACTGTCCTGGACGCATCAGGACACGTCTCTGCTCTCGGGGGCAGGACGCTTGGGTGGCAGCTCAGGATGCTTGCTGCTCTGGCTGATGGTCACCATTCTGGCACCTGGGAGGGGAGTGGCCAAGCCTTGCAGGGTCGATCTGTGTCTTCTTGAGCTCTGGCTGGTTCGTCGTGTTCAGACGCTACATGGCTGTTGTTTTAGCTACCCCCGCCCCCATTTTCTGGAAACCCATTTATTTGCATGTGAAATTGTCTGATGTTCCATGGGCCACTGATTGACTTTTTTGTCTTTTCAGGTTTTTAGAGTTTTATATGTTCCATTTTGGGCCATTTTCCGGAATACCTTATCTGCTTTTAATTCCATTCAGGGGCATCTTCATTTCCGAGAGTGTATTTTTCTTTTCTGAAGGTTGCACTTGGTTCCTTTTATGCTTTCCAACTCTCTGATGTGCTGTTCTTGCAGAATGCTCGAGGAGTGTGCGGTAGCAGGGTCACTTGTTTCTCTGCTAATTCCGTCGTCGTTGTCGGTTCTGAGTCTCTCTACTGCTGGGTGGCTCTCCTGCTTTGGGGTCAGTTTCTGCTTCTTGTCCTGTCAGCTAAGTTTTGATTAAATGCACTTTGTTTTTATTGGGTTTTGTTCTGGTGGGCGTTTCAGTTGCTTGTGATTTAGTGTGATCCTCTTGAGGTTTATTTTTAAGCTTTGTTAGAGAGGGGTCTAGACGGAATGCTGAAGTGAAGCCCTTCCGGGATCTCAGTTGAACACCTGAGTCATAGCGGGTACTGTCCACTTTGGTCATTGGGAGCGTGAACGTCCCACCTGCGAACACCAGGAACCATGCAGCTCACAGCTCTCCAGCCTCATGGAATTTCCCTTTTCTCACATACCTGAGTGTTCAGCAAAGACCCAGAAGGACCCTGTGATGATTCCTGGATCTTTATTCCTGCGTATCTGCATCCCCTCTGGAACTCCGTAGCCTCCAGCTGCCTCAGGCTCCTCGAACTCAGGCCTCTGTGTCCAAGTCGGCACAGTGGCTGCACATTTCTTGGGTCCCGTCCAGGGCTGTGGTTGGAAGGTGCTGCAGGCAGAGAGCCAGAGCAGTTGCAGGGCTCCCTCATGTCCTGTGTGGGGTGACAGTCCTCCACACCTGCTGTCCAGTCGCTTCGTAGATGCTGTTGTGATTTTGTCTCATTTTCTGGTTGATCAGTTTGGAGGGTTGATCTGATAATTGTTACTCAGTATGACTTTAGAAGAGGGAATTCTGTGAGGTATACTTTAACCTATTATGTTTCTTTCAAAAATGTCCTGTGGTATTTTTATGTCGGGAAATTGCTCTATATCTACCCTTTATTCTATGCTTGGCAACTCGGTATTTGTCTTCACACACTGAAATCCATCTGTGTTTTAAAGATCTCCTGGGTCGGTTTCCTAAAACACTGGAGCTGAAGATGTTACTCTAAGAAATACAACTCTGAAGTACAACTGTCTAGAAATATGCATTTATTTTTTGGCTTAGAAGTTGTAAGAAGAAATCTTAGTGAGCTTTTGTTGTTCATTTTAACAAAATGCTTTAGAATTAAATTGTAATATTCAGCCTGATCTTTATTTCGTTAGGTTCTCTCTTCCCTCCCCTCTTTCATAAACAGAATTAGTAAATGGAAAGCCAGTTATAATCTTTTGAATGTGATTATTTTTCTTGTGTGGACTTTCAAGGAGCAGAGGACCTGGCTCGGCTTCCCTTCTGTCTCAGTCTTGCTCCCAGTTTGCTTTTAGTTAGAACGAAGCGCGTCCAGGTCGCAGCTGCCTCCCGTGCGTGCAGAGGGTCAGTGGGAGATTTCAGTCAGTATGTGCCGAGGTTCACTTTGGGGCATCTGGGCACCCCTGGGCTCGGGAAGTAATTTTGTGCTGGGAAACAGATTGTCACGCTCGTTTTGGTTTTAGGTAAGAAGGAAAGCATGTTCAGCTTCAGCCAAAAAAACTTCTTTGCCCGCCAGGTTACTACTGGTAATACTTCTTCCAGTGCTAGAGATGTGAATTGTGAGTAGATTAGAAGAGTAGATTAGAGGGAGATTTTACTCTTGCTTTGATTCAAATCAAAACACTTTGTTTGCTTCAGCCTGAACCACCGGCCACGCATCACTAGGTTTTCATAATTATTTGAGCCCTCGTTGGTATTACCTTGAAGTAACTCATGATTACCTCGAACCCTGGCTGGTAACTGGGGATTTAACCAGTTAGTGGGCAGTGCTAAAGAAGGAGTGGTTGCCACTGGGGATTCTCTGTTTCTAAACCGATCGTCTTAACTCTGTTTTATCTTCCCAGGTACCGGTATGGCCAATTAATTGAAATAAACAGCCACAGTCTCTTTTCTAAGTGGTTTTCGGAAGTAAGTATTAGCATCACTTCTGCTTGTCAGGATTGCCAGCCATGTAGTTGAAAAGGTGTCCCGTATAGTAGGCACACTTTCTCCTCCAAGGACGTGACACGTGTAACAAGTGACAGTGTGGCTGACTTCAGGGTCAGAGGGAAGTTCCAGAGCTAAGCAGTAACTTGGAAATAGTGTGAGGCCCGAGAGGACCCTCTGCTGGTCACATCCATACCTTTGGGTGGGACAGACACTCAACTTTCTCTTAGGGAGGGAACCCTCATTCTGGTGAGGGCCGCATCCTCAGCTGAGCACGCCCTTGGGACCCTGAGCCTCGTTGCTTTATTTGAATTGCGGGGCTCGGCCAAGGCGACATTGTAGGTGCCCCTCAGCGCAGGAGAACGCCGCCCAGGCACCTGAGTCACTAGATCCCTCTGATGGGTGGTGACCCAGGACAGGGAGCACTTGTGAGGCATGTGCCTACCAGCTTGCGTGTTTGCGTCCGTGACCCATCTTCTTCCTGGTCATGGGGACGGCAGGGAAACGGAAGGAGGAAGTGCACCGAGCGCGAGGCGCCCCTGCCAAGCGGCCCGGAGCTGAGCCGGTGTAGGTTCAGGCTCGCTGTCCTGGCGCATGGAGTGTGTGGGTCAGCCTCCTTCCGTGTGGTCCTGGCTTCTTGGATTTAGGGATTTCTCCAAGAGGCCATCAGGAGGCAGTGGCCTGGGGGCCCCCTGGGCTCAGACCGAGGCTGGGCGGGGACCACGGGTGCACATGTACACCAGGCAGAGTGTGGCGTGCAAGTCGGCACTAAAGGAGTGTTTTGGTTCCAGAGTGGCAAGCTGGTAACTAAGATGTTCCAGAAGATTCAGGACTTGATTGATGACAAAGACGCTCTAGTCTTCGTGTTGATTGATGAGGTATGCGCGTCTGGACGTCACACCTGTGACTGAAGCAGATCCAACCCCTGGCTGGGCCCGGCCTCCCACCAGCACTCCAGCCGTGCAGCCTGCTCCTCCTCGGCCTCCCACACGTCCAGCTCCTGGCACAGTGGGCTCAGCACACCCCTTCGCTTGTTCCCCACTTCTCAGTTGATGTATCCCACGGCTGCCCTTGGGGCCAGGAGCTATCTTTTTCTACCTGTTGTCCCATTCCCACAGGTGGAGAGCCTCACGGCCGCCCGCAATGCTTGCAGGGCAGGCGCCGAGCCTTCAGATGCCATACGCGTGGTCAATGCCGTCTTGACGCAGATCGATCAGATTAAGAGGTAATGCTGACATGGTGGCCTCACGTGAGAAACCACAGGCAGGGTGTGAGGTGCCCGCACAGCTCCTCTGACTGGAAATACTTAGCTGCTACTAAGTATCAGCTCTGTCTTTGCCCATCTGAGGCGGTATGTGTGCTAAATGCAATGCTTAGGAATTAAGTACTTCTACTAAACTATTAAAAACATAACGCAGAACGTGAGTGTGGTGAAAATTCACATGCTGCAGAGACGCATATGACGCGCGAAACACGCCACGTTCAAGCAGTGGTGCCAACACCACCCAGTGTTTGTTGACATCGAAGCGCGGCGATGGTGAGCGTCACCAGCACGCCCTTCATGGGGCCAGATTTCATGTCTCTGCAGTCCAGCCTTGCAGGTCCAGGGTCTGTGGTCAGTGTACCCTAAGCTGATCCAGGTTTAGGGAGTGACTCCTAGTAACCTGACTCAAGGAAGTGATGTCCAAACCAGAACCCCTGTGTGTTCTCTGCAGTGTTTCACCACCCCCCCCCACCCCCCGCTGACCACAGCTCTCACAGTTGGTCCTGGGAGTGCTGTCCTGCACTGAGGGTGCCAGACTCCAGAGCACTGCTTGGAAGCTACTTGCTGCGTGTGGACCCACAGGGAACTGAATTGTGCTCAGGGCTGTTTCCTCCAGGCCTTCAGCATAGTTTTACCACAGAGAGGCTCTGATTTCCCGAGACGCAGCTCTTGGGGTAGGCTGCAGGGGCCGCTTGCTTCCACCCCACTATGGGCCAGCCACGTGTGAGGTGCAGCCCCTCCTCATCTCTGCCTCCTTCCCTGCCCCTTCTCCTCAGTCTGGTTTCTACCTTTGTGTCTCCTTCACTTGAGGGCGACTGCTCTCCCGAGAGTTTTCTACAGCATCTGACCCCTGGCAGCCCCTCCCCTGCCTCCACTCTCCAGACCACCTCAGTTTCTGCCACTGGCCTCTCATCTCTTCGGGCAGCCCGGGCAGCCCGTGCCTGGCCTTCTCCCCTCTTCTGTCGCTCACCCTTCAGAGGCCTGCCGGTCCACCTGGACCATGTGTCAGGCACACTCCCAGGGCAGTCATTCCGCTCTGAAAACCCCATTTCCAGGGTTCCCACTGCACTGATGGCCTCGCCATGCAGCCACTGCTTGAGCCATAAGATGGTGCCCCAACATCCCTCCTGTTGCTGGCAGGTGTGGGCTCAGGAGGGGATGGAGACACACGGGCCTCTGGTTTCCCTCGTACCTTCCTATCCCCCTTTACTTCACACTACCTATTCAGGCCCCTCAAGGTGACCCTTCCAGGCCTTCCTTTATGTGGATCTGACTCCCTGGGCTCCTGGAAGCCCTGCACTCCCTGCCCGTACCCTCACTGGCTCACCCCTGCTCACCCTGTGCTATGCACCTGTTGCCAGACACCAGGTAAAGCTGGCCCTTCCAGGGGCTCCCCTGGCCATACAGCTTCCTGCAGCCTCTATGCCAGCCACGGGCCCCAGGGAAGCACTGCCGCGTCCCCTGCACCTGAGCCCACTGGGCTGGGAAGCATGCTCCCCAGGGTGCCTGTTCCTGCTCTGTGCTGGCCCATGTTAGTGAACAGACTAGACAACAGTGCTCTCTTTGCAGAGCTTAGAAGCTAAAGGAGAAAGCAGCTGGTAAACAGGATGAATAGTTCAACTCCGCAGCTTGTGGGGGTCGTGAGAACCACGTGGAGAGCAGTCACCTGGGCGTGCCCAGGCGGGTCGATGGGGCAGTCGGGACTCTGCACACAAGTGAGAACATTGCTGTGCCATGGCTGAGGGAGGAGAGGAAGTAGTGAAGTGGGAGTCTAGGAGAACTTCCCAGAAGGCAGAGGAGCAGAGTGTCTGCTTGGTGCTCTGTGTTGCGGCCAGGAGAGCCTGGTGGGGAGTTGGGGTCCACAGGCACTCAGGCGTGAACCTTGGGAGACCTTGTAGGCCGGTGTTGGGACTTGGGGCGCAGCCTGCTAGGGTGCTGGCCGAACACTAGAACCTTCATGGGCAGAGGGTGTGCTGGAGTCGCTGAGGCACCTGGTGACCGGCACGTGCTCCTCTGCCTTCAGGCACTGCAATGTGGTGATCCTGACCACCTCCAACATCACAGAGAGGATCGATGTGGCCTTCGTGGACAGGGCTGACATCAGGCAGTACATCGGACCACCCTCTGCAGCAGCCATCTTCAAAATCTACCTCTCGTGTTTGGAAGAACTGATGAAGGTGCTGGGTATCTTGTCACTCTTCTAGCAGTGGGTTTCTCATTTTTTCTCATTCCCTGACCTAGCTCGAAGTAGCTAATTCCAATATGGAGTGCGTTATGAATGTGGCATTAACGGTCTGAAGTTGAAAACTGCAGTTGTGCCTGGGAGGTTGAGCTGTTAGTTGAAATTGTGGCTACTGACTCAGTACTTTTGTTCTTTCGGCACAAAATGATCACGACTATGTGACCTACGACCTGCAGGGGGGAGTGAGTGGGAGGGGTACGGCCGTGGTAGCCTGCCAGCATGTCCTGGTCCACAGGGGACTGCCTGACTGGAGGTCAGAGCTCACAGGGAGGTCATCCTAAGGAGGTTGTCATTTACAGGCTGTCAGCGGCTGCAGTGTTAATGTCCCTTTGGTCCTGTTTTCTCACAGCAGCCATGAGTGAGATAACGCTCCTAGTCGATCTTGTGTGAGTTACTCTAACAGGGACCTGCTTTGCACCTGGGTGCTAGGAGTTCTGGCACCGGGCACAGCAGGCCCGAGGCAGGCAGTGCCTGCTCCAACAGGAGCATTCCTCAAACCTGTGAGTCTGGGAAGCGTGCAGTAACCAAGCCGGCCAACGGATGGGGAGTTCCGTGGTGATTGTTGTCATGGTATCACTGTAGCTGGGTGGTGGGGGTGGGATCGACTCCTGCCCAGCATCACGGAGCTGGGGCCCTGATGCCCTCAGCAAGGATGACACAGCCTGTGACAGGGATGGGAGAGCTGCCATGGCATGTGCTTCCCATCCTACTTTTCTGTGGCATGGAGACATGGGGCCCCCTGGAGTTTTGACTTGAGGTACCAGATGAACTCTAGAAAGTGTCGCTGTCGAGAAGTCAGCGTGATGGGATCCTGCCGGCGGTCATGCTCGCACCCGGGCTGTGCGTCCAGGAGATGGTCTAAGGTTTAGCCAAACGTACAGACTTTTTCTGCAAGCTGAGCATGTGGGACAGGGGTTGTTTCTTAGTCAGATGATTTACAGGAAATTAAGATGTTCCGATGCTGTAGTGGAGATTTGACCAGTCCTAAAGGCTGTCACATGTGACTGGCCCACTCTCTGTCAGGAGCCGGCAGCTCTCATGTGCACCCGGATGGCCTGTGTCGCTGCGGGGGGAGGGGGGCGGGGGGCAGCGAGGGGCAGTCCCAGGGCAGCTGCTGGGACTCCGAGGGAGTGTCATGTCTTAGAAAGCTGAGAAGACTCCCACGTACACCCTGTATTTTAAATTTACCCACAGCTTTCACCAAACCTCCAAAATGTATGGAGAAAGCTGTTTATTCTGTTTTCTCTCTTGATTTCTTAGTCAGGAGTTCATGTTAGAAGTCATTCAGTAGTGGTCACTCAGCACCCTGACCTGTTTAACACAGCTCCTTGGCCAAGAATGTCCCACGTGCAGACACATGGCCTATGAGGGAACTCCGGGGCCCAGACCCAGGGTCAGGCTGTGCCATCACAGCACACAACAGTCTGATCTTGAAGACAAGTGGAGACTGTCCTTGAAAGGCAGGCCAAGTCCTGGTTCCTGGACCCAACTTTGCCCCACTGGGTTGTGATACACTATTGAAACCCATTACCAGGCTGGCCTCAGCCCCTCCAAGTCCCTCCCTGCCCTGACATGTGGTGAAGACACCTCTTGACCAAAAGCACTGAAGAGGCTGGGTTGCCGCCGGTCTCTGAGATGTGTTTTGTCGTTTGTATTTTTATCTGTGTTTGAAGGAGCAGGGGCATGTGTATGGGTGAGAGGAAAGCGGCCTGTGTCCTGGCGTGTCTGTGCTTGCGTTTCTGTGAGATGGGGTATGGTTGCCTGCTCTCTGGGTGCTGTCCCTGTGGCCGACGGTGTGCACTCCACCCTGCGGACTCTGCGCTAACACACGGTCTCTGTCTCCAGTGTCAGATCATATACCCTCGCCAGCAGTTGCTGACCCTCCGGGAGCTGGAGATGATTGGCTTCATTGAAAACAACGTGTCAAAGTTGAGCCTCCTTTTGAGTGAAATTTCAAGGTGTGAATTGACTTCATTTTTGTAACCAAGAAAAGTGTGTCTGTTATAATGGGCAGTTGTAGCTGACTGTAGCAGCCTGGGGTAGTGGTGCGGGGTCAGAGGACAGGGAGTTGAATCCTGAGGCATTTGTTGCATATGGGCCGGGAGAGCTTCAAGAGCCTTTGACCACCCTGACCCCGGGGTTTCTGGGCCAGAGGGTGGAGGTCAGCTGCCCTCCCAGAGGCAGCTTTAGAAAACAGAAAACAGTGCAGTGCTTCTCTTTGAAAATATAGACATTCAAATTAAGGCTCTCTTAACACATTGATGATTTCTTAAATGGTATTTGTTAAGGCGAGGCTCTGGTGATCAAGGGAAGCACTGGTGAGCAGGGAAGGTGGGGAGATGGAGCAGAGCCTCAAAGGACAGAATTTGGATAAATTGGAGAGAAATGGGGATCGCCGCAGGTGCCACATGTGCAGGGGACCTCAGGTGGGTCTTACTGCAGAGGCCAGGTGGTGGCAGGAGGCTTCCAGGCTGTGTTCTGACCAGAGAGTGTGAACTGCATTCTGAAGCCATGGAGCTTGTGGAAGGTTTTTTGTTTGTTTGTTTGTTTTTAAAGATTTTATTTATTTATTTGACAGAGAGAGGCAGTGAGAGAGGGAATACAAGCAGGGGGAGTGTGAGAAGGAAAAGCAGGCTTCCCGCTGAGCAGGGAGCCCGATGCGGGTCTCGATCCCAGGACCCTGGGATCATGCCCTGAGCCGAAGGCAGACGCTTAACGGCTGAGCCACCCAGGCGCCCCTTGTGGAAGGTTTTAAACAAAGGGATAGCCTGAAGAACAGATTAGTTTTTGGATAATCTGTTGAAGAGATATAAACTGGTTGAGATGGGGCAAGGAGGGCAGTTCGGACACTTACACAAAAATCAACGCAGAGCAGCCTGGTTTCTGAGGGAGCCGTGCCACTGGCCACGCGCCCACTGTCCTGTGCACACTCGTAGGCAGGTGGCGCATTGGGGCAGCAAGGACCCTGTCCTGCCTGGGGCAGTAGCTGAGGACCGGGGGAGACCAGCCGTAGGGGAGGGGACATTCGGAGATGAGGGAAATGGCCTGAAACTACCTCCACACGTGGCTCTGTTCACAGGAAGAGCGAGGGCCTCAGCGGCCGCGTCCTAAGAAAACTCCCTTTTCTGGCTCATGCGCTGTACATCCAGGTGAGTCACCGCAGCCTTCCCTGCCTCTGGCACTCTGCTGTCCTCACGACCGCTCTGGGTGGCAGGGTATGGCCTCGCCGTGAAGTTGCACAGAACACTGTTGGGAACCTGATTTATCTCCGTGTCTAAGTGATGGGCGCCTGGGTAGGGGGAGGAGTATGTCTCGCTGCCTCTGGTGAGGAGGTGGCCTGCTGGTGCCCACACGCCTCTGGGCCCTCCCTGGCCCCCACACGGTGCTCGTGCAGAACAGCGCCTTGGAGTCCCCCCCTTGCCCTTGCTGTGGCTGTGCCCCCGCTGCTGTCAGTGTGGGGGGGGCTGCTGCCAGCGGCCCCACCGAGGGCAGGAGCAGCCCACGTGCCTGTGTCTCCTTCCAGGCCCCCACCGTCACCATCGAGGGCTTCCTCCAGGCCCTGTCTCTGGCGGTGGACAAGCAGTTTGAAGAAAGGAAGAAGCTCTCGTCTTGCGTTTGATCTGAGCTCCCTGCCCATGGGTTTCTAATCGTGAACACAACTATCAAGTGACGTCACTCCTCACGGCAGCAGCTGCCAAGAAGTCTCTGAACCCTTGGCCCAGGTCTATAGGCCAGAAGCCCACGAGGCTAAGCAGTGTTCCAAGAAGTGTGTTGTATTGACGTGTTTTTAAGATAAACGGCCTGTCATTTTCACTGTTGGAAGATGATAACTCGCGTTCTGCTTTGCTGTAAAGAACTGTCTAGATGTGCTCGTTCCATCCTGTGTCTGGTCGATCGGACACAAAATGCTGACAAATGTTTAAAAAAGGCAATTACCATAGGTTTTAGGAAACAGAAGAGAAACTATATCATCTTCGGTAATAACGTACTCATAGCGTTAAAAACATCCGCCTCCCTGAAGACAGAGGCAGCCCTCTGACCTGAGCTGCTGTGCTGAGTGCACACATTTCAGGGACTAATGAACCAAGGAACCCTATTTCTGTGTTCTAGAAATCGAGAAAAAAATTCCAGGTAGAGGTTCTTCACGGTAATCACGGTGCTGTGTGTGGGAAAGGTGCAGCCTCCGCGTTGGGCATCCGCGACAGGCAGCGTCACGTGGTGCTTCTGCCGGTCATTCTGTTCCTTAGTCGTGTTCCCGCGGCTCAGGGCCGGTGCACGTTAACAGTACAGCATAAACTGGCCAATAGGTTTGTCTTGCTTCCGAATGTGGATTGCTCTTTTCTGATGCTAAAATTTCGTGGTTCGTGTTTTATATGCATTTTTGAGGGACATGTTACCTTTTGTTACAGAACTTTTTAAGTATTAAAACGTTTTCCCCAGAATTTTCTCATTGTGATTCTCTTATCACTTCCCAGTGCTCTGAATTTTATTGCAACATTATTCACCTGATTATATAGGTTTCAGTCTGTCTTGTGCTTTGAGGTGTAAGAAGGGACCGTGCCTGTTTATGGGAGTGGCACCGAGAGCCAGATTCAGAACCCGGACCCACTCCTGCTTGAGAGACCAGAGCCTGATTCTGTGCTTTCCTCGAAACCCTGAGATGGGGGTGAAAGTGGGGTCTGTGGGCACTCGGGTCAGGAGAAGAAGGGTACGCCATGCTCCAGGATTGGGGGACCCTGAGAGAACTTCATCTCGCGAGTTTGCTACTGAAATGCCCAATATCCAGGTGCCCAGAGGGAAGGAAGAGGCCAGGGACCAGGCTGATGCAGACAGGTGGAAAAACAGGGTGAGGGAGACGCGCAGGGGAAGGAGAATCCTGGAGGGACAGACTAGGTGGGGGTGGGGCCCCAGAGCCAGGCCCTGTGGGCAGAGGGTGAGATCTAAGGGTGGGGAAGTCGGGAAGTCCACCAGACCCAGACCCATTTCCCAGAAAGTGGGCTCCAGAGGTTCTGTGGGTGCAGCTGATGTGTCTGCCTGTGGGCCACTAGAGGGTGGCACTGCCCTGTGCAGTGGGACAGGAGGGGGTTCCAGGGCTCAGCAAGGGCCCCAGGACAGAGTGGTTAGCAGAGGCCATCAACACTGCCAGGCTCTGCGGCTCCCTCTCTCCTCCCCATGTGCATGTCTGTGCCTCAGGGTGTGCGTGGGAGGGGGCAGCAGGGGCCACGGGAACACAAGTGCTCTTGGCCCATCGTGCCTCCTCAGGACCACGTTCACTAGGCGTGTGGAAGGAGAAGGGATGGGGGCCATCCCACCCACTTGGCCATCCTGAGGGGCCTGCTGGAGATGGGTGGGCCAAAGTGTGAGGAGGGAGGGTCACACCTGGGCCACCAGACACAGGTCCTGGGCCCTCCCCTGGCACAGGCTGTCGTGGGCACTTTGTAGGTGGTAGCCAACCCCCCCCCCCAGATGCTCATTGCTGAGCATGGCTAGATGCTCCGACGGGTTTGGGGCCAGGCTGGGGAAGGGGCTATCCTGGCCACAAGGGTCAGGTGGGGCTATGTTCCTTACGGTGGGCAGCCCACTCCTCTTTGGTGAAACAGGCCAGAGTGCTGTCCCCAGAAGCTCACAGGGGCCATGAGATTGAACCGTGGGAGAGTGAGCACCACACAGGCAAGGGAGTGCGTGTGTGACCACCTTTCTGGGCCTCTTCTGAGTCCCAAATCAGGGGGCATGAGCCACGGACCTGAGGCCCTGTGGACCACCATAGCCAAGAGGCCATGCCTGGCACAGAGGTGTGGGGACCAGGGCCAGTGGGGCCACCACTTAGCCAAGCCTGAGGGAGTCCACAGTCATCACAGGGTTTTTGGCCTCGAAAGGAATCAGGCAGCTCCTGAACAGATGGGCTGGGCGCACCCCTGCCCCCTTCCCTACCACGTGCTGTTGGTTTTGGTAAACTGTTGTGGGGCGTCAGTTCCGAGGTTTTCCCCAAGTCTCCCCACTGGAATGGGTCTCACCACAATGCAGGGACCCAATGCTGAGCGTGTTGTTTCATTCCCAACAACAGGCGGCTCCTGTGAGCCCTTGGCTTCGGCTGCCCGGCCCCTCCTCGCACAGGCCTGGGGCCCGCCCACCCCTTCCTTGGCTGCCATGGCCCCACGTGGCCACGTTTGGCATCTTCAGGCCTCTGAGGGCTCCTGCACAGTGGGTTTGCTCATCCCTCGGATCTGTGCTGGGATCCGACCCCGTATCCTGAGAAAGTGCCTGACGTCCTGAATTCTCACAGCCCTAGTTTCCCTCCAGCTGCCCCAGTGACACCCCGGAGTCTGGCTCAGGTGCTCCCTCTGCAGCTCAGGCTTGTGACTCCTCGGGTGTGGTGTCTTCCCTCCTCTGGGGGTCAGGCAGGTCCCCAGCTGGGTCGTGCTATTTAGCCGTAGTTCTGGGGCCACTTCTGCAGGCTCAGAAGGTCCGACGAGTCTGTAGAGTTAGATTCGGGGCCCATTCACACAGATGCCCTATCCCTGGGTCATAGTCTGGGATCCCCCAGGACCCCTGAATGTTGGTGTCTCAACGGAGCACTCAATCGTCTTGAGTCCAGCTGCTTGACCACAGACTTCTCCGCTTTTCTGCTGCGTGAGCTGTGCTCCTGAGTGTCTGGAGACTCTCTGGCCCTCGTGCTTCTTCGCGGTTGTTGTCCGGTGCTCTCAGCTTTTCCTTTTCTGCATGCAGGACGCCCTCACACCTTAGTGACTACCACCCAGTGCCACTGTCCTTGCATCTGGCCAGGGCATCCCCACAGCTCGAGTACAGGTGACACTTAGCCTCCTCTGTCCCCGCTGGCTGAGCGCCTTCCCCACCAGGCAGTGGGCATCCCAACCAGGGAGGAAGCAGGATTAAGCGTGGGAGGCTTCAGACTGCCAAGCAGACCCAATGGTTTGGACTTTGTCAGCCAACGGGGCCGCCGGAGCAAAGATGGTCCATTGGCAGAGTCCCCTGTCAGGAGAAAGGACTGGTCCCTTTAACCACTCTGGGGATCAGTTAAGAGCAAAGACATTTCATGGATACTGGCAGGAAACTCAGGACTCCTGGGTGGGAGAGAGAGGTCTTCTTCTCTCATGGCACAGCAAGCAGCCCGAGTGCCATGCTCCCTTGTCCCTCTTGTCTCCGCACCCCACAGGGCCAAGACCTAGAACAACTTAGCACAGATGTAACCTTCTCTATGCCGTGAGTTCTCACTTAGGACTAGAAACCCTCCTCTATCAGATGAGTTACCATTCATCATGAGAAGCCTGTTTTCTCTGTCATGTGAGTAACCATTGTTTGGCCAGGATTCTCCAGCCTCTACACCATGAGTCGTCAGTAAGTGGACAGCTTTCTCGCCGTAGGCCGTCACTTATGACAGCAGACCTCCCGCTCCTGCCTCTTAAGCTCATCCGCGGACGGGAAACTGTGGCCAATCACGTGAGCTGTCAGCTCCCATGGCAACCCTTCTTCACTCTCATCTGAGCTACCATTTATGACTGGAGAACTCTCTGTGCCCTTCGTTGCCACTTTCCAGTGGAATTCTTTCTTCTCTATCTCCTGATTGTCGTTTGCGGTGAAACGTTATTGCCATTTATGATTGGATCTCTCTCTCTCCTAAGTTGTAGTGTAGGACGAAGCCCACCCTTCTCTCCCATCAGCATTTATAACTGGAACTCTTCCTTCCCTACCAACGTACTGAATGTTTATTTCTGGAAACTTTTTTTTTCGCTTTTCCGGAGTTATCATTTTTGGCTAAATACGTTCCCTCAGGATTACCTGAGTTATAATCCATGACTGGCTACTTTCCGTCTTTACTCTTCGCAGTCAGACACCTTCCTTCCTCCATGATTTCTCATTTATGCCTGGAAACCATCCTTCTCTGTCCCCTGACTGCTGCTGAGTATCTGCTGAGCCTACAGTTAAGGCTGACAACCCCCTTCTCGTCCACGCGAGTTATCACTTAGAATGAGGTCTGCTTTCCTCTGTCACCCAACTTGTGAATGGTCACTGGAAACTCTCCTTCCTGCATCCCCTGAGCTCTCACGGGCACCTGCGGTCCTTCTTCCCATGTCACGGGAGTTTTGTGTACGGCTGGAAGCCTTGCGTGTCCCGTCATCAAGTTATCATTTGTGACTAGCGCTCTCTCTCCTCACCCCTGAGTCACACTTGGTGATCGGAGGCCATCTTTGTATCTGCAGTTATTGTTTCATACTAGAACCCTTCCTTCTCCAGCATCGCATTATCAATTATGACTGGAGACTTTCTCATCAGCTCACACTTACCGCTTGAAACCTCTCCCCGTCATATGGATCACAGTTTATGATGGAATCTTCTGTGCCGTTCCCTGTGTTCTCATCTTCGTGGCTCTGTCACCTTTCCTCATTTACCCACTTCAGTTGCATACCCCCGGAAGTATGCTTCCTCTAGCATCTGGGCATAACTTGGGGCTGGAAACCTCTGTCTGCATCACTGGAGTTGGTAGGACTGAAATCATTCTTTCTCTGTCAAAACTGAATTCTCCTTTTTGACCAGAACCTTCTCTCCATGTTAGCTGAGCCACCACTGATGACTATTCTATCTAGTGCTATTATTTGTGAGTGGAGACTGTTTCTACCCAAGCGATCATTAATGACTAGAGGTCTTTCTCTATCCACTGATTCACCACGTGCCACTGCAGTCGTTCTCTCTCTGCCTCCTGTGTCACCATTTATGACCAGAGAGTCCTTCTCAACCATCTGAGTAATTCACAACTGGAAACCTCCCTTCCTTGTCTGCCCAGTTGCCATTTGCAACCAGTAACCTTGTCTTTCGTCTCCTAAGGTTTTGGGCACGCAAGAACCGCTCTTCCCATCGCCTGACTGGCCTACACAGAAGAAAAGACTCCTTCTGCATCCCCTGACTTGTCCCGGATGCTTGGAGCCCTTTCCCTCCCCTCAAGTTCTCTGGGGATGCTTGTGTTCCCAGATCCTCTGCACTGCACACCGGTTTGACTCTTCACAGTTTTCTTGTCTTCACCCAGTAGTGTTTTCCTGGAAAAAAAAAAGCACGTTTAACGGCGGCTGTGAATCGTGTGTCCTGACTACTCTCTGTTGTTAGTTTGAGGCACAGACTTTGTCTTTGCGGCCACCTGGGAGGGAGCCCACTGTGAGCATTTCTTCCGACAGCGTGTCCCTGGTGGACTGGCAGAGCGCGCTGCAAGGTGAGGTCGCTCCGGTGTGGGGCAGCGTCTGCTCGTTCCTGGAGCCTTTACTCAGTCTTCCTGAGGCCGTAAAGAAAAGGAGGCCCTCTCTCAACCACTTGGGTTGAGAGCGATTGCTCTAACAGAGGTTTGTGTTTTGTTTCTTCTTGAGTTTTTCAGAGAATAAGGGCCATTTGCTGGTGCTTGTTGTCGGTTTGCCGAGTCATGGTGTTGACAGCTGCCTCCAGCCGCTCCGGCTGGCCTGGGTCCTGGGCACACGTGACCCCTCTGTGCTCTCCCGGTGCTGGGGGTGGTGGGGACAGGAGCCCAGCATCACGCGGGCCCTGCTGCTGTGCTGCCAGCTCCCGGAGAGGCTGCGTCAGCCCGCAGCTCCTCGTAAAGACAGGGATGTGCGATCCTAACTCCATTGACTCCTGGTGGCTAACCTGTTTGCTCCCACTTGTCCAGAGCTGCTAAGCAGCCCTGTGAAATGCAAAACCAGTTTACTGGCCCCTTTATGCTGGATTCAGTTCCCTAAGATGGCCGTGGGCTTTGCCCTTCAGCTGGCTGCCCTTCAGTTGGCCTCGTGCCCAACGGCCAAGGTAATGGTGTGCCCGCACTGCCCCTTGTCTCTGACCTTTTGTGCCCACGCTGCCCCTTGTCTCTGACCTCCGCTGCTGCACAGGACACCATGACGAGGAGTGATGAGAGTGAAGGATGTCTGGAGGGGACGCCAGCCACTGATCCCGCAGCCATCTGCTTCCTCCCCAGCCCTCCCCCCTGGTGCCACCGCAGAGCCCAGGGGACCTGGGACAGCAGATCCTCAGGCATAGAGCCACCCTCACTGGCATGCAGGTGGTGCTGCTGGTGTCTGTCCCTCCCCCACTTCTGTCCCCACCATGTTCCCTACCCCAGGTTCCTTTCCCAGGGAGCTGGAATGGGTTCCCTTCTCTTGGGGCCGGGCTGGTTTAGCCATCATTGGTGAGTCTTTCTGACAGAATGTTATTTTACATTGATTTGTGAGTTTTAAAGACCCGTGCTTAGGAAAGGCACCTGCTTTGGACTATCTTAATTTCTCCTTTTGCTTAACAGCCACCTAGACCCATATAATTTATAACCCAGGTAAATAGAATGAGCTGTGTTTGGGGCCAAAGGGAGAGGACTGGCTAATGTCAGTGGTGTCCTGGGTCAGCTCTCTGTATGGTGTTTGGGGTGGTGTTTGTTCCATCCACAGATGTTCACCTTTATTAAGTCTGTCCCAACTTAGTGTTTGCATGTCATACTTCCTGCAGGTGCCCAGGGAACTGAACACTGTGAAACTTTCCCCTGTGAGCACATTGAACCTAGAACTATATTCGCCTGTGAGCATGTTTACCTAGAACTACATTTACCTGTGAGCACCTTCACCTGTAAGAACCATTACCTGTGAGCACATTCACCTGTGAACATGTTTACCTGGGAGCATGTTTACCTGGGAGCACCTTCACCTGTGAGCACCATTACCTGTGAGCATGTTTACCTGTGAGCACATTCACCTGTGAGCATGTTTATCTGGGAGCATGTTTACCTATGAGCACCTTCACCTGTGACTGGGGAAGGAGCACAGTTTTAAGTTGTTAAAGCAAAGTGAGCTGAAGCAGAGCACCTGGCAGGGCTTAGTTTATTTTACTCTGTGCTTTGGGGACTTGCTGTTAACACCTTGGGCAAATCAGGGAACAGGCGGTGATCTAGCAGGACGGTTCCCCTTCCTGGGTGTGCTGGGCAGAGCTGGCTGCTGATGGGAGGGCCATGAAGCCCCAGCACCGTCTGGGTCAGGAGAGCGGGAGCCACTCAGGGGTGGGATCTGGCCGCCCACCAGTGGATAGCAGGGTTACTGTACTTTCTGCTGACAGATGGCCTCTTTTATTTACCTTTTGGAGAACAATTGGCAAGTGATCTGGCTGGTTTTTATTCGGCTTAGCTTTTGGAACAAAAGGAAGGACGACCTGTTGCTTAAGTTGGCTGCACAGATGGGGAGACTCTGCCCGCATCCTGATGGAAAAGACAGACTGAGCAGGAACAGTGATGCAGGACAATGGGTCTGCCCCCTCTTTGTTTGAAATCAATCTGGCATTAGTGAATGTTCTAGTTTCTTCCTCTGGGGCACGAATGGCTGCATGTTTATGTAGAGTGAAAAGTATGGTAATAGCACTTCAACTTCCAGCCAGCAGGTGACAAGCTGTCAGTTTAAAATGGAATATTACTCAGCCATCAAAAGGAATGATTTCTCAACATTTGCTGCAACATGGACGGCACTGGAGGAGATAATGCTAAGTGAAATAAGTCAAGCAGAGAAAGACAATTATCATATGGTTTCACTCATCTATGGAGCATAAGAACTAGGAAGATCGGTAGGAGAAGAAAGGGATAAAGAAAGGGGGGTGATCAGAAGGGGGAATGAAGCATGAGAGACTATGGACTCTGAGAAACAAACTGAGGGCTTCAGAGGGGAGGGGGGTGGGGGAATGGGATAGACCGGTGATGGGTAGTAAGGAGGACACATATTGCATGGTGCACTGGGTGTTATATGCAACTAATGAATCATCGAACTTTACATCAAAAACCAGGGATGTACTGTATGGTGACTAACATAATATAATAAAAAAATTTAAAAAATAATAAAATATAATAAAAAAATAAATAAAATAAAAATTAAAAAATAAAAAAAATAAAATGGTCAAAGGCATTCCCACCAACAGTGTAAGAGGGCTCCCCTTTCTCCACATCCTCTCCAACATTTGTTGTTTCCTGCCTTGTCAATTTTTGCCCTTCTAACTGGTGTAAGGTGGTGTCTCAATGTGGTTTTGATTTGAATTTCCCTGATGGCTAATGATCTTGAACATTTTTTCACGTGTCTGTTAGCCATTTGTATGTCTTCATTGGAAAAGTGTTCATATCTTCTGCCCATTTTTTGATTTGATTATTTGTTTCTTGTGTATTGAGTTTGCAAAGTTCTTTATAGATCTTGGATACCAGTCTTTTATCTGTGGTGTCATTTGCAAATATCTTCCCCATTCTGTGGGCTGCCTCTTAATTTTTTTGACTGTTTCCTTGGCTGTGCAGAAGCTTTTTATCTTGATGAAGTCCCACAAGTTCATTTTTTCTTTTGTTTCTCTTGCCTTTGGAGATGTGTCATGAAAGAAGTTACACTGTTGGTGGGAATGCAAGTTGGTACAGCCACTTTGGAGAAGAGTGTGGAGGTCCCTCAAAAAGTTAAAAATAGAGCTACCCTATGACCCAGCACTACTGGGTATTTACCCTAAAGATACAGACGTAGTGCAGAGAAGGGCATATGCACCCCAATGTTCATAGCAGCATTGTCCACAATAGCTAAGTTGTGGAAGGAGCCTAGATGTCCTTCAACAGATGGCTGGATTGAGAAGATGTGGTCCATATATACAATGGAATATTACTCAGCTATCAGAAAGAACGATTACCCAACATTGCAGCAACATGGACGGGACTGGAGGAGATTATGCTAACTGAATTAAGTCAAGCAGAGAAACACAATTATCATATGGTTTCACTCATTCACGGAACATAAGAAATAGCAGGGAGATCGGTAGGAGAAGGAAGGGAAGAAGGAAGGGGGGTAAACAGAAGGGGAAATGAACCATGAGAGACTATGGACTCTGGGAAACAAACTGAGGGCTTCAGAAGGGAGGGGTTGGGGCACTGGGATAGGCCGGTGACGGGTATTAAGGAGGGCACGTATCACATGGTGCACTGGGTGTTATACACAAATAATGAATCATGGAACATTACATCAAAAACTAAGGATGTGCTGTATGGTAACTAACATAACATAATAAAAAATTTAAAAAAATAAAAAATAAAATGGTCAAAGGCTTTGATCTCAAGGTGTGTGTAGGTAAAGACCAAGCAGACCCTGGTCTCATCTCCATAGAAATTGGAGTTGACGACTGGTTTGCTCAGCACAAGCCCGTTAGTCGTCAAGACCGTTCAGTAGCCGGGGCTCCCAGATCTACAGGAACAGAGCAGGGGTTCTGGGATCGGCACACATCCCGATAGGCGAGCCTCGTCTGACCCCCCTTCTGGGCCCCATCTGACCCCCGTCTGAGCCCCCGTCCGACCCCTGTCTGACCCCCATCTGACCCCCATCTGACCTCTCTCTGGCCCCCCATTTGACCCCCATCTGACCCCCATCTGACCTCTGTCTGACCTCCATCTGACCCCCATCTGACCTCTCTCTGACCCCCATCTGACCTCTGTCTGACCCCCATCTGACCTCTCTCTGGCCCCCCATCTGACCCCCATCTGACCTCTGTCTGACCCCCATCTGACCCCCATCTGACCCCCATCTGACCCCCATCTGACCTCTCTCTGGCCTATCTGGCTGGCGCGGCAAGTCTGTTCCTTTGGCTCAGCCCAGGTGCCTCATCCAAGCGAGGGCAGTAGCCTCGAGGGTTGTCACAACAGGATATTTCAGAAAGCACGTCCTGCTATGTCTGAGCCCCTTGCCCATCATGTCCTGTCTCGGTGCCTGTTTATTCCCCATGTAAACCCCACCGGTATACCTCTGTGCCATCACCTGCATCCCGTTAGTGACTGACAGACTTGGAGCCACCCAACCAGGGCCACAGGCCAGCAGGGGGGCCCCAGGCCCCCACAAGGTGCAGCATGAGGAGTGGGGCATCCGCGGCCCGAGCCAGTCGCCCTCTGGTCCACCCCTCGAGACCGCCCATTCCTAGCCAGCCTTGCGGGTGCTCCTTGTCTTGCGGGGTTTTGAGTAACGGCGGAATGACTTCGGGGCAGAAGCGTCTAAAAAGGCCCCCAGCGGCAGTGTGCAGCCGCGTGCCGTGTCCTCCAACTCTGGCGTCTGCTCTGCCTTCCACTTCCACACGTGCGCCTGTCTTCCCCGCCATTGTCTTTGTGCTGTCCCCTGCCGGGACTCGGCGTCCTTGGCTGGTTGAAAAGTTCCGTGTCTGTCCTGTCGCCCTGACTATTCCCGCCGACTCCCTGAACTCATCACGGTCTGCACCCCCACCCACCACAAGCTCCTCGGACGGGGGCTCTGTGGCCCCAAACGCGGGACTCTGAGATCACAGGGTCCTCGCTGGCGGGCCCCCTTCTCCTGATCACCTGGACCTCCTCGTTGGTTCATGCCCTCAGGCTTTAGGACGGTGGCCGCAGGCTGAGATATTTTGCTGTCCATCTCTCTGGCACAGTCTTGTTTTTCTTTCATTCTGGGAGCCTGGACACTCGCTGCTATGTTTCCATCTGCGTGGTCTGTTCTCCTCTGTGGCCTCAGGTGTGGGCACCAACCTCTGCCCCTCATGGCTGTGAGGGCTCCGCCCAGGCCCCTGTCCCTCCTGGGGTCTGCGGCTGGGGCCTCCAGAAGCTCCTCGCCGGCTTCGCACTCTGTATTTCAGGGGCTGAGCGTTTCGTTTAGCCCCCATGTGTCCTGCTCATCCTTGTAGCTGCTTGCTGTCGTTGCAGGAGCGTGGTTATGGTCCTTGCGACGCGCTTTATCATTAACATGGAAGTTCCCCTTACACAGCTCTTCCAGGGGCTGTTGGGGGGAGATGCCTTCCGGGGTTCCAACACCTTTGCCTTCTGTTCTCAGTCCCCATTTATTCACTGGTTTGGGGGTTTCTTGGCTGTTGGGGCTGAGGTCATCACACCTCGATCTCTCCATCACCAATGCGCCTCAGGGATTGGAGGCCAGAGAGTGGTCCAGGGAGGGCAGGACAGCTGGTGGCTGAGGCTGGGGCTCGCCCGGGGACTGGCCACAGGCTGGGAGGCACCTAGCAGAGGCAGGGCCTGCGGCTCCGGCTCCCTCTGGCGGTGGCCCGGGAAAGGGCAGCCCCTCCAGTCTGCCGGGAAGCAGGGGTGCGCCCGGTCCCATGTGAGTGCCTGCAGGCCACCGCAGATCGCTCACCTGTAAAGCTACGGCAGGGCACAAACCCAGCTCCACGCTGCGGCTGTCAGGGCGGGTGTGGCTGCGTCTGGACGCCCGTAATCCACTGAAGCACAGGACTGGGTGTGGGAGCCTGGGTGCATCACAGCTTGGCCCCCAGGGAGGCCTGCAGGGGAGCTGAGAGGTCCCATTGGCCATCAACCCTTCTTTTCAGTGAACACAGGCCCCAGGTGTGTGGGGACCCTCTGGGAGGATGGCCTGTGGCCCAGCACATGAAGGATGTTCCAGAGGGGCAGGGGCGGACACTACCCTGAGCCAGGGTCCGCACCTGCTGGGGTCTCAGCAGCGATACATACATATCTCTGGGTGCTGACCTCAGAGCTGGGTGCCCGCCGCCGTGTGGGGCTAGGCATCCATGCAAGGGCCATTCCCCAGCCCAATGCCCCCCTGCCCGGGACCCCGCATGTCCTGCAGCTCAGGGCCCCACATGGCACAGACATGGGCTGACTTGGGTGTGGCTGCCCTGAATGTGATGTGACAAGTCTGGGCCTGTGGGGCACCTGAAACCCTCGCTCCACAACACAGAGAAAGGAATGCAGAGCAGCTCAGCAACAACTTTACATCTTGGTTATGTTTTGGCCAAAATTAGAATATTTGAGGTACATTGGGTTAAATGTATTATCAAAATTAATGACATCTGTTTCTTTTTGGTTTGGGTTTTCTTTTTTTTTAATGTGGCTATTAGAAAACTTAGTTTTACATATATGGCTTGCAGTGTATTCTCTCGGACAGGCTGGTCCAGACAACCATCTGGACAATAAATCTTCGTGCTTCTGATTTATGGATAAAGGTTTCGGAGGAAGGAAGGAAGAAGGGTTTTGCTAATTTTGTGGTCCTGCCTGGAAAGGCTTATGGTACTCATTCCCTAAAATGTAAACATTACATAGTCTTACATAAGAAGGTTCACATTGAGGCAACTCGGGCCCACAGGGTGGACGGACATACAGCTCCCACATCCGGGTGCAGGCAGAGAAGCGGAGGGTCCTGACCACAGAGATGCAGCCGGTCCTCCCCAAGAGCCAACCCCACGGCTGCCCTCGCCATGCAGTGGGTGGGGGAGAAGGCAGGTGGACCCACTAGGGAATCCTCTCCCATGGCGCTGGGAAGACAGAGGCTGGAGCGGCTGTCAGCATCCAGGGCCCCGAAGGCTGCCTTGTGGGGTGTTCTATTGGGTCCAGTGTGGGTTAGTGGGGAGGCTGGCGGTCCTGGAGGGCACGCTCGCCTTGCTGGCCCACAGGTTTGTGTTGGTTGGTTTTCACACACAGCACAAGCCCAGCATCACAGGCCACCCGGTCTCCAGGGGCACGGACAGGTCAGGACAGACCTGCGCACTGAGATGCACACTTGCGTGACGGGCAGAGGCCTACACCTCGGGAGCATGTCTAGGATAAAAATGCCACCCATACAGCAAACAGACCCACCCTTGCCTGCTCCTGACTGCTGACCACGTCCATGGAGCGGGAAGAGCAGGCAGGCCAGACCCCCACACCTGTTCCCCCTCAGAGAGGAGAGGCCGGCCCTCTTCCCACCCTTAGTCGTGCAAGGGCCCTGTAGGGCATGCCGGGCCAGGACCTGTGGGGTCGCCTGTGCTGCAGGGGTGGGGGCAGCAGTCAGCAGTGAGCGCGGCCATCACCCATCAGGATGCGACACGGTGTGCTATACGGGTCACCATGGGGGACTGCCCTTCCAGCTGCTTGTGAACGTGTCTCCGCAGGTGCCTCCGTGGGCTGGAGCGTTTCAGGCACGGCTGTGCGGGGCCGTGCTGGGGTGCGGCAGGACGGGGCAGGCCACCGCGTAGGTGAGGGTGGAGTGAGGAGCATGTGTGTTGGCGTGTTAGTTTCCTCTGTCCTGACGACACGTGGCCTCAGCCTGTAAGAAGGCAGGTGCTTTAGGGACATCAAAGAGCCGACCTCTGTGTTCCCACTGCTCCCGCCTCTCCAGCTGCAGGCCAGCGCCTGTCCTCTCGAGGCCCAATGCTATTCCCGTCCATACTGCGCACTGGGGTTGCAGGCCAAGGTCAGCAGACGCTTCGCACTCTAATGGTCGGGGGCAGGGGGGCGCAAGGGCACCACCCCTGAAGCAGCCCATACCCCCTGGCCTACCAAGTGGTCGACTGCCCGCTCCCCAGGAGCACCGGAGGCCCCGGGCCCACTCTGGCACCCCCCACGCCTGAGACTCGCCTCGCTGAGACTTGCTGCAGTTAACAACTTTATTGAGTGAAGTGCACGATTTGCCGAGTTTTTGGCAGACGTATGCACCTGAGAAACCAGCCCTGTGGTCAAGGAGAGGAGCAGACCAGCTTCCCAGAGTCCCGGGCCACTGTGCCGGCTGCGCGGGGCCTGCGGTGGCCCTCCCTGCGCCCTCCTTGCCGGCGTGCCTTCGCGTCTTTCACCCGTGTTTACCTGGAGTTGTCTGTTTTCTTCCTGGGTTTTGTGTCCGCCGTGGATTCTGACCTCAGCTCCTTCACGGGCCACGGGGCCACGGGCGTTTCGCCGTCTGCCACTGAGCAGCACCCCTCCCAGAGCACATCCTTCCAGCCTTAGTCCGGTTTGTCCGTTTTCTCCGTCATGGACGGGCTTTCCGCTGTGCGCCTCACCCCGGGCTGGACAGGCTTCCCCCTGCCTCTGCCTCCTCACGTGTTCTCTTCACCCTCAGATATTCCATATCCACTTTCAGCAAAGTTTTGCACAAGGTTGTTTTGTGCCCAGGTCCTGTTGGATGGGGTAGCTGTGCCTGTGGGGGGGGACCAGTGTCCTTGAAAGGAGGCTTCCCGAGAGGGCCATGCTGGGAGCCCTTGTCCCACCCAGAGGCGGGAAGGAGCGAGAGGAAAGCACCAGCCCTCACTGGGTTCCTGCAAAGCGAGGCTGGGCAGGGTCAGCAGCTCCAGGCTGGCCAGCGAGCACGACTCGAGTGGGTGGTGTCCAGTTGCCTGGTTCCTGGGTGCTTTAGGGCAGGGGAAACGCTGAGTGAGTGTGGGGGGGGTTGGTTTGCGCAACAAAGGCACGCTCCCTGCCCTTTGCCACCTCCAAGAAGGGGGCAGTCTCTCCCTGGTCGGTGAGGATTTTAAGGTGTCAAAACTTCACAAGACACAGAAAATTGATAAAATATGATTAATACAGAAGTGTGAGGTTTGGGACAATTTGGGGGGGTGAGGCTTGCCTGTGCAAGGGTAGTTGTTCAGTACTTTTGGTGAACACACTGTCCTTTCTCCATCAACTCTGGCCGTGTCCGTGTACGTCTTTCTGGACTCTGCTGTGGGTGTATGTGTACCTACCTCTTGGCCAGCACCACCCCGTCTCGATCACAGTAGCTCTGTAGTAAGTCTTTAAAATCCGGTAGAATTCTTCGCTTTAAAAGCTGTTTCGACCATGTTAATTCCTCACCTTCCATATCAGTTTTAGAATGAGCTATTATTTATTTGCAGGAGACCTTCCGGGATTCTCTTGAAACCTGAATTAAAGCTGTGGTTCATGTAGGGAGTGCAGACCCTTTTATCAGGCGGAGCCCCAGTCCACAAACATGGGGTGTCCCTCCACGTACTTAGATCTTCTCCCGTTTCTTTCACCAGCATTTTGTTGTTTTCTGCATGCAGACCCAGTTATGTGTTTTGTTAGATTTGTATGTATGCATTATTTTTGAGCTATTATAAATTGTATTATTTTTTAAAATTCTGTTTCCCAGTTGTTCATACGTAGTATATAGAAATACAACTTTTGTTCATTAAACCTGTATCCTGTCATCTTATTAAACTCACTTTTTAATTCTAGTAGCCTTTTTTTAGATTCCATCCAAGTCCTACATTGAGGGTCAAGTTGTCTGCAATGAAAGCTATTTTAACTTCTTTGCTTCCCATCTGGCTGGCTTTACTTCCTTTTTCTTCCTATTGGCTCACACCTGCAGCACGATCGTGGTACAGGTGGGAAGGGCAGAGTCCTCACCTTGTTCCAGATCTGAGGGGAAAGCACCCAGGCTTACCACGGAGTGTGACGCATAAGGAGCTTGGAAGTTGTTGCTTTCGTCCTCATAACCAGCAAAAGGCCAAACAGACTGAAAACTAGCTCTTCTTGGATCCGTCAAGGATTGCAGGCACAGGACAAGCTGCCACTCTGAAAATGGGGGGCACACGGGCAGAAGCAGAACATCACAGCTAGTTGCTATGAGCACAGCCAGAAACTCACAGGAATTAAGTGTAATTAATGAGCTTGTGAATTAGAAACTCCTGGGGATGTCTCAGGGGCCTCCACAGTTTCATGAGTCCCACCTCCAAGAGCCCTAATAGGTTCTCATGGAGAAGATCAGAGAGAAGTTGCCTTGTACCCGGTGTTTCAGGTGGGAGAATAGCAAAATAAGCATCTGAAATATGCCCAAGGCTCCCATTCTGCATGACACTGGCCTCCCTCAGGGGCGACCGCTCTACCAGAGCCTGATCTGAACTGGGGGAGAAGCACCCAGTCAACTGCAGCCTCACGTCTCACGTACAGGAGAAGCACAAAGACTAGGAGGCTCGTAGAAGGTCACAGCACAGGAACTCAGGCTCACCAAAAACCAGTTTCAATTGTGAGACTGTGGAACGCATCTCCTCCACATCCACAGGCTCCAGTCTAATAACCATGCTTGACAATCGAGAGATGCAGGACGTGGACTGTTGAAGGAGTCTCCATGGAAACCCAGAGACAATGGGGACACCGCATCCAGGACACCAGAGGACACATCAGCCTCCAATGCCTGGCATTGCAGCAGCCAGCACACGTAGCCTGACCCCAGCCGAGTAGCAGGAGACCTCCCAGTTCCCCTCAGCTCCTGTCATCCTGTAGCCATGTCCAGCTTTCAACAGAAAACTGCCAAGCTTGCCAAAACACAAGAAGAATGTAGTCTAAGAGACAAAACAAACATCACAACAAGACACAGAGGTGTCAGAGATGTTGGAAATATCAGGCCAGGAACTTAAAATGCCCACAACTAAAATCCTGAAGGCTGTAATGGAAAAAGTGAAAAACATGCTAGAGCAGATGGGTGGTGTTGGTGGAAACACGGAAACGCCAAAAAACAGCAACACACCGCAGAAGTGGGGCTAGCTGTAGGTTTCTGGCAGATATCCTTTATTGGTTGAGGACGTTCTCTGCTTAGTTTGCTGAGTTTGATCAAGAATACATGTTAAATTTGTTAAACGATTTCTTCATCAATATCATAACTTTTTAAAAGCCTCTTAATACAGTGCATTATGTGGGGCCCCTGAGTGGCTCAGTCAGTTAAGCATCTGACTCTTGATTTCGGCTCTGGTCATGATCTCAGGGTCCTGGGATCAAGTCCTGCATCAGGATCTTTCTCAGTGGGTGGCCTTCTTCTCCCTCTCTTCTTGGCCTGTGCTCTCTGTTGTTATCTCTGTCTCTCTCTCTCTCTCTCAAATAAATAAATAAATAAATAAATAAATAAATAAATAAATAAATAAAATCTTTAAAAAAAATAAGGGATTGTAGTTTTCTTTTCTTGTAAAGTTATGTCTTGATGGTATTGGTTAAATATAATGATCTGCAAAGTATTCCCTGTTCTTCTATTTTCTGTAAAAGCTTAGGTAAAGCTGATCTAAATTTTTCCCTATAGGTAAAGTACTGTTCAGGTTTTTTCCCTCTTGGGCAAGTTTTGGGGGATTGTGGCTTTTGAGAAATTGGTCTGTTTCAGCTAAGCAACCGAGCTTCCCTTCAGAGGGCTGTTCACAGTGTTTCTGTTTGTCCTTCTGGGGTCTGTGAGTCTCCAGGGACAGCCCCCTGTCGGTCCAGGTAGTAGCCGTTTATATCTTCTCTTTTTTTGTCAGTTTGACTGATGTTTATTCATTTTGCTGATCTTTTAAATAATTTTTATTTCATTAATTTTTTCTACTTTTTCAATTTCACTCTCTGTTCTTTTCTTTATTATTTCCCTTCCTGACACTCATGTTTATTTCCTTCTCCACCCCCCCAAGGTTCTTCAGGAAGAAGTTTAGATTATTTATATTCTTTTCACTGCATGCCATAAGCATTTAATGCCATAAATTCCCCTCACCCCTGGCTTGGTTGCATCACACGAACTGACTTATGTTCACAGCACTTCATTTTCAATTTCCTTTGAGGCGTCCTCTTTGCCTCGTGCATTATTTGGTGAAGTGTTGATTCACTTCTGGGTGCTTGGAGTTTTCCTGTTCCTGGGTTCTTGTCTCCATCCGCTGCGGTCAGAGCACATACGCAGTAGCGACTTATGCTACATTTGCTAGGGTTTCTTTTACGGCCCGCGGTGTGTCCTATCTTGGGGAACGTTCGCAGGGCCTTGAGATAGTTCACACCCCGCTGCAAAGGCCATGTTACAGAAATGCCAGTTCGATCCAGTTGGTCGATAATGTTCAATTATTTATATCTTTGCTGGTTTTCTATTTACTGCTTCTATCAATTTTTGAGAGAGGAGCATTGAAGTCTCCAACCATAACCTGGAACTGGCCTATTTCTGCTGTCAGACACGCCTCTGTATCCGGGTCCTGTAACCGGGGTTCCTCTTGTTCTGCTTGTGACATCTTCTTGGTGAACTGGCTTCTCTCTTCTCTTCAGTCACTCTGCAACCCCTCTGTTTTCTCGGGCAGTTTCCTTGTTCTGACCTTAACAGCCACTTCGGCGTTTATTCGATTAGTTTGCATCGCATGTCTTTTAAAGGATTTAAAACAAATCTACCTGTATCGCTGCATTTCAAGGAAGTGTTCTGGAGACCGCATCTATTTGGGTGATTGAAAAATCCACTGCGAACACCTGTGTGGTTAATTGGTCTGTTGAGACTGCTTGCATCTAACACTCATTTACTGGGATCTGGGGCACATTTTATTACTCGGGTTCGCTTTTTCCTTTCCTTCGCATTCCTCTGCTTCCTGTTTCCTGTCCTCTGTTGAGTTACTCGGTCGTTTTACAGCCTCCATGTGGCCGAGCTGCTCTCACCGCCCGGGTGCAGGCGCCAGCGTTCCTGGTGTTGGTTGCTGCTCTGTTCCCAGGAAACTGGCGGCCAGGACGCCGCGGTTGTGGGTTAGCTGCACTGTTTCTGTGTCTGAAAGTGCGTCACATCTGCGCCCTGTTTCGTCCCCTCTTCACTACCTCTCCGTCTCTGCTCGCAGTCACTACACCCAGATGACCCTCAGAGCTGCACGGAAGCTTCTCCGTTACCTTGTGGTGCTGGGAACTTGCTCTTCAGGACGGACCCCCCGGATGGTTGCATATTTACAGCCCCTCTGCCTTCATTCTTGCAGGGCTGCTTGGCTGGATGCAGCATTCCAGGCTCCATTTCCTTCCCTGGAGTAGCTTTAAAACGTGGCTCCGGTGTTTCCTAGGGGAGAGCTGCTGTTGCGACATTTATGCCAATTGTATGTTCTTTCTTTGTAAATACATCTGGAAATTCTTTATTTATTGCCTGAATGTCCAAAGGCACTCTCTCCCTTGTCTTTAGAGGCTGACAGTTGATTCGGGTGGTGTCGGTGCTGGCTGTCGAGGGCTGGTTTTCCAGGTACTCGGTGCCCTCGCTAGCATACGGACTGCAGTCTTTCCCACACCCATGAAGTTTTCCTGATTCACAGTTCCAAGTTTCTGCCCTCTTCCACTGCCCATCATTTCTTTCTTGAAAAGGGTTGTCCTCTCCGGGGCCCTGGTGCACTCTTGCTCTGCCCTCAGCTGGAAACAGCCCGTCCGGCCCCGGAAGGCCTGTGTACGATGAAGGCGTGAGCCCGCCGGCTCCCCAAGGAAGCGCCGGCCGTGCTGTGGGCCACCAGTGTGGGGTTTAGAGAGTGTGTCTGCCACGCAGCCAAGGCCGAATTCTGAGGAGACCCTGGGCTCAACGCTAAACCCATGCAAACACTATCTGTCCACCAGACCGCTTGCCTGCCCCTGGACCCAGCCTGCACTGACCGCAGCCCCGAGGGAAAAGTGACCCACCGGGCCAGCACTCATGCCAGCGGCTGGAAAGCACACACTCCTTATCCGGAACTCCCCCCTTCCACCTGAATCCCAGAACAAGGTTCCCAGTGTCACGCACCCCCACTCTCAGGGAGCCAACTGCTGGCTGAGGCCAGGGCACGGGCTCCCCTCACCCCTGCCCCAGGGCAACATGGCTCCACCTCTGTGGGCAGGTACTGTGCTCACCTGGCCGACAGGCTCGCCCGCGGTCGGCTTTTGGTGTCCAAGGTGTGCGGTGGCGCCCACAGATGAAGCAGTGTGAGGGCTGACCCTCCAGGTAGCTCCAGCCAAACCCTCCTCTCAACCCACCAGCCAGCTGCCCAGGCCTCGGGACCCTCCTGAACTGGGGGCCAGGGGTGGCAGAGCCCACGGGAGAGTACCTGAGACCCCAGCCCCTGGGACTCCCCTCTCGCCCAGGGGCCGCCCCTCCTGCACACTGGTCAGTGTGGGCTGTTGCATGTAGAGGGACTTCAGCTTCTGTTCCCTGGACCTCCAGAGGGGACAAGCAGACGGGAGTGGAGTGGGGGTTCTGCTCACAGGGGGGCAGGACTCTCGCCGTTGCTCCCCTCCTGGAGTCCTGCTGAGCCCTCACCCAGTTGTGACAGGAGCACGGACGGGGGCTGGGGCAGAAGAACATGGCCTGAGCCGTGGCCCATCCAGCATTTGTGTGGGCTGGGTCTCCACTGCTCCTGCAGAGATGGAGAAGATGGGGTGGTGTGCATGGCCTTGTGTGGGGGTGGGAACGTGTCTCAGGGCTGCAGTCGACTCCCGAGGACCTGGGAGAGGCAGCGCCATGCATAAGGCCCTGGTCCATTCAGGTCTAGACTGAACCCTAAAAGGCTCTGCATGGGAACATGCGAGGGGCTTGCAGAAACCCCACAGACAAGCCTGTGGGCAGAGGGGAATGAGGGGCTCCCGAGGGAGGTCTCCGTGACTAAGAAAACACAGAGCAGAAGCACTCAACCTCAGAGCCATGCCAGCCACGCAGAGACCCCTGTGGCAGCGCACACAACCCTGAGAGTGGCCAGCGTGGTCCCACTGTGGGCAGGAATGCGAAGGGCTCCGTGGCATGCCTGCGGGGGGGCTGCGTCCGGAGGACGGCCAGCAGAGACCGAGTGGGCAGGAGGTCAGGAAAAGGTTGTTAGAGGACACAGAGAGCTTCATCTGCTGGGCCCTGGGGGCTGGTGCTGCCTGGTGATGGGTGCACACAGCAGGAGGACGGCAGGAATGAATGAATGAATGAATGAATGAATGAATGAATGAATGAGAGAATGTGTGATAGATCGGGGTGGGGTGGGGGCAGCCGAAGCTCCCAGGTGACTGGAGGATCTGGCTTTCCTGATTCCTAACTTGGAAACCCCCGACTGTAGGACCCCAGCGGGCCCGCCGCACGGCCCCCACCTGGCCCCTACCTGGCCCTGAGGCCTCTGCAGACCCCTGGTGGGGGCTGGGGCCCTGGTGCTGAGGGCGTCCCCAGCCGGCTGCGGGATGTCTGCCGACACACTCCGGCCCACAGGTGTCCCCTCTCAGCCCCAGGATCTTCTGGATGAGCAGTGGGCCCAGCGTAGCCCCGGGGCCGAGTGCCCATCGCACCCTGTGGCCCAGCCGGGGCTCCCGTGACCTGCAGGCTTCTGGGGGCAGCACAGCCCCCAGCACTGTGGTTCACCTGGCGTGGCACGCAGGACCCATGGCACGTTTCAAGCACAATCATCCCCACTGTTCTGTTATAAAAGTGGCCAGCAAGCAGCCCCGTGCTCAGGACGTCTTGGTTCTAAACGTGGAGCAGGTATTTCCATGAACCGCCACATGCTGGAGGCTCCGTGGCTCCGGGAAAGCGGGGATTTTAACCCCAGTCAGATGGCTCCTGGTGAATCCCCCGTCTCTGGAGAGAAACAAACGTCCTTCAGAGATGGGTCCCCTCTGTGTCTTTGCCTGAACACTCCCACTGCCCCATTGGCGAAGTAAGGAGCTTCTTTCTGGGGCTTTGAAGAACCCAAGGTGGGCTTCCAACTTCAGGCAGGGCCGCCCTCCGCTCCCCGGGTGAAGCGGCCCCAGCAGCTGCGTGTTCGTCCAGGGCTCACAGCACGGCGAAGACTTCCCGCTAAAGCACTTAGAAGCTGTCCTAATGACTTAATCCGCGTCGTTTACTGTTTGGAGAGATTCTTGGGGGAAGCGTCCACCTCCTGTGTCTCTGTATGTTGACCTGAATCAGAGCAAGAAAAATGTTCTTACTTTGTGTTTTCTGAACGATTCCTCAGAAGTGGTTATCAACTTGGAAATGAATTAATTTGTCTGTGCTTTTACAAGTTGGTGCAGAGAAACATGATTTTGGGCCCAGAGCTGATGTATTCTGAGGGGACTGACCTGTCAGCTTTCTCTCGTTCCAAAGAAAGGGACGGAGCAAGTTAGGGGTCGGTTTAACCCCAGGGGGGTGGGGGCGTCTTCCCACCCAGACGGTCCTATGGGCCCTCAGGGCCAGGTGCCAGCTCCGCACACAGACCCCGAGGCCCCAGCCCCGCCGTGACCAGCCCCCCCAAGCCGGACAGTCCGCTTGTCCTCGCTTCTGCACACGTGAAGAGACGATCCAGCTTTGCAGGGGGGCTGCAAGCCCAGAGGGCGCCCTCTGCGTGGACCCCCTCAGGAGTGATGTGCACACAGGCCCCGCCCCCCGCGGGCCCCTCAGCCTCCTCTCTGAGGGCTGTGACCCCTGCCACAGACTGAAGTGGGAACGGCCCCTGGTTTACCGGCCGCAGGCTGAACCTGAGCTCAGGGCACGTCCTCCAACGGGGCTGGCGGGAAGGCCAGAGCCTGGGGTGCTGCATTTTGCCGGGGTCAAAGGCCACGGACTTCGAGGGTTTGGCTTTCTCAACCAGGCTGTTATGAGTTTGTTTGTTCTTGGAAAAATGGAACTTTCTTTTCTAAAGAAATCCACTTTCAAAGGTGCACAACTATGTGTCCAGAGCCTGCCTGGTGGGTCCTGGGGTCACATAGGCAGGTCCTGGGGTCACACGGGGGGTCGTAGGGTCACACAGGTGAGTCCTGGGGTCACATAGGCAGGCCCTGGGTCACACAGGGAGTCCTAGGGTCACACAGGTGGGTCCTGGGGTCACATAGGCAGGTTCTGGGGTCACACAGGTGGGTCCTGGGTCACATAGGCAGGTCCTGGGGTCACACAGAGGATCCTGGGGTCATAGGTATGTTCTGCGGTCATGCAGGTGAGTCCTGGGGTCACACAAGTGGGTCCTGGGTCACACAGGGGATCCTGGGTCACACAGGGAGTCCTGGAGTCGCACAGGGGATCCTGGGGTCACACAGTTTCTCTCTGTCCCATCGGACACCCTGGTGTGTGCACAGTGCCTGGCACTTGGCAGTCCCAGTAGACACTGACCCAGGAAAGTGGTGAAGAGGGGCCTTTGTCTAGACCGTGATCCTGAGAGCGCAGGACCAGATATTGGCATCAAAGTATTTGCCGTTCCTGAGAGAGGACGAACTGTGCCTGACCCATCCCGGTCAGGAACGCCTCAGACGGCCGCTGGTTGACCCAGTGAGAGGTGCTGCCATGTCTTCTGACACAGTGGAGATGCCACAGTGTCCCAACATCACACCAGGAGTCGGGGCACTGGGGGGGACCCTGCCTGAACGCCGGCTCCACGGGTGGTCTGTCCTCCTGTCCTCCCTCCACGCTGTTCCTCTCCTGCTCTGGGTTACTTCACACTCTCACCTCAACCCCGACCCTGCCCTGCAAACTCTCGCCTGGGCCTCCCCTGGGCCCTGCATGGGCCCTCCCCGCCGGTCCCGGTGACCCCGACCTCCAGGTGGTGCCTGTTCCAAGCCTGCACACTCAGGGGTGGGGGCCGAGGTCAGCACTGTAGGCCTGCTCCCCGTTTTATCCACAACTTGGGTGAAGACACACAAAGCCCACTGATCAAACACGATCGGCCCCAAGCCTGGAGGAGAGAGGGCTAATGCACTGAACAAGGGAATCGAGATCCAGTGTGCGTTCAGCAGCCTAAGAGAGGGCCTAAGCTAACGGGAGGGGAGGCACGGGGACAAGTTCCCAGACACACATTCGGACCCACTCAGCTCCCAAACACAGGGGCAGGAAGGCCTCACTTGACAGTGTTTGTGAAAAGGATCTGTGGGTGTCAGTGGACCACAAGCTCGTTAAGAGGCAGCTGTGTGACTCAGTTGCTGAAAAGCCCTGCTGACGCAGTATGCAGCCCAGAGAGACGGGACCCTCCGTCAAATAAGGAACTAACCGCCTCTCTCCATGTTCTACCTGGGTCTCTCCACCAAGGGGCGCAGGTGAGCCCCCGCAGTTCCGGACTGGCCCCTGGGCGGGCCCAGCGGTGGCTTCTGTGTTGTCAGAGGGGCAGGAACCCTGTGTGGGGATGTGGGCAGCAGGGGCGGGTCGTAGAACAGGCTTCACTGAGAAGGAAGATGAACTGTTTTCCTTGGGCTGTGGGTCAGGTTCCGCACTTGCCGGTACACATGAGAAGCACAGGGAGGCGACTGGAGCCCTATGGGCGGGGAAGCCGGCGCTTGTCCACGCAGGGCTCTGTGGTTTGTTCAGAATTTTGAAGCAAGCACCCCGAGGCAGCGCGAGGGCAGCAGTGCACGGGGTCTTAGGCTGGGCCCCCACGTGCCTCGTTCTGCCCTGTTCCTCCCCCTTTCTCCAAAAACACCACAGTTTGGATGGTACGTTTTTCCCAAAACTGCGGAGGAAGACCTTGCTCGGTTTCCCTGACTTTGGTCTCTGTACAGGGAGGGGCCCTGGTGTGTCGTGACGCACTCCTTCGGGTCATCATTACTCCTGCGGCTGAACGTCGCACGCTCTCTGGGCCCTCGGTGTGTCCTCGTCGACTGCACGGTGCTCGTTACGTGTTCTGGCGATCATCGGACCCCTGCCGCTGCAGGCCTGGTCCCCGCCGTCCGGGGAGCCCGTTCTTCATTTTAACGCCGTTCAAGGTGTCGGCCGTCCCGACAGTTTGTGCCTTTTCTGAGTTGTTTGAGAAATCCCTCCTTGCCTTCGCGACTCAGGCGCTCGCTCCCCCACATCTTCCTGAAATCTCCGCGTGGAGCAATGATGTGCTGGAACGTAGCTTCCTTGGGGCACGACATAGAGGTCAGCTGGCTCCTTCTCTTTTATTTTTTTCTTTTTATTATGTTACATTAGGCACCATACAGTACATCCCTAGTTTTTGATGTAAAGTTCCATGATTCATTGTTTGCGTATAACACCCAGTGCTCCATGCAATACGTGCCCTCCTTAATACCCATCACCTGTCTATCCCAATCCCCCACCCCCCTCCCCTCTGAAGCCCTCAGTTTGTTTCCCAGAGTCCATAGTCTCTCGTGGTTCATTCCCCCTTCTGTTTACCCCCCCTTTCCTGTTTCCTTCCTTCTACTGATCTTCCTACTTCTTATGTTCCATAAATGAGTGAAACCGTATAATTGTCTTTCTCTGCTTGACTTATTTCACTTAGCATTATCTCCTCCAGTCCCGTCCATGCTGGTGCAAATAGTGGGTAATCGTTCTTCCTGGTGGCTGAGTAAAACCCCATTGTACGTGTGGAGCCGGGATGCCCCTCGACAGATGAATGACTTAGTCCCTGTACAGAGACCAAGCTGACTTCAAGTGACTACTGCTTTTCCCGCAATGTCCACCAAGAAGGCCATCTGCAGCGTCCCTGCGTGTCGTTTCTCACGTCTGTCCCCGCTCCCAACTCTCCCTTTGTCCGCCCTTCTGTCCTGCACCAGTGTGCCCCCGTCCCGGCTGGAAGGGGGATGTCAGCCCCCATGGGGATGGTTCCCCACCGTGCTCCTCCCCGCCAGCTCCATCTGGTCATCCTGCGCCTCGCGTGTCCCCAGGAATTTTGCAGCAGCTCGCCAGGTCCTGCAGCAAAACCTGACAGGCTCCGACTGCAAGGGCCCGGGGCCGTGGGTCCTCGCGGGCACGGTCTCCGCCAGCCACCCAGTCTCACGGCGGTCAGCACTGCAGTCCCACCTGCAAGCTCGGTCTGCACCAGCATCTCCGTGAAGTTCTAGAATTATATTGTCAGTGGTCCCATCCGTCTGTTGTTAGATTCGTACAGGTTTCCACGTGTTTGTTCTCGGGTACAGAAATGCAGCTCATTCGGGTCTGTGTTTGCGTCCAACAGGCTTGCTACGCGTTATCACATCATAACATGCGTGTGTGTTGTTCTGGGGTTCCCACATTCTCCTTCGTGTCCTCTCTCTGTTATTTCTTCCTGATTTTGTTCATTTCCCCCCAATTTCTATGAGACCACGTTTGAATAATCTGCTTTTCCTTTTTCCTTCCAATCCTCATCCCTCATCTCTCCATCTTCCTCTGTCTCTATCTCCGTCTCCATCTCTTTTTGTCTGTCTCTGTCTTTATCCATTTCCATCTCTCTGTCTCTGTCTGTCTCCCTGTCTCTCTATCTCTGGCTGTCTCTCTGTCTATCTCTGTTTGTCTCTGCCTGTCTCTGTCTGTCTCTGTCTCTCGGTCCCTCCCTGTCTCTCTCACGAACGATACGACAGCCGTTGCGTCTCCCACGTCGTTGAAGAGACGAGGTGTCAGAAGGCATACTCGCCAGTTCTGGTCACAAGGGGAACATTTTCTGTGTTTTACGGTTTGGTGTTGTATTTGCTGAAGGTTTTTGAACAAACCGCGTGTTCAGTCAAGGAAATGCCTTTCTATTCTTAGTCTGCTGAGAATATTTTCACGGATGAATGTTGAATGTTCTCAGATGTTTTTCTATACAACGGTCACATGATGTTCCTTCTCTACTTTGTTAGTCTGGGCTCCAGGAATGGGAATTTTGTGCATGTGTTCGCGGCTACACGCCCCAAGCACGGGGGCCAGTTACGGCACACCTCAGTCCCCCAGGCCCCCCGTGCGCCTGGCCTCCCCCCTGAACGGTGAGTCCATCCAGTGACCTGGGCCTCTGGGAGGGTCCATGGCCCAGCAGGGCAGCATGGCTGGGCCCAGGCTAGGAGATGGCGGCCAAGGCTCCGGGGAGTGGGCAGTGGGAGCCACTAGGTGGCCAAGTGGACAGTCTTCTGCCTCAGCCCTGCTGTCTGGGCTCAGGAGATGTCGGGAAGGTGGAGACCCAAACCAGAGAGACAGCCTTTGGCAGGAGGGGACCGGTGGGCTTTTCAGACTGGCCCGTGGAGCCCCAGGGTCCTTTGGCAACCCCACCCCAGCCCCATGGCAGCTGAGCCCTGGCTCCCGAGGATGGAGGGAGAGCCAGCCCCAGGGAGGATGCGTCCAGGTGGGGAGGGCGACTTTGTCCAGCTCTGAGCCAGCAACACCCTGGCTCACACCCCACCTGGGTTCTTTCCCCCCGTCCACATCCTGTGAGGAATCACGTGCCCTGGGACTCCCATAAACCAAGCCATGCAGGGCCGGATGCCGACGTCCTGGGATGCTTTCCAGTTGCTGGACCAGGAGGGGCCACCGGGCTCCCTGGAAACCTCTCTCTATGGCCGTGTCCTCACAACACTTGAGAAGAAGACGGAAAGGCCCTGGTGACCAATGGGCCTGCCCAGTGACCATGGGGACCAGAGGACGCCACAGCCACATGGGCGGCCCCCTGGGTCTGGAGCCGGGACCTGGCCTTGCAGTCAGGCCGGGAGGATGAGGGTCATGTGCCACCCCCCGTGCAGCTGTGCCCACCCGTGGCCCCCCACACCCCGGCTCCCCGTGCCCCCGTGGGGCCCCCGTCCTGTGTCTGATGAGCCCCGGTGCAGGAGTGGCTCTTATTGCCCAGCAGTGTCACCACGTGGGCTTGGCCTCAGCGCATGTCGGCAGGAGGTGTCCGCGGGCAGGTGGCATCCAGCAGGCCCAGTGCAGGGCCACCCGATGGCAGCTGCCAGACCCCACAGCCCTCTGCCACGGGGACGCGGAGGACGGGAGTGAGCTTGGCTCCGGCTAGCGTCTCGGCCCGCATGGACCCTGAGCTTTCCTCACCTTCACGGCCCTGCCCACACTGGGGCCAGCAGGCCGGAAGGTTGTTTGGGGCTCTGCTGTGTCCTGAGTGAGTCTCCTGAGGCTGCTGGGACTGAGCCCCACAAATTCGGTGGCTTAAAACAAGAGAAACATGTCCTCTGGCTTGTGAGGCCAGAGTGCAGAAATGGTGTCGCTGTGACCTCGCGGGGTTGGAGAGGCCACGCCTCGTCCGTGGGCTCTGGAGGAGGCCCCTCCTCACCTCCATGGCCGCGGGGCCTCCTGTCTCCTTGAGGCCCCTCGGGACGGCATTCAGGGCCCCCACCAGCACCCTGGCCCTGCTTCTCCCCTCAGGCTTCACTTGTCACGTCTCGGACGCGGGAAGGCCCGGGGGGTGGGGAGTGTTTCCTGGGAGGGGTCTTGGGGCGGGAGGCAGTGCGTGCTCCACACCAAGCCATTCTCCTCCTGAGCCTCTCTGTTGGAAGGGCCGAGCTCCAGGACCCCAACATGAAATGGGGGCACGTCAGCAGCCCAGCCCAGCTCCGAGGGAGGACTCACAGCTCAGCTAGGATGGTCGCAGCGGTAAACCAGCCCCACCCGAGGGTGACGCTGTCCACGCAAGGACATGGTCTCCACTGCACTCAGAGAAATGACCCCTTGCCACCTGCTGGCCCTTCCTCAGGAAAACACTGTGCACGGTATTCCCATGAAAGCTGGCTTTGCTGGGGGCTCAGGGCGCTCAGGGACCTGCCCTCCAGCAAGCGTGCAATTTCACGGAGGCGTGTGCACACGGAGTGACATGTGTGGTGTCACACGCTTCTTAATCTGGGACCAAATTCAGGAGGAAACAAACCAAGTCCAGCGGCTCTGAGTCTTGAAGTTCCGGCTCCCAGGGCCGTGCAGGTGTTCAGCCCCACGGCCCTGGCCCCGCCCTGAACAAGGACCACGGGGGCGTGTGGGCCAGTGAGCAAGTCTTCTATTACAACTCACGTAGCTCCTGACGTCCCCGCAATGACCCCAGGCCACCGTGAGCCACAGTGACCGTCCAAGGGTGCAGACAAGTAGCAACGCCATGGTGATGAGCAAACGTGCACTCTCCAATTAACGCACACCTGTGAGCAGCAGAGGTCATTATCCTCCGTGAAAGAAGACGCCTAAGCCGTAGGGTGGAGGCCGTGTCCTCAAGGCCAGGCTGGACGTCTCCCGAGCACATGCGTGCTGCTCCCACAGGCCCAGCCACGGCTGCGGAATGTGATCCAGGAACTAGCGAAGTGAAGAGACAGACGAGAGGGTCCCGGCTGGTGAGAAGCCGAGTGTGCTGTTGGGAACAAGCCCCAGAAGGCTTCGGCGGGCACCTCAGGGGTTCCCACGGTGGGGGGGGCGTCCCTCTGGAAATCGCCTGCGGTGCCGAGGACAGACACGGCGGAGCCAACTGGGGCTGGAGGGCCAGCCTAGGCCCCGCAGCAAGCGTGGACCCCAGCGGAAGCAGCCACAGCCACACCAGTAACTAGAAAGGCAGGAACGGAAGCCGAAGAAACGTATAAAGGATAAAAAGTCAACGGAAGATTTTGTACAAGAACAAAGTAAAACTTCATCCTCCAGGGCAGCTGTACGTGGAGGGAGGCGGGGGGCGGTTTGGGGCTCCCCCTCCCCCCAGGGCCCTCCCGACCTCCCCCACGGGCTGGGCCTCGGCTGACAGGCTCAGGGGACACACGCATGCAGCCCACAAGGAACTCCCACAAGGACGTGTGCCATCATTGAAACCACGACACAACGGGATCGGGACAGATGAGATGCGGTGATGCGCTGGTCTGCAGAGGACAGGAGAGGAAGAGAGTGCGACACGGGTTAAGACCCGTGGAGGAGTGCAGGGAAAGTCCCCAGAAGGAACGTGGGAACAGGAGAGAAAAGCGCTGGCCACCAGCAGCGAGGAACACGGGAAACGGCCCGAAGCCCCTGACGCATTGTGGGAGGCCACGGACACGGACCCCAGAGACGGCTTCCAGCATTTTGGAAACCGGCAGACTGACCGGAAGGCAGGATTGGACGGGCGGGCTCTTCACAACCCCCCGTGTGGCCAGAAGATGCCAAAGAGCCGGAAGGCGAGGGGCCCGGCGGCCTTGAGGCACAGGGCACATGGCGCTGCCCCGAAGTGTGCTGGCGCTTCCTGCACGTGATCTGTAGGTCGGAGCTTACGAGTCACGTGCTGTGGATTTCAGCCATCACGTTTTCGTAGTTCTGCATGTCAGTCATTCCCCCGTGACGCCGTGGAAAGCACGTTTACTACAAAGCTCAATGGGCGGGTTTGACACCGGAGCAGAAACAGGCTTGGGAGGCTGGACAGTGAGGGCAGACGGTCCCCGCGGGAGAGGGAGAGAGAGACCCAGCCGTGAAGTGAGGAGTGCTAACCATGGACACGTATCCGGGGACCAGGGAGCATGACCACCCGGCCTGATTAGCACCCAAGAACCTCAGCAGGAAACCAGGGACAGAGGCGCACGTGTCAAACGCAGCCAGAGGAAGGACGGAAATACTGTGCTCTAAGGAGCAATACAAGGATGGTGTCCAGAGAACACTGCCTGTGTCTTCACGATGCTGAAACAGAGCAGCTGCTAATCCGACCCCAGCAGGTGTCTTCCAGACGGAGACACGGGATCCCTGGCCGAGGCGGCGCCCCAGGACACGTGGGATTCCGGGCCGAGGTGGCTGCCCCAGGACACGTGGGATTCCGGGCCGAGGTGGCTGCCCCAGGACACGTGGGATCCCGGGCCGAGGCGGCCGCCCCAGGAAGCAGGAGGAGGTGGGTCCAGATGGAGGAGAGCAACAGAGCCACCCACCGGCTGGCTAACCCGGGAACGGTGAACGGGCGCCTGCGTGCGGCACCACAGGAACCAGGGACGGCAGGAGGGCCAGGGTGGCACCGCTGTGCACGCAGGCCGTGGGGCCGCAGCCGCTGGAGGAAGCGCGGGCCTCCTTCCTAAGCTGTGTGTAACTGGCCCTGATGAGAACGCTGCTAGGTTCCCTTCCGGTTATAGTCAGGGGGCCAATCCCAACGCAAATACCCCAGTGATTACACCAAAGACCCCAAAGATAAAGTCTGCTTGGGTCAGAACACAAAACAAAAACTATGTCTCCCTTTGAGACATAATCCTTAAGTGGACACGGTTTCTGGGTGAAAGAAGAAAGGATGAGAAGAGGGGCGTGAGGCAGACGCCAGGCGGGAGAGCGCAGTGTGGCCGCACCGAGTCTCAGCCTGCTTCAGGACTCGAGTCCTCAGCCACGAAGGACCGGCCGCCCCGAGGACGCCGGGACAGCCGGCCTCCTCGTGTGCACGTCAGCACGTCCCGTCGTCGCAGGAGATTTCAACCCATCAGGCTCAATAAGCATTGAAACTGGTAACAAGCTGCGGAAAGGTACAGGTTGGTAACACATCTTCGTGTACCTGGCAGATGGGGAAGCCCGCATTCAGTGTGCAAACGGAGCCCTGGAGCGCAGGCACTTGTAGCTGAGTCAACCGCGAACGGGGTCCCCGCACAGAACCCCCCAGAGGCGAGGGTTGGAATGGGTTAGAGCATTTGCTGTGGCCACAGTGGAATCTAATTTGATTTAAGAAATCCTCAAATGTTTGCAAATTTAGCAATAACCTTTTAGATAATTCATGGGTCAAGAAATAAACCACAAGGAAAATGGGAACATATTTGAACCGAACGATAAAAATATGACAAATTAGAAGTGGAATGCAGTAACTTTAGAGTCTCCAGTGTGAATATTGAAGGGAAGAATCTAGGAACAATGCCGGACTATCCGTCTTGAGAAGTCAGACGGAGAAAAGCAGATCAAAGTGGATGAGAGCAGAAGCGAATCCACCACAGAGATAGGACAGAGGCTCGCGAGTGAAAGCCACACGATGAGCGCAGTTTGGAAAGTCCGGCTCTTCGTGGAGACGACAGCCCTGACGCACCGGATGAACACGCCACTTACGAACGGTCTGATTGATGGAAAGCAAACAGAGACGCGTTCCTGGGTGCTCCAGGGACACCAAGAAGCATAGTAATGAGATTATTCTCAGCTGGATTTGAAGACGCAGAGGAAATGGACGCCTTCCTAGATACACCTGATTTTCCAAAGCTGACACAAGAGAAAAAGGAGAAACCAGAGTCCACTGAAGAAACGGGATCTGTCATTTAAAATCTCCCCACAGAATACCCTAGGCGTCAGCGGTTTTTCTAGTGAATTCCTCCAAACATTGAGGAAAGACAACACCGAACTTGCATGAACTGCTCTGTAGGTTGGAAGGAGGACCTGCCCTCGAAGCCGTCCGTCCCCCTCGACCTCTGACCGCACGGAGCCAGAGGACACACCATGGCCTGTCACTCTCGCGGGCTCGAGCGCAGCAACTCCACACAGAATAGCAACCAAACCAGATAATACGTTTCCTTTTCCTCGTAAAAAGAATAGGCAACAATGGAGTCATGTTCTCCAGAAATTCAAGGTTGGTGATTCTATCTATTAACGGAAGAAGCAGCAGCATATCCTTGCTTCCGCGGATGTTTACAGAAGGCGCTCAGTAGAGGTCAGCACCACCAGGACAATCCTGTGAGGCCAGCGGGACGGAGCGTGGGCAGCGCAGTGACCGCGCAGCGGGGACAGCCCATGCCGGGGCCCGAGGAAGGAAAGGCAGTAGATAAGGCAGACATGGCGCTCTCGGGAGACCGCGAGAGAATCCGAACGAGCCTAGGTCACCGGCGCTAGCAGGTCTGCTGGGCACGGTTATCGGTGCAGGGTCAGTATGAGACTTACATTTCTGTGTCTCTGCAGAAAAGAGCACACATTTCCAAACACCGTGTTTCCAGCAGCGTGAGTGCAGGGTTAAATCTCACCAAACCCACGCATTCAACCTCGATGTGGAAAATCCTAACCCTCACCGCACCTGGGTGGCTCAGTCGGGGAAGCGTCCGGCTCTTGAGATCAGTTCAGGTCTTGATCTCAGGGTTGTGAGTTCGAGCCCTGAGTTGGGCTCCTCGCTGGGCATGGCACCTACATTAAAAAAAAAAAAAGAAGAAGAAGAGAAGAGAAAAGAAAGAAAAGAAATGAAGGGAAAATCCCAAGCCCTCCGGGGCATGTTCTAACACAACAGGCTCTGACGGGGACTCTAGAGGCAGGGGCACAGGCTTCTGGGTCGTGGGGGGTGGGTCCCTGGTTCTGGAGGCCGTCCTCAAGCGGGCAGTGGGGGGAGTGGAGGCCACTGGTGAAGGCAGCTCCGGAGAAGAGGGTGGAGAGGAGCAGCTTGCTAGGTGAGGACACAGCTCACGGTCCTCCCAGGACCTGGAACGTGGCTGCTGGGACAGAGAGGAGGGAAGGCAGGGACGGCGGCTGGTGCACCACGCCAGTTGGGGTCCTGCTCTCCCTGGACTGTGGCATCTCTGAACACCATCATGGCTGGTGCCCCGTCAGTGCCCACAGGACCACTCCCCACGGCACATCCCAGGGCCCCCTGCTCTTTGCAGCCCATCTGCTTGGCCCTCACAGCCTGCAGAGAAGGCCAACTGGAATGGTGACACCTGCATGGCTTCCTGTGCCCTGTCCCTTGCGCCTGCCACCCGGGGCCTGTGATGTTCACCGTCTGACTGCTCAGGGAGGCACCAGGGTCGGCGTGGGCTCCAGCAGGGACAGCACATGCCCCTGAGCACACGGCTCCTGGCACATGGGTCAGGACCCGACGACAGCCGCCCCCTCACCTGCGTAGTGTGGCTGCTGCCCATGGTGGGGCCTGCCGCCCACGCTGCCCTCCCCGTGCTGGCTCCAGACCCCTCCTGTGGTTTCTTCGGTCAGGCCCACGGGCGTGTGGGGCACCAGCACCCAGGACAATGCACCAGGCAAAAGGACCAACGACCTTGGAGCATGTCCTCCCTCAGGGCGGGCGGGGGAGCCATGGAGCTCGGGGTCGGCAGGGGAGCTCACGCTCCCGCGGAAGGGCCTGCCCTCCTGGTGGGAGCCTGCCCCGCACGCGGCCCCACTGCCGGCCGAGCTTTGCTGACAGTGCACGCGTGCTCCCCCACGATAACGCTGACCTTCAAACACCTCACCGCCAAAACTCCTGGCGACCTCGCTGGCGGTTCTCCTGGTGACGGAAGCCCGCCAGCGGAGAACCTCCAGCAGACGCACACCCAGCTGTGTCCCCGCAGGTGTCCGTGCCGCTCGCTTCCCATTTTGTCCCACACGGGAAGCCGCGAACATGGGCTCTTCCATTCCTGCGCCCATGTTAGCGGCAGCTGCCCCAGGTCACCCCCACCCCCCAGAAAGCTGCGCCCAGGATCTGACACCCCTTTAGCGTGCCCTGTGGGAGGCGGCACTGCCTCTGTGGTCCCTCTACGAATATTCCCTTTGGGTCAGGTAGCTTTTGTCAGTTGGCATCAAATCGTGTTTTCCTGACTTCGTTGGGGCCAGAGGAATGTTAGTTCCGACCCAGATGGCCGGCGAGCTGGGCTCCAGGAAACCCTGGCCCCAGGTCACCTGGGGAGGCTCTCCAGGTGGAGGGAGGATTCCAGGGAAGGGCAAAGACCCCAACGTCTGCACCCTCAGGAACGCTGCTGGGACGGGCGGGTGGACAGGAGGGAAGCAGGGGTGGAGGGGACAGCAGGGGCCTTGCAGGCACCTTCCCATCACGGCTGGCCCAGGTCTGCTGGCCGCTGCCCTGGAGAGGCAGGGGGCAGGTGCGGGCTGGCCCAAGGCCCGTGGAGACATGACGCCGAGCTACGGTGATGCCGGAGCGTCCTACCGTGCAGATGCCCCATCGCCAAGCCCTGTGCACACAAAGCATGTGACCAAAGACTCAGTTTTTGCCCTGCTTGCCTTAACGCATGGGTGTTGCGGTGATGCGGACAAAGACCAGCTTCCCGAGGGGGCTTACCCACGAGCACAGCTTCCCCAGAGAGACCGTCCTCCCCGGAGACACGTGGAGGGCGTCTGGGTCAGCTCTGGGCAGGGCCACTGACACTCAGCAGCTCATGTTCCCTCGGACGTTTCTGCGATGTGTGTGAAAGGGGGCGTGGGCCTCCCGCAGAGCCGCTGACCCACCCCAGCAGTCCTGCTCGAGGCGCGTTGCCGCAGCCAGCGCAGGGGCTGACGCCCATCTCCCACACACGTTACTCAGTTAACACTCACTCCATTTTCAGTTTTAAAAGGCGTTTGGGAGAAACTTTGTCGATAGCAGAGCCTTAAGCCGAGGTTTTCTAGAAAATGCCCCAATTGCAGAAGCCGACTGCTCTGAAGAGTGATGTTCAGTTAAAGCAAAAGTTTAAGCACCATTTGCTAAATTTGGGGAGGCTCTCAGTGTGGACCCCTAAATTACTGTTTAATCTTGTCTGCTGAGCCCGCAAAGGCTTCCCTTGGGAGAGCACGAAACGGGTTGGCTCCCTGTGCACGCGAAGCTCCTGGGCGCGCGCTCCGTGGGTGTGGGAGGGGGGCCGAGGCCGCGCACACACCGCGCACACGCCCTTTCCCTCCAGATTAAACGCTGGGTCACTGGTAGGATTTCAAATTTGAGCTGGAAACATGTCTGTTTTTTCTGCTTTAATGAAGCCCTGCTGCTCATTGGGCTTGAAGTTTATTTACTGTCATTAAATTGCGTTAATTACTTCTGAAGTTTATACTTTTGTCTGTGACTTTAAGGCTTCGTGAAGAATGAGACATGCAGGTAGACTCAAATAATTCAAAGAAACAGATCCGACAGTTACTTTTAACTGGCAGCAGAATGCGGCACCCAATTTGTTACAAACTTACATGCTATGGTTTAGAACTAATTTTAACTTCCCCTTGAAGTTGGAATTCAAAACCTCACTCGAGGCCCGACATGGTATTATCCCGGGAGAATGTTCATTTCATAATTTGAAACAAGAACCTGGATCTTTTATGAGGCCCAATATTATTTCCATATGAGGGAGAGGAGCTGGAAGGAGCAGCCAGGCAGACTGCCGAGCGCTGTGCTGCGCTGGGCTGCAGTTTTGGGGCTGTTTCCAGAGCCCAGTGACAGCTCTCCAGGGGCACGGGCCCTCCTCCCTCCTCCGCTGAGATCCAGCCGGGGGCACGTGCAAGGCAGACCTTGCTCCCTGGGTCCCCGGAAACCTGACCAGGAGGCGATGATAAACGCCCCCGAGCGCTGGCGTGCAGATTATCTGGGCGGGGCTGGAGGGCTGCTTCCAGTTCCCTCTGCACTCCGGCCAAGTGGACGTCCCGGGGCCGCACAGAACAGCCACTGCTAGTCCACTGCATCCTTCACCTGCTTTCCGGAACACCTGCTGGAGGGGGCGGGGCTCCTCCCGGCTCTGAGGCTCCAAGAGTGAGATGAAGCTCCGTCAGGAGGACCTGTCCTCAGAGGGCCTTGGGGGTCAGAGAAGGGAAGCAGGGGCTGCTGTGTGTAGCTGGCCCACGGGGTTGCTCACCGTGCAGACCCAGGACAGGGTTTAGGATGCAGTCACGGCTCTGGGAGGAGGTCCAGGAAGCAGAAGTGGCCGCATTGTCCCCACAACAGGCAGGAGGGTCAGGATGTTGTCCGCTGCCCTGCCCCGAGGCCCGGGATAGAGCTGTCGCTGATCGGCGGGAAGCCAGCATGTCCAGTGTCCACACGGCGGCCGTGAAGGCGGGGTCGGGAATGAGATGTGGCATCTGCAGTGTCGTGTCAGCATTTTTGGTGGGAGGAGGGGGGTGGAGGACACAGTGTGAAGTCAGAGGCCACGACCTTTCTCCAGCTCTGTGCGCTGGAGCCACGTGGCTGCTTTTAACACCGGCGATGCCCCAGCTCCATCTCAGATGGATAAAACCGTAGTCCCCAGGGCTGCGGCCGGACATCAGTCTGTTTTGAAGCCCCCAGACCATTCCAAGGGCTGCTTGAGGACCAGCCAAGGGGCGTGCGGACAGCAGCGCACGTCTGGGCCGCAGCCGTGACTGCAGGGTTAGGGTGCTGCCGGGAATGCGGTCCGTGGCT